>NW_027423729.1:2400000-3600000 GCF_013202065.1 Cotesia typhae | reverse complement strand
TTCCGTAGTACTAGTAATTTCTCTCTCTTGGACTTACTCCTTGTCATACTTTTCCTCCCGTTCCTTTCACTCTTTATCTCCCGTGTCTACTAAATACACATTCGCTATTACTTTATAGTCATGGTATACTCTTCCTCCTTCGAGTTTACTTGTTTTGTGTTTGTTCCTTTAGCCCCGTTTGCGTGCCGTTATACCCTGATAGCTGAAATGAGTATAAGCTTTGAAAGAATGTTTACGAGAGAAACATTTTCGAGTGCTAAAACATAATAGGATAGGCTTGTAACATTCACCTAAAGCCCCATGGGCATCCACTCACTCATCTTAACTTTAAACTTTTGTAAGGATTAAAACAGCTAATTGTTATTCTCAAAGGATTCGGAAGGATACTACTCGAAGTGGGAGTAAAAGCTCAAATTAAAGAAGGAATGATGGGTAGGTCCAGGTGGTTGTATCAAGATTCACTCAAACGGAAAATTAGGACTCTTCTGGTAGTAATAGCTCTTTATATTTTACTTATAATTGCAAATTTAATTTATTTTTTGTCAGTACTCAAATAGTTTTTTTTTTTTTTTTCAGTCCACTTATAATTATTACAATAAACTCTAGACTCGCAACACTTATTTGTATTAAGTGATATTTATAAAATTTTTTACGGTAATTGTAATTTATATCCTTATTTATGACCCGCAATTATCATTAATGAATTTAATTTGTAAGTAACTAACTGAAATTTGAATTTTTATTAGTGCTTTAACTCGCTTGTGAGTACCAACATCACCAGCGATAAATCTATATTGCACAAACTTTAAATACTGATAAAAAAGATAAATGTAATAAGTAAATAGTACGACGATTTAATTCGCGTTTTCCCGTTCTAATACATGAATCATGTACGAGCTCGTCTCATACTGTGAGTCTTTTTCCCACAGAGAATCGTTGTCGTTGTCGTCATCAATATACGTCAACATACATACTCAATATATATATATAAGTACGTACACAATATATTTACAGATATACACGTACACGGTGCGTGAAATCTAGTCGTTGCATAACCCATAACTCGAACTTCGTTATTGGTTAAATAATGCCCCGGGGCTCACAATGAACTCATAAAAGATTGGTGTGTGCTTGGAAAGTGTGTTTATACGTGCGTATTATTACGTGGGCAAAGATGGAAAAAAGATAAAAACATTGCTGAGATATCACGTTGTTAGTGATATCAACGAGGAAAATATACCATTGAAAGCTCAGCTTCGATTGCAGGGAATTAGTGGCACCACAGAGAGCCATAGATCTTCATTAGAAGGCGGGTGCATAAGTCACACACACTGCAGGGGGCTCCGACTTTAGTCACCCTTTTGTGATACTCGAGCACGTATCAAGAGGACTTGATACAGCTACAATGATATTCCGCTATTTTCTTCCACTATGATTATTAATTTTGATCCACTTTGTTTCAAGGATTCACTTATTTACCCAATTTTCCTCTTCCGGATTTTTATAGTTCGCGTGTTTTTTTTTTTTCAAATCAATTTTTGTAGAAATTTGTCTGTTTTATATTTTACTTATAAGGTAATTTTTTCACATGTGTTTTATTTTACTAAGTTTATTGAAAAGTAGCATTTGATGATTATAGCCGAACACAGTATGTTTTTTTCGTTATTTTTTTGGAAAATAAATTGAAGGAATCCTCAAAGTTTGCGGCTATTGTCTGATCTAAACAATCATAAGAATACGAGTGGGCACGTTTTTTGTGATTATTATTTGGAAGCCAAGTAAAATCCGTCCATTGGCTGGTCACTCTCCGTTCTTCGGCTCCCTCGTTAATGTTTTTTAGCTTTCACGAAGCCGCAGAATTGTCGGGTAAATTCGTCAGGATATATATATTTTATAGAGGTTTCCGAGATTTAATTTTCCTAACTATATGACGAGTAGAGAATGAAAAAGGCAAACCCGCCGTGCAATTGTACTATGCTCGTTCATTCATTTAAAATTTTTTTTTTTTCCTTTTGTACCATTGTTTTTTTGACCAATTCTTTTGTATTAAAGAAACGTCAAACAGAAGATTGCTTTTTCGATGCTTTTTGTTATTAACAAAAACATTTATTTTATTTTTTTGTACACTGTATACTCGCATAAAAATATGTATTAATTTCAGACAGTCCTGCATATAAATTAAAGCAAAAAAAACTTGACATTGTATCAAAAGTGGCACTCGACATATTTTCACTATAATTACTTTTTCTATTCATTCGAATGCAGCTCTTAGCTAAAAAAAAAAAAAAAAAAAAAAACGCATGTATGCAATTTTTTTTTTGCACAGCAACAAAAATGGCATGCACTACTCGAGGGTTAAATTCAATCGAGCATTAGTAAGGCTTTCGAACGATAACGGTTTCAGCTGATATATGACGCATGTACAATAAAAATTTAATAACGAAAAAAATCCGGCAACAAAAAGATCGGATTTAAAAAAAAAAAAGAAAGTGCATAGAGCTGCAGAATATCACGTTGACTCTACTGCAGTGGAATAACAAAATTGTAGGATCGTATCGCGTTTATAATCCACTTAGGTTTAAACTGCATAACTCTCTTTTAACTGATGCATTGAACCTCTTTCTCCATCACATCACGCAGAACTATCGTATCAGCAATCGACCTCCTCGGTATCACGATCACATCACCCATGAGCATACATCTCGGGTGGTATTCACCCTTTTTCGTCACGGGGATCATAAAGCCTCCGATTTAGTTTCTATCGGGGTATTTCTCTGAGGCACAAATGCATTTATCGCTGATGTTGAGTGCAAGCTTGATGAACGAGTCGTACGGCACAGGTTTTTACAAAGTTAGCTACCAGCTACCGTCAAATCATCATCCTAACTATCAACGTCAAGCTGAGAATTATGTAGTGCAACACAGCCAACCTCTTGATACATACACATACATACAATAAAATAACTTTTCTCCCTCGTTTTATTCCTCATTCCTTTAGCATCACGTCATGCTTCCATTCTCCGGGGAATTCCTAGATGTCAACCCTCTCCGAAAGCTTCCAAACGACAGCAGTACAAGTAGTCTGGTTTGTCTTTCGCTCCTCGTTCTATTTCACTTTGCTGCAAGTTATACATACATATCTAGAGTTCAATGAATAATACAGACTGGGGTCATCATAATTATTTTATATGCATTCGTATTTTTGGTTTAACATTCATTTTTGGTTACTCGTCAAAAATAGGAAAGAGGTGAACAATAAAAATGAAAAACACTTTGATGTATTGAACTTTAATGAGATTTTGGTGCAATGACTTTTAGCTTCAAAAGTGAGCACACCCGGTTTGATTTATTGTCCGCAATCGCGGGTCATTAGACAGAACTCGAATGTGTTTTTTATGCGTCGAAAAATAGGCTGATAGCGGGGGCGAGTGGTAGGTGGTAGGTAGATAGAATATTGAGGGAAATAACCGGGACAAGGTAATTTGATGTCGAGTACGTGAACCCTTTCAAATTGTCGAAAAATCGAGTCATACGATCGGCGGGATCTGGGCGAAAATAAAATTATAGGAAAACACGGTTAGCTTGGAGGATGGTATAGATATAAATTAGAGTCGAATATTGAGTGAAAATGTTGATGGCAGTGTTGGTTGCCAGCTATGGTGAGGTTGAAAGTTAATACACACTCGAGGGCAAATTTTTGGTTTTGAATTTCCGTATAAATTGGTATTGCTGAATTACTTCCAATTACTTGGGACTTTCGAAACACGATATATATATATATATATATATATATATATATATATATATATATATATATATATATATATATATATATATATATATATATATATATATATATATATATATATATATATGAATTCTGTCTGTGTCATATGCCGACGCTTATTGGGCTTTTATCGTGTCCAATATTCATATTGCTCTATGTTTCTCCCGATCGGCCGGGATTTGATATTTGTTTTGATGCAGATATATATATACATATGTATTTACTATATTTCGCAGTTCGCATGCATCGATTTCAGGCACTCCATCGACGGGTCTTGTGTATGCAAACGAGAAAGGTGCTACTGGATAACTTGGAGCAATTTTGGCGTATATATTTTATAGCTTTCGCGTACGTCGTTCAATATTTTTTATCGCGGATTCCAAAACCTGCTTTGTCAATACACTCGCGACCAACGAACAGCCAAAGTGCATCCGCCCTGCATTGTTATAACTTTTTTTTTATTTTTCTTGCATAAACATATATATTCCTCTATTCGTAGTACGTATCCTTGGCCATTCATTCTTGTGGGAAATCCGGATTTTCCGGGATTTTTGGCGTTCGCGATCCCCAAATTTTCTGGTTATTCAGAGATATAGTTTAAGCTAGTAGAGAAAGCAATTAGTGAGAATTTAGCAAGTCCATTGTTCGTGTACTTTAAGGGAAAAGTTATTGAGATTATACGATATTTCAGATAGCAATTCATGATTATACAGAGCATCGTTATCTACAAGAGCTTCGAGCACCAGAAAATCGATAATGCCGTTTAATATATTATATATTTGTAAGTGTGCTAAAATATTAATAAATCACGTATGTATAATGGACAGTTGTTATATTCACGCTATGGTTAATACAATAGACAATAGTTGATATGGTATTTTCAACACAGTACGTGGTAAATATCTCTACTAGTTAGTGCTTGCATTCATGTTGCACACAAAATTCTATCGTAGGTGACGCGAAACGTGGGTTTCCATACGGGGAGAGGGGTAGTTGTGATGCTCGCATTTCCGGGGCCACATCAATTGTCATTAAATGTCATGATTATTACGTGCGAGTGGGCTGAGAGACGATTATTGTTGCTGCAGACCATTATGGGCAATGGACCAAAGTCCCTAGGATGATTGATGCCTGATACTTATTGAGATCAGAGGATTTCACTAATGGTTGACGCATTGTATTAGATTTCCGCCTATGCAGATTGTAATTACACCCAATATTTCGTGCATTTTAGTAACTGTCATTTATTAATTGTCTAGCTTAGTTTGGGTTTAGATAGTCTCAGATTCTTGTTCCGTCTCTTTCTTGGCACTTTTTTTTTTTTTTATTTATTCCATAGTGGTGTGAATTCAAGTTAATGTATGAGCACGACTTTCACCATTTTTTATTCATGTATCATCCAATATATTTGGCTTCCATCCACTATGATCCGCAACATGCGGACGTAATTCAGTAGTTGCAAGTCATCAGGATCATCTTCATCGTTAGCCACATTTATCACTCACGATGACAGCCACGCGAATTAAGCCCAAAGTGGTGGCGTGATTCGGCTAAACATTCTTGAATTTTATGTACTTGATAAGATTAAGTCAATTGTAAGCGCACAAGTTATTAAATCCATACATTCGATATTATATATGATGGACCCTTTTTGACTGAAAAACAGATTTAGTAAAAGTATTAACTTTTGAATTTAACCAATTGGTAACTAAAATCTCTGATAAGTAAATTCGAGTCAACCATGGGGTATTTCACGCAAATTTATTGATTGTCGTATACCAGCTGAAAAAGCGTACGTCTACAGCATGAGTTTTTATGTACATTCTCGTGGGACACGATAAGAGAAGACGAAATGCAAGAGAAGTATCTTCATGCTAGTGTACATTCTTCTTTTTCTTCTTTATTTTTTTCCCCTCGCGTTTTGTCTTCTTTCTCGAGTGTATATATTGTACGCTAGTATGAATTTTTATAACGCGATCCTATCGCGCGAGAAAGTAATCGGGAATGTTGAATACAGAAAGGAAAAAAATGTATATGTATATACATAAGTCCCTCGATGTTCTTTTCTTAAAGTTAAGACGAGGTCGTATAGAAAGAAAGCAATTACCTCTGTCGCCGGGCATCGATACCGTACACTCACTTTTATTTTGTACTTTTGTGGAGGGAGAAATAAAAAAGATACTTTAAATTTTATGGGTAACCATATTTTTTAATGAATCGTATACGAGATATGGAAAAAATAATAATTGTATAAGAATAAATTTATCATTATTTTTTATTTCTATTAGATTGTATATACTTTTATATATTTGTATATACTTTACTTATATTGCACATTTTCTTTGTTATCTTTATTATTTCTAGGACAATAAATAATATTTGTAATTGAGAGTTTACTATGATAACTACCATTGCAATAAACGATTAAAGTAAATAAGTAACAGTTGATGTGCAATGTCAAGTCATTGAAATGAACATAATTGTTGCGTCATCGTCACGCTACAAATAAAGAATGTAATAGTAATGCATTTAAAGAAAGGCACGAATAATTGATGTAACCATGAACATTAGTCATACTGATACGTCTAATCTTTCAAATAGACAAGACAATACTGCAGTTCGCGTATCTATTCACAGCCAATAGATACTGTGATGTGTGATTTATTGCGCCATCTCTTGATAGCGTCTTGTACTTCTCTCTGAGAGACAAAAGACTGACAGCAATCATCAGTTCTTTATTTATAGCCATTTCCTGAGGATAATTACAGTCTATGAACTGTATAGAGACTTTTTATTGAAAATAGAGGTCTCTCAAAGCCTCTTGTTTTTCAATGTCTACTTGGACTCTGGTTCTTGGCGGCAGCGTGGCCGAGCGGTCTAAGGCGCTGGTTTTAGGCACCAGTCCGAAAGGGCGTGGGTTCGAATCCCACCGCTGTCATATATTTTTTTGTCTTGGGATCAACATTTAAACAAAATTGATGTTTTGCAACCAAAAAATAAACATCTTGAATTTTAACCGTATTAAAAATAGTTTATATCTTATTTTTTCTCCAAGCAATCGTTTTAAAATGAAAATACAAGTTTTAAACGTTAACATTATGGATTTCCTTTTCATAGTCACTTCTATTTCTTCGTAGATATTTTTGAATTTCATTATCTAGTTTTTTCTTTGGTACATGTTGATAAAACGATCATGATTGACAATGAAGAAGATGATTTTTATCTTAAGCCGTTGGATAAACCTTAATAATATGAAACACTCATGATAGCTAATGTAAAATATGAAAATGGTTGAGCGGTGGATGCAAAAAACCTACCAAAAAAACAATTATAGGTCCCACCGAGATTTGAACTCGGATCGCTGGATTCAGAGTCCAGTGTGCTCCCATTGCACCATAGGACCGTTGATATAAAAAGCTCAGGTTCGATCTACTTTCTGAGAGCTTTATCGTAAAAGCCCATGAAAATTGATTCAGTCACAAATCGAAGTCGAATCTTCTTCCAATCTTTTTCAGGGACGTTTTATACTTTAATGGATATGTGCTTTTGTATCCGTCACAGTCTACAGCTGTTCACAATTTGACTCTCAACATAAAATTTATTTATCAATAAACATCATTTTGCTCGTATCATATGTCGATTTAGTCCCACTACAAACACTAGATTTTCATTTGATTAGATTATCAAGTTTTCTAACACCAGATATCTCGGTTTAGGTAAGCATCCAATGTATGGTGCCTACTGAAAATGAAAAGTTGGATGGTTAGAATCATTAGAAAAATCATTTTGAGATAAATTTAGTGTTGAGTTTTGCACAATTTACTCTTATATTTTAAAAAAAATTTTTATGTTACTGAAAAATCAATAAAAGTTCTTTCACTTAGCTTTTGTACTGTCTTTAAAGTCTCGACAATTCATCAATTGGGGATGTAGCTCAGTGGTAGAGCGTTCGCTTTGCATGTGAAAGGCCCCGGGTTCGATCCCCGGCATCTCCAAATTTTTTTTTTAATTTCATAATTGAATATAATTTCTAACTGAAAGTAGAGTAAAAATTTTTGTTTGTTAAATATTCAAATTTATTTTGAATATGACATTGAATTCTTTGTATTGATAATTCTATCATTCATTGTAAAAACTAACCTATACTTACGGTCCTGTCACTCATTAATACTTAGATTACAAGAACTCATTAGTACTGCTTGGAATAATAACTCTTAAATACACTATACTAACAATATTTAATCTTGTAAAATTTACCACTTCATAAATAATTTTATAATTGTTCGTATCCGAATAGCAACAGGTCTTCACAAATAATAAACACAAAGCACATCGCCTCTTTAGTATGCGTACTTAATTTCGTGTCGTCTTTGTTCCTCCCTTCCCCTCTACACACTCGGCGTGTTGGAATAAACAGACGAATCCGACTCTGAGTGCCGGTCAAGACATGTTTAATCCAGTTCTCTACCTATAGTACTTCTCTTTTCTATTACCTCTCTTATATTGATTTTTTTTTTCTTAGAATACACTTTAAGTAAACACCGGATTCCGTTCTACCGCTTATTTTTATCCCTATTAAAGGTATATTTCAATTTATGCCTGACTTTTCTACGTATTTATTTCATCCTTCTGATCAGTTACCATATTTTATTTCTATTAAAATATTTTTTTCATACACCCACATGAATAAATAAACTAGAGTTATGAAAAAAAAAAAAAAAATACAAAGAGGATGCAAATAACTGCTATCCCGGTCAGAAAGATTGAATGGTATAATATAGGTATCGATTCGTCATATGCAAAAGTACCGTACGAAATTGAAGAAAGACCCTCTCTTGTCATCGCTCAAGAAAGATGGTATCATTTGAATTGCTAGCGTTATGATGTGGTTGGATCTATACCATATATACCATACATACATACGTATATCTCGATCAAATATATGAAGAATAATCGTGCGTGATACGCTATGAAGCCTCCCTTTTGTGTTCACCGTTTCATGTCATTTTGGTAAATTAATCTTTTGAAAATGACGAAAATTTCCATGTATTTATACACATCTCTGATGAAACAATTTCTCACAACAAGACACTAACAAATATTTTTAAAAATATATTAATTTTTTACGGAGATGCACGATGTGAACCTCACAAATTCTTCATGAAGACTGATTAATATTAAGAAAACGTCAGTTATTTTTTCAAAGCTGTTTACTAACTCGTCACAACTTCAAATGTTTACAAACTTAAATTCGAGATATTCTTACACTCTTCGTCAATAAGTGGTTACCAGATGGCGAACAAAGCACTCCTTGTACTGTCTGTGTTAATACCTAAATTTATGGCACTGTTTTATGACCCGGAATTGAACTTTTCTCAACCACTCCACACCCAACGGCTTGAATATTACATTTAAGAGATAACTCTGCTCTGTACAAAACTAGTTTAGAAATTTTTATAAAAATATTTCCCTTTGATATGATATAAGGAGACATAAATATGTGATTTATCAGAGAAAATCACAAATTCGTTTCACACTATAAAATCTAATAGACTGTAGTAGCATGTAAGAAATCTGTGGTATTCGGAAATTCTGGGCAGAAATCCAAAGTAGGAGTGACCTTCCCCTATCAGTCGAGCGTTATAATTTGTTCTGTATCCTTCTATCCACATACATGTATGCATGTATATATATATATTTATTATATATTACTTATACACTCATATTTAAACATGGAGTATATTTATTGATATACACGCATAACGGCGTATTTTATCCACTGAGTGTAAGTTAAGAGAAAAAAAGTTAAGAGTAACTACGTGAAAACAACATAAAGAAATCACAATATAAGTGTATAATATATAATAATAAATATATACATACTATAGGAAGCTCAGATATCGAATTCTGACCCATGGACTTTGGGGTTAGCATTCGAGCGTGTTACCATTTTTGTCGCCCTTATACAAATTTTATTTACGAATTCTTTTTTCTCTCTCGATTCCGATAAATTGAATTACCGTAAAAAAAGCCCTTATCTTTGCAAATTTTTTCTTCGGAATTTAATTTCTAGATGTGAAATATTAATTATCAAAGCGTTTTCATAATTTATTTTCTAAGCTTTTTATGAAAGAAAAAGAAAAAAAAATAAAAGAGAAAGAACGATTGCAAAGTACCAAAGGAAGATATAATAATACCAAGCGTCAACAAGCATTGCTTTCATTTGAAACTTCTTTCATTTTTTGGTACGGACAAGGGCAAGACTTTAAATATTTAGGCGGCTAATTTTCCGGAGGATTTTAAAGTTAAGAAGCACAGAGTACAGTAGTATAAGTAAGAGAATAGAACGCGAATGAAAAAAAAGGGGTTGCCGGTTAGGTGTAGATGGTAAAGGAGCCACCGGAATCTTCAGTAAATATATAGAGTGAGAGTGAGAGGAAGAAAGTGAGAATTGTAAAGGAACTTGGTGGCTCGGGTCCACGAGCGGAATGTCTTCTAGACTGAAATAATAATGAAAGACGCCTGGCGCCTTTAATCACGATATTAAACATTTACGATTGCTACTCCATTTTTTTTTAATTTTTCTCCTCATCTTATTTTTTTTTCTTTTTCTTAAAGCAACTTTCGGAGACTTTCTTCACGCAGCTCTGATCTGATCTAGCTCTTGTTGGGGTTATACATCACTACGTAAAGAATTTACTTTAGCTCCAGCTTTTGTTTATTTTTTATTTTTTTTTTCGCATTTTTCATGCTTCGCGCGTTTATCGTTTGTGCCAAAGCGTCAAGCGAAAATGCCCAGAGGAACGATGTTAAAAGATACAGATATTATAAGCTCTCGGAGATATTGCCATCACTATCCGGTGATTAAAAATCCAACGGGTGTAACTTTTAAATTACAATGAACAATAGTGGGAAAAGTATCCGTTCTCTTTATTTCAAGTTCAGAATAAAATCCAGAGTGAGGCTTTTAATCTAATTTTTTTTTTGGCTATGATTAAAGACTTCTATTCCGGCGATCAAGATAAGTTGGAAATTGATTCGAGCGATACTGCAAACAAAGGGGAGAAGTTCTTTATTTCAAATAAAAGATTGCGCTGGTGAAAAATAAAGGTGTGAGTACCGAATAGTTCACATTAACCATTTTTCTTCGCGACGTTTTTCGCGATACCAGCTCAGAGATTATAGTCACACCCAGTCTGTATTGATGATACTACCAGTGGTTGAGTCTATAGGTCGTGATATGAGGACTAGATATTATTCTGGTGTGTATGGTATTATATATAGTGTGTAGAAGTGAGAGGTGGTCACTGCGCGTGAGCTCAATCTACTGTGCTTGGTTTGTTTTCCCGTCATGCAATTTGTCATCTATTGTCCGACCACACACACATGTCCCGTGCCTGTCGCAAATCCGTTATATTTATGATCCCTAGTTGCTTGATTAATTTTTTTTCATTTCGGATTATCTTCACTTTATTGTATTAATTAATCCGGGATTTAAAACTGCGAGTTATTAATGTTTATCGATAATCATGAATTATTCTATTTATAATACTTTTTTCCTAAAAAGAAAAATGTTGAAACACATTCTGTTTTTTTTCCATTGAGCATTCATTATATTAACATTAATATATGTATATTAATCGTATAATTATTTAATAAGGGACTTTTTCCAACAATTTTGTGACAGTTGGTATTTATTATCCAACATTCTGTTAAATGTTTTCACCATTATACTTTAACAACGATAAATATGGATCATTTATTCATCCTGAATATATATATCAAGCTTACCAGATGATATCAAATAGTTATTTTTTTTTTTTTTTGTAATAATTTGTACAATATATAAGGTCACTTAAAAAAAAAAAAAAAAAAAAAGAAAAATCATGAAATACAGTACACATCACTTTGACCACTTGTGATGTATCTATAAACAAGTTTCCGCAAACAAGTTTAGTTAAATTTGAAAATAGAATATTCGTAAATTTTCGTAACCCGATTTCACGCGACGCCGCGTCAGAATGCCTAAGCATTACAAATGCGATTTTCAGTAGTCCGTCAAGAGTTCGTGGGGAAAGTAAAATAAAAAATAATAAAAAGCCGGGTGAGTTGAAAACCGAGAGATGAAATAAATCGAATAGGAGGCAGAGAGTATCCGGGAGTACCAGAATAAGAGTAAGAGAATGAACATAGTTGGGGAAAGCTGGAAAGCACTTTAACCAGATCCATTTTCCAGTTTTTCTTATTCAACAGTTCAGTTGAACAGTGGTATCGAGTTACCGCTTCGGATTTGTCGAAAATTCGATTTTCTTAATTCTTCTTTTTGTCACGCTTCTAACATCTACCACCCAGAAGCCATAAATGGAATAAAAGATATAATAGATGTAAATAGACTACAAGTTGTCAAATAAAAGTGAGATAAGAGGTTCTACAGACAAGAATCAAGTACTTGTTATTTACCATTACATCAGACACCCCAGCTTCCTTTATCTCTTCATTTTTCCACCCATGAATATATTAAGATTCTCCTCGGTAGATTGACAACAAATTTATTCATACTTAAAATAAATTTTTTTCTTACATTCTTATTATAATTTTTTCGCTAACTGTGAACAAACCGTCGAGAAGAATGCTGTACCCTTGACTTTAAGAATTCACGTGATAGTTCTTGTACGCCTATAGTACCTTGAAGAGGTTGACTAAAACATCCAGTCACGTGATCTACGGTCTTTTATTCTGACACCTACCGTATGTACCATACCACATAATACTACCATGTACTACTATGTACTCCGTAGCATACCCGAACAGAAGAAATCCTATCAAAAGAAAGAATTCCGAGATCTGAGACCTTACAATCCTCAAACATGATGCTACACTATTACGACTTGTGCATGTATGCTTGTCTATAGAATAACACAGTATAGAGGTAACGTGAGAATCACAACAGATGCGACAAAACGAAATTACAAGTGTCGACATCGTGTTATTTTTTTTCGCGAAATTGTTGTGACAGGCGTTTCAACCAGCCCGAGTCTTTCTTCTTTTATTTTCACGTTGTCACTGGTATGTTGGATTGGTATGCTATATGATATGTGTGTGATGTTCTCTGTTGGATAACATGGGGTTCCCGGCCTAGCACTTTTACGACCTCGAGGAAGGTGAATCACTGGCTCCAAGTGTAAGTGCAGGTCTCAGCCCAGACGTATATGTGAAGTCTTTTGGGAAAAGGGTCCTAGTTCCTAGTATTACTACTTACACAGCCTTTTCCTGTCTACTCTACACTTGATCTCATTAAATCGTCTCGTTTTTTTTCCCGACAAAACCGTATGTCGATCATCGTATGCAATTTCGATAAATTGACGATAGATGTTTGCATTGAAAAAAAATTTTTTTCAAACATGTTGGTTGAGACATTGTAGCTTATTACTATCCAGTTAAGCTTCAAATGTTATCTTTATCCTTATCGTAAATGTTAATACCTTCTAACTTCTCCATACCCTTTTATCCACTGAAATTCATTACTATTCACCGAGTCATTTGTACATATCGCGCTCGGTAATTACCGGTTCCATGACGATTTAGTAGATCTACTCCGACTAGACTTGCTATTCAACTTTGGAAGCTTCCATCATTTGTCTTTTATACGTGTGTTGATGTTGGTATTCATTTACACGTTGGTATACACTCACAAAAAACACGTATTTAACGGTAGTCATGCCGTAGATTAAGATATTGCCTTTGAATCGTTAATCTTCTTCAGTTAAAGTGTCGACTATCTCTACGTACTCTAGTGTATAATTATCACTATCATTAACTATTTCATATCAAAGCTACTGGGATTTTTTTTTTAATTTACAAGCTAGTTTTTATCTATCCCGTATCGAAAGTCGAAAGTAATTTTTTGTTTATTTTTTAAGAAAGTATACTTCTTTGCATGTAACTTGATTTACTTCTGTATATTAACTAATAATGTAATCAATCAGAGTAGATTTTTATCAAATTTTAAAAAAACAAAAATAATTTGCTAAGTGTGGGGTTCGAACCCACGCTCCCATCTGGGAACCAGAGCTTAAATCTGGCGCCTTAGACCGCTCGGCCAACTTAGCTCGAAAACGCAGAACGAAATTGTTCAATATGAGTCTATTACAAATTTTCACTATTGATTTGTCTATTTTAGGCAAATTTTCGGTGTAAATAATTGTAATGGTATTGACTTGATCCATGTAATGGAATTGGGACTATCAATTCACACTTTAAACGTCAACCACTACAAAAACTTATCATTTTTATTAAATCGCTTAATACATTTTTTGAAATCACTTTCTCGAATCAAAATAACTAATTCTCTTCAAAATAATTGTGTTCTTGGATCAAGAATTTCTTGTCTTGAATCAAGCATTTAATTCTTTCAGTGCACCCAGAACATGATTTAGTGAAATGGCACTAGTTTAATCACTAATTCTTCTCACTATAAAACAACCTGTTTTTACAAGGGTTAGCATGCAAAGCACTCGTCTCAATAAATAAGAGTCAAAAAGAAAGTTAAATAACCTCAAAAGCATAATCTTTAAAAGAATTCAACATTGCCACAGAGTAAAGTATGAAGTAAAGGTGTAAGGCTGGTTGTTTTGCAGCATTAAAAAAATATTACAGTGAGTTAACTTGTTGAGAATAGTTAACGTTGAGATATTAGAAGGACGTTGATGCCGATATTGCGTGTTAACGTCTAGGTTTACTGCCAGCACATGATGTCGTACCAGCCTGCACTCTTTTTTATCATTATCATGCTCCTTTTCTCTCCAACTGTTTTTTTACTATTTCATTTCCAAGCACTCCCCCGTACACATATACATCATTAGCGTAATAATTCTCAGTCAGTTCCTGGTTAGCTGATGCCTGATGTGCTCTAGTACTAATACTAATGTGCGTCATCATACTCGATGGGTATTATCTTATAGTTATAGTAGAACATATCATGGTCCCCTGAGTATTCCGGAGTTTTACTCGTATACTTATTCCTTTACTTTTAATTTACGTTGATCACGGGACTTTGAACTTGATATGGTAGCATCCATGAGTACTCTTTAATGCGACATGTACTGATAATACGGCACGCTAGTATGTAGGAAGACATTAAATGATGACAGTACTTCTAATGTTCTGTGTATATCTTATCCGTGAGCTAATTTTGAAATGTTATCTTTTACTCCTATTGTCTTCCTCATCAGATATTCACTTTTGTAGTAAAATACAACATTATACACTATACCAGTTTCGCTGAAAGTTGATTAATTAATTAGTTGTGTTATATTACATTAATTAACAAACGGGTTAATCACCCGTGCAATCAGCAAAATGTCAGTGTTGCATGAACCACTTAGGAGGGTTGCTGTCAGTAAATGAAAAATATTATAAACTTTCCTTAGAACATCATTTATATAATGTAAAAAGTTAATTTGTAATTTCAAATTAAATTTTTCTTTTTCAATTTTGGTTTATGATATAAAGAATTATTTTGCTTCAATACAACTGTAAATATTATTATTTAAAAACTCGTATACTGTAGCAAATGTCAATTAACAATAGTCATATTTATTTATGCTTCCAGATACCATGCGTAGTATTGCGACGGGAGAACAAAATTAAACTTCCAAGTGAAGAACAAAATCAACTATCGGTAACGTAGAAATTTCAATATTTAACTCAGTGATTTCCAAATTTTGAAAGACGTATTAGCGAGGGATATTAATAATACCAGTTTCTGTTTATAGTAAGATCAATGCATTTTATGTTAATTTTCAATAATTTTTTTTCTTTAAAATATCAACGTTCTCGATATTGATTTTAAATATTAAAAATGTTTAAGCTATTTAGCTATGTTCAAGTTTAAATTTTAAATCAACAACTTTTAACAGTTTAAAACTTATCTTAACATGCGATTTTAGTATCACTTATGATGCAACTTTAATATCATAATTTTTTCTATATGGTTAACGTACAAGAATATCAAACTCAAAACGTAAAGTTTGAAATTAGGGATTCCCGAAAGTTTACGAGTCTCTAAAGTCTAAGCAAAGTCGATGTAGAGAGTAACCATAATTGAATTTTAATTATTCATAAAACCGCGTCTACATACGGGAGCATTTTTCCCGATTAAATTAAAAGGCATTACAAAATTTCGGAGTAAAGTGTTTTAATCGAGCGTAAGTAAGCTTAGGACAATGAATAATTAAATAAAGAGTGTGTAAATTGAACAAGTTAAATAAGTGTGCTTGTACCGAGGAGAGACGAGAGTGTTAAAATGTATATATGTGCTCGGCAAAGTTGTCAAAGCATTGTAACAAAGTTTGTAGATAAATATATAAAGCAATAGTAACATTAATGGAAGTTTGTGTGAGTGAGATTGAACTAGCCCAGGGGACCCGATTCGAGCGAGTGGATTTACATATTACATACTCAAAGGTGTTGAGGTGAACACTCATTCGTATTAGTGCTTGTATCTATGAATACTCACTACGACTAATATACAGCAGAGACAATTGTTGCCCTTGACGACTTAACGGGCAGGGAAGGGGGTTGACAGTAAATTTGACTGTTACATCAGGTTCTTCGGGTGAACTGAGGGTACATTAGTATTAGCGAGGCTGGTATAATCGCTGGACTGCTACTAGTCCTCGACAGAAGTGATGTGATGGCTATGGCTATTGATAATACACCAGAACGCAGAACGGATCGAAGAATGAAGGGATTGTCTAGACGTCATCGTATTTATACTATACATACGACCTATCCTAAAGTAAATCTGCATAATTGATGTAGGAGTTGAATGGACGCTCGGAGAATGAGAAAACCCATTAGTGGCCAGCGGTCATTTATGCACTACCAATTCTATTGCTATCCCTTATTGATTTTTTATTTCATTATAAATCATTTCATTCATTTACATACTCTAATTTTATATTTTCAATTACTGGCCATTCAATGATTTTTTAAAGCTTGATTAGTTAGTGAGTTAGTGACTAAAAAAGTTTAGTTAGAAAAAAAAAATTTTTTGGCTAGAGAAAGTTTTATTTTCTTTGAAATAAATTTTTTTTTTTAACACATTACAGATTAATACATAAAATTTAATAACTGGATAGTTTAAAAAATTACGAAAGTATTAACCTGACAAAAATTTTTGATTTAAGAGCTCACTATTTTTTTGCAAGTAGGTTTTGCTTCTAAAAATTTTAAATCAAAAACGATGAAGCTTGTTAAAATGATTATCTTGGTTCAAAAATTTTTCAAAGACAATATTGAAATAAGTTAGTACAAAAATTCATAAATTGAATGATTGAATTGATACAAAAACTCGAAGTCAGCAAACCCAAAATACGCTTTCAATATCAACAGAATTTTGTATGTCTTGGGTTCCTTTTTGGCGATAAACGCTCATCTGTACACTTATACATATACAGACGACTTCTCCAAGAATGACTCGGTCGAACTAAACGAGAACGTGTGTAACTTGTGATCTCGTCAACGAGTCTACACTCTTATCTCAGTTCGAGCTCGATTGGGATTGAAAATAGTGTGTAAGTATAGGTATAGGTATTGGTGTAGAAAAAGTCGCCGGGTGGTGATCTCGAGAGGATCGGAATTCTAGACTCCCGGATGCCACGATCGCGTGCTATATGGCTCGTCTGGATAAAGGACGATTTCGCAGTATGAAAAGAGATTGTGAGGGAGTGGAATCCCGACGTATTGTCCTCTGAGCTTGGGGATTTTCATCGGAAGAGCCACCGAGCTAAGAGCCTATTCCTATATTCCTTTTTTTATCTTTCTCATTCTCTTTACTTTATTTTTATCCAACTCTTACTTTCCTTGTTCCTCATTTCTTTTCTGAAAAACTCATACAAGCATACGTCGTAAACGACTCTGCCAATATGCTCACTGTTCACTGTTCGCTGTGATTGTGGTGAAGTGTTTTATTACTTTTATACTTTTTCTTTATTCGTGTAATTTAAATTCAGACTTCAAAGCAGGATCTTGATATTATTTAAACCGATTTATTTTATCTTCTCTTCTTTTGCGATTGATTTTTTTTTTCCGTAGAGAAAAAAGAATTAATTGTAAATTAAATCGAAAATTAATTATTATTTTTTAATCACATGAAAATTTTATATAAAAAAAAAAATTTGATAAAAACACAGACAATGTTTTAATGCGTGATAGATGCTAAAATAATATAATACTTTTATTATTGACACAGGGAGTTAAATTTTACAGACAATTGCCACTGAGTAACAGACGTTTCTTTGTCAGGGTGACATGTAAAACAATAACAATTACTTGGACGCCTATTTGACGTATTTGTGACACTTTTCAAGCGACATGCGACACTTTTATGCCAAATATATATTTAATACGCGACAACAGACGCGAGTTATTGTCATATGGCGACTATTTTTTTAAAATCGTTACTTTTACAACTGCTTCACTCTATTGAACAACATTTATTCCGTTTTTTTCCTTTTTTCACGATAAATTTATTTTTTTCACTGTTAGAAAAGATTTAATAAAATTTATCACTGTACATAACTTCAGATCAATAATTGTTGCTTTTACCGTCATAATTAATTGTAGGCTCGCTTCATTTAATACTAACTAAATCTTAATTATTATGGTTTTTAAAAAATTTTAATCCTATTTTTGTTTGAAGGGAAATTAATTATTTTTTTTTTTTTTTAAACATTTAAAAGAAAATATTCTTGAATGATTAATAAACACATGCATTAGCTGCGAATACGTAATATAGCGAGACACATATCACATATAACGTTCCTCGAAATGTCTACAGACTGTAAAATGAAGAATATAACACAGAATTGTATCGTAAAATATAATAGGAGTGCAATTTATACTTCTGTTCAGATGGGTCGCTTCTCTAGTATTTATTCAGTACAAGGACGGATCACCGATCTCTGACTATAGATCTCTGTAATATTATTTCATATTACTATACGTCTCTCATCCTAATTGCTTCGTGTTTACACTATACTCGAGACCGCAGTAGCGATAAGGGATGAAAAAAATTATATTGGGTTATGATCGCACAATGAAGGGACTGTTTTCAGCGAGCAGTGATGCGATAACCTTCACTTTCTCTATACATATACATACAATGGCATTGGATCTTTTATTCGCTCTCTATTACATTTATAAGCGATTAAATTTAATTGATAATTAAGCCCTGTTTACAAACAAATTGTCCGATAAATCCCATGATACTGCGAATTTATTATCCATTTCGCGTGTTACATCGCACGATTTACCTCATAATGTAATATTTTATTTTTCTTCGTCATCTCGTTATTTTCAACTATTTTTAGTGGTCTAACGTTATTGCTATAAATAAAAAACAATTGAAATATTTATAGTGTCTAGGTGGCATTTTTTTTGTTTTTATTACGTATACGCATGAATTTGACATTAAAAAATACACTTAAAATTTTTTATTACATTACGCTCTTATATAACTTAATTTGGACGCAAACAGTTTAATCAGTTATTAGTCAATTTACCCTACCAAACAAAAATTATCAGAAATGACCGATAAAAAAATCATTTAATAAGTAATTGTTGTATTTTTTAGTTGAAATTATTTCTTTTTTAATTATTTTATTACTATAGATAAGAAATTTTTACACTCAATTCATTATTTTTAATCGATAAAAAACTTTTTTTTTGGGTACTTTAAAAAGCAATATAATATTGAAAGTAAAATCTAATGACATAGACAGCTTCGAGATATCAAAGACTAAAAATAATATTTTTTTTCAGTACATGGTTATATAAATAATAAATTTTTTTTAACAAGAAACTTATTAACAAATGTAAAAATCAATTATTATTCACAAGTAAAAAATCGTCAGTAACAACCTTTAAAAATCATATGTAAAATTTTAATTAAAAATGCCGACATTAAATAATACATCACCACAAGCACAGTAGAGAAAAATAACTGCAACTGGTTATAAAAAAAGGCAGCGACCTTTGCAATCCTTTGACTTTGTAAACGTAAACCAGAAAAAAAATAATTTTTTTGAAATAATCCACGTGTGTTATTAGCCATTAAGGGCTCTGTTTCATGTTCACCGCTCATTGTTGTAACCGTGCCCTTTGGGACTGTCCTTTATTCCAATACTTCAAAGTGCTATGCATCAACATTGTATGTACCGCAGTCTTCTGTACTGGAGGTACATTGCTGACTTTTTTTTACCTTTGCATTGAGCTAATTACTTCATTATTTGCTTTATATTGTACTTTTTATTTTCTCCTGCCTCTTACTTCAAATATCTGCGGTTACAAAAAGCGGTATAATTAATAATAGAAAAAAAAAATTATTAAAGAACTTATTGACAAAAAAATCAAGTTATCGCATTGCACTTTCAAATTTTTCCCCTCTCATCTCATCGGTAGAGTACTGCACAGTACTGCTTGAATGTTTTTTTTTGTGTTCATTTAAACGTACCCACGTCCTTATACCACCGCGTTTGTCGTTTGCCAGTGCTGTACTGTACACGGTGCACATTTTCTCGTAGAGAATAAAAAAGAGTAAGAGTTGCGAAAAAGACAAAAAAAGTTTTAAAAAGGAATGCACGCGAATGTGCTGTACGCGTGGCTCATTGCTATTGCCGGTGACTGGATGCGAGCCTCGTATTGTCAACATCAACGTTGAAGTACTAATCAAAACCCCTGGTGTCTTTTAAGATTATTAAAATCCGTCCGGGCCTTGAAGTTCTCAAAGGGTTAATTATCCTCCTGGATGTTTATGGCTCAGTTACTCTTTGCTCTTGTTCTATCTCTCGGGGGATTTGTAACATCAGCTATGAAAGATGCAATAATACTAAAAATTATAACAATAGTGATGAAATGAAAAATTTACTAAGAATTTTTGAAGTTACAATTTTTACGAAGATAATTCAAATTTAATAATTAATATTTATCATGATTTCTTATTTTTAATGAGAATATGGTAGTTATTATTCAATTTTTATGACAGATTAATAGTAAGTAGTGTTGCACTTTAAAACCCGCAATTTTTATTCTTAGAAGCTCAAAATTAAAAAAAAATTTTTATTTAAGAACTTTTTTTTCACATTGTTTAATTTTTTCATCAGTCTAAAAATTTAATTTTTATATCCATTTATACTATTTCTTACACACTATCTAATTACTTCCGGAAGTTTCAACCATTTATCATTAAATTAAAATTATTCATCATTATCATTGCATTACTACTATCCACAACTTAGTATCCAAAAAATCCGATTAATAAAAATACAAAGGTCATAAGCGATAAACCAAAGTGGGATTGAAAACCGGTAAATGGTAAGTGTTTAAATCAGTCGTAAGAAGAAATAAGTAATAAGCAATAAATAAAAAAAAAAAAAGAAGGAAGGTAGGAAGCTTCTCAGTTGAGCAGTTAAGAAGTTAAGCAAGTAAGCAAGTAATATACCTAATAGGTATGATGGGCAATGGGTTGTGGATGTCGCATCTTTACAAAGTAAACGCGATATCACAAGCACTTATAACCCGTAAGAGTGTACTTAGACAAAGTACTTTTAAGAGGCAATAAGGTGGGATCTGGGATACCATCACCCTTCTCTATATACTTCACGCTACATGTGCATCAGTAGCATGCTGATACTTGTCAAGTGACTCGACGGTCTATCCTTGATAAAGGCGTCATAACGCCCGTACCTACGTGATTGTCAAACTTTAAAAAATAAAATTTCCATTCCATTTATACACGCACATTTTTTAAACATCTCACATCTCCCATCGCCCATTACAGCCAGCAGACGTTTATGTTTGAGTGCTTGTGAATTCAGAGATACCAATAGACTGAGGAACATTAGCTCCTTAGTGATATATATTTATATATTTATGCATAAGTGAGATACGATTAGCGTTGGGAGGTAAAAACTTTAGCATTAAGTGCGAAGATATATTATTTTTTATTTCAACTTTTAAATGTTATCCGGGGAATGTTAAACGTACCTCTAACTAGAGATTTATTAGACTGCCGTACACTGCTAGTTTAAAAATTGAAAATAAAAGATTTTATTTAGATAGATGTGTGAAAATATTTATGAGTCATAGATGCGATAGTTTAATAATTTAAGGCTTGAATTTTATATTTATTTTGCATAATTATATAATGGAGTTTTGAAATGTCTGATCTAGATAATAATAAGAAATATTATTGTCATTTCTTTTACCAGTGATATGATATATAAAATTTTTTATTTAAATCAGAGACCACAGAAAAAAATACGAGACATTGCTAGATGTCTGATGCAATTCAGCTTGATTTTTGGAGAAAAATATTATTTAAAAACACGTTGATAGAGCCAGGAGCGCCAAGTTTGACGAATTTAGCGATTTCAGACCTTAGATTAAGAAAAAAGTCTGACAGAATAAAGAAAAATACAGACCAAGACTGACATTATAGTTATGTGATTGTTATAGCGAAACTGAAGTTTTATTATGTACAACAAAGGTGTCCATGTAACGTAGATGCGTTAAGTTATTATCGATCGGTGGTTTTATAGCCTGGACGAAGCGATATTTCTCGTTGGTCACTTAGCGATTTAGATGATCATGAAAATCGGCGAGTGTATGGTGGGTGACTTATTTTTTATTTACCATCAAGTTTCATTGTTGCTCGGAGAAATGCTCTTTACACTCGACTCGACTCTTATTGTTGTATAACAAGTATAGGGTGCAGGGTGTTATAGTCGCAGTATATATTATATAGCAATGTATATAAATATACCTTGTGTGGGCTTCAGTAAAGTAGGCTGTCGTTATGGCCTTGCAAGTGAACATTATCGGCTCGTCGAGTCCTCCAGCGGCTTAACTCTCCAGCCAGGACGTCAACTAGAAGCGTTTCGGGAGTTTTAATGTCCTACTAACGGCTACAACGAATTACGATAATTACACTCCGTTCTTCGTTCATGATCACCAGAAATTTGCTATGGACGAATATCCACCCGGAAAAATTACTCGCTAACACTTAACTAATAAAGTCCGAGCTAAGGTCATAAATTCCAGATGTAATGAAACTTTAGTTGGTTAAAATTGTATTATAAAATAAACTCATAAAATGGTAGCTCTTTGAACCATTTTTTAATTATAAAACATATAACTTTCAAAAATTAAATTTTTTTATTCAAAAATCTAATAAATTTATGATTATCTTCTTTTTCATTCAAATTTATCAGAAATTAATTTTTAGAATTTTCTATTCTTAATTTTATTTTTCAGTGCACTAAAAAACTGAAAAAATTGAGAAATTGACATTTTTTTTAATTATTCAAAAATTAAAAACTAAAAGTTTGGGACAAAGAAAAATCCAAAATTGGCCAAAAATTTTCGGCTTTTAAAGCCGCGATACTTAGAGCTCCATTACCCGTTATATTCCCGCTATCTTAACTATGAGGTTGGCGAGTAAAGTGCCAACAAGCACCCGAGTACCAGCTACAAAGAGAAAGATTTGGTATCAGAGAGTGGGATCTTACAAGACTTAAGCGACGTGGACGTCAAGTTATAGTGAAACGGCAGTTAGATGGCGTTACTGAATAATGTCTAAGACGCACAATATAACCTTAGCAGTAAATCTAAATGTTCTTAAATGAATCGTTAATCGTTAACTGCTGGCGTAACAGTGGTTGACGACGCTTATAAACTGGAAATTCAAAGGTAGACGTAGAAATTCAGATGTACATACTACGTACTGCATACAACGAGAATCGTACATTTTGTGTTGCTACTTTAGGATCCATATAAATATATACGCATGTATATGTGTGACAATAAGTCTTTTCGGCTCTATAGCCGGACAATAAAGTCAGAGGCAGCTTTATTGCCGGAGAGCCTCAGAGGAATCGTAGCATGTTTCAAATAGCGTTCGTTAAACATATATATATATTTACTTTTTTTAGTTTTATTTTTCTCGTCCCCTCGCTGGTGAATACATTTCCCATATACACGGGGCGAAGGGGTGGAAGGGTGCTGCTCCACCGGACACAAACGCTCGTAAAAAGGTCACTCGTTTAATTCCAAATACCCAGGATATTTTGAATTCTCGTGCTTTATTGAGTCGTTCACGGTACATTGCTCGCTATCATCCGCCGAAAAATTCACCTGCACTCATTAAACATTTACATCAAGTGACTCCCTCTCTCTATTGCTATTTACATTGCATTCACTGGATGCGTTTATTTCGTTAGTTTTTTTGGTCCTTTTGTTAATTCAACGCGGTCATACATTTTTTATCTACTGTCGTATTTTTATTCGACAATTTTAAAAGATATAGTAGCTGAAAACTTTTACAGTTCATTTTTTAAATTCGCTTTTTGGAACTGAAAAAATTAGATTTTTTCTGTTTACTACAAAATGATTTAATACTGAAAAATAAAAAATAAAAACAACTCATGATGCTCATTGAATTTTTAGTAAAAGTCTATGAATAAATATTTAAATAAATTACATTGCTAATTTTTAGAGAAAAGTAGAGAAAAAGGAAATTTATTACTGTTAATTACTTCAGTTTAATAACTGAAGTAATTTATTTTTAAAGAATCATAAGAGCAAAACAAAAACAATTTTCTAAAACATTTTTATAGCTAATTTATTTCCTAACTAAAACAGATATTTTTTTAGTACTAAACACATGATATATGCTATCGCACCCCAAATAATCGTTAAATTCGATAATGAAATTTAATCGAGCTCACCCCTTTAACGACTGAGGCGTCCATTGTGACGATTCGGTCTTTCGTATTCAGAATCCGGCTGCGTACATTTAATAGACAATTACTCGTGAGCTTTAAAACATATGTCCGTAAGCTGCTAGAGCATATTAAGTAAAGACAGAGGAAGAGCACCACAAACTACAAAGCAGAGTTAAGTATTCGAAGAACAAGAATGAGGAAGAATGACTGAGATGTGTGGCGGTAATTCTCATTCCATAGAGGTAAAACGATTCTATCCCGAGATACGATCGTTTGTCGTCGGTGCAAAACGATGATACGAGCATTATTATCCTGACACGTCATTAACTAAACGCGGAACGAGTCGAGAAAGGTATATGCGCTGTATAGTATCGAGACTTTAAACGTTAAACGAAAGTCCTAAACTTAAAACCCACTGTGTAGTGCTTATAAACTGGACGACTCCGATAGAAATTGAGATGGAGACTTGTCCTCCTGCTCATTGGCCGTAGAATCGCTATCTGGTGCACTGGTTAAGCGATAAAATCCTTCTGGGATCATATAATTCGTTGTTGGAAGCTGGAAACCCTTTCTTCTTCATGGCACAACAATAAAAACAGCTGACCGTTAAAACTACACGGAAAAAATATTATTGCTTTATTTATTGGGCTTATTGTTGATGAGAAACAGTTAACTTTTGCTAAGTCAACGGTTTTATTATTTTTTGTTGGTTATTGTGACTATAAATTAACTTTGATGTTCTTTTATAATACTTTTGGGTGATTAATATATTTTTGATTCAGTAAGAAAATATATTTTGTCTTCAAGTCTTGTTGATAAATCTTGACGTAAAAAGTAAAAAAATCTTAGTGTCCTTGCCCATAAAATTTTTCATCATGAACTTTATTTAGGACTCACAAGCTCAATTTGACCTTCAAAACCAAGAAAATCTTAAAAGCAAAAAATTCAAATCTAAAGTTTAGCAAGCATCGTAGAGCCAAGAACCATTCAAAGACTAATGGTCCAGAGCGACTTTCTCGAGAAGTTCGAACCGAAAGAATAGACCTAGAATAGGATAAGTAAGGTACCAGCGAAGAGCAGACACTTTATGATCCAACAAACGCTTTTGGTACACTAAAGTCCTCGTCCTCGTTTTCATCTTTTTTTTTTTTTATCTTTTTCTTGTTATTATTAATTCATCCATTCTTGATTTTTTTTTTTTTCTACAACAGTAATAGCAGTCGGTGTATATTTATACATTTGTCAGCGCACCGAGTTCTCTTTTCGATGATCCCACTCCAGTGGGCACGCGGATCGCAATGCCAAAGAGCCACGTTCATTTGAAAGCACCCGAGGAGCGCTTGTAATTAACGATTACAAAGTATTTCGTTCAGATGATTATCAGTCTGCGCCGGATGCTAGGAGTTCGCCATCCCCCGTACCATAACTTCCGGCACTTTGATGTGCAGGACCTCCCTTGTTTTCTGCCCCATTGTACAGCCCACGGTCTTTGCTATCACTGCAGTATCAAACCGTATCCAAAAGCAGACAGCAAAGGATGATGAACCAGAGGTAGAGCTAGAGGTATATTTCATGTTTGCAGAGATCTGATTGAAAAAGCAGAGAAGGAAGAGGACAACGGAATATATTTTAGTGTGCACTTGAATCCCTCTTACTCTCTGTTGAACAATAATCATCATGATCACCATCATGATTATGATGCCTGCACTGTATTGCAGTATTTAAATCGCACTCGGGGATGAAAGCTCGCTGTATGCAGACCGTAGATTGCCTACATAACTAGAACAGTCGTCAGTGTGTATGTTTGGATGTAACTGGAGGAGAATATCAAGAAAAAGATAAATAAAAGCAAGTGCACGTGCAGAATCGACAAACGTTGAACGTTAATTGGTGCCTCGGGTAAAGTTTCCGCTTCTCATTTCTTTTCCTCTTGCTCTGTATTTTTAAACTTATTTTAGATTTTTATGTATTAACTGAAGAGCTGACAAAGAAATAAAGTCCTTGCTGGATGTTTTTTCCTTCTTTCCTTTTCTCTCGTTTCTCTGGCTGGGCTTGAGCGAATAGAAGAAAACCGCGTTTCCGTGAAGGGATACGGCCTCGGGCAGGTTGTTACTTTCTTGACACGAAGTGTACTGCAATTAGTTTACTGTCAAGGCTACCCGACGATCAAACGGTTCTAAGGAGATATAAAAAGATAACGCGGAAAAGGAGTTTGTATAATTGGGATTATTGTGTTTTTAATAAATTTGAGCTTTTGAGTGTGAAGAGAAGAATTATGCTCTTCGTGCTTCTTAACTTTTTTTTTTTAAATTATAGTGTGTTTTGCTTCTCAAAGGTGTCTTTTGTGGCGTAATCAGATCATAGATCTTTTTTAATTCTTTACTTAATTTAAAAATCAGAAACTAATAAACTAAATTCCCTTGAATATTAAAAGTCATTAAAAAAAAAGTGAACAAATTCAATTTATCTGAAAAAATCCAATAATAATTACAATCAACAAAAGTCCATATTTGTCAAAAGGTTGCAAACTTAAAAGGAAAAAAAAATAGACAGCCGACTAAAAATATATACTATTAAAATAAACATATAATAAAGATAAAGATCAATCTGTTTTGAAGCAGTCAGTGAGATCGGTAATAATTAATAACGAATAAAATAATAACAGACTCGAATAAACTGTAATCAGTTAAAGTCACTTAAACTATAATCTGGTGGTATAGTAAATATTTTTCCAGTTATTCCTTGGACATTAATGCTCCCAACAACCGAACTCCAGCTCCAGGATTCTTAACCGCTTGTCCATTACGAAGAAGGCGGAGCGTAAGAGAGCTTCCACATTTTGCATCGCGTTTCATCTATAATTATAATCGTTTCCCGGAAGATTTTGCCCGCTAGCTAAGGGCGTGACCGGTAATACGTGGAGAAATCGCGAGTGGCCGTGGCCGTCTAACAGCTACACGCATTTTTTTAAATAATTATTTCTCCGTTTCTTTATTTCTATTTGTATGATTTTTTCCTCTCGGAGCCATTACGTCGATGTTTACGCGGATATCAAGTAGAATATCATACCTACAGTCTGTATTGAACTTACATACACTTCTAATTCGCTGATGCTTGTACATATTACTATTTTTGTTAGTATGCATCCAGCGTTGATAGTGCGCATGCGCACATGGTCAATTTAGCGGCTCGTGCCGCGGCAAACCGCACCAGGAAACAAACAGAAGACTATCATTACATATTATTATTATTGTTGTTATTATTAATATATGTATATGTATATATTTATCTAAAAGATTGTACCGAGTTTGTAGATGATGGCGTGTTATTCTCTATCCAACGCTACTCTATCATGGCGTGTCCCGTGTTAATAAGAGCAAAACTCAGTGTAGCGTTATAAAATCTAACCTGCCCGCAAAAACCACAGAAAATTGTGGTTAGCGGTAGCGCTGAACAAAACCAGCAGCAGCAGCATCAATATTAGCAGTAGTAACACTAACTAATTTAATTTTATATTTTAAACAACCGAGAGCTGCTAGGATAGTAATAATAATAATAATAATAATAATAATAATAATAATAATAATAATAATAATAATAATAATAATAATAATAATAATAATAATAATAATAATAATAATAATAATAATAATAATAATAATAATAATAATAATAATAATAATAATAATAATAATAATAATAATAATAATAATAATAATAATAATAATAATAATAATAATAATAATAATAATAATAATAATAATAATAATAATAATAATAATAATAATAATAATAATAATAATAATAATAATAATAATAATAATAATAATAATAATAATAATAATAATAATAATAATAATAATAATAATAATAATAATAATAATAATAATAATAATAATAATAATAATAATAATAATAATAATAATAATAATAATAATAATAATAATAATAATAATAATAATAATAATAATAATAATAATAATAATAATAATAATAATAATAATAATAATAATAATAATAATAATAATAATAATAATAATAATAATAATAATAATAATAATAATAATAATAATAATAATAATAATAATAATAATAATAATAATAATAATAATAATAATAATAATCCGGAGACGCTTATGCACCTTTTGTCGGCATGTCCAGTGCTGGCGAGAGGTGCATATATCCAGCGTCACAATGCTGCCCTGAGAGTACTGTACTACTATCTTCGTCATTGCTACGGTATTGACGTGACACCAGTGCTGCCTTATTTGCCAGGAGATATTCCCCAGGTTGTTGAGAATGACAGTTGCAAAATTTATTGGAACATGCCATTTGCAACAACCCGGCGGATAGATCACAACAAACCTGATATTGTGCTCTTCGACAAGGCCACTCATGACATTTATGTCATTGAGTTCTCGGCCCCGGCAGAATACAACATCTCAGCCAAAGAAGAGCACAAAAGACAAATATATCAGGATCTCCTGTTTGAAATTGGTAAACTTTACCCAGGTTACCGTGTCAAGCTTGTCGTCCTGATTGTTGGCGTCCTAGGAGGGATGAAGCAGTCTTTTGTATCCTCACTTGCCATAGTTCCAGCTTGCTCATCAAAAGCTGAGTTCTTGGCAGTTAGGATGCAGAAGGCTGTTTTACTTGGTTCTCTCCGTCTCTTAAGGGAAATGACTTTGGCCTGCTGTGATCACTAACCGCCTTGTTGTGCGGAGTGGTCCAGCAGTAACGGACGGAGCTCAGGCTGGGCCCTCGGAGAATCGGACTCCGGGGATAACCCCCCTGAGCATTTAATAACAAAATAATAATAATAATAATAATAATAATAATAATAATAATAATAATAATAATAATAATAATAATAATAATAATAATAATAATAATAATAATAATAATAATAATAATAATAATAATAATAATAATAATAATAATAATAATAATAATAATAATAATAATAATAATAATAATAATAATAATAATAATAATAATAATAATAATAATAATAATAATAATAATAATAATAATAATAATAATAATAATAATAATAATAATAATAATAATAATAATAATAATAATAATAATAATAATAATAATAATAATAATAATAATAATAATAATAATAATAATAATAATAATAATAATAATAATAATAATAATAATAATAATAATAATAATAATAATAATAATAATAATAATAATAATAATAATAATAATAATAATAATAATAATAATAATAATAATAATAATAATAATAATAATAATAATAATAATAATAATAATAATAATAATAATAATAATAATAATAATAATAATAATAATAATAATAATAATAATAATAATAATAATAATAATAATAATAATAATAATAATAATAATAATAATAATAATAATAATAATAATAATAATAATAATAATAATAATAATAATAATAATAATAACAAGCGGTGCTTGTTACGTGGCCTCCTAGTGGCGCACCGCGGGAAACGCAGACCGCAACATCTGGTCTGTAGGCTAACAACGTAACCGGAGCAACGGGCCAACTACCCGTTGCACCGTAATATCTGAGTTCCAAAACAGTATAATCTCAGAAGTGCTCCCCACAACCGGTCCTCTTCGGATGAGGACCAGTCATCAGGTGGGAGGAGCACACCGGACCCGATGACTTATGACGACCCCGGCGCTTATAGGATTAAGTTTAAGTGGACGGAGGAGCTTCGCGCCGATCTCTTGGTGTGCTGGCAGAACAGCGAGCCGGAGGTATCAGGGTATATGGCCCGGATGCACACACTTTGGTGTGGCATGCATCCGGAGCACAGACATTTTACGCCCAAACACCTGCGTAATTACGCCTCATACCTTCGGCATAATCGACGATCGCTGCTGCCAAATAGAAGGCAGTCTAATCGGCCTTCATTTCCAGCACCGCTACACCAAGAACGGCACCGTTTCTCCGAGGACAACGACAACCTCTTTACAGGTCGACAAGTGAGCATCTCCAAAAAGATGACTCACTCAAAACAACAGCTCGACACGGTGAACGAAGATCTCCCCACACAGCTTCAAGAGGACTCCACTCTGCTCACTGTCAACCAAGTTGTCTACGGTGCCGCGGCTTCGCTTCTGCCGATAGAGAGAAGACATTCTCTCTCTTTCGAGGCGAAGTTGAAGCTGCGCATCGCTCAACTTGGACACAAAATTGACATTTCTCGGAAACAAGTCTCCCGCATTCAGTGTGTGATAGAGTATGTTAGTACTCAAAGACCGTACACGCCAAAGTTCGTCGCCTGGCGGCAGAACTTCGAAGGCGACATCACACACTGAACAAGAGTACTCTTCTTGTCATCAAAGAAGAGTCTCTTAACAAGTTGCGGGCTCTGGTGGCTTCCAAAAGTCACTAGAGAAAAGGCTGAAGCGGTTGATCGACAACTCTTTGTTTCGATCCAACCCTTCACGCTTTCTGTCACCTAAGACCGCTGTTCCCGAGAATCATCCATCATCTGAGCGAGTGGAAGCCTTTTGGAGTGAATTGTACGGAGATCAACCAAACGTCAACCCGGATACTCCAGCTCTGCACGACTTCGAGGCATTCTGTCGAGACACCGACGGCAGGATATCGCCGAAGAGAGCCCTGCAGTCAGTGTGGAAGAGGTTCGTAAAGCCCTGAATGGCAGCAAGAACTGGGCTGCCCCGGGTCCAGATGGCATAAACATCTTCTGGTGGAAGAAATTTTCTTCTACACATGCTCATCTGGCCCGGATTTTTACATCATACATTCAGGGCGACGAACCAATTCCAGACTGGCTGGTAGAAGGGCGAACCGTACTCATCCCTAAAAAGGGTGACTTGTCCGACCCAAAAAGAACTACAGGCCTATCACTTGCTTGAATGCGGTTTACAAGATTTTTACAAAAATCTTAAATAACCGTATCTTGCAGGAGATAGAGCCTGTGTGGCAACAGATATACGAACAACGTGGCAGTAAACAGGGCGTGTCAGGTTGCAAGATCAACTTGTTGGTAGATAGATGCGTCATTCAAGACGCAATCTACTACCAACGCAACCTGTCTATGGCCTGGATTGACTACCGTAAGGCATTTGACTCAACTTCACATGAGTTGATTCTCTATCTGCTCAAATGCCTCGGAATCAATCGCCAAACAGTGGGATGCATACAACGTACGATGCAGCTCTGGCGAACGCGTTTTCACATAGGAAGTGGAAATGCATTGCACGTAACCGGAACTGTTCAGTACAAGAGAGGCGTCTTTCAGGGAGATTCTCTGAGCCCTCTGTTGTTTTGCATCTCACTGCTGCCAATATCTGTTGCCCTCCGACAAACTCGTGGGTACTCTGCGGGGCTACCGAGTGATCGAGTATACTCGATCACTCACCAACTGTTTATGGATGATCTAAAGATATACAGTGCCAACAAAGATCATCTACAAACGGCCATCAACATCGTAGCAGAGTACACACGAGATGTCGGAATGTCTTTTGGGTTGGACAAGTGTGCGGTCGTACACCTGGCGAAGGGTAAGTGCTCTGATACGGGTGGAGATGTCGAATTAGTGGATGGGAGCGTCTTAAGAGAATTAGACGCCGGAGAGTTGTACAGATATCTAGGGATTGAAGAGCGGCAAATGCATGCCGTCTCTAAAGTCCGAACAACTCTTCGCAGTGAGTATGTTAGGAGACTCCGGAAGATCTGGTCATCAGAACTTTCCGGCAAGAACAAAGTCTCAGCTACTAACATGCTCGCTGTCCCGGTCCTACTTTACTCTTTTGGGATCCTGAAATGGCCTCGAAATGAGTTGAAAGATCTCGACATCAAATCCCGTAAAGTCATCAATATGAATCAGAGCATGCACCCTAACTCATCAGTCGCCAGGATGTACCTCTCCCGGAACATCGGAGGGAGAGGATTGCAGAGCTTGGAGCGGCTTCACGATCGTTTGGTTCTGGGTTTAACATACGAGGTTGCCAATTTCACAGCAGACGAGGACGACTTCCTGATGCAATTTGTTCATAGTCATGAAAATGCGCGGAAGGGGTCGTTCTTGTATAAGGCAGCAATCTACGCGGCAAATACCTTAGGTCTCGGAGAAATAAACGCTCTCATTGAACTCCCGAAAAAGGAGTTCAAGAGCGTCGTCAGGATAGCCGAGGAAAAAAACTCCTCGGTGAACACATGGACAAGTCCATGCACAGCGTGTATTTCAAACACGTCCGTGACCATGGCTTGTCCACCCAGCTGACATTCTCCTTCTTGAAGTCAGCTGGCCTGATGTCCGAGACCGAAGGGTTTATATTTGCCTGCCAAGATGGTGTTATCAACACTCTCGAATACCGTAGCAAGGTGCTCCAGGCGCAGCTTCCGGACACGTCCTGTCGGACGTGTAAACAACATCCGGAGACGCTGATGCACCTTTTGTCGGCATGTCATGTGCTGGCAAGAGGTGCCTACATACAGCGTCACAATGCTGCCCTGCGAGTACTCTATTATCATCTCAGATATAGCTGCGGTATCGATGAGACACCAGTGTTGCCTTATCTGCCAGGAGATATTCCGCAGGTTGTTGAGAATGACAGTTCCAAAATTTATTGGAACATACCATTCGCAACAACCCGGCGGATTGACCACAACAAACCTGATATTGTGCTCTTTGACAAGGCTACTCGTGACATTTATGTCATTGAGTTTTCGGCCCCAGCCGAATACAATATCTCGGCCAAAGAAGAGCACAAACACCAGATATATCAGGATCTCCTGTTTGAAATTGGCAAACTGTACCCAGGTTACCGTGTCAAGCTCGTCGTTTTGGTTGTCGGCGTCCTTGAGGGATGAAACAGTCTTTTGTGTCTTCACTTGCGAAGATACCGGCTTGCAGTTCAGCAGCCGTGTCTCTAGCAGTGCGGATGCAAAAGGCTGTCATTTTGGGATCCCTGCGTCTACTTAGGCAAATGAATTTGGCCTGCTGCACTCACTAACCGCCTTGTTGTGTGGAGTGGTGCAGCAGTAATGGATGGCGCTCAGGCTGGGCCCTCGGAGAGTCGGACTCCGGGGAAAACCCCCCTGAGCAATTAATAACAAATAATAATAATAATAATAATAATAATAATAATAATAATAATAATAATAATGAAAGAGATTAAAGTAGCAAACTTAAGTTCACTGCCCCTGTTGTAAAAAATCGGGGGTAAATTTCTACTCAAAATACTGGAGTAAAGAAATTAAGCACTCTGCGTACGGAGTAAATCTGGAGTTTTTTTTTCCCGCGGGATGAATATGAATTTTAATTCGATTTGTATTATCTATTATAAAGAAATAACTAACTCAAAAAGTAGATCAGTATTGGCTGGTTTTGATACCACTTTTTGTACAGGTATAATGTGATACATTGAGATCGATAATAATGCCGTTATAAGTAATAAGTAATATACAAGAGAGTACAGGATGTAATATTTTATTATTTTTATGGGAAAGAAGATAGAAGAAAGACGTAAGAATTGAATCAATTATTCGAGAGAAAAAACTTTGAAATTTTATTATGAAAATAGAGTTACCTCCTTTGTCTTGAGAGTTGTTACTAAAATGAATTATTAAGGGAATTTAATGACGGAAGTCTGGTAAGAGATACACTTTGTAAGTATCTGGTGTGTTGTGTATGTTTGATTTTGTTATGAAGGATTTAAGCAACTTTTAGGTTTTTGTAGTTGTGGAGAAATGTTTTTGTTGATAAATTATTTTTTAACATTAGACAAGTTACATTAGAAAAATTTTTTATCTAAAACTTGAATAATTTCAGTGAAAAATAGATGAAAACCAGAAATTATTTTCTTATTTAATTTTTTTGATTTGCAAATAAAAATTTTTTTAAAACGTTAAACAAACTCGGTGATACGTTTAATCATACTTACACTAAAACGTTAGACAATCGGCTTCACTACCTGATAAGCTTAATTCCCGAGATTAGATCAAGTTGAAAGCGTCATCATCCCGACAAGCTAATCAGGATTGAGTGAATCGTCCGGTACGACTAGAACGGTAGCCTAGTCATGATCGTTACGACAAATCAGTAACAGCAGTAGAACATACAAGACAGTGGAACTGTATAGTTATAGTTATAGTTAGTTATAGTATACTATGCCGAGTAGAGAGGATACGAGTAGAGAACAGAACAGAGTTTAGTTGAGTATGAGTGAAGGAGCTTATTCCGAGCAATGACTAGCCTGCAGGGTTACTGTTAGAATCACCCATTGTGTTCACACACGTCCGACTGTCTCTATCTATATCAATGCATACAAACATGTAGTCACCATATAACACATACATATATCTAAATCCATCTATTTCCATACATGGATCTACATTTATATACAAATATAGATATATAATATATAAATATATATGTATATCTGTATTAGGAGTACAGAAAGTTTCAGCTGGTAACTCGAGCTAGACATGTCTAGTGCACGTTAACAGGCGTCAGGTGTATCAGGGATGAACTATCAGCCGTAGATCTTTGTCCTGGTTGTGGATATGTGGAATACACCCACCTACATACATTTGTACATGTACATATTGGTAAATATATACATTGTAGAGATCAAACTAGCCTTTTCTTTCTTTCCTGGTAGTCGCTATTCGTGCATGCATATGTCATACGCCAGTTTGATACAATAATAGAAACATGCGACAATAGAATGTTGACTTGGATTAAATTACGTGATATTTATAGGGAGGTTATCTATTTAATTTTAAGTTATCAAATTATTATTAAGGTATGATATAATGAGCCAATTATAGATTTTTACATAAAAAAAAAAAAAAATTTTTTTTTGTCAAAGCAACTGGGCCCATAGCCTTAAAAGATTGTCAAACTTTCAATTGAAAATAGAATAAATTTTTGATAAAAAAATGTATTAGGGGAAAAACTAAAATATCTCAGTGAATAGATGAAAAGTTGACTCACATCCCGCAGCAATGATGGTAACGACATTAGTAACAATTAAAATATCCGTTATATTAACGACATTAACGATACGAGCCAGACGAACAGTAGCCATAGTCTGGGAGCTAACGTCATCAGCATAACGCGCGAAATTTGGCCTCGTTTCGCCGTCTATACGGCAAAACGAGCGTCCATGTATATCGTCGCGTCATATATATCTCGAATGGAGCAGTATAGTGTGGTACTCGTATAATGTACGTCATAGTGCATCGCAGTATGCCATATAATGGCGTAGTCGCATTTTGGTATAGTATAGTATAGTTTAGTACAGTAAAGTGAGGAATAGTGGGGCACTTTGCCTGTAAATTTGTATATCGGTCTGCGTCTACGTCTGGCCCGACGAGCGATCGACGGTGCAGACGGGCTATAAATCGAATGACAGGTTTCGTGGCTTCAATACGGGCAATTGCCTCCAGGTGCTCATGCCGTTATGACGTAATAACCTCCAAGCCGCGGTCACTAATTCACAGTTTAGTTGTACTCGTATCTGTGTCGTCAGATGTCTATTATTTAGATTACCACACCTTTATAACCAAGCTTTACTTCTTTTTTGTCAAAAATTTTATGATTAAATGATTTTTAATTTTAGTAATATTAAAGTAAATAATTTCATTAAGTTAAATCTAATAACGTTAATTTTTTTTTACAAAAGAAAGAAAAGCGAATTTATTTCAGTCTGAAAACTTCATTATTATGCATAAAATGATTTTCCTTCCATGAAGTATTGTTGACTTAAAAATAAAACGATTCTAAATCTTAAAAATCATATTTAAAAAAAATATTTTGTTGAAACATCAAAGGAAAACCATAATAAATATAACAGCAGTGTCATTTACGAGAAAAGGATCATTGACCAGGAATGCCAGCTAAGGAACTAAAGTGTGTGATTCATCGACTGGCCAGCTCGCGTGATTCAATTCACATTTCTTCACAGTTTCTTATCCTTATTATATAAATATATTTTCTTTTCTCACTCTTACCCTATTGCGCCTTTTTTTGGAGCCTTATAACCTTTTTATAATTCATACGAGTGCATAAATTAAAAAAAAAATATAATAATAATAAAAATTCAAAGCAGCATATTCATAGCACAAGGTGCATAGTCTGGAAGCCATAAATTTAGCTTTCGAACAGGTCAGACAGTTCGTCCATAAAATATCAAATGTATTGAATTGATAACGTTCTTTGCTTATTTATTTAACAATTCTCTTTATTTTTCTCCCATGTTTTGTCATATCACATACGTCGATAGGCCCAAAAATTTAATTTTGAACCCGAATACCAAAAATCTTAAATGTTAACTATAAAAGTTCAAGAGTATAAAAAGCATAAATGGATTTACTCTGGCTCAGCATAATATCTTGAGCTTTATAACCAATAAAAGTTACAGCTGACACTTCTATTCGTCATACTGATGCTTCTTTTCTCTTTCAAAAGTATATTCAGCAATGAATTCAACTCAGCAACTTCAACAAACCAATACGACATAATAACACGATTTTTTGATCTCTAAACATAACACAACATAGCATAATATAATGTATAGAGACACATCGTGACTAATACTCGGCTATTTACGACCATAACCTCAGGCGCTTTTCTTATCTTATATTTTATTTTATTATGCTACGTATTTACGATTAATATTTTTGCTGCAGATAACGCGGATCAAGATCCACCAGCTACGCCTCGGGGAGCACCTTAATAGGTGAGTAATTACTTTAATAGACATTTAATAATCGTTCCTAGATCCAAATAGTTGTGTTATTTTATTCTTTGTTAAATACTTAAATTTAAAATCTGATAAAATATCGATATTATTTTTTTGTACAGTTTTGAAACAAAAATTAGTTAACGTTTTTTGCAAAATATTTTTAAACAACAATCGATTGTCTTAAAAATAATTTTAATCTCATACATTAGCAATATTTCTCTTCACTCGAATAATTTTATTTTTCATCAGTATATCACCCAAAAAAATCAGTTTTAAAACAAGATAGAATATAAAATGAAATGTCTTAAATACGAGGTTGAACACATTAAATATTTTTATAGTATCTCCACAATCGTCTGACTAAACGTTAAGTAACCCCAAGACTATTTTCCGTCTGTACTTATTTTTTCATACTTATAATTTAATGTTCGTCACATAACTTTCACATTGAATAACTCTCTGTGTATTGAATTTTATGAAACGTACATAAAAGGTTTTCGGTAAGTCCACAAAGATAATAAAAATTCACATATAAAGATCTCTAGCTACCAAACATAAACCCATACAATAATTAATAATTGTTTTTAATAACATATAACTTTATCCGTGCCGTTAGTTGCGATTAACTGGAAGTTTGTTTTTATTTTATTACGAGCTGTCCGAATATGACACCCGAAAAAATGCCAACAATAAAATTCATATATATTATTTCTTACATAAAGAAGCTTCGGATTAGGACATAAAAATTTTTATTAAAGGACATGCTGCGTGGCAATTAGAAATATTTTTCTCGGGGGACAGTTAATATCTTCATTTAACCCTGACATTTTTATCGCTCTTTGTATCTTCTTCCAGAATTACTTATTGCTTCTATATATATGTATATAAAAATAGGTATAAATAATTTTATTTATCCAGCAGAAGCCGACTAGCCTTTTTAATGTAAAACCGTGCAGAACTCGGCAGTAAATAGTAAAAGCAAAATACAAACTCAAGCCGTTAAAATTACGACTCTTTACAACTTCTATTCCTACTCTTGCTTGTCATGTAAGATAGTTCAGTGGATTTTTTCAGTCCGGAAGCTGACAATCGTTTTGTTGGGTTACAATGTAATCGTGAATTTCGCATACTGAAGAAAACTGTGTGTATTCTTGCCCAATTGAACGACTTTTTAACTGCGTCATGCAAGCTCTAAGGATTCTTCTATCCCGGTTAAGTTCAAAGTTACCCCGATGCGATTCCGATCGGTTTTATGACTCTGTTTTATCGTGGTGAATCGATCAAATAGCATACTATAACGACTTGCAATGCCTTTTATTTTTTATAACTCCTCTGTATTTATGTTTTTATTTTTTAAAGACATGGAAATTTAACGTTCCATGAAATAACTTGTCTTTATCCAAAATTATTCTTTGTTTTATTTTATGAGTTTTCTTATGAAAATTACGATCTATTTGCGTTAATACAACGCCGGTGTTTTATGGTGAGTTTTATTTTTTATTTTTAGTTTGAAATCAAAAATATGTTGGGTAAATTTTTTTATCGATTGATATTTAAACGATCATAGGAGTTGCTTAAAATTAACTCTCAAAAATACGGACAGTTATCTTACTATCCCAAAATTTTTATATTTTAATCACCCAAATATTTTAATGTCAAGAAAAATAAATTTTGCTAAAATTATGTTAGTCAAAAAAATTAAATCTTAAATCAAAACAAAGTAAATAAAATTTAGTAGTAGGAATTCCAAAAATCAAGTGGAATATTTAACCAAAAAAAATGAAAAAACAATGAAAATAAATGTGAGATTTATTTTAGCGAGGAATGCAACACATGATTCGAGTATTCAATTAACAAAGTTGGCAACTGAACCGAGTTGTTCTGTTGAGTAAAAAGAGATTTTAAAAGGTTGTGCAGCGTTGTAGAGTAATGAATGTCGCGGTTGATACTGCGGTTTGTGATAACGCGAATGAAAATTCCGGAATATTTGTTACTCTGGACTCTGTACAGCAGCGTAGTGATGAAAATGGTGATGATGATGATGATTCGGCGAGTACCAACACCGAGAGGCTGGCTGTGAAAACAAACGTACCAACGAACGCACCGATGAACGCACTAACCAACAATTAATCTAACTGTCACAGGAAGTTAATTTATACAACGGTTAGACCGTTCATCACGTCGTACTATCTTCTTCGGTATACTCTCTGGGGATGCAAGGATACAACAGAACGATTTCCCGTTAAACATAACCTACCAGGTTCAGGTTCGGGAACGGGGTAGTGGGATTTGCCGCGGGAGGTGGGAGGTGGTGAATGAGGCTTTATCAACCCTTCACCACCAAGGCTTTCATATCGTCGAGACGCATTTCATGCAATCTAAATCAGACGCTAACTTGATAAATTATTGCGCTCAGTATCTCGCTCTTCGCTTTTGTCTCTTACACTTTTTGTTTTCGTTGGATCTTTTAATTTATCATTTGCATTTATACGCACTATATTAGTCATTTTACTCAACTGACAGCTTAATTTTCTGTTTTGTTAATAATATGCTACTTTGTATACTACTAACTTTTTTTTTAATCAATATATTCATGAGTCTTGTTTAATAGAAAGTTTTGGGTCAATAAAAAATATCTATACATTTTTGGCAAGAAAACTTTCATTTTTATTCATTGTCAATTTTCAGCCAAAAAAATTGATGATAAAATTTGAGTTTTAAATAGTTTGTTGGTAGTAAAAGATTGTTCCATGAAATTTTTCTATTAAATCATTGGTAATTGTTCCTGTCACAGCCATATTATTTCTATTATTTATTCTAAAAGTACCCAAACTATGTATATTGTAATCAAAAGTATCGAAAAATTATCAAGCTAAAATTCTTTTATTCATAATTCGTAATTCTTGGCAGTCACATAGTAACAGGTTGCTAATTGTAATTAATAACATTGTCCGTGAATGTAGGTCAATGAAGATTATTTAAAAATAAGATATATAACGTGCTCTACAAGATTTTTCCGTTCCTTAAAATCCTCGAGAATCCACTAATGATAATACCAGTAGGATAGTCCTTCAGCCCCTATCCATAATTTGCTCTTTCTTTTCTCGTACTTTTTCCATGCTACTTAAAGCTGCCCTAGTTTCTTCTTTATAGAACTGCCGTACACTTAACTACATAGAAGATGAGGGCTGTTATTGTGACAATATGCGGGCCAAGAATTTCCTATGATAGCAAAACAGTTATTTTGGTTCTATTATTGCTGTTAGTGTTACGATTACAGCACAAATTAGAAAATAGTGCACAGCCAAGCAATATCAATTCAGAGGATTATATTCTCTTTGATTCAGTCTCATCTTGGACATGATCCTAAAAGCATCATGAGTCGGATCGTGACGGGATCAAAGACAACATTTCGCCCTAATGATTTTGTCTCGTCCCTTCTTTGGAGATTGCTCACGTTAAATTCTTTGAATCATCTTACACTAACGATAATTCACTTGTTTCATATTTCACAGGCTTTTAAAAGTTATATTTTGTTGCAAAAAGTCCACTTTTTTCAATTTTTTTTTTTTTTTTTTTTTTTTTTAAATAAAGCGCTGTTATCTATAAATCACAACTATTTTATTGCTGAACAACGAAACTAGCTGGTCTGTTCTCGTTTAGTTCGCCAATTGCAGTTTTCACGATTATTATATTACTCGCGATGGTGCAATATAATTCGGCGGTACCGATGATAAAGTGCTAACGGCAATTTAGTTTCAAACTTCGATTTACGACAAACCCCGAGGGTAAATATTAAATACAAAATTAAAAAAAAAAATTATTATAATAATATTTACTTTACTGACTACAACATTGATATCAATTCTAAGCGTACAAATTATTTTATTATCATCGAATTTTTTAGCTCCTTATTTTTGTGAAAAAATCTAAAATTACTAAAATAAAAGCTAATAAATAAACAAGCCAAGGTATTATAATACTCAACTGAACACAAATAATAATATTTTTAGATAGCAGTGTAATTCAAAAAGTTTAACTGCCTTCTTACGCTCGATAACACCGTTATGTTCCACCCCAATTTCATTTATTATTTTCTCTGGTTGTTTCAAGACTCAAGACAAATATTGTCGCGACATTAGAATTTAGTATTTAACTTAACTTCCTTTATCTGTTATCTTTATGACACCGGAAAACACACACCCACGATCGCGAATAAAGATAAAAATATTGCATTATTGTGAGAAAACAGATAATGGTACGTATCAGTTGTCGTTTGATGGTCACTTTTGTGTCGATTGACAGTGACATCGTCGCGATCTCCGATCAGAGTTTCTCAAACGACAAACTGCGCCAAACCTCAAAGGAAAATTGTTAGGAGTGATCCGAACACCCCCTTGTTATAGACAACTCCCATGTCAGCGTGGGGTAACTCAATGGATTCTCATTCTTCGGTCGACTGTTCGCTTTTATTTATTTTTTCCTTTATTTTGTCAGCTCCTTAAGCTCTGATCTTTCTGTACTCGGTTCCCACTGAGTGTAAAAATAACAAGCTCGTTCTCCTTATCGTTGTTCAATTTTTTTTCTTTACAATTTTATTTATGCCAAATAAAAATACAGTTGAGTAATTTTAGTGATGGATCTTTTATTATTAAAAAAAAAATCACGATAATAATAATAATAATAATAATAATAATAATAATAATTATTATTATTATTATTATTATTATTATGTCGTCCTGATTGTTGGCGTCCTAGGAGGGATGAAACAGTCTTTTGTATCCTCACTTGCCAAAGTTCCAGCTTGCTCATCAAAAGCTGAGTTCTTGGCAGTTAGAATGCAGAAGGCTGTTTTACTTGGTTCTCTCCGTCTCTTAAGGGAAATGACTTTGGCCTGCTGTGATCACTAACCGCCTTGTTGTGCGGAGTGGTCCAGCAGTAACGGATGGAGCTCAGGCTGGGCCCTCGGAGAATCGGACTCCGGGGATAACCCTCCTGAGCATTTAATAACAAAATAATAATAATAATAATAATAATAACTTTCTACGTAACCTAAATCTTCGTAACCTAAAGCTATTTAATCATATTACTATTACAGCGCTGTATTGTCGTTTGATGTCAATTATTTTGTCATGTATTATCCCTTTGTAAGCTTTTTCAGAGGATTATCATTCGACAAGTATATTAATTGAATTATCAATTAATCGTGGTAGTTATTGTTTTCAGTGTAGCTTCCAGCGATATAGTATTATTTACATTGTCATTGATTTCACTTGATAATATTCTATTTACGATGTAATTACACGCAAATCTATGGGCATATTAACGACATTTCGTTCGATTTAATTACTCACCACATGCTATTAAATTATTACATTGATTGGTTTTATTATTTATTGAATGAACTTTGTATGTAAGCTCATTTAGTACACAATAATTATCAACTTTCCATAAAGAAGCATTGAAGAATTATTTATTAGCCAAAATAATAATAATACGGAAAAAAAAATTTGAAATTAAATTAATAAAAGAAAGGAATTTCTCAATTAATTAAACACACCCTCTGTCAGATTGCTCGTGCTAAAAGACCCGATAGGAGGATAACAAAACACACATACAGAATAAATGATGATTCAGCGCAGCGTGCGATCGGTCGCGGATTCATCTGAGCCTGTCAGTCACTCATAAGGGAAACTTAAGTTTCAAAATGTTAGACATCACCCCTTGGCTGTGACAGCTACTTTAAAATTATACCCGATAATGAAATTGAACTAGCGTTTCACCCCTCGTCCTCTCTTCTCATATTTTTCCGCTTACTCCCCTCGACCTTCCCTCCTGAACGACAGGACAGATAGACTAACAGATGCGGGGACAATGTAATGTGCGTGCACGAATCTACTCACTTATTTATTTTTTTTTTTTCAATATAATAATAATAGCAAAAATAATAATAATTGTAATAATAATAATGATAATAATAATAACAATGATAATACCGCTGCCTCAAAAATCAACGCAAGAATGAATTTAAAGTCAGTGCCGGAACTCGCTGGTAACAAGTTAAAGGGCTGAGAGTCGAATGCTGCCTTAACCACTCAAAAAAGAGCTTTTAGGTTCTTTAGGTTCTATATATATATATTTATATTAAAAGTGGTGGCAATTATTACGAGTCGATCGCGCGTAACAGATATTGTTAGCGCAAAAAACGATGAAAGGGTTCGTTCCGCTGTGAAAAATACCAGTCTGTGTCTGCGAACTTTGGCCAATGTGAGAGATAATAATATTGAAGGGTATTATTTACTTTCACCTAATAATCAATTATTCATTCCACTCGATTTAGCAGCTGTGAAAAATGTTACTTTAAACTAATGATCTTTTGACGTTCCAAAAATTTTGTTTATACAACAAAAAATAAAGTCTTTAACCATACTAAAATTTTTGATTAATTATTATCTTATATAATAACATATAGATATTTCTTTCACGTAACAACTGACCGCAAATAATTTTATAATGGAGTTTTTTGACGGCCACAGTCTGAGTGAATAATTGAGCTATAGATCATCGGAAATGTGGGTCATTTAAAATATTAAGGGCCGTGGGGAGAAATTGGATTATTTTTTATTTGATGAGGAAAAATGGGGAGGCTATACATTTTTTGTGGGAAAATTCTGATGTATTTAAAAAAAATACATTTTTTTTTATTGAAATAAAATCTTGCATACCCAAAAAAATTCTTAAATTAAGAAAATATACATGAGAAGTTTAAAAATATAGACAATAAAATAAATGACAGTTATATTACACTTTGTTGAAAAGAAAGAAGAAGAATAACAAGCGCAGTATAAAAGAAAGATCAAAGTTTAGCAGTAAAGTTAATTTTTCACAAAATAATTCAATTTGCAAATGAAGTTATTTGCATTTGAAAATAACTGGTCTCAGTGACATAATAGCTCTCTACCGTCTATTGTACAATAATAAAAATAATAATAATAATAATTTTTACAATAGTCTAGCGTCTTTAGACTCTGTGAAAACTTGGAGATGCAAATGTACTGCGTTAATTCCTTTTCCAGAATTAGTAGCTCGTCTTCTCTTATGCATCATCGTAAAATGGTCTCAGTACAGTTTCTTCGGCAAAGAATGAGAGATGTACGCTGCTGCAAGAACAATGGGCTCTGACATTCTCACATCCAAGTCTGCATATACATACACTATTTTATACATTATACAGTATATATTTTGTATAGCTTTATAAGCAGAATGTAGATGGCTATGAAATGTTACGATATTCCAAGTTTCTGCGAAAGTTTGTCCTGTCCCATTTAACGCTCAAGATTTAACCCTTCCACCCAACTAGTTTACGATTTCATGGCTCTATATATTTATGCCGTACACAAATACGTCAGAGAATTTGGATGTATATACCTGTTTGCTGCTAAATGTATTATATATTATATATATTATACAGTCGTAGTTAGAGTTATAGTTATAGTTGTAGTTGTATAATATATAATGGGGTGTGTCATTTCGCGACTCCGCGCTTTAAATCCCTCTTCTATTCTACTTATACTTTACTTATGTATTATATAGTACTCTCTTTTGCTCATATTACTTTCTCTTTCATACTTAACTTTGAATTTACACGTAATACATAATCATCTTATACTGGATTATTTTAATGTATCTGTGTATCCATTAAATTTATGGAGATGAAGTTATAACCACTAAATCACGTAATTTTCAAACTTAATTATCTATAACATTTTATTCAGTTGATAATTAATTAATATTTTATTATTATTATTATTATTATTATTATTATTATTATTATTATTATTGCTGCAGTAAGACATAAAGGAAATAGGTGTACATATTTAAATATATCGTAAACCACCTCGTCTACGTATATATAAAACATATATTAAGTGTATAAAGTGACTTTGTATGTCAGGAAAGCAAATGCGATATTGTGATGTTATGTCTTGTACAGAATTTATGCGAAAATACAGCATATATGGTTGGACCCTGTCGAGGACGATGGTGTCGGGAGCCCGCGAGCCATAAACCCAAAGAAGATAATTAAATTATGGAAATAAAAAGGAAGAAATAATAAAAAGTAGGAAAAAATAAAGAAGAAAGAACTTTCGGTGGCAGAGTTCCTATTCTATACGAAAATAATAAAAAAAATAAGGAGGGCACGTGAAGATGACGTTCGACGCCGGCGGAAAAATCGTAAAACCAATCCGACCGACAAATCTGTATAATGTCCCTTGATCTTTATCACCACTTGCAAAAACCATGGTTATACAGCTACCAGTCGCCGGATGATGTTTGAATAAATCTTGACAATTCGACTCAAGGCACGCGTATATATAAATATATAAATCACAAATTTTACAACCCTATCATCATAACGATCATAAAAAATCTTCAAGATTTACGAGTTTTGATATTGATATAAAAGTCACTTATTAAAATTACCTTTTATTTTTATAAAATTACATAAAATCTTACCAAATTTTACAATTTATTTTTTTTATTTCTCACAAAAAATCCACACCCAGATAATCATCAAAATTTTCACGGCAATAATTTTTTATCTCATTAACCAGCACTTGAAAATTCCCTGTATAATTATTATCTAAAACAAAATCTAAATAAACCAATTTTACCCTTGCTTTGGCTGACATGGAGCCCCACCGTAACGAAAAGTAGCATCAGTTGGTCAATTAAGCTCACAGCTCAACCCAGAAGCACTATGCACTGACACAGACCAGCTCGCACGTGTTTTAGAAAAATAAAAACTTAAAAAAATGAAAAACAAGGAGTAAAAAAAAATAAACCCCCTCACTCATTGTCAATTAACATGCATCGCTGCTCGCTGCTCGTGACCAGGTGGTCGCACGTCCCACCGGAAGTCGAATTCCGATGTCGCGATACTGTACACTACTGCATAATACTTCTAAATCATACATCAGAAATTAATATAATATAATATTTTTAGTATGGAAATAAGGTCACGCTAGTCGAGATGGGGTGAGTCTAGTACAGTCTCGTGTAAAAAAGTAAAAGAGACAATGGCCAGGTTACTATGCGGCATCCCCCACCATGCCACATTTAATATTAATATTAAAGTTGAACATTTTCATTTTGTCTAATAGCCGGATCGGAGCGTAGTATGTCGAAGAGGTATTTGTTATACAATCCACTAAATAAAAAAAGGGCCTGAAGACTGAATGATGCACCAACTCGAGAGGTTAACCAAACAGCGCTTACAATGCCGATCATAGTAAGTTTTTTATCCTCTATATGCCTATATTACATGCTATGTATAACATCTATAGGATATATGTATTAAGTTTCTTTTTGATTGGTCGGTATTTAACTTGAGACCCGGGATACCTTTTTTGTGGGGCTTATTTGGATTAGGCGGTGTTATCATTGTTAGAAATCAACTGAGACCCGGGAACAGATATTCTAAACAATCTGTAAATTGGACTCACATTCCGTGACTAGTAACTCGTAAAAAAATCCGGGTTATTTGCATAGTAAACAAATGGGGATATTTTAAACTCATAGAGATAGAAAAAATTTACATTTAATTTTGATATAATATAAATCAAATTGTTTGTTGTAGATGTTCTGTTTTTTGTTTGTTCTCTTATTTATTCACTTACTTCGTTCCAATAGACTAATGACAGATTAGAAATGAGCAAGAATATAGCTTGAATATCATTAAAATATTTTTGATAAATATGAAACCATGGCATCAATAATATGAAACGGTGAATAAAAGTAAACAAGTAGGTCTCACTTTTCTTACAGTAGACATTTATATTTATGGGCCAACGCCCCTGACACCAGAAAATAGAATCTTTAGTATTAAAACCGCACATTGGACCGGAGAATAGACGATCCAAAGGATAAAAGATAAAAGAGTCCTTACTCTAACCTATTCCTATTTGCGAGGATTTACTGATAGGACCGGACTCGTGGTATCAGATGTGATGCGTGCTCGCGAAATGAAATCACGGGCGTAACGGGAACATTCGATAGGAAAAATAAAAAGAATCTCTTGGGTGAGACAAATTTGACGGTTGACTCTGCACTTACGCAAGGGTAAATCTTGTTTTTTGCCCGGGTGTCATTTCAGCCGGAGCTGGAGCTGGAGAACAAGTGAGAACTGTTTCCTTTAACACCCTCGATCGTGTCTGGTCTCTTTCTTTACTCAGTCTCAGATAAACTATCAGTCACACCCTGGGACTTTTATTTCTCGCAATCATCCTTGCTTTGTGTTTATACTTTGTACACCGACACAACAAAAGTCACTTGCCGAATATACGGATACATGTTGGCTATACTTGTACAACAGAACGTTTGATAGCAGTCGGCTTTTATTGCGAACATCACCGTTGATTGAAAGAACATTTCGCATTTCTTTTGTTTTCAATAATCTGACGTTATTGCACATAAACAATTCTTAACATTTTTACTTAAGGGGTTATATGTACGTACAAAATTTAAAAACTTTTTGAATGTATTATAAGAATAGTAATTAATAAAAATTTTCAATTGTCACTAAAAATATTTTTTTATTCTTTACAAGCAAAATGGAGTACTCTCTAAAAAAAAAAAAAAAAATACAGAAAAAATTAATTCCCGTAAATAAAATAAAGTTAAAATAAATAATAAAATTGTTTATCAATAATTCAACTAATACACTGTAAAATTTCGATGTAGTTTATTTTTTTTATTTTATATGACCCCAAATAGTGAAAAATAACTTCGAACTAATACGCCCTTTTAACAATTTGGACGTGATGTATGTACATAATAAAATTAAAAATTTTTTAAAATAATTTTTAAAAAATTCAAAGTGCGTATAACCCCTTAAGTAAGAGTATTCGATCTGCGAAACCATTACTAAGGCATTAGAATTTCAATAGTCTCGACTGGATGACCGGAAACTGGGAATAATCTATTTCATCCCTTACATTATGCATAGTCTATAGTAGTGAAGCTTTTTTGGTGAATATTAAGCCCGTGGATTTCGGCAAGGGTGAGTACCAGGACATAGGACACAGGACAGAATAAAAAATTGAGCGATATCCTGAGACGCGTTTATATATAGTGACGGACATGCATATAATACTTATGTATAAGAAACAGCGGACAGAAAACTATAGACTATACATTATCAACTTCTTTATTTTTATTACATGGGCTCACTTTGCGTGATGTAGTCGCTCCGTTCCGGTAGTTCTGTCTTTCTGTTTCTACCGCCATAGGAAAATGAAACCGGTAATGCTTGGGCATTGATGGATTCGCTGAATGGGGGGATTATGCGCAGCATAAATACGCTATTTCGTCACGAATGTGAGAGCCGCTTTTACTCCGTATACATGTTTGCGTCTGTTTTCCTCCTGTTATATTCTATTTTCCTAATACTATTTATATATATATATATATATATATATATATATATATATATATATATATATATATATATATATATATATATATATATATATATATATGTTTATATAAAATATATAAAGTTATATATTTAAACACTAGATGCAATCGTCGCGACAAGTAAGTCGCTTTTGATCAATTAAACTTCTTTATTTTTACAGTTTATTCATTAAATTAATTTTTTAATTTATTTATTTATTTTTAGCTGTCGAAATAATTATTTAATTTTCAAATTTGAAAATTTTGAAACTTTTATTATCAAGCTTAAAAATTTTAATTTGTTAATAATCATAGAAGTGCAACTAATTTTTAAAGTTTTTTCAGCTTTTCCGAAATAACTGAAAATTTATTAGAATTACTAAAAATATTATTGATTAAAAATTGTAGAACATAAATATTCATTTCTCAAATTAATTGATGTCAAAAAAAAATTATTCTGATGATTATTTATGATGAAAATTTATGAACATTTTCATGTAGACATAAATAGTTAATTTACATTATGAAAAGACAAAATAATAAAATTGACAAAGTAAATTCCTATAAATAATTTATAGATAATTGAAATTTTAATTAAATCAAGGTTCATCCCTTTGAATAACGTAAAAATGAATTGACGGATCGACAATGACGTGTATGAATTTATTTACTGAAATTGAATATTTAATATACCGAACATGTTTAAATATTCATATTGATCACGTCCTACTCTAACTCGAGATTTATTAATAAAAGTGTCAATATACCGTTAAAAAGCTTGGAAATAAAATGTTAACGCGAGCGAATAATTTTCAATCGATTGTCAATTGTAGTGCCAATTATTAAATATCAATACACAACCACAAAAGGTACCTACACTTTTTTAGCATTATACATTCATAATGAATGGGAACAAGTACAAAAGTATAAATGTAACATACAACATATATAAAGTGAATAGAATTGAGGCGAAGTTAATTGATGATGATTATGGACAGATAGTTTTCAAAAGGATCACGTCAATTTACAGCGTGGATGTGTATGTGTATGTCTACTTTTATATTCTCTGGTATCGCGTTTATTTGATGAAGCATTTTAATCGGATACCGGTACTAATTAATTTTGAGCGATGGTTAATCGTGTATTTCCCACATTGGCGGACGCGATGAGCGGTGTATACATAAATATATACTTACAATCACACCCAGTACATATTGAGATGTGAAAGATAGGCATAAATAGAAAATGAGAAAGAGACAGGCTTTATCCGATAGCGATAGGACGAGGTGTGTGTTGTACGTTACACTATGACGTGCGATGTGCGTGTTTTTAGTGTCTATAGTTGCACAGTGCTAGATTATCATTACCGACACACCAGATAATATGCTAATGAGGCAAATGCTTTTTAATTATAAACTAGTTTGAGAAATTGAGTATTAGTATTTATGGCAGAGGTTCAATTTACTCATGATTTGATATTATTATTATTATTTTTTATTATTGCAATTAAAAAATAAATTATACAAAAATACACAATCTAAAATAACGATTTAAAAAAATAAGCAGTGCAGACGAGTGATAAGCTAATAAAAAAAGCTTCTCGAAAATTAGTTTCGTCCAGGCGTTGTGGTACTTTTAATTACCGTAATTAAACCACAGAAAAAAACTCGATGGGGGTGAAATAAAAAAAAATCCAGAGCGATAAAAAATAGCAAAGAAAGACAGACAATGTCATTCTTATTCAAGAGATACCAAGTTTATGATCCACGGCTATTTAAAAAGCTCTAGTTTATTACCAGATTTAACTTACCCTTTCCACTCTTCCCTTATTCGTATTTACGCTCATCTTCCGTCAGTCACCCTCTATTTTTTATTTTTTCATCAATAAAATCCAAAAAAATTTTGATAAGTTAGTCATTTTGCTGTCGTACAAACTCTCTTGCACTACTTACTAGAAAAAATTGAGGTTAATTCAAGTATTAAATTGAAATAAAAAAAAAAAAAAAAAAAAAAAAAAATATGTACTAAAAAACAAGTTATGAGTGACGGAATCAAAAAACGTGGGAATGTGAGGTTAGCGTAGAGCGCAATCTTTAAAACGAATCGAATAGAGTATATTTCTTGACAAATAGCTCATCTCATTCAAAAGTTTTATACCTATAAGCATATAAAATCTGACCTCACTTATCCTTTTATTATTATTATGATTATTAAATGATTTTTATTGATGAGAATGATCACTATTGTGTTGTGTATAAATCTCTATAAAAAGGGGCTTAAAAAAGTAAAAAAGCTTTTAAAATCTTTGGCCTTTTAAATTTAAATGCTGGTGTTGGAATGAAGCATTTATGGAGGTTATTATAAGTTTGTGTGGATGAGATTACTGGCAAGAAATGAGAGACTAGGTGCCGAGATGCCGAGCGATTTTAATGGATACAGAAGTGACTACGATTTTCTATGAGGTGCAATAACACCACGCTGATTTATCGCTGGTTTAACCCCAACTCGAGGTTACACTGCAATGAGCATCGATGCAATACTCTATACACCACTCGGGACCATTTATGTACTATATGTCTTTAGATATACATATATAGACATACATGTACAGATCCAATACAATATACATTATACATTAATGCTTATGGTCCATTCTGGGGAATAATATATATCGTTTAACCTGAGCATTGTTGAGGGCAAACGTATGTAAAGTCACCGTGACGATCGTGAGCCTGGTGTCGAGCAATATTAACTGAAGGTTCGCCATTAAAAGGTCGAGTTTCCTTATTGTCGTGTCAGGGTTGATTTTGTCATGTCAGGCTTCGAACTTTTTGCCGCTAGAAATACTTTCGGATTTTTTTTTTTTTTTTTAATTATTTGCCTAGATTCAATAAAAAAAATTTTTTAAGCTTACTTGAGCTAAATAAATATTAATTAATTATTTAACAGAAATTTAATTCATATTTTAGTTAAAGTTGGGAATAATTACGGATAATAAACTTTGAATTAAAATAAAAATTTTAAGAGTTATTCATTTATATTAAATGATTAAATCTCCCGCCTAAAGTTCCGAAAAAAGTACGTCAATCCAAAACTCATATTCAATCGAGCTAACGCGTAAAAAGGCCACAAAAAAAAAACGGTACGAAAATAGAGTGAAATTTGTGTCAAGACAGACAAAGCGAACAAGTTGTGCAGGTGTAAGACACTAAATCTATTCATGTACAACTCAAATACGTGACCACGCATCCTGGGGCACGATAATCCGAGTCCTTTCAACATAAGCTCGATGCCAATGTAAATGAAATATATATTATATTATATTGAAAGACGAGTTCAATATGAAGTTGAGTACACAACAAGTAAAGCACCATACACACATAGACATAGAAATCTGAGCTAATATGCACTCGAGCGTGATATCTAAACGACCGAGGACCGAAGAGCTGAGGGATAATATTCTTATTATCGCTGTCGTTGAATTTAAATCAATTAACATGTCAATTTTCCGTCTGTCGCTGTCATACTTAATTTTACCACATATTTCATTTATTATTTTGTATTATATAATAATAATTAAAACACACATCGAATCGGAATAAATTTGTAACCTCGTTAGAGAATATAATTATCATAGAAACCATATTGACCATAATTCAACGATCAACGAGATGATTATGACGCCAAAAAGCAATTAGTGAGTCATTAATTTGAATAAATAAAATAGTTTACGCACTTATCAACCCACATATTAATATTTATAATTATAATTATAGTTTTAGCTTTAAAACAAGTTATAACTCGTTCGTAACTATCGGCCATATGCTTTAGTAAGTGTTATCGCTGATAAGATGTAAATTACTTTCGGGATTGGGTTATTTTTGGTGTGATCCTGATGGAACACTTATAAGATCACTCCATCTGTTTTTCGATAAATGTTTTATGGATAGTGACTAATTAATTAATTTTAATTTATATACTTTTATTGAATAAAAATTTTAATTTTTTAATATTGAGGGTTGGTGATTTTTTTTGCGTAAGTAATTATTACCTATGAAATTTGGAGACAAATGAAGAATTTGGATAAAAAATTCATAGATTGATTAAATTTTAATAAAAATTTTTAAAAAAACATAAAATATTTTCTGTAGTCAAGATTTATAATTTTGAGCATGTATAGTTGATAAAAATATGATCCTCGATCCCTCAATAATTGAAATAAAATTTCTAGTCAAGCAATAAAAGATGTGAAGATTAAATAGCATAATAGATCACCATCTGTGATGAAATAAATTTATTTCCCAAACAAAAAATGTATGATTAGCAATCCTGATATTTGCACCGAGAAATATTAATGGCAAGGGCAAGAATAAAGGAGATGATCAGGTGTTCATATGCTCTTTAATTCGTTGAATTTTATTTTTCCTGAGGGAGGATACGGATTATCTTGCGATCTATTAGTATGGGTTAGGGTGGATCTCTAAAGTCTAAAGGTTGTCTATAAGTTATCAATGCCGAGACAGAATGAGTAACACGAGTAGGAGCTGGATTTAGGGGTGCCGAGATCCGAGATCACGGCGAATCGAGGGAGGCCAAGTGAAGTGAAGTGCTCCGAAAATTACAACTACAACTAAAACTATTATACATGACAACTGAGTTTTAGTATACGCAAATGGATTTCACGAGCCAGTTCACCCGAGTTGGATCGACAGCTGGCTGGAAAAAATATTTTAGTTTAAATTTAGCAAAGCCTCGTTAAGGTTACTTATACGCTTCATCTACTTGAAGTCGATTACGGTCACTTGCATTATTTTTCCTCCATCCATTACGCTTTATTGTTATTTCCTCATCCAAGATCCTCAAACTAAAAAATAATATATAATATACACTACCATGTAATTCAATGTAACCGAGAAGGAATTTTCTTTTGTTTCGCAGCACGTTCTATAATTCAAATTTCACGATATTCCTTGAGAGACGTCCTTGATTTTTAACGAACCACTCGGAAGCCTCTTTTTAATCCCTCAAGTATTTTTTGCCCTTGATTTTTTATCAACCATCGATTTTGCTCGCGGGTTTTTTTCCTTATATATTGTTTGCGTGCAATTAATATTTGTTTTTATTGACATAAAATAAAAATACTAGTCGTTTATCAAAAGTGAAAATTTTCCAAAGGAAAACAATACAAGAAATGATTATCTTTAGCAAAAAATCGCTAGACAATTGTTACGGTCGAACGGTTCGGTACAAGATCGTTCATCATTTGATGACAAAAGTCATAGCATCCCTTTTTACTGTTTTCTTCTCCGCTTCCTTATCGTACCGACAATAATAGTTTAGTTAGGTCACTGAAAATACGTGACCAATGGACGAATTTAGTCTAGCAGATAAGATTTTTTGAAAAATGGATTGCCTTGTGATTGATCTTGTTACTGTAGTATAGCACATTTTCCTCGAATAAAAATCAGTCATTTATATCTGTGCATCGGTTCGAGGGAGGTCAATGCTTATTGAGAAGAAAATAGGGTAAATGAAATTAATTTGTTACCATTTTTCTACTTTGGCAATTTGGGAATGAACTTGACGGAAAAATAAAATGGGATTTTCATTATTTTTTTTTTTATGTAATATTGATTTTATTGTAAATTAGTTATAACAAAATAATTGGAATTTAATGAAAATCTATATATATATATATATATATATATATATATATATATATATATATATATATATATAAATCAATTGCTGTGCGTTAGTCTCGCTAAAACTCAAAAACGGCTGGACCGATTTTCAAAATTTTTTTTTGTTTTGTTCGTTATAGTTCAGGGATGGTTTAGAAAAAAAAATTTTGGAATTTTGGAATTGAAAAAAATTTCAGCTTAAAAAATAAAAAATTGTTAATTTTGTATCGAAATCGCTATTGTTACGCTTGAGCCTCAAGGTTGCAAGAGTATACAAAATTTTCCAATATGCAGGAAGATACGTACAAGTATACTTTGGGTATCTTTATATATATATATATATAAAAGCCATATATAATAGCTAAATTTGTCATTAAAGACAAATTTTTGGGAACTGGGGGAAATAAAGGATAAAGGGGGAAGGGGAGGACCTTTACTTAGTAGGAATTTTCGGTAACTGAAAAAGTAATTCGGACAGCCCAGACCGGGAATCGAACCCGGATCGTTTGGTTACGCGCCAAAGGCTCTATAATTTGTTATACATTTATTATATAAATAAAACACATAAACCATATTAAAATGACCAACAAGTTTCATTTAATAACTTAATACCAACTTAACCGTCTACAATACGACCAGTGTTAATTGTTGACAAAAATAAATTAGAGTTTACAGGTTAAAAATCACAAATCAAAATTTGTAAAAAAAAAATTTTTTGTAGGTGATACGAAGTTCACCGGGTCAGCTAGTATTTTTATAAAAAATTATAACATTATACTAGTTATAAAATATAAATTACAGGATCAAATTTATTATTTGAACATCTAAAATTTGATGCTTATAGTTGAACAATTCTTAAACCAAGGTGGAAATAAAATTCTCATTTTACCAAAGAAAAAAAATGATTACCGATTAGCAAAAAAGGTAAATTCGTTTACTCGACATTATGCACATGCGTGACCAGTGCACGCGTGGTGTGAAACATAAACCCGAGGTCTATAAACCCGCCTCACACCCGTCTCATAAAACATAAAATGTGAAATGCAACGCAACGCTCGACATATTCGGTGACAGATGCCGTTTATTAACAATGCTTGCCAGCACGGATGTTCCAGAGATATTCTACATGTTCTACTCGGTCTTGAAATTTCATCAACCTCACTCTGGACTACGAACTTTCATTTTAAGATACATCTATTTAGTCCACCAAATTTTCTTTGCTCGTATTCAAACATTGTGCATTAGATTCGATGCTGAAAAATTTCTGTGTTCAATGGTGCAATGAAACGTAAATAAAAATAGAAATAATTCAATTTTCATTATTTTTATTGCGATGATCATATCATAACGATGATTGACTTTAACCAGCGAACAGCGATGCTAAAATAGAGATTGATCGATCCACTTGCCGTCAATTGTGCAAACGGGCAATCGCAGCGTTTAATTTGTCACCGCGCAGTTTCACCAACAAAATTACAAATAGAAATAAAACACTCTATCCTCAATCACATCAAAACTCTCGAAGACGATCAACCTGACAATCTTTTAGCAACGTTTATTACCGCCGCTTCTGCGAGAAATAAATTCTCCGTATACTTCTTAATGATGGCTCTTTATCTAAAATTCGACGTGACGATCTTCAGGCCATTTGGTCCACCCCAAGTCGTCCAATTTCACGAGTAGAGGGCAATATCACGTCCCGATTCTCTCTTCTTAAAGTTCTTATCGTTGTTTGTGGACGAGAAACGCGCTTTTTTCTTTCTCTTATAAAGATTGTTGTAAGAATTAAATGCATTTTACACTCCGTTTACTCTTCTTTGCCTACACTCTTTCGTAGTCACCCTCTTTCTCAGTGACTCGACGAAATATAAGATGACAGGATGACCTAGCATGAATCTAATCTCGATAGCTTTTACTTCAAATCTGTCATCCCAACACTTATTTTAAAGGAAAGCTTTTATGTACGAAATTTTCCTTAAAAAATATTTTGATACGGTCATATTAAATTTTTGATGACCTAATATGCCTATATATAGTCCGATATGATTTGATGTGACTTAATACGTTTTTATCAGGCCATATATATTCATATGTGACCATAAATAATTTTTTGACTTAAGATAGTATTGGAAATACCTCATAGGTGGCGTATTATCGTTGAACCTTCTCAATAGAGGAGAGATAATTTTGAAATATCAAATTATGAAATAAAAATAATTTTTTCCACTTTCTCAAGAAGCTTATCTTTGAGCTTTAATCAACTATTTAATGAATTTTTGCTTAATAAAACATCTTTACGACGTAAAAATTTTTAAAGCAACAAAAAATTATTTCTTTATGTAAATGGCTAATTTTTATTACTGGCCATAGATTGACCGAATCAAAAAAATTTTTACGGATCACTTTTTCTTCGAAATATTCTTAGCATCATTTTTTTCTTTTTTTTTTTTCTTTTTTTTTTTCAGTGCATGAATTATAATAAAAAGATACATAGTAAAATACAAAGGGTGGAATGAATACGTGACAATGAGAAACTCCCAAGACCTCCACGAAGGACAAAAAAATCTAGAATTCTCGACACCGAACACCTCGAGGATCGTAAAGCTCGAACGATTGAATAACTTTTTTTTTTTAACTTTTTTCGTTCACGGCGGGTGATTTTGTGGTTTAGCTCGTGGTGGTCATGTGGTGCATATACGAGCGTCAAGAACGACAAACGTCTCATTGAATTCTCGAGTGGCTTTAAGCTGTGCCTTACTACAGCTATACAGCTTACAGTTATAGTTATGGCCGAGAGAGACAGAGGACAAAAGTTTGAGTCGCCAGCTTGCCAGTCGCCTTGGTAAGGTCGTGGGTGTCACAGGGGCAGGGGGTTGCTGTACTACGTAACAAATTGCAAAGGTGAAACGAAGAGTATTGCTATGGCAAGAGCCAGAGCAAGAGTAAGAGTACTTTGCAAAACCATTGCAAAGCGGTCACCGCCAAGTGAGGCAATAATTTTCGTGGGTTTATCGCGGTTTCTTCTTCTTCGGTTTCCCCTTACTTCCATACCATAAGAAACTACACCGCTGAATGTTTAGTTTAACCGTAATGTCAAATGTTTAACGTAAGACCGCATTGCCCTTAAACCTTCTTCTTCTTTTGCCTTGAAGCATTACTGAGGACGTTTGTCAACGAATTGCTTGGGAACTTTGAAATTTTGAAATGTCTACTTCACACACAGTACAATTAAAAAAATTTTTTTTGTTTCATATATCAAAAAAAAAATTACTTGATTATTAAAAAAAAAATTTATTTAACAAAAATTGGTTTATTAGTTGATTAAAAAAATTTTTCAAATTAATTTTTATTTTATAACTTAACTCTCTTATACTGTATATTTTTTTTTTTTTCAACGTAATTCTCTATAAAAACACTAAATAGTAAATAAAAAAAAACTATTTCAATCTTTAACGAATTCAAAGAAAATTTTCCGAGGAAAAAAATCACGCGTTTAATTTAAAAGTTAAGGTTTTTATTACAGAAAAAAAAGAAACAATAGCGAGAAATCCTCAGGCGATTTAAGTCTCAAGAGTGTCTCGATCCTCGTATGCATTAAACCCATTCACCAGCCGCGAAAAGTGAATGTGTGGCATCCCTTAGATGTCTCTTTAATTTACGGCGCTCAAAGTGTCGACCCTTGTCCGTTAGTAAATAAAAAAAGACAATGAGCACCCAGGGACTCGAAAAATAAATGAAAATGATTGTAAAAGTGAAGCTCACTGCTCGCTGATTTGATGAGTTCCGATCTTCAATATAATATGTGGTAGAACACGGGGACATCACTAATGCAAACTTTAAGTAATATTTGCTTTGATACACCGCCGGGGCTTTGTGCTCGCCCAAGTTGAGGCTCATCCTCTTACGTATGACGACCAGATAATGTGTGTCGGTACACTCATCATATCCATGTCCATATCCATATAACACGCCGACTACTACACAATGCGACGTACGGTATGTGTGTAATATAAGAGCGAGGTACTCTACATATATTTTAATGCTTTTAAAAAGTTTGCGTCGTTACAGAAACGACTCACATTTAAATTTTTATCATTCTCGTGGATAATGTATTTTGTGTGCATAATGCCCTCGACCTTAACCATCGAAAAAATATTTACGACAAAAAATAACATATTTATTTATTATGAATGTCAAAAAATAGTAGACATAATTCGTAACGGTCACATTCCGATTTTCATTACACCCCAACAAAAGTGTATGATATTTTTCCCGTGACATTTAATAAAAAATATTGTGGGGTATTTTTTAATTTATTAAAAATAAATTTAAAAAATTTTTTATTTTATTACTGGTCTTGGTACCGATTAGTTTGACTTGTCAGAAATTTTTATGATGCTGAAATCAATAAACATCTTACAATTTTTTTATTTCATATTTTTTTTTATTAAAAATCTGAATAAAATTATTTTTTTTCCGAATAAGTGAATTTTACGCCAAAAGAATTAAATCGATTAAAAATCATCCACTCGGCAAATTTTATTACATTGTATTAATTAAAAATGTGTAGAACTTTCCAGGAAATTTTTCAATCAAATCTATTCAACTTATCAATCATACTCAATAAATCACAACCAAAAAATCTTAATTAAAAGACTTTCCCATCAACACTTAACTTCCATTAAAACTAATAATACTGATTAAAATTATCATATAAATAAAAATTTTTTTCTTACAGTCAGTTCAAAAGTCCAAGCCGTGAAATCTGAGTTTAGCTTCCCGTCGTTTGTCGGCCACAGTCTTAATGCGATTTACCCTTTGTCCTTGGACTCTGCAGCCGCTGCAATCACTAGAACGGAAACCAACAAGAAAGATGATAAATAAAGACCGAGGAAAGTGAAAAAGTAATATTAGCCGCGCGTAAGGGTGAGTAAGTATTAATTAATTGCATGTGGTAAAGTAGCCTGCCTCATCAGCAGTCACTCCTGCTATTTTGTACTCACGATGAGTACGTGTTCATATTATGTACATTGTACACGGTGGTTTAGCGTCTCGGATGCAGTAATAATATACAGTAGTAGCCTTAAAGATGTCAGCGCAAGACACGGGGGCAAAACCGCAAAATTAATTCCCACAAAAATTTCGTCGAGTTATTATGAGTCTCTTTCAGTTTTTTTTTTGCTTCATGACAATGAATGAGCTTCTGCTTCATGCTACTATACCGCTTATTGCCTCTACTCTTGTAACCCATCAAACACTCCTCACTTTTCATTGTACGTCTTTCATTTAAATGCGCAAACACTGACACATATATATGAGAAATGCACTTAAGTGCAAATTTAAGCGGCATGCAGAATGGAGAGAAGGCAATCAAATGCTTGGACCTTTGACGTTGAAAATTAAAGTTACCATGCCAAAAATTATTTTTATTATTTATCCCCGTCACATTCAATTCGCAAACCGCAGAAATTATTTTAAAAACTTAAATATTACGCCCCGAAAAAAAAAAACACTAGATTTATGTCGAGCTCAAGTGACGAATAGTTAAATAAATTTTTATTTTACTAGTTGTTAAATTGCATTCAAAAGAATAAGAGACACGCAAGAGGTATTGTTATTTATTCATCGATATCGTGACTCGAAAAAAAAACTAAGGGCGGATTATTAATTGGTGGCAAATACTGGGCAAAATCAATAGCAGATTACGGGTGTTAAAAAAATGTCAAGTGTCAATTATTGTAACATGTCTGTGTTTAATTTGTACTGCAATGGGTGTATTTTTTCTGACGGGTTTTTTTAATTTTGTGTACAAATCACTTTGGTCACGTCAAGCATATGTTGTTTGAGAAAGTTTTTTTTTTTTCTTTCAATATAGAGTAAATTGTGGTTTAAAAAAGTAAAAACACTTGAATTGATAGCAAATTAAAAAAATAAATAAACACTTGAAAATATTAAAAATTTATTTTTTTTAATAATGATTCAAAAGAATAAAATAAACTAGAAATAGTAAAAAATAATTCAAAAGATAAAAGAATTGAGCTAGCGCGAAAGTATCTCACTCGGAGTTTATTTTCACTATAACACAAGAAAGGATATTGTGGGGGTGAGTAGAATGTCAGGCATCCTGCCTTTGAAGAAATTCGCGAATATACATCGGATAGTTGATAATGTCGGAACGTATTCGAGTATTTTAAGGCAGTTTCTTTTCAACCCTGTGACCATTATAGCGTAGCCTGAGGGTGTTACTCGGCTCTAGTCTGTTCACAAGCTATCGGCAGCAAGCAGGTCTGCCGGAATGGGATAGTAGGTAAAAATAAAAATATAAAACCGAGAAGGAAAGTACCACGGGTGACGGGTGGGAACTCAACGGTGAGCTCCGGAAGGGTCGATTGTTGACCGAAAAGTCGCCAATTTAAAAGGACCCCCGGGGGTTTTTCCACCCTCGTCTTATCTGGTAGCTGCCCCGTCTAACCGGTCTTACTATTTATATTGAGAGAACCTTGTATTCGCCAGCCAGGACGATTTCCTCGGCACGAGACTCTGACTCTGAACAAGCAATTATGTTGTTACGAGCTGTTTACAACGAGATTATTGTCGGTGGCATCTTGCGCCCCGGGTGGTGCTATTGCCCAAGACCAGGACCATGGTTCACTTTTATTTATTATTACTCTATTGCTTTTTATTCGTATTTTACTTACCAGCCCACCTACTGCTTTTTATTTTTTCAAATTGTAATAATTAGTAGTTATTATGTACAAGTTTGGTAAATTTTTTTTTTGTAACTTTAATTTTTTTTAATATTAAACCTTTTTAGGTCGTTTAATTTGACGTAATTATTATTGATAATTTTAATCACAGAAAAAAATTCAAAATGTCAGATAAGTTCTTCGGGAGAATTAAAAATAGTATATTTTTATTGACAATGATTTTTATTGAGAAAATTTTTTCATACGAAATAATAATAACAATAGTACTTCAATGTTTTACGACTCAACACACAATAAAAAAAAAAAAAAACTCATCAAATTAACCCAAGAAAAATGTCACCCATGGGAGTTTACAAAAATAGAGACGTTTTTTCAACAGAAAAATATTCATTCACTATCACATCAGGCATCTCGCCCCTCATTTGTCGTCTTGAAGTCGACCAGTTAATCTTCCATCTCGTAATCGTATTATTCAGTGTCGATAAGCGATAATCCACCTCGAACTCCCGACATTTAATCTCAATTTTTCTCATTGGTCTTCCCATAACTCACTTCTTGTACATTAACCGTATGCGAGATGTCAAATGTAAGAATTTAAATGTCCCAGAAGGCTGGAGATAGATCAGTCCGAAAAAAGTTGAAAGTGGACTATCGGGGGTTTTTTATACTTTTGAACTTCCGGAGAAACCGATTAATCATGTCGATAGTCACTGGTCAGTTTCGGTGCATATTTATCCGGTATACATAACTAAAATCCATCGGGTTTGTGCTTCTTTTCCTCTTCTACCCTTGGCCCAACCACCGACTGCCGACTCCCTACAAATGCGTCCAAGCCATTAATCCTGAATAGAAGCAAAACATTGGGCTCTCTACTCACTCGACAGATAAACGAGTGCCGAGGTATCTTAATATGAATACAAAAGCTATTTCGCGTCCGTTATTTATTGCCAGACACTGTCCGGCATAATTCTCCAGCCAAGTGTTCTCCGGCTGAACATCAATAGAAATAAGTAGAGCTGTATATAAATATATAAATATAAATATAAATATCCAGATATCTCCATTCATACATAGATATATCTTGAGTGAGCGACGCTTTGATACGCGCGGAAGAACGTCACGCCAAAGTGGACACTGGCGGCGAGCTTTCGGTGGATATGGATGGACGGATGAATGAATATTGCTTGGGCACAGATATATATCTACGATACGGGTGTAATACTCCTGCTTACACGTCAAAGGGACTAAGGACACTGTATTATACATCCTGTCCTGTCCTGTGTCCTGCAGACACAAGTCTGTGGTTTTCCTCGCTTCGATGGCGCGGCTCAAATTAAAGGGATTAACGCTTTGTTTCGCTATCGCATAAAAATTTATAAATATGAAACCTCCTGATAAATCTCAAGTTCTGCGTGTTTTTATTTTAATCCTCCAGACACAAGCTTGACCCGAACCCGCCACTCTTCTTTCTTTTTAATACACGCTTTGTTCCTGCACGCCTCTAGCGGTATTACTAGTCGCGGAATTTAACGAGATTTTAATTATAAAAAATTTTTTTAAACACTAAAATTTAGATTTTAGTTTACACTGATTTTAGACTAAAACAAATTTTCATTTGCTGCTACAAGTTTCAGTTGCAAAATTATTAACAAACAATTTATTTGAAGTTTAAATTGTGAATATTAATTATATTTTTCTAAAAAATTTACTTCGGAACATTGAATCAAGTTATAAAAAAGATTATTTTGTTTTTAAGTCTTCTTGATAAATCTTAACGTAAAATAATATTAAATTGAATATGATAATTACTCTTTATAAAAATTAAACAAAAATATTGATGCAATTTTTTAAAATATTAAAATTTAGCAAAAAATACATGAAATAATATCTGTCAATATTTTATACATCCGCGAAAATGAATTAAAAAAAAACTCAAAAAGTTGTTATACATTACATAGAAGGAGGTTTACGAGACAGTAGACTCTAAAGGGGGCGAGCAGAGGGTTAGTTGTGATGTGACGAGCTTTCGCAGAAGATAAACTAATCCCCTTTACCGGCGGTGTTACGTTTTAGGTTGATTGCCAGTGAGTGAACCCTTGCCCGAGTCGTTGGACAGGTCGTCACACTTATCTCTACGGGCGGATTTTCTGCTACCCCGTCACCCCCGGTCCCGCTTTGACACCGGTGACAAAATCGGTGGAAACTAACGGGGTGATTTTCCTAAACTATCGGGGGCGGTACTTGTTAACAATGCTGTTAATTCGCAGCCCGAATCAGCCTTCACTCGTTTTACGCAGCCAGCTGATTAGATTCCCCAAAGTTATTCCGAGTATTTGTTTAATCTGATGCTTCGTATCTTTTGAGCGAGAGGGTACCCTAGCACTTTTATTTGAAAATCTGCATAAATATAGATTTTTTTTCTCTTAGTGTATTGTATGAAAATTGCAAATATTAAATTATATTAATTAAACGAAATACATAGAATACATTCTCACTTAACTAAGTCAAATCGTTAGAAATTTAAAATTAAAAAAATCCTAATTTAAAAAATTAATAGAATTTTTTTTAATTGTCTTATTATTAGGTTTTATGTATCCTATTTTTTTTTGGACTTTTAGAGGTTTATATACCTTTTTGTCAGGCATTTATTGATATTTTTAGAACTTACCAAAGAGATTGAAAGTAAAAAAATTTAAACGTCTTAAAAACCTGATAGTGATGAATGGACGGTAATTTAAAAGTATTTTAAATTTTATTATTACGATAATACGATAACGAAAAAATTGTAATGTTTTTTTCACTGACTTATAAATGAAAATTTCCAATATTTTAATTAATTATTATTCGTAATATTTTAATTATTATTTGTAATTATTCATTTACGAATTAAATAAATTTTTTTTCAGTGTAAGAAGAAATTTGGTAATGAAAATTATTTTGGAAAAATTAATTGCAGGCCGGTTGACTCGTCAAATAAAATTTTTAATTGTTTTTATTCGAAATTATGAATAACAGGAAATAATAAACTTTGAAAAAGTAATACTTAGCTCGAAGCTAATTATTTCTTTTCAAGTTCTTAATAAATAAAATGGGTTTGATAATTCGGTCTCATTATCTTGTGATTACGAAGTAATAGAACATATTTCTTATTAAAAAAATGCTGTTATTTTTTATTGTAAAATTTTTTATTCTAATGGAAATCCAAGGGTCAATAATAAGAGACTCTTATCGGGATATTGGCCACAACTTGAGTCTTACATTCATAAATATTCCATCATTTACATTAATTTTCAATAATAATATTTCAGTGTTCTATAAACGACGACTGCTGTACCAAAACGTGTTTATACGTGAGTGAAAAAGCCAAAGCAATGTGTGTTTTAGAGATTGAAAACCTTTTTGATCTTTCTAAGTCGTTACCGATATTTTACGTTATCGCTTCTTTTGATATCAGAGTGAGTATTTGTGAATTAGATAGAGCTACAAAAATTATTTTTTTTTTTTTTATCGCCAGAGATATAATAAAAACGTTATTCCCGAGGATGAAATTAAAAGTATTGCGGAAATTTGTATGTTTAATATTGATATTAAAAGACTTATCGTTACTATTTTTTTTACTTTTTCTTTTGATGGTATTTTATTTTTGAAATTTTGAAATCATCTAGCGGATGAATTAAAAAAAAAAGCGACCAACGAAGGGTTAAAGAACATATTGAATTATTAATGCTAAAAAAACAGATAGAAAAATATTTTTTATAGGCTTTTTTGGTCTTAGTAACGCAATGTACTTTTAAAGCAAATTTAATGCTCTACAATCAAGGTCTCCAAACATTTCTCAAAAAATTTATATGTTACTCAGAGTTAAAATGGGATAAAAAATAAGTTTCCGATTTTTTTCCTTCCTATCCGATTTTATTGATCACTTTTTGTAATTTTGATAATTCTACGTACTTGTTATAGTGCAACAAAGACAGGGATTGCGTTTATCCCGAAAAATGTATGTTTCGGTCAGCAAAGACTGGTGGTATATGTAGAAGAGTAGATTATCCTGTTATACCAACGACGCCTAAAAGTTGCGTTATACCTGGATTGCATGTATGTAAAATAAACAAAAATTTATTGGTCAATTTTTAATTACTTCACTTGATTAATTATTTAAAAAGTATCAACAAGTTTATTATTAAAATTTTTTTGCTAGTGCAAGAAAGATGATGATTGCTGTTCCAAAAATTGTCATAGGTATTTCAAAACTCACATAACTTATTGCCTTTCTGATGATCCACCTTTATGCAAATTGACTGGTGCGGAAGTGCATAAAAGAATAGTTTACTGATATTTATTATAATATTTAATTTTGACAGAAAGTAAATACAAAATTATTCTGATATTGATTCCAGTGTTCTAGAAATATAGATTGCTGTTCCAATCGTTGTGACAATTATACGATTGCAACTTCTGTTCGTACCTGCCTTCCAAAAACAAATGGTTTCTCCATCACGACGCCATTAAGTCTTGATATTCCGTTATTTTGTCTTAAAGCTGGATCAGCTGTACGTAATTTTTTTTTAAGTAATAGTAATCACATTTCAAATTAAATTATAAATTTTCCATTCTACAGTGCATATCAAACGAGGATTGCTGCTCTGGTTTATGTTCATTTTCACGTATACAAAACAGTAAATTCCATTTTTGCTCGAATTACCTTTAAATTTTTTTCCAGAGAATGTGTTATCATTTATTTATTAAATAAAATAAATATTAAATTGTGTCAATAAATTTGCGCTATGTAAATTAATTGATTATCGTTAAATAAATTAATAAAAAACAATTCATTTATTTTAAAAGTATGATGTAACGATTAAAAAAAAAAAAATCAATGTGCACCGAATTAATAACGAGTATTTAACTTTTCCCACAAATGTATCGATTGTCAATGGCAGATTCTCGTCAATCTCTTTTATATATTTTCTCATGAATAATATAACTGAGTGAATTACAAACGTACGTGTTTGATCGTGTTTTCGGGATGGTTAGAAGCTAGTACTCTCATTTATCTATACATATAATATAAATAATAGTGTACGGTGAGTTCAGTGTCTGTGTACCGAGTGTGTATACCGAGTACCGATTTAGATGCCTGAGGCTTTTCCGACGTGGTTCTGTGTGTACGCGCGAGTGGACTAGCGTAGTTTGCCCGTCGGCCAGCAGTCTGCTTCTGTCACTAGTACTCCAGTTAATTGCTATTTCCGCGCTTGAATAATTTAATAAACTTCGGATAGGAAAGGAGTAGAGGATATGTTTGCAGTGAGTGTGATTACTCAGAGTGATATGACAAATGCATCGGCCATCGGCCTTTTATCTGACCCTATTTTTTGAGTCAATTCAATGTCCATATCAATTCAATGTCTATTAGGCTGTTTTCAATTCAATTTTTGTTGAAAGAAGGATAAAATTTTGGTTGATTAATCATATTACGGAATAGCTGCTGGGTTTATGTCAGCTAATGTGGGCGAAAGATGAGGTAATGAGCCGAAAGAACGACGTAGTGAGAAAAAATAGTGTCATTGATTAATCGTCAACGACAATCATATAAATGTAGACACTCTTTGTCTCTTAAACCGCAACAATTGCCGCAATCTGGTAGGGAACTAGTTGATGTAAGTCTTTAATATATATTAATCTTCTTGGAACTGTCCTGAGTTCATTTATTTGGAACCATTAATGTGAATAAGTGTGAAAGTAAAAATATTATTGGGCTGGGGTCATATTTCTAATGATAATGATTATGCTCTCCATTTTCAATATAATAATTTTTTTTTTACATTTTTTTTACTCATACAAAAAAAATTGAATATTTTTGCATTTTTCATACGATACCCTCCGGCAGAAGGAAATTCAGAATAAGTACAACTTTACTTAGAACTCCTATCCGTAGTTAAAAAAATACATCTGTTTTTATTCAACCATTTAGAGTTTACAAAGTCGTAGCTCGTTATTTATTTTATCCATTACCGCTAAAACGTTTTCTCATGTTTCAAAATATTTAAACTTGTATTTTCCATTCTTCCTCTCGACATCCATCCCCAGCACAAAATACACATACATAAGTCGAACGATATCTAGTAAATTTCCACGATTCAACGCCTGAGGGTTTGACTTTTCTTCGACCCTCTTTTATATTTTTAAAAATATAATTTTATAAAAATTTTTAAAATCACTTGATTTATTTAATAATTTAGTTTTGCGTTAAGAGTAAAATCCGGCGAAAATTAAATACTTAAAAATAAAAAATTGCAATAATAATTTAACGTTTTAGCTTACAAACAAAAAAAATGCCTAGTTATGATTGTCATTATTCATCATTACTTTGTTTTCAAACCGTGCGCGTAACCGGGGAAAAATATCAAGCCATTATGAATAAATGATGATGAGAAATATTTCATGGGCAATCGGCGACAGCAATAGATGCTATTTTGTGAACCCGCTATGTGCTGAGTAATTAATCATTCATAAAAGCATACACACACTCACATATGAATAAAAATTCTCGTTATTTAGCATTTATTTCATTTTATTTAAAATCCTAGAATATTTGAATTTACTTTTCCAGTTTAATCCACGGTAAAATGAAACCGTCATTATACACGCGCGTTTATTTCAATAAACAAAAGCATGTATGTTTTTTCAGCGACGTATAAAGAATAGAAAAAAGTCTTTTATAGGTTGCAGGATAAGTCCAGCTCTATAGCAAACGCGGATTTGAGAAAAAAATTTGGACGCACCGTAAATCCCATTTCCGATAACGATGATTCGATAGACCCCTCACGGCTTTGGTCAGATTCTCCGAACTCCAATTGGGTTATCATAATATTTTTCCGATTACCGATACATAGATGATATAGTTATAGTTATAGAAATGGAATATATCGCTTCTGGATTTATATCACGTGCTGAACGCCGACCAATAAACCGAATAATCGTGTCAGGGTAATTGGAATCCAATGTCATTATAATAAAATGAATCACACTATTTTTGGTTCAATGCTTAAATTTTTCTATTTATTATTTTTTACTTTTTCCGTTAAAATTTATCAAAAAAAAAAACTTAAACACAAAATAATTTTTAAGAAAATTTTCTTCAACGTTCCAAAGTCAATTTTTTAGAAAAAACGTAATTGATATTTATAAATTTTATTTTTAAGATTAATTGTTTAAAGTATTTTTTTCGTATATTCACTTCAAATTTACCTTCGATTTTTTATATCATACTTATCAAAGTATTAATCCATTAAAAATAGCATTAATATTATAATATGTATATCAGGAATGTGGACTAGATAGGATCATAATAACAAATTACATTATTATTTCTGCGACGTTTCGGTCATTTATTAGACCTTCATCAGGCATCTGAAAATTACACAAATTAATAACTAACAAAATAACATAACAATTGATACAATTCTAATATTTACCATAATACGAATTCTAACAATCACTATCTTACATTGCACAGTTGCCTTAGTCATATAAATCATCACAAGATTAACAAAATTGATAGATTTATTAATTATTCTTACTATTAACTCAGAAATAAAGTACTCTCGACACTTATAAAATTGTTATTGCGTGGCAACAGTTAACTCGAATCTAAACTTTATGTACTATACTGCAAGTCATTCGTCATACAAACTACCGCTGCTTGCGTGAAATATTCGATTCAAATTCCATCTATAAAATATAATTCCAAATACCTCAAATAAATTACTCTCGAAGGTCAGCATACTATATAAACAAAACTTAAAGTTAAATTCCTCCGTTAAGTCTCTAATACAAAATAACTTATTTTTTCCTAGTCGATTTATAATCCTTTAATATATCATTATATAAAATACTTAGATTGTTGGTGTCAGTTCTTTTATTCACAGTATCGTTTATTTTAATAAAAATCATTTCGCTAACGTTGCGTTTCCACCAATTTTTTTCTTTATCTAAAATCTTTACCTCGTCAAACACAAAATTATGATGTTGGTCGAAATGATGCGATGATAATGCCGTTTTGCTCTCTTTTACTATGTTAATGTTTTTGCAATCATAGATATGCTGTTTCACTCTATCCCCTAAATACTGTTTGGGGATATACTGTTTTATTTCTGCGACCGAAACGTCGCAGAAATAATAATGTAATTTGTTATTATGATCCTATCTAGTTCACATTCCTGATATACATATTATAATTAAGAATTATGGATGATAATGAAAATAATATAGCATTAATATGTTGGAAAAAATGTCGACATATTTATAAAAAAGTTAGTGTTACTTATCAACAGTAATTGAATTTATTTATGGCTTGAAAAAAATCTAGGTTAATAGATTAGAGAATTTTTTTATTTAACACAAAAATTCAGTATGTAGCATAGTCATAATTTTTAGTCCATGATGGTATCACTGTAGTGCACAAACCAATTGGGATGTCACTGTAGAATCGGCAATCTGATGAGCAGCAATGCTCATTTTTTGAGCACTGAAATAACAAAAATTGATAATATTTATTTGTTCTTTTTCTCTTAATTTAAGAATAGCTTTTATTACTTACTCTTTGATTGCCATGAGCGCAGTAGTGACCATTTGCAAAATGAACTAAGCAAATTATCAAAATATTGAAAATGACAATTTTTGTGAGGGTGACAAATATTTTTTTCATTGCTAGATCCTTTACAAAATTTTATTGATTAATTCTGGAATTTTACGATTGTAAAAATAAAAAATTTCCAAGCAATGAAGGATTTACTAGCTAATTGAAGTTCTTATATAATATACTCCCCCCCCTCCCTTTTATTTTTAGATTCGACATATTCGTACTACAGATAACTCAACCAATAATTAAAGTTTTAAAAAAATGAGTCGTAGTTTTAGCGGTAAAAATGTTTTTTTTTTTCAGTTATCTTTCGTCTATCAACTGGAAAAAAAAAAAAAAAAAAAAATTGTTAACAAAAATTATAAAAATATTGACGCTAAATTTTGTGTTCCGCAGTTAATGTTATTTTTGAGGAAAAAAATTCTTTCATTATCTTTCAAGTAATTAAACTTATTATTTTTGTAATAAAAGATATTGAGTTCTATCAATTAATAAAAAAATAAAAAATATTTTTATAGCTTATTTTAAGACAAAATTACGATTATTTTATCATAATGAAAAAAATAGATAAAAAAAAAATATCCAGTGACTTGAGTTTCGTTAAATAGAGTTTCCACTGTTTTTAAAAAATTCTAAAATATTCCCACTACAATTATTTAATAGATTTTCTACCATAAAAATCAAAAACAAAAAACACGTGTCGACAATAGATCACAGAATCGAAAATTGATTGCACTCCTACTCTCTCCCTTGAAAATATGATGACTAAACACTAAACAGGAGTCGGCGATACCGATACCGATAACGATCATCGATAATGATTGAGGGAGGTGGTGGATTGCGTGATCATTGATCATCAATAAACACTTGGCTGTCTAGTCGCTGCCCCATGCAATTTTAAAGGCTTCTTCTCGAAATTCACACGGTAAGGAGTTTTGAATTCCTCGATATTGACGAGGGATGATCACATTTTGATGAGGGTGAGAACCCCCACCCTGACGAAATCTGGCTACATTTCTCTTTATCTTGTGCTAAACTTCCCTCATCTCATCCTCCTACTGCTTGCGAACGGAACACTCTTACATTTACATCATATCATATATATCGTACATCGAACATTGTAGGTTGTATATTGCGAAAGTAAAAGCACTAAACATGCTAGTGTGGTAGCCCATCCATCAAACGGTTGACAGATTTTAGATTGGCTTTAAAAGCTTAATATTTTTATTTCATTTTAGACTTTTGTCAATACTAGTAAACCAGCTTTTGACATTACATTTAATATTATGCTACACACTGAAATCAGTACACTGATAATATATGTCATTATAATTTAATAGGCATAATTAATTTCTGATAAATGATTTTTTAACAACAGATGATTTTTAACAACAGTTGAAAATAAAATAGAAAATTACTAAAAAAGTAAACCACTAGAAATTCGGCTCACCCTATTACTAAATTCAGTACAAACGATCAGTAATGGTATTTGACGTGGCTTGCCTTTGAGCCGAACCGATTCCGAGGGAGGATGCCGCGCATGAACGAGTTGATTAAATTCAAACACCTCAGTACACAGATTCCAGAATGTAATGCATAGCGGGCCATGTGACGACTGGAGAATCTGATGAGAAACACGCACGTCCCACAATTCACCATCCGTTAGCGTATGCGGCTCAAATATGCTCATATAGAGATCGGCTTTGCTCAAAGGACAGAAGCCAGCGATCAGGACACTTTACACCCGTTACCAACAATGGTCAGGCATGATAATAACATCCAGGGTACGGCTACGATAACCCTCTTCCTCTTTTTTTTTTATCTTAATCTCTTTTTTTTATACCCTCCTAATCTGGCCTTTGATTAAACAGCCGTTAATGTAAAAGGCATCGATGATAAAAATCGCTTTGGAGAATTTTCTACTTTGAAATTTAATATAAAAAATATATTTTTATATATTTAATATAAAAATACATAATAATATTATCTTTTGACTAAAACAGCAACTCTAAGCTGAGCCTGATCTGAAAGCTCGGTATGTATAAATGTGTACCACCCTCGTAACACTTTACTCCTACGCATTGAAGAGGAGAGAAGAGATCGATCCTCGTTGACGAGCCACACGCTTAATACAAATTGTATGTGAAAACTCGAAGCGAGGATCTCACAACCGTGCGACAGGTTTTGATAAATGACACTACACCAACCACCACGCTACACCCAGTTTATTTCGCATGCAGACCGTCAGAGAAAGAGGCTACTGAAAACTCAATGTAATCAACCGTTGTATTATATATACAGCAGGGTGACTTTGCCACTATACAACGGGGGTTAGGTATATATATTTTTTATATGTGTACGATGTGTAATATGAATATGAGTTTCAATCATTTGAACATCGTTTATGATCATCACTCTTCTTTCCTCACATTTAACACCCACTAAATATAATAAGTATTACTTTATATTTCATACTTAATTTATGTCACGCAATTAGAGGAATTTGTAATGCTTTTTATCTATGAAAACAATTCAGATCGGTATGATATTTTCTTCTTGAAAATAAATTGTTAATTTTTTTTTTTTAATGTAGAAAATTTTTTTTACTTTTTTACATGATATTTTAACCTTCTATTATTAACACCCAACAGCAACATCATAATCAATAATTCTTTAAAAAAATGAGTCAGCTCCGCATTAAAACCTCGAAACTAATCTCCAAAAATACTGAAAAAATTTGCATTTCTCCACTATTTAAAATAAAATAAAAAACCAGTAATTAACCTTAAAAATGGCATAATATCCATGTTTATGAAGGTAGAATCCTGGCAGAGTGCTTATAATATAAAGTCCAGCAGGAAAATCCTAGCAATGAAACCCGACTATTCTCTCTTCGCCAACGAGCTTAGGCGATTCGAGAAAAGTTAATCTTAATAAACGAGGGTAATCAACAGAGTCTCCCTTCCCACACCGTACAACTAAAAGCATTCTTGGTCACAAATGCTAAGTCCATGCAAATGCCTAGCAGAAACTCCATCTTCAGGATCTTTACCAGCCGGTAAAATTTGCATACTACTCACTCGATTCACCGGGCTTTTGTCCGAGCAGAGTGTCCATCAACTTTTTGTCCGGCTCTGCCCCATCCCGACCACCAGCGAGCAATAGAAGAGAAGAGCCAGCTCACAATTAAATAGAAGAGTCAAATGACCGGCGGGCTTAAGGCTGGAAATTCAAGTAGGAACAGGGCATGTCCCTTTTATTTGCTGATTGCGTTCGGATTGTTTCGTGATTTAGCATAAATGTTTGATTAGATTACTCAAAGTTCCGCTGGCACCGGTCGGGCCATCACCCTCTTCATCTCTTCTCTTCTGCATCTCCCGTCGACAAACCTATCTGGCTTTCGGTCTATCGCTTTTGTTTGTCCAAAGTCCGAAGCGTGTCCACCCTGGTCCTGGAAGCGTTCAATTGAACGTAACCCCGTGTAATTATTTATCTTACAAACATTAACCAACATTGGCATTTCATCAACATCAACAACAGTTGTGTCATTTAATCGAGTGTTGTTGCTTTTTATGTTTGTCCGACAATCGATTGTTGTTTGTGAACGTCCATTCTCGAGGCCGAGGGAGCTTTCAATAAAATAATATCGCTGAGCTTGTCGGCGGATTGGTAAACTCGTAAACAAAAGGGTAATTGAAATTAAAGCGGTAGTAGTCTCCAGCCATCTGAATTTGAATCCTAGAGCCATCAGTTTTCGGTGACAATGAGGAGCTTAAACGTTTAAGGTAATCCCTCGGTGAATGTGATGGCACTTAATACATTGTCTCTACATCCTCCACGTCCACAATCCAGCAAACCTGATCCGCATTGAACGGTAACAAGACGGAGTACATTAACACCTAGTATTCTAGTGTTATAGTGCTTCAATGTTCCAATGTTCTAGGAGCTGCTGGTGGGCGCATTTGACTCAATAGGAATAGCAGGGGAATGGTGGTATCGAAGACAGAGAAGCTGGATCATCCGAGAGGAGCTTAACCCCCGGTGTTGTAGTGTTTACTCAGTAGGAACCATTGCTAATGCATCAACGTTATTAATGGCTAACGTTTGATTATTTAGCTTTCCGATCGGTTATTTGCTTGCCCATTGCGACTGTTATTTGTTTTACATGCTGAGTAAATGTTTGGAGTAAATATCATTATCAACTGGTGAGAAGGGTGCAACAACTGGAACGTATGTGAAGAAATTTTCTTATATGGCTGGATATGTGTATAGTCATATCATAAAATTATTTCACAGGCAACCAAAAATGATAATACTTTGACATCAATGACTTAAAGTAAATATCTTGTAAATGACAAGAGTAACTCGAAGGAAATTGCTTCCAATGGCAAAGTAAAGATGGCACTAAAAATTTATGGACTGCCCAAAAAGTTCAAAGCATTGATGGGCAAAAAGGTCGTCGTTCTATAAGAAGGAACATTGCGTCTCAAGGGTACGATATACTACGGACAAATGATTGGTCAAGAGAGAGAGCAGGAAAATAAGTAGGAAATCAGCCCTTTAAGTAAATTCGTATCAATCCCCAGACGCCGGACCGGGTGATCTATCATGATTGTCGCGGTCAATATGAATGAGCTGATATTGAGCTAGATACAATACCAGGATAAATGTTAACGAAATGGAAATAGGGACAAAAATTTTTTTTTTGCATTTGATTACTTGTATAAAACGATTATCCTTTCGATCATTCACGCTTGTTGTTCCTTGGCTGCTTTTTGTAACTCTGTTGAATTTTTTATAACCCAAGTATCGATGAAATGCTTATCACAATTTCACGGGGGGACATTATTACAGGAACGTTTGTATTAGGAAAGTCGAGGGAAAGTATTTCCGGGTGAGTTGCTTGAAGGATTAGATAGATTACCGGGTCTATTATCCCAAAGACCGGAAAAGTCGGCAGCGTTATTCTTTGATGCTCAAGAAAAATAAACCCCCGTCGCGAAAGTCTACAGTTCAGATCCTGGCTAACGAGGAGTAGTTTATTTTTGTCAGCAGTGAATTGAACCCATCATTACGACAACAAATAGTAATAGATCGAGTCACTTTGTTCAAAACATTTCAACTGAATATTTATAAGTTCATTTAGGATTTATGATTTATGATTGATGCTCATTTCTACGCTTAAGCGACTCGACAATTTAATTTAGTGCTGAACCGGCATTTTTGTTTTAGAAATTCTCATCAATTTCGCTGATTAAAAATTTTTACATTGTATTCGACTGCAGAATGAATTTCGCGAGGGTTTGCAAACATATTTGTCAATTATTATTATCGTTATTATTATTTTTTCATTTTACTAATTAAATTATTAATTGTTTTTATTGAATAGAAATTAAAAAATGCGTACTTAGCGATTTAAAAAATGAATAGAATTTTTTTTTTTAGTCAGAATTTTGTAGTGCATTGTTTAAATAAACAATTTTGTTGATCAAGATTATTCCCAAAGGATAATTGATCGGGCCATAAAACATTAACCAAAATCGGGGATAAGTTTCTTCCAGAAACTAAAACTAAGTTAATTTTATCGGGATAGACAGAATAAAGTTAATAAAAGTATCTTCTCTCCTCTCCAGCTCTCGTACGAGCGAGCAGTCAGTTGGGTAAAAACTTTGTTTTACGGTTGACAGATAAGCTTTTTCTGCAGAGCGGTCTATTGTAGTGGAGTGCGCTGCAGCGGAAGCATTGACTGATCGGCGAGACACCCTTGGAATATATAATTACCGACCCTCGAAAGTTCCTCCCAAACGAACGACAATGTTCCCGGTTTTCCATCGAGCGATTCGCGAACCCCGGAATACCCAGTATCACACCCCACTAATAGGGGACTGACGTCACCGTCAACACACCGAAGAAAAAAATTTATAAAGAGATAAAGACCGAGAGCAGAATAAAACCGAGCTGTGTGATTGATTGGCCCATTGAAATGCTTATTCCCGGGATGGACTAAAATAAAACCGAGGAGCTTCCAATGGTTTATTACTATCAAAACGTGGATAAATAACCAGAATACTCATTTGCTCGGTCAATCAATCTTGCCGATTGTCATTGTACTTTTACATAAATGAATTATTTACTGCTGCATAATCGCGCTTCAATTTACTCTGCATCATGATGTATAAACCATTATGGAAGATGTTCCATAATGGTTTATACATCATGATTCATTATCAAATATGTGTTTAATTATGTACACACAATTATTAAAAAAAATTCGATTGAGAAAAATAATTTATTACGTAGTCTAGAAAGGTATAGGTAAATTGTTACGTCACATTAAATGGAAATGGGTTTAAAATACTGAAAAAAAAAAAAAAAAAAAAAAAAAAAAAAAAAAATTAACTGAATTTTATAAAAAAATTCTTGTATTAAATAATCAAGGAGTCAAAATTCAGGATAAAAAATTCTTGTGGCATAATTTTCTTGGATCGAAATATTTCTTCTATAAATGCATTGTATATTTATTTTCTAGAAAAAAAAAAAATGAACGTTTTCATTCACATTTCCAGTAGATTATTTCTCCATTTATTCGTCGAGCTTTAGCCAACGTTAAACCACGTGAGTTTTGTTCTCAGTTGGTCGGTAAAACCAGTAAGGGGTGAAAAAATTCATGGAGTAAGATGGAAAAAAGCTCGTCCAATTTTATTTCCCTTTTTGCAGCAAGAGAAAGGACGTTTAAGCACATGAACGTGGAGCTGTACAACCGAATGCATTTTAACGCAGATCAACTGCATTACGCATTGCCCCTTGAAACAGAAATGTAGACATAGATGTAAATCTACAGAGACCGCTAAATTGCAGTAAGTATACACGGATTACAAACTGTATGCGTAAAGGATTAATATTCTCCTCTGTGCTTGTAGTTCTACGCCGAGCCGTAGCTACGGAAAAAAATCATATCGAAAAAGAACTGACGCTTAAACCACCTTGCAAAGGTTCCCCCTTGAGGGACAGCAAATTTGAAGCACCTCTTACTTTGAAGCGCCCGAGCGCCATCGCGGTGGCGTCTCCAACTAAAAGGCACTGGCGTTACCTGTACCCGTTCTGCCGATCAAAGAAAGAGAGTACGTATAATATAATAGCAGTGCAATACTTAGGTTGATCGATGTTAGCGCGGATTTCGGTGGAACAATAGCTTCGGCTTGAACATACCACACACTTCACACTAGGAGCCGCAAAATCCTGATACAGGATCAAAACTTAATAACGGATGCAATGCATCGCATCGAGTTTTGGGATGTTATGAAGAGCCACCCGAAAATTCACCAATGTTCATTCACTCTCCGTTTTAGTCCGCTGGCATGTTGTGTATGTGCAAATGCTCATCATAGAGTACTGAGTACATATACAAAGACTTTATCTACTTTGGTGCCGGCTTTGTGTGGGAAAGTTTGAGAGTCTCTTGGAAGCTTAACCCTTCTAGTGTACTACAATACACAAGAGAGATTTCGAGTAATTCTCATGAAATTACGCGGCGACGGCTACAGATATTAATGTTTCATGATTAATGAATTTTTGACTTTCTGATACTTCTTAATTTTTATTTATTTTGTTGTTTGCTTTATTACTTTTTACGTTGACTTGAGTAAGTTTAAAAGAATTATTTTTATATGATTAAAATATTTTGTTTTTGTTTAAAACTTTACTTAAAAAAAAAATTCATTGATGAAAAGTGAGCTTTTTAAATTTTCATTTTTATTTTTAGATATTCTTTTTGAAACAATTAAAAAAAAAAATTCTATGAACTTAACTGAGCACTTTACTATTTTCAAATAAGATTATTTATATTCTATTTTTCCAATTTTAACTGATTCTCCTCAAAAGAATTTTGTTTTTGGATTAAAAATATTTTTCGTGAATCAAGTATTTTTTTTTTAATAAAGTTGTGACTCATATGTCACAATAAATTATCCACAAATAATAATTTTAAAATTCTTACACATTGTAATTCAGTTAACATTCTATTTGAAACAAGTTCCGAGGCGATAAAATGATCAAGGGCTTGTAGAGGGGCGTGTAAGAGTGAAAGATGTGCCGAAGGTGTCGTAAAAATCGGTAAGTCCTCAAACAAAAAAATAAGAACGTATATAAGGCACTCGAGTGGCCTCAAGATGGTGCTAAAATCGGGAGCATAAACACTGACCGCGACGTAAAAATGAAACCTAAGTATCAAATCGTCCCTCTTCAAACGACCTTTTTTGTTGCTTACTTTTGATCTTTATTTTCTCTCCTTCTTAGTCTCGTTATCTTTCTTTTCATCTTCCTCGATACTTTTAAGCTTTTTTCCTCTTTTATTTTCTGGTTAGTATAAATCACTACCGCCTTCGCGGGTTTATATTCATAGACGCGTTGAGGAAGATTGAAGAGCTCTGACAATACCCCTGAGAATTGCTCATAAAATACGTTAGATTGTAAAATATTGTTGCGACAAAACCAAAAGGCCATTTGCTTATTTATTTTTTTTACCTTTATTTTATTTCAGTTGACTTTAACGTCTCAAATATTTTATCTTGTTAAATATCATTCCGTTTCAATTATCACCTACAATATATAATATATAATACTCTTGGTATTTTTACTGCTGAATTTTATACTTTTATTTACGGGTCAATAAATTTTTTTTAAGAAATATTATTAATTTCTTTTAAAACTTTAGACAAACAGAAGGGGTCAATAATTCTAAAATTTTATTTCCATAAAAATGAAAAAAATTTGATATTTTAAAAAAAATTGCACTTAAAAATTTTTATAATTATGCGTATTAATAATTGAAAAAAAAAAATTAAATTATATGTGAAATCCCTCTTTTATTTAATTACCGAAAATTCCAATAAAAAAAAAAAAAATCTCTTAATTTTTTCGAAAGCTCGGAATTAATTAATATGACAAAAATGCGCAGTTACTTGACATTTTTTCGTAAAACTGCACATGCGTTAACGTGGAGGAAAGAATGTAGAAATAATAACAATATTAATATCGATGCTTAAGTACATAGTACCAAAGATTACAAAAATTTCATACAATACTCTATACGTATCCAATACAGTCTATAAATAAATTTAGTTCTTTAAAGTACGACAAAAGATTAAAACATTCCTGAAAGGTAAAAAGTAAAAAATTTCTAACACACCACCATCGTTCTCACATGGAATTTTTCGCCGTTTGTTTTCAATTTACTTCAAACCGTTCGGGCTAGTACTGAAGAACAGTCATATCATTACGAGTTCAGCTACTACTCAAATATAATCCAATATAAAATAAAAATACTATACTGTAATAATTCAAATTTTTGAGTTGTGATAATAATTGTTACAAAAGTTAACGAATTTTTTTGTGAAAATATAATTTGGACTTTACTAAAAATACGTAAACTGAAATAAATTTCCGGCCACGCTTGGGAATAAAGTGAAATAATAGTACTAAAAATTAAACATAATCTTGGGTAAAATGACTATTGATGAGTGGACTAGTGGATGTTCTGGAGAGTCGCTTCAATTGAAGTATAAGGACACCAGAAGAAGCGTCTAATTATGTAACAAGAGTTAAAGATCGCCTAGGAGTTGAAAAGAAAGCTACATTCGCTCTTTTTATCACAACTTTGAGCTCTTATAATAAGGGGACTTTGTCAAAAGAAGAAGTCGTGAGTCAAGTCGAAGAGATTCTCAAAGACGAACCGGACCTCCAAAATGAATTTAAGGATTTGGTGGTTCGTTAATTCACGATGTTTTTTCTTCAAATTTTATAATTCTTGTGAGAAAAAAAAAAATTGCGAAGATTCTAATTTTTGTAATTGAGTGCAATTGTGTCGATGGTTTCAATAAATACTAGCTCAACTTTATATATTTGGTTACAAATAAAAATCTCAAAAATTTGTAACTAAAAAAAAAAATCTTGTTTTTACTTTACTAAATTAGGAATTTAATAATGTTTTTTTTTTTTTTTTTTTTTTTTGTAAATAAACATAAAAAAAAAAACTTTAATGATTCTTAATTTTATATTATGTAATTGTTTTAATATTATACTATGCAATTATGTCAATAGTTTCAATAAATATTTGTTCAACTTTGTATGTTTGGTTTAAAATAAAAATATCAAAAGTTTGTAATTAAAAAAAATCTTGTTTTTATTTTTGTAAGTTAGAAATTTAATAAATTTCTTTTGAATGTAGTATTTATAATTTTATGATATATTTTTGTTGTTCTTATAACAGATGCTTAATACGAATTAGAAAAATTTTTTTTTCGTAATTAATCGCATGCTTGAGCCTTGTCATTAACCTTATCCTTCAATGATTATAATTTCTAAGGAATTTATCACGTAAAGAAACTGAGTAATTTTCTAAGAAAATGGATTACAATTACATTTGAATACTTTTGGTAATTACTTAATTTCTTCTTTCAATGACTAACACCTCGATAAGTCCAATAAAGTATGGTTATAAATACTGAGTGGTTGGCACTACTGCAGCTTATGATTATCAATAAAGCACAACCTCCAATATATTTCAATTCTTTCGTCTTTCCAATTATTCCGATTACAATGGTTGTTGTAAGAACAACATTTTAACGTAAAATATTTTTTTTAACAATTAACTTTTCAAAGTAGTGTTCATTTTTATAAAAAGTTACTAAAGTTAATAATTTTGTACAAAGTGTTTTTTATTGTACTTTATTAATCCAACATTGAATATTTTTAATCATTTGAATAATAATTTTAAATTAATAATCATTGCTGACTCGACTAAAAATACTTTTTATCATAACAACAACAAAAAATAATTCTAGTGATTAAAATAAGACAAGACTAATTTTTTTAATTAAAAATAATTATAATTATAATTAATAATAAATAATAAATTAAAATACTACTTTGTGAAAGTTTCTATCGTTTGTATAAATTACAAAATGAATTACAAAAATAAAAAAAAAATAACTCTGCCATATTACAACACTCCTGCCGAGCATGGTGAACTGCAAAGATACTTTAATATAAAAGACAACTTCAAGATGGTCAAGAACATAAATGAGCGGATTTGGTGTCCAAAATTTGGAAGCCCTACCCTGTTGCAACTGGCCATTTTCTACGACAACGAACGATTCGTCGATTGGTTGCTAGACGAGAATGCCGACGTGAACATAGAGACAGAAATTTGGGGTACAGCTCTCCACGTGGCAGTGAAACTAAAACGCTTTTACATTATCCAAAAATTGTTCCACGCTGGCGCAATAATCGACAAAATAGCCTCAGAAAAAAATTGCACTCCGATATACTACCTTATGGAAAAAGAAGATGGCGAAGAAGAGGGTAATTGGGCACCAATAATTATACTGTTCATCAAAAAAAGGCTTGATATCGACGAAATTTGTCTCAAGTGCTCTTTTGGACCTTCTTTGACGCTCCTAGATGTCGCATTGAGAAATAATGACACCAAGGCCATCAAGTGTCTCTTGGACGTTGGTGCAAGTATTGATCGTGTTGATAGTTCTAATAAAACACCACTTGAAATAGCTGAAATATCTAAGTGTAAAAAATCTACGGAGGTGATCAAGGACTACATCATCAAGTTGAAGACGGTTGGCCTTCCAGTAAGTGACAGGAATTGGAAGGCTGTAACAGAGACCAATTACCGGAACTTCGAGGACCTCAAATTCGAATGCCTGATGGAAATTCAGTTGATGAAGGACTTAGATCCTGTACTCGAAATTACCTACGACAAGGTATTCAGTGAGTCAGACGAAGAGCTGAAGATATTCAAAAAATTTCTGAGGAGTGATATCGTGGCGTTTTATGACAATGTCCAGACAAAATTCAAACTTTACCATAAAATAATGTTCAGACGAGTGCGATATGTGACTAACATAAACTTATCAGATTCTGAGCGCCAAGCCGAGATTGACTATTATGAAAGAAGACAGAATTTGAAGGCCGTAAAATGGGTCAATAAAAGACTTAGGTGCAGGGAATATGGTGACCCAACACTTCTGCAGTTTGCTGCATACTGCGAAGATGAACTATTTATTCGTCGGCTGCTGTTAAGAAAAGCGAATATCCATTATAGCAACAGAGTTTGGGGATCGGCTCTTCATATTGCGGTAAGGCAACATAATATCATCATTACAAATATGTTATTGAATGCGGGTGCGAAAGTTGACAAATTGGGAACAAAACTCAATTGCACGCCGATTTTCCACTTGTTGATACACAAAAGTTCCTTCTGGATACCGATGGTCGAAACGCTTACAGATTTTGGTCTAGATATCAACGACGTGTGTATAGAAGTTTCAGACCGTAAGATGGTTCCTCTTGAAGTCGCGATTATCAATGGTAATGAAGCTGCTGTTAAGTCGTTGCTAGATATGGGCGCTGATGTCGATCGAATTAATTCCGATCTCAATTTATTGCCGCTTCAGCTGGTCGATACTTGTCAGAATTTGCCAAATTTTTCGACCATCAAGGAAATTATTATGAACCATATTGTAAAATTGCTCAGTGCTGGCGGCGAGGTAAATGAGAAAAACCGCGATGCAGTAATAGGGTATAATTTTGAATTGAAGAAAGCTTGTATGGAGGAAATCGAGAGGATGAAGGCGATCATATATCCGGAAATGGATTTGACTTATTATGACATTCTAACGAAATCAGATAAAGATTTGGCGAGAATCTTTATACGTTATGACAATATTCCGAAACATAAAAAAGCTTTTAACCAATTTTTTAGGATTTATGAACAACTCGTGACGTATAAAATGATTAGAATTCAAATGTTGTTTTTAGAGTACCGGGCAGGTAAATATTCGGAAATTTAAGGTTGTAAAATTTTTTATGGCAATTTTTCTTGGATAAATCTTATGCTCAACTTTGTATGTTTGTTTTTAAATAAATATATCAAAAATTTGGAATTAAAAAAAAATCTTGTTTTCTTTTTTTTTTAATTAGGAATTAAAAAAGGTTTTTTTTGAAAATAAATATAAAAAATGAATTTTAAGAATTTGTAATTTAACATAATGATTTTATTTGAATATAGGACATGAATTTTATAATAATTTCTTTTATTGTTTATAACAGTTAGTATTTATAATTTTATAATATATTTTTTAAAATATATGTCATCATATTGTTGAATAACATTTTGTTTTCATTTGTACAGTTTGCCTGATAAAGTTGTGAAATACAATGAAATGTTGCAAGATTTAAAAATCTAGCACTGATTTTTTTTCTTGTCCAAGTTTCTGATACTTATACAATTATACTAAAAAAAAATATATATATATGTATATATATTATATATATATATATATATATATATATATATATATATATATATATATATATATATATATATATATATATATATATATATTTTTATATTAACAATAAGCTGTTTAGTATTATCAATTATATTTTAAATCAATTTTGTAAAAAACTTCCATTTATCATGAGATACGCACCATTAAATAAATTAATCATCAAAGTATAGCACAATCGCATCCTGAACAAACAAACACACAAACAAAAAATAGCATTAACCGTGGACGTTAAACTGGTACAATACCAGTTGTCAAACAGGAGTCACGTCCATCGCGAGACATTTATGTACATGAGGATTACGTTATATAACACATACGCGAGCTCGTATGTAAATAGACGCATATATACTCGAGTGTATGTACTACATAGACGCAGACCTGGATATCGGCACGTGTTATAGCAAAGGGGTCGGGCTCGATCCACCCTCTGGCGTTCTTCTTGCGACGGTATTCTGACTAGGGGGTTGACAGTGACAAATGACCAGTGTCCGAGCGTCCAATATCGTTCTCAGTCTCACTACATCCCACACTACTCGAGATTACACAACACATATAGAATACACATGTGTGTAGGCGATACTAAACACTGAACTGAGCTAGCTCGCGTATCGTCTATCAGAACGGTCTAGCTGGTGTACGCATTCCGGTTAAACCGAGTGTCTATCGTACACAGGTAATCCGACATTGCATTGCCCACCAACACACCACAAATGTCACACGTCCGACTTCCGATGACACAGGTCCATTCAGTCATTCCTCTTTCCCATCCACTGTTGTCTCTACTTCTAACTTCCAAGGGCTCTCCTCTATCTAGATGTTCTTGACATTTCACCTTCGGCACTATCTCCAAACTGGGGTAACCAGAAAACCATTTGACACTCTGTGTGCTATTATCACAACACACTCGAATTGACCTTTCAGTAATAGAAGCAAAACCCTTTTGCTTAATAGAATTTCAAATAGTTTTGATTTATTAAGATAGTGAGAAAAATCTGTATCAGTTGACCCTGCAGGCTATTCTAAAAATTTTTCGATAAATTGATCAATTAAATTTTTTTTCAATCACAAATTTTTTAATAAATCAATAATTTTAAAAGAATGATCTTTTCAAAAATTTTTTTATTTTTGATAATCTAGAATAAAAATATAAAAAACAACTAATTCTGCAGGACACTCTCGAGACTTCTCGGTATTTTTAAACTTGAAATACGTAAAACGGTCTTAAAAAATTTTTTAAAGACTTTAAAACCGGTCGACTGATTGATTTTAAAATCAGATCTAACTTTCAATAATTTTCTATTTTAAAAAATTATAAATCATCAAAAATATCACAGAAACAATCAAGAAAACAATTTAAAATAAATGTAATACTAGAATTGTGGCACTAAGATGAGTAAGATTGATGTTAGCAGGAGTATAATCCCCCAAATACAGCTCACTAAGATAATAACCGTGCAGTAGTACCAGTCAACCGAAAGTCAGTCCAGTTCGGTTGGTAATCGAGGAAAAACTTTCCGTGTATCTCTCAGTGATTTGATTGATTAACTCGAAGAAGCCAAGTGTCGCTATGAATGCTCCGAAGGCGGAAGGGGAGGGATGTCCGAGGAGAAAATGGGGTAGGTGAGTAGCATTTACGTCTGAATCCATTCATTCATCATCCTCAACGTGCGCCATAGCGATAACTTTAATTTTCTCCTTTATTTCTGCCTTTTTCGTCACGCTCCACTTAAAATAATTTATTGCCGTAAATATCATTTACTGATACTTTAATTTCAATCCATGTTTTTCCAAATTTACGAATGATTTTTTTTTAATTCTTTATCTACATTAGTGTTAATCATCGAAGATAGTAATAAAATTTGTCTAGTAATGAAATAATTAATTATTCGTATTTGGATTTGAATTAAAAAAACTCTATTATAATTAGATGATAATTTTAACTACTTAATTCTCTCCATGTATTTATTAAATTGAATCATTTGCCCATAAAAGTAACAAACCAAAGGGTTCGCTTTCCTCCCTTTTAAGTAAATATAAAAGTTTTCCCTTTTGTGTGTATAAATAAAATACATTATATCTTATTTGATATATTGGGTCACTTATTTGTCACAATGACTACCAAGTCACCAAAAATAATTGAAACAGCTATAATAAATGCCGAAATTAATCCGAGTGTGTATGATACACAAAAGTGAACGTAAAACTAAACCCTAACCCTAACCCTAACGCAGAAACAATCGTGACAGGATACCCGGAGTAGAGGTTAATCAATCAAATCTGGTAGGCGACACTGAAGTTTTTCCCGATATCGCCGGATCCTAAGGGCTTAAGTTCTCAGACACTCTTTCACTTTTTCCTCTGCTGTGTTCATCCCACGGGATAAGATGGCTCTTCGCTTCGGAATATTGAACTGAATCCGTGCTGGCTCTGTCTCTCTTTGTTGTGTGTAATGTTATAGCTTTGGTGATGTTACCCTTGACTAATTACTAGGGGATGACTGGCATCTTATCTCACTTATCTCAACGCTGAACTGTTTCTTGGAGCAGTTCTCTCAATCAAATCACTCTCCATTCACTTCACTGGTGGCCCAATTTTTTGGCTAATTGACTTGATTTTCTGATAGTAGATTCGGGAGTAGAAATGTATTGGCAGCATTTATCATTCTGACAGTGTGGGATTGAATTTATACGGAAAAATGTAGGAAAACGGGAAAAATTTCACAAAATAAATTTTTATTAGTAAAATTCTATCGAAATATTTTCACCCCAAGAATAAAGACAATTTTTTTTTTGATTTTGAAGTACGAAATATAATAAATAAAAAAAATATTCTTCCAATTTTTTTTTTTTTTTTTTTTTTAAATAAAATATCGATAAGTGATGAATAAAACTCGAAACACATTTCAATACTTTCGATCTTCACCTCCAATTCTACATTTTCCCATAACTTCCTTCACTTTTCCTCGATAAATCACCCACAAAGAATGATAATAAAAAGTTTATCACCACTTATCGCTAATAATGTTTATCTGGGAAAGGTAAAATGAATAAAAAAAATTTCATAAATTTGATAGATAAATTTAACGACTGTAAATAAAACTTAGGGTGTGCGAACAGTAGCAGGTGGTTGGACAATTTACCTAAAACGATGGCCAAGGATCTCTTCTTTGTAAACATTTCCCTAATGCCAGGTTACGAGAGCTGGCTCACTGGAAATTCTTTACGATATTGCCAGGGATTAGACGGCGAATACTTTACACTCGAAAATATCTAGCATTACTGTTTTCCCGTGGTGTACAATACCTTTTACGACACACGAAATACCTAGCTGCCACTAAACATCCTTGCAGGGTAGAGCCCCTGTGAAGTAGCATCCGGGTCTCAAGCTCAGCGAATCTCAGCGTCTTTCGTCTTGTTCTTCATCCCCTCAGTTTCTCCCGAGCTAATCTACATTTGCAATTTGGTCTTGCTACGATTTCCAAACAACGGCGTATACATGAACCGAGGAGCAGAGCGAACCACGTCTGCGAATATTAGTAAGACAGCTTTAGCCGGACGAAACTTGGTGGCTTCTAGCAAACTAACCACCGATGACTTCCGGATTATGGCCCCTACCGCTAACATTAAATTCAACTTTCAAACTCCGACATGCTATTATAATTGATCCCGAACTAGCTCAGAGCCTCAGCCCCAGCCGGTCTTTCATTTAATCAGGATCCCGAGGAAAATTTGTTAACGAGTTATAGAGCACAAACTTCTTAAACTCTAAAGTTATCAACTCTTTAAAATATTTAAGATTGAGACAGGATAGTGCTTACGGGTCCAATTCATAAGACAAATTGTTGTGTCGAGTTTAAGTAAAGCTAACTTCCAACAAGGAATTTCACAAGAGTTTTGCTTTGATAGAGAATCCTCGTCCGCCTTAGGCGGGCATGCTCGATGTATCCGTATACGCGAGCACAGTTAATGCATTGGTGCTCTTACTTCCACCGCTACTTTAGGATACCTGATGTTCTTGTTGTTGTTGTTGTTGTTGTTGTTGTTTTTGTTGTTGTTCAGTTGCTTTGTTAACGTGTCGGATTATCTCTGATGCTGATAATACTGTCGAAAGTTTGCGGATCGTTTACTGAGACAACTATCAAGATTGTCACTTTAATTGGATACTACTTCGTAGGATTAGATTCTCGAGGATCTTTGAAAAACAATATCTCGGCGAAAGATGCTTTGGAGAAAGAGGATCCGTAAAAAAAGTTTTTATAGCTTGATATGACCGTACACGACCGTAGCAGACTATATAAAAATAAATAAACAATGTGTTCATAAATAAAATTCTTTAATAGAGCTGAAGCAGACAATTTTTCCATACATAGCTTAAAAATTCTGAATTAAATTAAGGAAAATCCAATTAGTTTAAATTCCCAGTGGGCGTCTCGATATCACAAATGACTCAAGCTGCAATATGAATAATTGGTGAGAGGAAGTGAACTCGGTATCAGATATAAATCAAACAACCACGAGTCCATCAGGGTGGGACACCATCAGCATCACCATCACCATTACTGTAACTATGACTATTACTATAACTGTTACCAGCACCTTCTGTACCTTTTAAAGCATCGGTTTTATCCAGACGACTGTGTAACTGTGGGTCTCAAGGGTAGATCTCAATCTCGGAGTGCTACCGCCAAGTGAGTGATCACTTGGAGTTCACGGGGTCGGCGTCTAAAGAAAATCATTCCACGAGAAAACTAAACCCCTGGAGTAGTACAGAGATACTAGTCTTTGGTAAGGCGCTTTTTCACTCACTCAATCTCGTTTATTCACTCTATCTGCTCTTTTAGTTGATGTCACCGTTGATTCGGATAACAATCCTCCCTGTTGTTCATTTCTCGAGTCCTTTGTTCAGTTCCGGTTCCTCATTTAGGGTCTTGCCATTTATACAAGGTGATTAATAGACTTTGGTTCCACGGATTTGTTTAATGCTTTTTGTCTCATTTTATAGTCGGACATTTTTAACTTCAGGAAAGAAATCACGGAAAAATTTATCTCGGGCACAGATCAGTTGAATTTTGAAAATAAATTTTTCTTCAAGGATATAAGAGAATAATTAAATTTTTAATTTACAGTAGTAATGGTATCATCCACGATTTTAAAAACAATGAGCCTGATAATCATCCACAAGATGAATATAACTATTTTCTCTTCTCCATGCTCCTCACTCCTAAAAACTTACAAACTTTTCCTATCAGCTTTATTTTCTATTTTCCCGTGCTCATAATACGACTCAGCAACAAATAGACAAATAAAACCGAGAGCAGAGATCGAGTCTCTAAATTTAAAGCGAAGCGAAACGCGCAATATACTTTTGTTGAAGACAGAGTTTGAAAAATGCCGCATCCAATTTCCCTGATGACATCCCACCGGGACATTTCTCCCCCACCCTCTTCCTCATCCCCTTCCTCTATTCGATACATTTCGGTGGTTGTCGTGCCTCGGCGATGTACTCTTTCAACCCCTCGGAGCAGTCTGGAGTAAAGTCAGCGCTGATGCTCCACAAGACAAATAGTCTAGTAGATAACTCTGGGCTCGTTACCAACCTCGCTTCGTTCCTATGTCTGATCGACATTTCTCTTCCTACTCATACATTACTGGTGCTTTTCTTCTTCCTCATCATCATTACCTCTTCCCAGGATTTCACTTTCCCGCGTAAATTAACGATACTTTCTAGAAGTTACAAAATTGGGGACGTACTACCATTTTCGAGTACATAATAATTCTGGTGATAAACTCTGCCTATTTCATAAGTATCCACTCTAAATTTAAAGAGATTACAAAACGGCCATCTGTTCAGACTTTTTCACGTCATATCCACTGAAAATTTCCAGCCTTAAAACCATTTTACCACCCAAAGCAGACAAATGTATGGATAGAGTGAATTTACGAATGCAAGTGAAACTAAATTTCCATTCTCTTAACCAAGAAGCAGAAACACAAGCAACTCTGTGTGTATATATTTTAAAGGATTTGCATCAGCAAGACTAACAGTTATTACTTGGGTTCTCATCAGGACTTATGGGCTACCCTTAGTTGACTATCTCAAGGCAACATCTAACATCTCTTGAGACACATAGTCTGGGGATATGAAATTATCCCGGATGTATTTGGTGGGTTGCGAAGCATGCTGCAATGGAAATAGCAATAGCAGTAGCCTCAAAGTGAAACTGGTTGTTCGCAAAGAGAATGCCGTCATTGAAACGGGGATCTGAATGAGACATACTGAATAAGAGCTACTTCTCAGCTAGGTTCAACATTAACAGCAAGATGATCCCCGTCTCCAACATAGAATTGGTCATCTTTCCTTGCCAAAGTTATTCTCCTGCAAACTAATTGACGTCTCCCGTAATTCACATTTAGGCAATTCACATCAGTTGATAATTTTGTGGATTGACATAACGACACAACTGGAAACTTACCGAGTGAGCTAACTGCCTGAACATTAAATGAATGAGCTTCTTGGGGAACTACTACAATCTACAAGCTACCGCGACTATTTAGTTTGAGAATAAGATATATTTCACAGGACATCCGTTAAAGGAAGAATAATAATCTTCCAGCACAGTCTTGAGCTATTTCAGTTGCCAGGAATTGCGTGACATTAAACTTCGCGAGACTAACTTGGATTACTGGTAGCTTGATAGGAAGAGAATGTGAACAATGAAGTGACAAATATCTTAATGCGACGTCGGTGGTCCTGGTGTCTGCTAGCGAGGCGCCAAGTTTACTTAAGCCGGACATCAGTTATTTCTCCCGTAATGGGGAGGCGGGTTCTAGCCCTCGTTTAACACGTCGTTCTTTAAGAGTATTTTGAATTGTCTTCGGTAATGCAGGGTCATCTCAGGGCCATTCATCCGCGATAATTAGGGTAGCCTAACTCGATTTCGCAATAGGGTTTATTGATATTCATGACCAAATACTTTGTTTGGAAATTCAACATGTTGACCTTCCGTCAAAAAATTTTTTAATTCCTCCTTCAAATTAATTATCAGTTAAAAATTCTTTACAAAATTGCATTTGTAAAGAATAACGCTATCAATTTTCAATCAAATCTACACTTTCTATCTTTGACAATAATTTTTCTTACTACTTACTTTTATTTTGACCTACCCATTAAAAATACAAGCGATCAATACAGCCAATCGGTCACCGAGCTTACAATAGACGTCTTTTCACTTTGGTCGTCTCAAAATGAACACCGTTAGACGTCTTGGGAACAGCAATTTAGAACAATACAATATAGAACCTTGGCACCCCGATTTAGCACGGCTGGATGCCGATACTTTACCAGACTTTCCCCTCACTTCTGCTTCTCTGCTGGCGACTGTAAAGAAAACGGGTGATGGATGCCCGTGGTAATCCGCGCTAACTTCCTTCGGGATTTGCCGTATCGTACGCTGCCAACCGAAAGCTCCTCGCATTCCCGATCTGGGTGGGAAGCTCGCTGGTTCTACGTCTTACCTACCCTAATTCAAATCTCGTACTAAAACCTCGAAATCAAGTCACGTCACTAAGTCCCTCACCACCCAGACGGCTGAAGCTGAAGCTGAAGGTGATGGAAACTGCAGACTCTAATTAACATCGTGTCGGACGGCTTAAGATTCGACAGGGTGGTTTGCGTCTTCCGAAATCGTTACACGGAGTGAGGCTTGCTGATGGAGCGGAGGAAGCCGAAAGACGCATGCGGAGTTTACTTATTGCAAGATCGAAAACAAGGGAAAAGAGAGGAAGTGAAGGGGAATAGAAGGTAGGGGAGGAAACAATTTAACCGGAATAGGAGGACTGTTGAGGATTCAAATTTTCGCGAATCGTTTTCCGTGGGGTTGGTAACCCCTTCTGGCGGATTAGCGTGGTGCCCCATGTGGCCGAGCATGCTGATGGCTCGTTACCGAACGACAAGTTCTGCATGGCGACCGACAGATATTACTATTTATGGGCACTGCTAAGCGATTCTACAGTTCTCAACGTGGGATCAGCCCTCGTCTGTCGATCCTCAATGCTTGTCAAAATGGACCTGCCTTTTTTCGAGGGAACGAATTTCCATGTGCTCATTTTCATCCCAGCTGAAGCCGTTTCATTTATTTGGATTCTCTGCACGTAAGGGTTCACTGTTTGCTTCATGTTTTCACCAGATATTTCACGTTTATATTTTATTTTTTTTTTATTATTACTATTATTATCATTGAAGCTAAAGTAAATTTAATTTATATCTATATTAAAGATAATAAATAAATCTGTGGAGCTATTTATATTATTTTAAATCTAAAATTTTTTCAAAGATCTGTTCGTGCAATTTTTGTAAAATAATTTTTTTTTTTTTCACCAGTTAGTTTTTTAAACAAAACTAAAAATTCGTTAGGTATCTAAATTCAGGCTTGAATAAAAAGAAATCATTTAGTTTATTTATATTAAAAAATTGCAAGCAACTTTACGAACAATTAATCTTGGATTAACGTTTAAGAGCAACCCTTTGATGTTTTTAGCGTCATCAATTAAGATTGACTTTGAATAATTGATGCCGAAGTTGACGGGTAACCTTTACATTGTTTGATTTAAAGTTCCGATAATTATACATACTTTGGGTATTAGATTAAACCGTAGTCGTAGTTGTCATTGTCGTCGTGTGTAAAATCCAAGACGAATTTCAATCTATCAGACACGATCGATGTCGCACACGTTCTTTTAAAAACCCATTAAGCCTAGTACCAGTGTAGTGATTATTATATGGGCGGGTATGTTGGAAATAATATCTGATAATCAATGCGAAGCCGTGGTCGTTTTGGATTGGGGTATCAGTCAGTCTTAGCATGCCGGCGATCCGTCAACCGCGGTATGCCAGACAGATTCGCCGTTTGTTCTGTATAGAGATCGGAGCCGAAAAGAAAACCCATATAAGGGTACCATGTTCTGCTCTGTTCTCTGTTGCGTTAGTTGGCATAAATCGGAAAATCTCAACCCTTTCTTTCATGGCATCACGTGTCTGACAGCTAGGCGTGATGCGATAGATGATGACACGTGACCCTCACGACGTGTTTTTAGATACGCGTGGCAAATCCCTAAACGATTTTTACTCCCTTTAAACCCGCACCCGTTTTAGCTTCCTTGTTTTTTTTTTTCCGTCCTCAGATCCTGGATATTCTTTGTGATATTTATCGCAAATGAAGTTGTGGGTTAAAGGACATGTTTGAGGAATTATTAAATGTTACCAAAAAAAATTGATGATTTTTTGAAATTAATTGAATGTGAAAGGCCCTTGTGAAATCTAGAATTATTTCCAGAAAGAAAATTCTGAAATTTTTTTCATTTTTTCACTAATGCACTCACTAGAAAAATCAATGTGTTGACGCATAAGAAAGTAAACAACTCCGATGTAGCTGAAAACTTAAAGAATTCAAATTTTTCCATTTTATCTCCGTTTCATTGAAATGTTGTTGTAGTAAGAATTTATTTAGACATCATACACCGTCTCTTTCCTTTTTGCTTTCAGAAGAAGAAAACATCTTAGAGAGAAGAGTTTCGGGCTGGGTCACCATCACATTCCAAGCTAGAAGCTAATTCGGTTTTTTCATTGGAAACCTCGAGTAATTCTTCTCGATTCTTTCCTCTTTTTCGACGGGAACGGCAACACTGACGTCAGAATGTCCAGCAGTCTCAGTCTCGTTTTCGGGTATGAGTTTTCTGGAATCGCGGAAGACGTGCACGTTAATGGCCTCGTAAAAGTTAACGACAATGTTCCACCGAGGATTTTGGAGGGATACCTCTGGTATATGGCCGAGAATCCTGACGGGTTGGCCTGGCCGTTCAACTTAACCCCCTGGACAGACCGAGTTCTCGTCCCCTTGGACTCGAATCGGGGATGCCCCGGTCTGCATGGCGTCGTTGAAAGACCACGCTCAAGTCCTAAATTAGTGGCTCTCGGACGTGGAATTAATTTCGCAGACATTACTCCCACTAATACCACTATCACCAGCACATACTTCTCATATACTCACTCTCGTTCTCCCACACAATCTATGAACTTTCACCCCGTGGATTTGTCTGGCGGATCTTTATAAGCCGGTGAAACCACATTCCGAGTGATTGTATCGGATATCCGATAAGTTTATTGAACGCCATTTGCAGTCTTCCCGAAAGAACGGCTTATATTTATTGAGTTTACTGCCAGCTTGCTGAATTTTTAGTTCATTGTTGATAAATTTATTCTAAGGTTTTTGGTATTTTGTTTGGGAATGTCATTTGTGCATTTTAATTATAGTTGAAATGCGGAATAAAAAAATTAATTACTTGAACGTTACTGAAATTAACTTATATATGGAAATTTTTGAATTTTCCAACAAATAACTTATTATTAGAAAGAATTTATTAAAAAATGCTATTTCTAAAAATTCATAAAAAAATTTTAATGCAAATTTTTTTAAATATCAAAATCTAATTGCTATACCAAATTAAAAAAAAAAATTTTTATTAATTTTGAAAATTTCTAATTCATGACTATTTTATTTTCTTTGGAAACCATTTTTGAAATAAAAAATGAACTCTTTCTTCTTTTTCTCCACAAAAGCTTAAAGGAGGAAGCTTTTGCAAAAATTAATACTCCATCAGCATAAACATAAAACAAAGTATTACCGGATGATTTAATCTGAAAAGATTAACTTATAAATAATTACAAAAAGTATCCGTGTAAAATGATCAGCTAAGGGGTTGAAAAGACCTCGGGGATATTATCAAAACCGCGAAAAAAATAGCAAGACTGTATTCTGTATCCCGTGGGCACGATAATTGGAAGGGGTGCTTAGCATATTTCTGGTTCTAATCACAGACACCAGTCACTAAGTAAGGGTGGTTTTAAGTCTTCGGCTGCTAAACTTGGTACAGCTTCAACTCTAAAAACCAACAGTGTATGTATACTTGTATGAGTGTGTAGTTCCAAAGTGCAGCGATTATAGCCGGGTCTGTCTAGCGTACAGAGTCAGTGACAGCGCCCTTGTTGTATCCGAGATAGGGCTTAGGGAGCAACCAATCTGCTTACAACCCTCTTAGCTTGAATAATTAACTGTAAGGGAACGCTTGCATGCGACTTTTTGCCCGTGTCATTTATTACGAAACCACCTTGTTCGTTAACTTCGTATTTGAATGTCAATGGGGATTTGAACGAGCTTCCAGCAACAGAACAGGTAGACATCCAACATCCGACCCTCAAACACTTTTTCGTTCTTTTCAAATCCGAGATAAAGATCCGATCCTGAGTTTGATTGATCATTTTTGATTCGAATTCGCTACGGAAGAAAATACGCGTTCACAATTCATTTTTTTTTGCAGTGTAATTTTGTGTATTTTTTTTTGCAGTTTGAAGTCTCACGTATTTTTAAAATGAATCACGTGTGGAATATCCTGGGGACGTTAATTGTTCAGTTAGTCACACGTAATATTTCTGAGCGCAAAATATTTAATATTCATACGTATGACATTATACGCGGTCTATAATTCTTATTGTGTGTATGTAAATAAATGTGTGTGTGTGTTTTTATGGACGTGTGGAAGCGTCGAAATATTTATTAGGCGTACGATGAATTCTCATAAAATAGTATTTGCATGGGGCTACCTTGCTTTCATTTGCCTAAGCCGCGTTTAAAACCAGCCTGCTAAAAAATACTCAGCAAACGAGGGATTAATGAAAAATTTTATTGAATATTCACGGAATTAATTCACAGTAAAAAATTGTTCATTGTGTGAAAAAAGGCTAGACTCAAATTAGAATTATTTTTGATACGAGCTAAGAATATTTCGCACAATATTACGATCAAAAAATTAATATTAGTCATATTTTAATGTGATAGTAATTTTTTTTTATTTTCTCACATAGTTTTTGTCAATTAAAAAAATTATGAGTTCAAATGTAGCATTTAAATTTCTAGATTAAAAAAAGAATGATGATTGAAATGAATTTTTTGAAAAATCCGTTCGTTTGTGAAATAAATTAATTTATCAGATTTGCCTTGAATATCATGTAATTATTAGGGTGTCGGATTTGACGGGTGCAAGAACACCAAAAGTGTAAGTGAAGGGAATATGATGATCCTCATCCTTCAGCTCTGTTCCTGTTCTACCAGTGAAACGTAACTTTTCATTTTGAGGGTCGTTAGGTTTATTACAAATTTCATAGCCATCCGGTTTTCACGGACCGCGATCACGTGACGGATTATAATCATCAAAGTCCCCGGAATTCTATTAATCTCATCCAATATTAATACTTTGCTCTTTGTCTCGTTAATTAATATTGAAACAGAAATCAAATAAAAATACCAAGACCAAGTAGTTTGTTGAAAGTACGAAGTAACGACACGATACAAAGTAAAAAATAATATTTAATAAAAAAGAGAACTGTTTTAGAGAAATAACTCGTCCGATCGTTAACTCTTGGCAAGGATGACCCTGCGAGCCATTTCCTCTGCGGTACACGGTGACTGAATAAGTACAATCGGTTTTAGTCCATACTGTATTAAACCCCACGGGCCGACGGGGATTCTTGCCAGGCTAAAGCAGGGAAAGGGGTTGGGGAAGATCATTATCAGAGGCTTAACCACGCGAGAATTTTTAATCAGAGGGTGCGCACCCCTTTTGAGTTGTAATACCAGCATCAGCATCAGCAATAGCTCTCTTGCTTCCAACCATCTCACCCTTATCAACGGCGTCCTCTTTCTCTACACTTTTAGTCGGTCTCGATTCAACTACAATGCGACAATAAGGACAACAATTGTCGCCTCTGCTGTTCTGTAATTCATTAATTTATTAATAAACCCTGACAATATTTTTCCCTCCGAAAAGTAGAGACTCAATGCCGTATTACACTAGGTGTCATTCTGTTAGATTACACCCCTCGAGTATCTTCAAAGACGCTCCGAAGTCATTAGACTTTACATTTAGATCCTCATAAATCCTAATAAATTTCTACCAACAGTTTCTTTTGAATCTTTTATACGCTTATTTACGGTTTTGGACAATATCATTATCAAAGACAATAATTATATTTAATTAAATGGAATATCAATTTTAAATTATCCCATGAAAAAATTTTCATATATTACTTCTATCATGTAAATTGTAAAAATATTTTTATAAATCCCATAACTCTAACTCATGCATCAGGTTTAAAATAAAACCCAAAAAATTGGCCATCTGAATTTAATTTTGAAGTTGGCTGCTAGATAGTAGGCAATAAAAGAGCTTTCGAGCACTAAATCAAACGAAGCATGTCCAGATCTGGGATATCAACAACTCGGGACCAGGAGAGCCAGAATAGAGCCAACTTCTCGATTAGCATCATCTTGAGGGCTTTATATATCCATCGTAAGTTGTCTTGGACGCATTTCTCTTGCATTCATATGCTAAACTCGACCGGATAGTGACCACTAAATTTACATAACGTTAGATTTACCGTGATTTTCTCCGTCTTATTCGTCTCAAGGGACACTAACGCAAGTGCTCGGAATTTCGTCTGAGATATTTCGTGCTTCCTTTTCACTCGCTATCGTTAAATCGCCAGTTAATTTAATTTACCGTCGACCATCGAGCATCACTGTTTGCATAATTCAGCGTTATAACTGATGGACAACCTTAAATTGAGCTTTTTCCGTCCCGAAGTAAAAGAATCAATTAATCATGTTATTACGGCACTATTAATAATTAGGGTGCATTAGATTGACAATTTAATTTGTCGTGACATCAGAGATCGAAAATGGAATAAGATTGTCGGGTAATCCTCTAGATAAACATTTCACTTTTTTCAGGATTCCCGTCCGTAATACCCTCGGTAACACTCTACTGATTCTCTTATATTCGTTAATACGCTTACTTTCAGACGGATCGAGTTCTCTCTCTCTCTCTCTCTCTCTCTCTCTCTCTCTCTCTCTCTCTCTCTCTCTCTCTCTCTTTATTCTGGATTCTGGGTTCTCGTATTTGGTATTGGCTTAGATTTTCCCGGCTCCCAAATACATTTGTCCCTCTATGAGCGTATGAACGTGTCTTCATATAACAAATGATCTCGAGACCTTAATGGTTTGTGAGCTTTCCACTTTCTCTGATACTTGATTCGCATTCCACGCTACGAGCTGTGTTCTTTTGACCGATTGCTTTTGTCACTTAATCTCGACGTCAAAAGAATTAATTACACCACTCAGGTTTATTTTCAAATCAATTCGACTCTAATTAAATTAATACTAATAATAGTTAATTGTTAATACTTCATGAACATTAAATTTCAAATTTAAAAATGACAAAATATTTGAATATTTGTTCAAGTATTAAATAAAAATTGTTGATGATGTAAAAACATATTTTACAAAATTTGCACCTATAGTTTTTTGATATTTCTCCATGAAGATAAAAAAAAATTTTTTTTATAATAATGAAATAAATAAAAAAAACTACAAAGTAATAAATTAGTATGTATAACAGTTTCTAATTAATATATTTAATCTAAAAAAGTAACTATCCCAATTACTTTCCATTTCAAATCATTACAAAAGTCAATTTGCATCAGCTTAACAAAGATCCACACAAAATATCTATTTAATTAAAAGCATCAATTATTATGATATTAGAGCGGAAAGTTTGTAAAAGGGTAGTTTGTAAAGTATGGAGGAAACAAACTTGATCCTTAAATTTAAAGCCATACTCCCAGAAGAGTTGGATCCGAATCGGGTTATAATGCTCTCCAAGTTAAGGTGGATTGCCCGTTATGAATCTGGATCGTCTACAATCTGTAGTTGTCTGTCCTAATACAGCTACCACGACCCTGCAATACGGTCCAGTATAAATGTGGGTGTGGGTGTAAATGTAGACATGTAGAGTGTGGAGTGTGGACAGAATCTGGTGGTCCCTTACCATAATGACCACGAAACCCTCGACCTGAGTCTCAGCAGTGCCCGTCTTACTCGCTCTGGTTCTAGCGCCCATCCCCGAATTTCGGGATCGCTCGGCCACCCTCCTGTTTGACCACCGTTAGCTCAGTATCTCCGCAGTCTGTATATAGTACACACAGTCCAGTATATACTACACTACACCAATACTCGTGCAATCCTATAATTAAATCCGTTAATCAAGGCTTAGGTAGTAGGAACCAAGCACCCAGCGAGTGACCCTATCAAGTTGGTTTATTGTGATCTGCGTAATCTACGGTAAATTAAGACGAACTGAATGCCGAGGATGCCAAACCGCTCGTTATCATTTCTCAGTGCCTGCATTATTGAGTCCATTTTGTTAATTGAAAATTTTTTGATTTTCATTTTTGGTGATGGAAGTATCAATGGTAATTTTCGGTGAGATTTATTATAATAGATTTATTATTGGACATATGATTAATTAAATATTATCATTAGATTTACATATCGAAATACTAAATTTGTATTTAATAAGAATAAATGTTTAATAAATTTTTTAAATTTAATTTTACTGTAATTTTTAATATTAAAATAATACAATAATTATTAATCTTATTAACTTTAAATGAAAATGTTTTAAATAAAATGTTTAAATTAATTATTCAGCAATCCTGTTCTGTATAGTAAAATTTACAGTTTTATAAAAAATAAGACTAGTTAACAGTTACCATATAGAATGGTAAATATTATTCTTTTATTTTCTCCATATAGAGTAAGGCACTTATTGAGTAATTTCATTAATTAAAAGTGGAACCAAAGCTCGAGACAATGAAGCATTAAAGTGACAAGGGGTGAAACAAATAAAAGAAAAGGAAAATAAGATGGCGACTGGGGTCAATTCTTCGTGATGTTGTACGCTCAAGAATCAGGGTCTATTCTGGTGGATACTCGAGAAGATTAGACTGTCACGATCTACAAGCTTTCCTGAGTTTCCACATTTGGAAGTAAGCCGCGGGCGAGCGTGTGGTTGGTTCTGAGTGAAACAGAAAGGACGACGAGAGAAGCAGCAGATCGAGTCCCTCTTTTTTTCCAGAACTTTATTTATTTTTTTTCTTCTGTTCCCTGGTTACGTTGTTGACGAACCGGGACATCGAGTGACCGTATCCACTCGAAACAAAAATAATTCTGTCCTCGGCGAACAAGGTTCAGTTATACGGCAACACGGGTTTGGTATAAGCCCTCGACAATAGGGAAGATATTTTCTCTAATGAACCAAAAGACGAGTGCCACTCTCCAGTGCCAATTACACTTCAACTTCTATTTCATTCTTGTATTCGGCAACTGACTTACTCTCGCTATAGTTGTGTGTAGACACTCAACTTTACTTTTGTCATTTCATGGTCTGGCTTCAATTCTTTTATAACAAAAAAATTCGAGAGTTCTTTTCTTTCAGGCTATTTCATTGATATGTTTAATTTTTTTTTTTTTATTTTATTTTCCTATGGGATTTTATGGAAATTTAATACAATTATTGTATTTGTCCCCATATCTTCGAAATTAAGCATTTTAGCGATATAAACGTAAAATGGAATTATATAAAAAATTTAATTTCCTACAAATTTTTTATTCAGAAATTTTTTGCAGCTTCGAGAAATCTACTTTTATTTTTGCAGCCAAATGGCCTTTTTTAATTTAACCGAAAAATTCTATGCCCCCCCAAAAAAAACGATTTATGGGCTCCAGAAAGAGCCAGAAGAAGCGTAATGTAAAATGTAAGTTTAAAAAATGGACAGATGACCACTCGAATATAAAAAAAAAACAGAAACCGTAAAAGCCGATGTCCTATTACACTTAGATATATAAATTATAGCGAGTGAAAATCCGTGCATTATTTCATTTTATATTTTTTTAAGTTGAGAGGGAGAGGGCGGGAAGAAGAAGGGTTTACAATGTCATTTAGTCACCCCTGATGGCGAGGCTATATAATATATCCGTCGTATCCACAAAGAAAATAAACTAAAACCTAAAACTAAGATAAAAAATGTGCATCTGTCACTTTTGAACGAGGGGTGAAACCGTTTTACCTTATAACTTATAACTTATAACTTATAACTTCTTCTTATTCTTTTGCTTCCATCATCCACAATCTTCACACAAGTTAAACTATTTCTAAAAGGTACCGCTGTTTTCACAATAAATTGCTTTATCTGCCAGATTTTTTATTGTGATTGATTTTGTCGTGACATACCCATCACATTTTTGGTAAATATACATCGAATTGTATTTTTTTTCCAACTTTAACAAGAAATTTTTGTGTAAAAATGCTGATAGGTAAACATATTAAATTTATAAGACACTAAACAATGTGGGAGATGGTGTTATTTTTGTGTAACATAACTTCTGTTTTCTTGTCAAATGTATACAGTTGAAAATTATATTTAGCCGACTCTGACATTTTAATAACTCTTAAACTTATTTTCATTTTTCTTTAAAAAATAAATTTTTTGATGGTAAAGGCACCAAAATTTCATCACTAACTATAAATATTTTATGACAAAGTTTACAAATTTTGTGAAAATTAAGAAAGATTGCATTTATTAATTTGTCAATTTTCAATCATAAAAAAAGTATAATTTATAATGAATTTTTATTTATAAAAATTTCTTCATTGAAAAACAAAAAAATTTTGAATTTAAGGATCATAAATTGAAGATTTTTTTTTTATTTAGTATTTTTTATTCGAAAACAATAATGACCAGCATCAAATACAAATGTTATTGTATAAATTGACAAGTGATAATCCGCGATGTGTAAATAAGTGTCCAAAAGAGATTACATTGAAATAAAACCACAAGGAGATGCTTAACCAGCAATCTCAAGAATCACAGCTAGAAAATACAAAATACAAAGTACAAGCGCTAAAATATTAAATCTAATGACCAGCATGTTTGCCGACGGAATTAGCCGCAAAGAGGGCCTAGCCGGGTGAGCGCTTACCAAAACACCTCAGATGAGTATTATATAAGATGTAATACAAGCACCAAGAGGACAATAGCCCAGTTCAAGTGGCCACGGTCAAAAGAATCCTCCTGAAGCAGGAGCGTTACCTAGACACTCGCGCACGCTTCTTCGGCACTTGTTGTATTCTACTTGCAAGCTGACAATAACATACTTGTACAAAGTATACATGTGTAAAAATATAAATACAGACATTTAGAGATTGGATCTCTCGGATATGCAGAGGTTGGATGTGTATGTGGAAAAATAAAGAAGCTACGAGCAGTTATGATGCTTGAGCAGTACTCTGCACCGAGGAAAGGCGAAATATACGGGTACGCTTTTGTAAAGTGAGTGGATTGTGCATGCCAGAAGAGTCTTCAAGCTCACGAGTGCTTGCTTCTTGTTCTCTTGTGCCCAATGCGTGCTTTGCTTATTATAGTTTTTACTTGTTTTATATTTTATACTACTCTAAAGAATACTGTCTTTGTAAACTTAAACTTACCTTGAGAGCACCTGTTAAAACAAAACTTTGTCCATGTTCCACTAAAAATTTTGCCGTGGGATTATTCTCTACACTCGTCGCAAAAAGTAAGGGAAAGAAAAAATTTCATAGACCTTATAGAAGTTGGAATAAATTTCTTACAAGATTTTTTAGCAGCATATAAATTCTTCCATCTGTCTATAAACAAATTTTAAATCGTAAAAAATTTCCACAACTAATTTTTTCAATTAACTAGATTTCTGTGTTAGTGTGTAAAATATCGTAAACTAAATCTACCAAGTTAAGATAAAAAAATTAAATTTCAATCCTTGAAATAATACCTTGAAATATAGATTCCATCGATAATATAGTATATATGGGGTAAAGTGGGTACCGAGACGGGTCATTACACAGTCTGTGGTGGACACAAAAAAAGCGAGTACCACATAGATAGATATGAATGATGTGACCCTTTCTGCGTACAATATTCCGGAGAATTGAATAGAATAGAAGTGAAGTATAAAAATATAATAATAATATCTAAGCGGGGAATGTATACAGTACACTGACCGAGGCTATTGCCCATGTGTTACTTGAACTTGATTTGTACCAAAAAGTGTAGAGTGAAATATATAATAGAAGTCGTTGGACCCTTGGTCAACCTTTCACATTATAAAACCATAAACCATGTAGAATCACTGTTCCTCCTGTCCTTTTCGACCAATCTTCGTGATATAAGTCTAGTCCTTTTGTACGTTCAAATTCCCTTTATACTTATTTATATCGCTGGATTTCCCGTTTACGCCCCCAGTTCTGTCCACCCCCACACTAGAGCCGTTCAACGTCATTAGCCTCCCCGCGAAGAAATGAAACTGAAAAGTACATTATTTTTCCTTTTTTTGCTAAGTTGATTCGCGCTTTCGCGTGACACTCAAGGTAAAAAATGGTGCTTTATCATGCTTAAATTATCGAGTGTGTACTTATAGAATAGGGTGGTGCGTATTGATTGAGTAGTTGGTACTTGTCGGATGTAATGTGATGTGAAGGGATGGAACTGGTGACATGCAAAGATAAGAATACCGGGGTATTATATTTCACTTTAATGCTTGATGATATCCAGACACTTTTAGCGGTATTAAAACTCTTTGCTCTCTGGTGTTATGTTTGATTCAATTTAAACAATTTAGTTTATTTTATCAAAATAGATAGCCTTAATAATCGCGGTGACTAGTTCAAAAAATTTTAAGGAGGAGTGAATCCATCATCATAAATATTACATAAATAAAAAAAACCAAACCTGATATAATATAATATAACATATATAATATAACATATATGAATATGTCGTAGTCGACATATATGTAGAAAGGTACCGCGTAAGTGATGGCGGAACAATCTTTATGAGTCACCGTCATCGTCATTTCGCCTGTTATGTACTTTACATATCCTCCTATGATACACACAGACTGTATAGTAAAATATAATGCTCATATCATCCGTACTGTTCGTTGGCTAAACAAACATCAGCTTAGCCAATCCCGAGGGGGGTTTAACTCAAAACATTCGGTACGGTAATCCAAGATTCACCACGCCAAAATGTTTCTCATCTTATCTACACAATCCACTATTTATACTACGTTTTATATTTCACGGTGGTGTGTACCCAGCGTATACCTTTATGGAAAACAAATTTACTAATACTGATTTTAACCCTTGTCAATAAGGTTAATCGAATAGACTTTAAAGGATTGACTTATTTTGGCAAAGTCATCGTTACAAGTCATTGTTTTTTTTTTTTCAGGGAGGGTTTGTCGTTTATTTGAGAAAATTATCGATTTGAAGTTGAAAAGGGTTGTTAGTTTTTTTTTTTACTCTTTTATTTAAAATCAACTAAGGGTACGTTAGAAAAATTAATTTGATTAAAGAAAAAAAATTATGATTTACGAAAATTATTTTGAAAATTTTCATTGTTTTGGATCTAGTTTTTATTTTTAATGAATTTTTTTTTATTTGTTAAATTTTTTGTCCTTTAAAAAAAAAATTATATTTTAAAAATCGATCGTAAACATTTTTTTTTTTTTTCATTTTGGACTGTTAGATTAAAAAAAATATATTTTAGATTAACTTTTAAATTTTTTTTCTGGCCATAAATAATTGCTGGTTTTTTTTTTACCAGCGAAAATTCACAGTAAAAAATTTTTGACTCCAAAATTAATGTTATAGAAATTTTTCATTAACTAAGTAGCCAATAATTTTGACAAGTGACATTGATCACATTCAATAAATATAAAAATAATGTTATCAATAAAACGAAAAGTAAAATTATTTCGACAAAATTAAACAAATTAAATGAAAGAAAAGAGGATAATTTACGGCGCTTAATCCACCGACAATATTATTGTATATTTATGGCATCAGTTAATAACAAAAAGATAAATTCGATTGTTAACTGTGGGAACGCACGGGATGAACTAAAAGTAAAATAAAATGAAATATAGGTGTATAAGTTATTAATAATAATCCAGCAAAGCTCTTATTTTAGTTTTCGTGACACGAGCTAATAAAGTTGCTGCCGCTAATTTCATAGAACCCTCAATGTACGAGCATTAAGATAGTAAGCTAAGTGAAAACAAGACACAAGGGGCTGCGAGTCAGACACTTTAAGCGACAAGTAAAACACCACCGGCAATTTTATGCCAGAGATTCACTGCAGGGTTACATGGGTTTAAAATCACCTACGGCGTAGGAAATATGTTTCCGCGTTACGTCTTTCCGGGGTCTTTAGATTAAAATCTAATAAATACTTCCTTTCCGTTCTATTCCATTCTCTTACAAATCTAAATCTAAAGAGGGTGGAAAATCAATGGCCCAATGTTTCCGGGACTCGATAATAGTTTCGGCCGCTCCACTCACACCATCACGTGTCACCTGTAATACTTTATGTAGTTCACCCTAAATGCTACTAAATGCTGGCTAATTCAATCTAACCTCCACAATATTTCCCGCTAAGCTTCGGGTAATTTTTCCCACGCATTTAATAAAATTATCGCGTCAAAAATTGTTCTACATATGTAATTTTTCAATTAGTTTAATGGATATCGAGTTCACACCTGTAAATTTTTTTTATTATCCGGTTATCTTTATTATCGAAATTAAATATTACATACATTTAAATTTTTTTTTAAATGCCGACTCCTTTCACTTTAATAATAATTACAAAGTGGGCTTAAGCTTTATTAATAAATACAAATTTTGATGCCATGTTCGAATGAATTGACCGTGTGAAATTTTTTAATCGATTAAATATTCACCAGCTGTCTAATGCAAAGATTTTTATCTTTAATACTGTTGGTTAAAATATAAATTACAATATATCTCTTGAAATATCGGTAATAAGAAAAGTTTTAATGATTTAAAATTTATCATAGTAGAAAAATTTTCAAATGATCGAAAATTCAATTTTCTACAATTTTTAATTAAAACATTTTTTTCCAAAATCATAATTTTAAAAATTATAAAATTTCTCCAATAGTAAATAAATAGATTATAGAAAAATCAAACTTGAATTAATATTGATAAATTTGGATTGTATTGAATAAAAAACTAGATTAAAAAAGATTCAAATTCAAATGATAAACTAATACATCAGAAAATTGATTTTTATTACCGTTATGAAAAGAGATTAAGCGATTTGTCAATTATACGAGCTGCAAATGTGAAGCCGTTTGCAGAGTCTTATACATAATAGTAACAGCGTATACGGGATGATACGAGGCGATAAATAATCCCAATGCCTCGGGTTTGAGTGTCAATATAAAGAGGGACTGTATATATACCGTGAGCATGAAAATTTAACCCCCATTCCCATCTACCGTAGATATTTTTTGGAGTTGTATTATGACCTCTAAACCGAAGTCAAAGGAGTAACGCTTAAAAGTTCAGGTATAAATACAATAAAAATAAATAATTATATTTCATAACATTAGTTTATGTTTGACAGTAGCACTAATGATACCTCAAAATATATCAAAATGATTTAAACGCAAACAGATACAAAGAGGATGTTGAATCGGTGAAATTGAGCAGAACATAGACGATTCTGCGGCGTATGACTTTTCGCTTCATCGTTAATAAATGTACTGTTTACGCTTGACTAACTCCGTATCTACGACACAAGTATAAAATTAATAGTGTAATAGGTATATACACGTGAAGTATTTTTATTTGCAAAAATAGTGCTAGCATTAAAAAGAATTCGAACTTTTTTAAGAACTTAATCTATAAATTAATTAAAGGACAGATAAAAGTCATTTGATGCCTCCAATTTGTTTCTATCCGTCAAAAAATGACATATTACTTCTTTCCTTTTCTGTTTATTAATTTAATCCACAAAAATATATACATCGATCTACGTATTGTCAAGTATCGCGAGCCACTGAAGCATAAATACACTACAGTAAGTATAAATGGATAAATACAGACAAAACAAGAGAAAAGAAGAGCATTAACGACTTTATCCGGAAGATTTACAGCCAATCAGCGAATTGTATTATATATTACGAACTAAACAAACCTGTATCGATCCTCGGTTCAAGGAAATCCTCAGCTCATCTATTAAACTCTTTTGCTTCTACTCCCTCAACTTATTTATTTTTATTTTATATTATTCTTTATTCTCAGGCGTCGTTGAGTCGGGGTGAATAGATACAGAGGCGCACCCACTACGGCCCATAATTCAACCCCAGTGACTACTCGCGAACAATCCTCCCCTCTTAACAATCCTTTACCCTGTCACGGAATCCCATATGTAACTCCTGCATTTGTATCCCTCTAGTCTCACGATACTCCGGTAGTTTATATTACTAGTGCTGGTATCATTATCATTTAGTATCGCGTGATCAATTCCATCGCAAATGCATGCTGATTTTTTTTCTCATTCGTCAATTTATTTTTTCTATCAATTGAAATTATATTTATTTCATCATTTTTTGTACACCTCTTACTCATTCCTGTCGAGTTGAATTAAATAAAATTCTACAATAATTATATGATCACTTTTACTATTTAATTTTTTCCGTGAAGTGCAGCAGCTAACAAAATAAAATAGAAAAAAATATTTAGCAGATATTGGCGTCAGAAAGGAGAGATACGATTTCCCGAGTAATGGAAAGTAAATTTACGATTATTAGCGTCAGACACGTGTGGCCGGAGTGGCTACAAACCATTGCACAGAGCTTGATATCACTCGCGTCGTAAATGAGTCCTCATCACTCCGCTCCGGCCATCAGTCCACAAAGTACACCGATCTCCGGGCAAATATCCGTTGATCGTACTTGACACCCTGCTAACAGAAGCATCAGCGCAGCATTGTGTTATATATAATGTACAATACAATATACGGGGATGATACTCTGGGGAGTTTGATGCAGGAAATGACCAAAAGAACTCTACTGGTGAACATTGTCCGCTAGATGAGGATTCCCATCAGTTTTGTGGTGTGTTGAATTGCATAAACCACAGAATTGTTGAGATAACCCAGGTATTTCATACATTGTTTACACACATACTCATATACTCATATATGTCCTATATTCACATGCTCATATGTTACATATTCACGGGTTCACATTCTCATGTATTTATATGATTTCATACTACTTACATACTCGCATACTCCTATGTTAAAGTTTCAGAACATCACATATGTCACGTAGTCACATACTTCTATATTTTTATACTAGACTGAGAAATAAAAATACTTTTATTAAGAAAATTTTCATCTTCTTGATTTGAGGAGAAATATTCTTACACTAACAAATTTTTATTGGTTCAAGTGAATTTTACTTTATTGAAGGATTTTTCGTCTTGATTTAAGATGGTAAAACTCTTCAAAATTATTTTCTTGGTTCAATAATTTTTTTTTTAATTCAATTTAATTTTTTTTTCAGTGTATATTAACATCCTAAAATGTTACATAACCACACATTCACATTCTCACATGTTTCATACTTATATCCCGCATATTCATATGCTATATACTCACATACTTACAAACTTATAAAAACACACAACTGATAGTAGATACATATAATAGATATTTGTGTTAATAAAGTACAGTATAGGTAGATAAAACCACGCCCGACGTAACATTCGGACGTTAATGAGCGGTGGTTGCTGGTCACACCATCATGTCACGCCAACCCTAGCCAGTATCCCTATAGTCGGATGAAAAGGGCGTATAGTAAAAGACCTAGAGTAGAGTAGAACAGAGTATAGGTTTTGATCGAACTAGTATTCACTCACAGATATGTTCATATATTCTTATATGTGTATGGTATTTATGAGTGAAGAGCATCAACAGTAAGTAAAAGAGGGAGAGCCCCATCGTGAGAGCATCTCTGTTTTGAAACACCGTAGCAACTACGTTGTAGCTGCTATTGAACGACCCTCATATATACCAAAGAGACACGTGACTGCTTTATACCAGGGGGTGAAGAGGAAAGAACTCACTATGAACTACACTAGAACTGAGATACGAGAGCAACAGTGGTAAAAATTTTACACAAGTACCAAGTAGTGAGTGTATTGTTACAGCTCATCTATTGACCAAAGCTAAACTTTGAATCTAGGTACGCACACGAACTACGAGCCAAGACTAAAGTTACTCGGTATAGTTTATTGTTATGCAACATATTTACTTTTAAAAATTTATTAGATCAAAAATTAATTAAAATTATTTTGTCCAAAAAAAAATTCTATAAATTGGGATCGGAAATAAGAAATAATTTCCAATAAATCCCGAGCCGGAAAATGGTCATCATTAACCGGGAGGTTTTTATAGAGCAAAAAAAATAATAAGTAAAAAAAAGGTCCTTTGAAGCTCCCTAAAGAGAGTGGAATTTAGTCGACCCTCCGGCTCCTCGTCCCAGTACGTTTTCTAAATTGACCGTAGTGATACGTCAACGCAGAGACAGCTCTCTTGAGGTGGCTCCAAGGAAGACAAGATGAAAAGAGAAAAGAGTTTGTTTTTTATCAAGGATATCTTTGTCAAGGGTTGCAAGTATCAGCTTACCCCAATTCCACCCCAATCATTTTGAAACTGAAAACCCTGACTTGCCGTCCGCCATCCGCCATCCACCTTCCTATTTATATTTATATTTATACTTTTTTTTTCATTTCTTTTTTTATGAAACCTCGAGACATCTTTTTATACCACGGATATTGATATATTAAATCGGAAATACGCTGGCTAGTGGTCCATACATGTAACCATGAAATGGAGGAAGGGTACCTTACTTCGTGGCTAAGGGTAGTCTTGACAAACTCAACAAAGACGGAAAATGAAACAAGATAAATTGGTGGATGTCAAAATTTACGGGGACCAATTTTTCACGATGCTACGACGCGCAAGAACAACGAATAGAAAATTATTGTGTCGACATTTTTCAACCACTCATACGGAACCTTCTGAAAAGGTGACAAAGCCTTTTTTTCTATCCTAATATATTCGTGTGGGTTTACATACACGATTCACTTTGCGGAATAGGGACAAGGAGGGATGTGTGGATTCAGCTCAAGGAAGATATAAAAAAAGATGCTGGTTCAAGAAATGCCCGTCGATTTCCTTAAATCGTCTTTTGTATGGCGTCATAATGTTAGCTGCGATGCCACTAAGTCGATCAACCCTCGATGGATCGTCACTTTAAAAAATAATATAACACCCATGAAAAAATTTTTTGATGTGATCATATATGGCCAATTTTTATGTGACCATAAACGGTCAGGTATGATTACATATGGCCATTTTATTATGGCTATATATATAGCTATATCGGTAAATTTTTTACCAAGCAGTGTAAAAAAGAAAAAATTAATTAAACATAACCATCGTGTTTTCTGAATTAATTATAGGGCTAATTTGGGAAAAAGTTTTGCTCAATTTAAATTTACGATGCAAAACATAAAAAATGTAAGATAAGGAGCGCGTGATTGTCGATACTTTTGGTTATACGTGAGCATGAAAATAGAGTAGCGCATCTTTTGTGAAAATATCTCGCGAAATTTCGTTGGTTGGCTGGCCATAAACTCTGTATGTGTGTGACGTTTTTCACCGGGTACTCAAGGCCTCATTTCCACCGGCGAAAAGTCGTAAAGTGTCCTCTACCCTCAAGAGAAAGAGTGAATAAGTATATACATCTATACAGTGAAGATATAACACGGGACGAGAAAATTTTTACAACGCTTTGTTCTTTATTCTTTATTCGTGATATAACTTTGGTAGCTGCCTAACCTTTCTACGACTGGTAATTATGTTTAAATCTTTAACAAACTAACAAACATTTACTGGGTAAGTTGTCCTAGACGGACAAAATAATTTATTCTATTAAAGTTGGATCTTTTAGCTGCCATTCTTGGCTAACTAATTTCGAAACATTTTTAAGATTCTCACATTTAAATTTTGTCGCTAAAAGTTTTGCTATTTCGTCAGGATTTTAGCTGATAATTCAATTACTAAAAATAACAATAATAAATTTTCAAAATTAGTCTCACGGTACTTACAATTACTGGTGATGGATTATCGAAAGATCTAGATGCTTTTCATATTGTGCCCATATTTTTCTCGTTCCAAATAAACACGACTGCTCAAGTGGGTTCTTTTGTCCTTTTATCTTCAGCATAAGCATACGTGCTGATTATAACAAGCTAGCATTAGTATTAGTCAGATATACAGAATGCTAAGGGAAAGTGACCAGTGGTCAGTTGAGCTCATTCACGTTAAGTTGATCCAGGTCTTTAGCAGAGCGAGATTTTATCCCCCTTGCTAACATATCTGCCGGACAATGTCTGTGGAACCTCAAGCATCTTTTCAGCTTCAAGTTTATTGGCAATCTTTGATATGTCAACTAATCTGTCAATGGCTTTGATGTTCCGTGTCTACTCTGCCGTAAATACAGGCGATCCCAATTTGTCATGACAAATTAAATGTTTTCCCAAAAATATCACCATAGAAAGTTATACAAAATTTTCTGATTTCATGATTTTTTGAAAATTATTTTCCAATAAGAATAAAAAATAATCAAAACAAACATATACAGATAATGTGAAAATTAAAAGAGGGTTGATCTCAAGGGTGTGTTGTACCCTCAGAAAATATAAACTCAACTCTAGTGCGACACATTGAGAATTGCGTAAAAATTGAATTGCTTGATATCTGAATACTGGGCAATTACTCTGCCGAAATGATACTACCCGAAATGTTACACGGTGCATTTATGTATATTTTATATATGTAATATGTGTTGTGTATAAAAAGGCGCACATCTCTTTACAACCCCAAAACATATATACTTTTGTAATTTGGTAGCGTAGTCGCATTTGAATGTCATTTACATTCGACTTCTCAATTTATTCTTTACGCTACCGTAACTCTCTTTCATTTTTCTACATTCGCTGTTTTGTGTATTGTATGATTTGCATTTTATTTCAGTAAATATAAGTACATTGAATTTTATTTTTATTATTTAGATTTTGCAAGTCAGATCCACTAATGCTGAGGATAGGTGAAGGTGACAAAAACTGATAAATTGTACCAGATATCTAATGTGTTATTATGTTATTTATGGCTCTGTATTTTTGCGAAAAAATAAAATAAAAAAAAAATAAATGGAGGAAAATAAAACAGTAGCGATGGAGCGATAATAAAATAAAATAGAGTTGGCAAGGAACAAGGAGTAAAAGTGAGAAGTTAAATGGAGAATGGACATAAGCCGCGTGGTGACTCGTGCATACACGAGAGGGAAACTGGCGAATCATCGATTACATTCTCTCCCTTTCGGTTAAGTTAAATAATAAAAAAACCAACTGAGAAAAAAGGATACACTTCATTTTTTTGTTTTTTTTTTTTTTTTTTTTTTTTTTTTGTAACCGACGAGGCATGACGCTTTCCTGCTGTCTCATCATAAATGTAACCATATAAAAAATATACAATGTACAATACTAAGATCATGTGTGGAAGCATGTCTCCACGATCCGTTAAATCGATTTCTGCCAATCATTTTCTACTTTATTCACTTTACTTTTGTGTTTTTTATTTATTTATGGAAAATTATTTTCATGTTGCAGAAGTAATAAATATTTAAATTCACGCTTAGAGTTTCTTTCAATTTTTAGGATATCACATTATTAAAAAATTAAAAATTTTAATGATTTTTAGAATTAGAAGTAGCTCGGAAAAATTTTGAGTAATTTTTTTTGTCAAAATAATTTTTCTCTTTACTTAAGAATTTTTTTTCTGTATTTCCTGTATAAATAATTGATTGAAAATTTATTTATCATTTGTTTTCGAAAGTAAAAATTAAAATAAACAAAATAATAATACAGTTACTTTGAATTATACAGTCAATTAAATAAAAATATCCATTGAAAATAAAACCCCCTGGTTATTATTTATTTTCAATACAAAGACTGTCAAAGCACCGTCGGATTTGATACAAATGCACCGCGGGTAGTATAGGCGCACCACACGCAAAAAATGACACGTGTGGCCTCAAGACTTCCGATCAATTAACTCCACTTTAAACTCCAAGCAAAGTTCAGCAAGAAAATCAGGAGCACTGGAAAATGAGTGTCGTCCTCTTGCCGAACTGCACCCCTGTGTCAGGGTAGTTGGGACACATCGCTCTCAACACCCCCAGCCCCGGAATATATCGAAACATATTGACGGGGAGTTAAAAAGTGTTGTAATGGCGTTCGAGTGTGCACAGAGACGTATCCACGGCTTGGAGGGCTCTCGAGGGATGAAATAGTAAATACTAAAGCGCGGTCGAGTCATTCACTCGGGTAATAGTTGTCGCCGAGGACACCTGATTGCCGTCGATACTTTTGTACGCCTGGGAACCACTTCAGTCCGACAGACTCATGCGATCCGTACAATGTTCATCGAGTATTTAATGAGCCTTCTCTTTTTATTCTATAAATAAAAAGTTTTTGATTCAAGCCGCGTCATTGAAACTCTAAATGTAAAAAATAAGTGCGATTTATTTTGAGAAAAGTCATCAAATATATTTTTATTAATAAATTTAAAAATCAATTTTTCTAATCAGTCACAGAATTATTTAAAAAAAAAAAAAATTACCAAATACCAAAAAATAGAATTGTTAAATTTTAGAGCAATTATGTCATAAAAAAATTTTTTTTTCAATCCATTATTTTTTACCAGCTATAAAAAAATGTGATAGTGAAAAAGAAATTAAATCATAAAAATAAAAATTTGGCAATTGTTTTAAAGTTTAAAATATTTCAACCCATAAATTAATATTTAGAATTTTTTTTTTTGTTCATAAAGAAATTTATTTTGTGATAAAAAAAAAAGTATTAAAAAATGATAAGAAATAAAAGGATATTTTTGAATAATTATCTTTTCTAAATTGATTATTTTTACACGTAGAGCACGAAAAAATTCTTAAAATCACTTGTCTGATGTGGTCACCATAAATTAAAACCACGAATTTTTTTCTCATGACCCTAACTCCCTAAAATACTATTCAATTACCACCCGTAAGAAAATAATAAGCAATTAAATGAATTAAAATAATAATAACATAAACAACAACCAAAAACAATATTTAATCACACAATTATTTTCCCATTGTGTCTAAACGGATAAATAGTACCTAAATATACATCAGTCTTATTTTATTTGTGTCCATTATGTTACATTTTGCCCCCTATAAATATAAATATATATAAATACATATGTAGTACCAATAGCAATGACTAACAGTTAATGACGGAATAGATTTCATAGACTGTTAAAGTAGGTGCGAGTAAACTTTACAAAATATCGCACCGGGAGGCAGTCTATAAAATTAAAGGCTCTCTTCACTGCAGCTCTATTCTCATTCTCTCTCTCATTCTTTCAGAAGCAGAGTATCCTCTTGTAATAATATAAACGAATCTGAAAAATAGTTGTGCCAATGCCGAGTGCCGGAGAGTAGATGGAAGGCGCTTCCCACACGTGTCAAGTCACGTGTACAATAATTAGATATTCTTTAGGGTGTGCATTAGGTGTAGCGGTGGAGTGCCAGTGCCGAGTGATGTTATCCCACTTACTGCATATATATTATTGTTATTATTATTATATACTAATATAAGTGTGTACACATTGTAGTACAAAGCTTCCATTAGACACTGACGCTTCTCTCATTATATTTGATCTTTTTTTGACTACTTTTTCACACCCAAAAACATTCTCACCGCCGTCACACCCCCGACACGGTTTTATTAATCGCCGATGGATCTAACAGTGGGATAGCATGCAACTTGACTCATATCAATTCCGTCCCCTTCGATCAGCAATCAACAACCAAAAAAATCACCTTAAGTCAATAATTTTTATTACACGGAGAGAATTAAATTATATCATCTACAATACCAAATTTTTAGTGTTAATTACAACCTAATTATTTGTCGGTAAATTAGATCATTTGTAACTTTTTTTCAACAAATTTTACCGTAGTCTAATGTAAATTTTATTCGGTTTTATTCGGTAGAAATTAAAAAAATTCTACAATAACTAGATGACAATTTTTACTATTTATTTCTCTCCATACAAGTCGCATATTGTTTAACTAAAAAAAAGGAGAATTAAAATCTTTGATAGTGAATTAATATATGAATTGGAGATATTAAATGTATAAAATTTAGCTGTCACGCATTGAAAAAACACACGAGACTTATAATTTTATTACGAGGGACTTTTTAAAGTTTTATTAAAGTGGCATTTCCGTGGTGGTATATATTTTGGTATGGGCAGCTTCGTGTTTATATGCACATAAATGAAGGCACCAACGAGCTGCCTGACAACTTTGATAATTGCCAGTAAGCGTAAAACCAGTTAAGAGTCTTGTTTGTCATTTCGCTACTGTATGTTATTTTACAGGCCTGTCCAATATCGCGGATCATTTAAGGCACGAACGTACACACCTGGGAATACTTTTTATCTTTTTGCTGCTGCATTAATTATTACACTTTTTTTATATGGATACAAACTTTTTTAATCATACTGATACTAATTGACAACTGATGACTTAAAATTTTTTTAAAGATATGATTTAAAAAAAAAATAAAATTCTCACAATTAATAATTGTTATAATAATTAAAATAATAAATAATACAGTATGAAAGTTATTTGAAAATGAAGATTCTTAATTCAATTTTTTTAATTTTCCGAATCATGAAATAAATTGAAAATATTATCAAAAATAGTAAATAATAGCTTTAATTGATATATATTGAATTAATTAACCTAATTTTTATAAAAAAATATTTTTTTCACTGAATATTTACAAATTAACAGCTACAACGACTTTCAAACTTGTTATCATAAACAAAACTACACTTCCCATCAATTCGTAGTTAATAAATCAATTTCAATACTCCCATTCTCTCGAAATTTTCCCAGCGAAAAAAAAATAAACATTTACAATTTCCCGGCTAAAAAAAAAAAAAAAAAAAAAAAAAAATAAATAAACCCCGAAAATTAAAGCTCACAAAAAAATAAACCATACGTGTGAGCACTATTATTTTTATATTTTTACTCGTATATTTATAAACCAAATTTTCCCCACACCCACACGTACTCGCTTTACACGTGGCTATGGAAAAACAAACCGTATGATACTGGAGAAAGATAAAATAATAAACAAGTTAATTTATTATCACATAGACACGCGTATACAAATTACACTTTTCCATGTCATGTACTCGTTAAACGTTTCTTTACATACCCCATGCACTTTACATCCTCACCCCCGAATTTTATAGCCTTTCATTCTATACTGGATAAAAACCTCCAGCTAAGGTAAAAGCACCAATTACTGACACTATAAGGGGATAGGTAATAATTTTATTTTTTTTTTTTGCTATATATCAAGTATTCATTATTTTAAAATAATAAATAGTTAAATTTATAGTAAATAAATAATGTTGTTAATTTTTCATATTTGATTTATTTACAAAAAAAAATTTGATGTATCAGCGTTTTAAAAAAAATTTTTTTACAGTTATAATAATTAACACTCACGATCCATTTTTATAAACTCAAATAAATTTTATATATTCGATTGATAAATCTTTAATATTGTTTACTAGAAAAAAAATTAATTTAAATTTCTTAAATTGTAAATATTGTTTAAAAAGGCGAATGATTATTATTACCATCCAAAGTATTTAAATATATCATAATATAATAATGTCGTCAATAATTGGTGCTTTTAGCTTAAGTCAACAATTCGGAGAATACTAACCACATATTTTTTTGTTCTTCACTCATCGCAAATAAATGTAAACACCCTCTACCTCTGGTTGCTCATATCCAACAAAATGCCCGAGCTGATCGATAACCGCAGGCACTATTGTTACAAAATGTAAATAAAACGCAGCGTTACTTGTAAAAAAAATAGAAAAAAATAAAATTGATGTGTCCAATCCAACCCTTTCCCACTCGGGCCGAGTAATTAAAAACAATTACCGTTTGCAAGTAACCCCTTGGGCCGCGTAATGAGGGCTAGCATGAAGGTTGTGGTGAAAAAAAGGCACCGTTTCAAATAAACGCGGAGCATCTGAGCCCTGAGGATAATGTGGTTGGAAATAAGCACTACGGAGAACCCCCGTCATTTATGTGAAACATTTGTATGAAAATATTCCTCAGCTCCGATTGCCGGGCATGGATGTTATGTGTTGATAAAGGAAAAGAGTTTCGAGTATTATATAGAATGTAGAATGTTGAGAGTTAGGGGTGAAATAGGAAACTACAGTTGCGATGGGATCCGTATGAATATGGGTTCTTACGAGGATACGATAGTTAGTTACCGAGTAATGTATTTGGTGACTGGAGTAGTCGCTAAAAGGGGTAAGTGGTAGTTTTGCGAATCGCAGAAGGGCTAAGGGACGGGTAAGCGACCAACGCCGATTCTTCTCATTCAAAATCACGAAATAACTTTTACCAGAGAGAGTAAGTAAAAGCTGAGGGGTGATATCACGGCATTACCATCGCTAAGATCCTTTGTGTGGTTTCAGCTAGGAGCTAGTACTGGGGATTAAATTACTGAATAATCTGGCTGTTGAATAGGAAATAGCTAATCAAGAATAAACTCAATTCGGTAATTATTTTAAGATTGCTTGTTTATTTACTGATTTTAAATTATTGAAAGCCTTATTTTTAGGAGATTTCATAGAAATCTAACTATTGCAACTTCACGTTTATATCATAAAAATTCTGTGTATAGTCATAAAAATTTTCATGTCGAGAAAAAAATTGACATTTATTGTATTTTTTTTTATCGACGGTTGAGTAATTCTTTTTAAAAATATAACATTATTATGAAATTTTTTCAATTGTTTCATAAGAAGAAAAAAAAACTAATACTAGCATTATCTCTTTAAGAATTCAATAAAATTTTTGTGCCGATAAAACTTGGGATTTCCAAAATCAGACAAAAATAAGCCGCAAAAAAAATAATTTTCATTTTATATATATGAAATTTTTATTTATTGAAATTATGTCACAGATCACCAGATCGTACATGACTAAAAAATTATTGTGACCATAATAAACTTTTGACTTTTTCAATTATTACATTTTCAAGCCCACTGACGTTTTCGATAGCAAACAGCTTGAATTCTGTGTCGTTGCTATGTTTGATATAATCAGAGAATTCTATCCGAACACCAATCAAAACTTTGACATTAGGACGCGTTTTGAGGTGACAAAGAAGAGTATTTCCAGAAAATTTCTGACAAAAATTGAATAATTGATTATTTATAATTAACGTTGGTTACAAAATTTTTAAAATCAGAAAACTCTGGTCATTTTACTTACAGAGAGATCGCGACTGAGGCAATAAACATGCTGAGGATCATCAGATTTAATATACGCGGTTTCACAAGACGTGAATGTGATATTCCAACTATTGTAAGATGGAACAAAACAACTCGTAGTATTGACATAATCAAAATTTGAATTCAGCTGTATGTAACCATTTGTTTCAAGTTCAGACTGTACCGGGCTATCAGTTATCAGAACAGCTACTTGCAGTTTGTCAAAGTCGTAAGTGTCACTCAAATCTTCATGATAGTATATGTTAGAAGAATTTACAGAGAGGACACGGCTATTGTTTGAGTAGCCATGGTAAGATTTTGATATAAAATATTCTTCATCATTACGTCCAGGGGTGTTTCTGTAGATAACATTTAAAATTTCAATGGATTTTTTTAATTAACTTTTTCTTCCGAGAGTATGTAAATCATTTGAAATTTTTTTAAACATAAAAATAGTTTCGGTTTTTAATTAAACTCAAAACTTATGTCAGATAAACTTCTTAAGGAAGTCATAAAACATTTTTTTCTGTTTATCAAATCATTGATTGAGATCATTTTATGTCTATAAGAAAAAAAAAAAAAAACAATTTTTTATATTGTTGAAATGGAAACATGGAAAATAAATTAACAGAGTTTTTTTTATCTAAAAATCAATCCAATACTTAAATGGATAATCTTTTTCGCTAGATTGCTCAAATGATGATTTTTGACTCAAACAATTTTCCAATTAAACACATCAAAAATTATAACTGGACATATCAGAAATTTTTTTTTCACAGAGCAATGCCTAAAAAAATTAAATGCAAAAATTTTACCTCATCATACACCAAGCATCTGTGATGAACACTCTTGAATCAATAAACGTACCGCCGCATTCTTCAAGTTGAATATTTCCATCGTAAGTTGGAAATGTGATCCGCCATCCGTAAGACATATACTCGTTTATGTTTGATTTTTCAACAGGTTCAGTTATTTTTAAAGATTTTACCGAAATTATTCCGACTAAAAACCCCAAAAGGGTCGACTTCATAATCATTTTTTTTTTTTTTTTTTTTTTTTTGGCAAATATAAGAGTTACTTAATACTTTGAACGATAATTGATACCTGATGACTTTTTATAGCCGTAAATTCTATTAGTTTTGAATTACACTGACGAAGACGTTTTTTTCGATAATAACTAACAAACGGATATTTATTTCCAGTTGGTTTTTTTCATTTCAACAGTCAATTTTTTTATCGACACTCGTGGCCTTAACTACTTAATCGTATAATGTAATTATTGCTCTAAATTTATTTTCAGAGGAACAGTGATGGACAAAAAAATAAAAAACACTTTAAGACTACGATAATAATTAGTAAAATTTGAGTGCAATGATACTAACGTTTGATGAGGAATAATAATGATTGCTCCTCCGGTGAGCAATATGCCGAGGGACCTTGAATAGTTAATTTTAAAAAATGAAATTTAAAACGACAGTTGACAAATTGTGCGTAAAAAGGGTAGTTGCACGCAATATCGCAAGTAATTGAACAATTTGCCTACAGATGGAGTTTTTAGTTAAAGCATTTCATGTCTATTACGTTCTCTCTGCGGAATATTCATCTATCCTTATGCCGTATGCTCTGTTCATTCTCTTCATCATACTTCTGTTGCGCCTTCATTTATTCTTTTTCCCTGATTATTATGCATAACCACATACCTACTATATTAAAGCCTCTGTAAATATTTGCGTGATTAAAAATGTTGTCATGGAAATTTCTTAATTCACTTTTAAATTAACTGCTTCACTTCCAAAAATTTTTTTTTCTTTGCCTCTTAAAAAATTTTCTGATTTATTCGGTCTAAATAATTCTCGTATCAAAACACAGTTTTTCAAAGTAATATTATTATTGTTATTCTCATCATAAAAAAAAAAAAAAAAAAAAACATCGTTTCCTGTACTGCCTACAAGTAAAGCGTCGGAAACCAGATACGATTGTTTCAAAATTATTGTTCGTGATTCGACTCGACAAAAGAACTAGCTCTAAAAGTAAAGGGTGAGAAGTTGCTTTTTTGTCCATTCAACTTGTCTGGGGTTAGTTAAATATTTTTCCGTACAAACATACAAGCACAGTTTGAATCCTTTTCAACATCCATACACATAGTATATGTGCATGTGTAACGACAATCTCACACGCTGCAACGACGCGTTCATCGACTGCTATCTAGATCTTTATGGCTCGGTTTAGTTACACCCGCTGTTAAAATGGTCAAACATATCCCGGGGGTGATTCTCAACTGTTTTCATTTGCTGATTCTACCTACCAACCTTTCAACGTTTTTTTCAAGGAATTCCTCGCCCCCGACAATGTCTACTCGACTGCTCGAAAAATGGCTGAAAATAAAAATAAAAAAAATAAAAAACAAAATTATTTTCATTAACTGTCTACCCTTGGAATTTTACCATGGAAATATTTTCCGACTTTATTAACTTTATACTCCGTACTTAAACGGACAAAAAAAATTAACCAAATACTCATTACTTTTAATCATTATTTTTTTCTTCCACTTCAAACATCAATATTAAATATTTTAAAAATTGCATGCGAAAATAATTGAAAATAATTAAAATAATTGAAAATAAATAAAATAATTCAATATAACAAATGATAAAAGTCATACCGATCCATCGACAGACGTCAGTTATTTCTAATAAAAGTCAGCAAGGGAAGATATGAGAATCTACTCGCATATATCAGAAATGTGCAATTTATTCTTCCATGATAAAATTTGTCGGAAAAAATCTAATAAATATCATGATGACAACGGTATGATATACATACAGTCAGATCGTTTTGTAGCTGTCCTAAAAGGACAGGGCGATTAATGCCCGCCATCGAGGCTATTGCCTCAGAACAAATGAAATCTACCAAAGAAGAACTGTACGGTGTACCCGATTGAATGGAACAAGCAATACAACCATGGGATGAAATAACCAGCAAAAAAGTATCAGCTAGCCGTACCGGAGAAATATCGAGATGCCCGTGTCTCTGTCGCTTCATCTTGGATCTATTACCGGTGCGTAAGAGACTAGAATTGAATGGAAAAAATGGAAATAAAAATTTTTAACAACGCAAGGTTTTTTTTTTTATTTCAGCTTCCGGATTCCGAGATGATAATTAATGGTTCAATTTTATTCGAGTCACTTTACATGGAGAGAAAAAAATTTTTTCCGTTTTATAAAAAAAATTGTAAATTTTGATAAAAGCAATTACAGCTTGGTAATAAAAAAATAATAAGCTCTATTGTTGAATCGAAACAATTTTGATGGAAATGTTTAAATAAAAATTTAATAGAACTTAAATTAGTAATTTTTAAAAACAAATTATCGAATAATTTTTATATATCTGTTATTCTTAAAATATAAACTTGAATGTAAGTATTTATTTTTGCTGTATTGCTGTCACTTTAACTAACCAATATTCTGTAATTATAAATATTTAATAATTGTATCGTAGCTTATTTATTCATAGTAATATGTATGTAATATGAAACTAAGTGACATTCCATAGCCATCATGTCTATAGATTAAAGTGATACATTACTTCTTACTAAGTTGTAAAGTAACATAATAATTATTAGCAGAAAAATAGTAATCAATCTTATTCTAAATAGTATAATTTACAATTTTATGAAAAATGAAGCTGGTTAATAATTTTAATCATTATGTAGAGTTTTAAATATTGTTATTTTATTTTCTCTGTGTAGAGTGTGAGGAAATTTTTATTATAAAAAAAAGAAAAGTTTACCAACACAAATAATTTCTAATGCGATGTTCGTATTCGAGAGAAATTTATGGAAACAAAAAATAAAATTGAGTTAAGATATATAAAAGCTAGTGAGTGAAAGGAGGAGGAGGAGGAGGAGGAGTAAGAGTATAAAAGCCAGAGAAAAAATAAATGAGACCTTTTTTCACGTCCAAATGTGATTATGAGTGATTCCGGCAATATCAACCCTCGAGCAGGACGAGACAGGAGAAAAGAGGAATCGCGGCGGGAAGGGAAAATTCACTTGCCGAGGAAATTAAAAACAGTCCGGGCCTAGAAACTCTCACTCCCGTAGAATCGCTTGTACTAATGGCTGGCATCGTTCATGTCAATATGGCCCATTGCCCGTATTACCATATTATGTGCTTCGAGATATACCTATATATGTGTCTATGGATACGCTTTCTCTACCGAAAAAATTAAAGTCATTTTGCGAGGAGGATCGCTTATAAATACTCACCAATTACTGAAACTGCGAGGGTATATTTATATTTATGTCTGCATCCACATGTACGCAAGTCCAAGCCATTATTTTTTATAGCGAGGGACGACAATTGCTCGATTTATTTCAATATTCGATTTTGTTTTTATTTAATCAAATTTTTAATGCTTCAATAAATAAATGGGATTGCTGGCGAAAATCCGGCATTTTTTTTGTTTGAATGAAAAGAATTCAATAAAATATTTGTTTGAAAAATTAATTATTTAAATTTTAAAACTGTAGCAAATGATTTGAAAAAATGTTTAATATTAAGAAAAAATAGTTATTTTTCCTATAAACAAATACAAAATTGAATTGATTTGATTTAAGAAAAAAAAAATCTTGAACTCTATAGGCTAGGTATTTTACACTGAGATAATGTTAATATTTTCATAACTAAACAAATAATAATTGATACAAGTTACGCAAAGTAATTTAATAAATTAGCACAGAGATCAAGGGATTAATATGCTAAGAGCTACTTTATATTCAAATAACGCATTGTTATGATTTTTAAATTTTATCAATCGCAATACATTATTACATTATACAGTTTGAAGTTAAGCAAACAAGAATTAGAGAAAGAAAAAATGGAATTTCCTTGATTAGCCAACCGTCAGCCACGAAGTTGACTTGGACGGTAATTAAGTGTTGTACAAGTGCAATACTATTATTAATTCAACATAATATAATAGTAGAGAAGTGTAAAAATAAGCTGTTCTGCCCACAATCTGAGTCAGGGAGACGCAGCGTAGGCTTTACACGAGACATTAGTGCTGTGGGACAGTAGTCATTATACAGTTGATAGCTGATAGCTGTGCTCGGTTCGTTCAATAATATATAATATAATATAAATGCGAAACCGGCTGAACACCTGTGCGTCCCACACATGATGCCATCGCATCGACAGCGACAGATAGATACAGATATATTCTACCTCGATGACATACAAACGGCTATTTTATTTCCTCATGCATCATGCGATCCGTATATTAATGTTTGTATTATTGATACACTCGGAGATTATCATCATGATTTATTTACTTTTTTGGTGATTATCGTTATTATTGTCAGTTATTGTCGCGGGGGTTTTATTTTGGGGAGGGTTTAATTAAATGTCCACTTGACACACCAACCGAGTCGAAGGCCAGGTGTCAACCCCATTTACTTTTACTTTTGATTTTTAGCTTTAGTTTTCGTTTTATTTGTTACATGTCACGTCAGGGGTGGTTTAATCTTGGGTAGAACCAAGTTTTTTTTAACGATCTAAGGCTTATGTTAAAAATAGTATTTTTTTCCTTGTAATTTTTTTTTCTTTTGCAATGAGCAAAAGAATACCAAACCGATAATTTTTAATAATCCAGATATTAAATTATAACCAATAAAAGAAAATCATAATAATATGACCACAACAGTTGAAACTGTCTCAAAATAATAAGTAATTAAAAAAAAAATAAATAAATAAATAAAATTGTCAAAAATTTTTAACAAATTAATTTCTTGTTATAACATTGTTCATTTAAAAAAAAAAAAAAAAAAGTTATTCCCTCAGTGTAGGTCATATATTACATACATTGAATTAAATTTACTAAATTAATATAATTTTAAAAGTCTAAACTCCAAAATCCCAAAGTCTTGTAACAGGTTTGATTGAAATTTTCCTTTAAGATCCCTGATAAGTATAAATATACGGGTATTGAGTTTTGCATATAATATTTAACATCAAAGCATCTCTAGTGAATGAACCGACGATACGAGACAGACGACGTCTGAAGATACGTAGGTAAGATGTGGAATATTATATTATACATTAGGTAGGAAATCAAAGGGCGGGTGGAATGGGGAAATGAAGTTGAATAAAAAATTTCCTTTATTATTTTTCATATCAACCGTTTACTTTGTATAGTGTATCTTTTATTATCTACAGTACGTCTGTCATTTTTATTTATTTATTTTCATTCCTCTTACTTCATCCTATATTCTACATCGTATACAGTATTTATACTTATGATTATGATATTTACATTGATGGATTCGAGTTCTGTTCGGACGTACGAGATCTGAAGGAATGAATTATGGGGACAGTTTGCAAACGATTTGTATCAGCTCAACTTATGCTCCTCGAGAAGTCTCTATGAATATTATATTATACCGTCTGCACATATCACATCAATGTATATGTATAATAGTATGACTACGAGATGCAAGCGACCGCTATTCCTCTACTGTTGTAGCCAGCATCGGTCTGGCCCACGGCTAATGTGTATATATGCTTACACTGACAGAGCACATCCTCGTCCGCAAACAGCAGTTTAATTTCGTATGCAAATATTCCGTGAAAACGTACATATGTCGAGTTACATTTTTTCTGATTCTCTCTACCTTTGATATTTAACCTGCAAAAAAAAAATATTTATAATTATTTTTTTATTAAAAAAAATGTCCTCGAGGCTTGAAAATATTTTTTACCGAACCATGAAAAAATTTTGATGTGGTTATATATTACCACACAAAGTAAAAGCACCAATTATTGACAGTATAAAGAAAAAATTAATAATTTTATTTTACGTTTTTTTTTACTGCATTAAACATTTAATGTTGTTGAATTTTTTATTCCCACAATTAATTAATTAATTTTTTTTCCAATTAAATTCATACTTTTTAATGATTCAATTATTGAAGCTTTTAATATGCATGCATGATTAATTTATTAAATCTAATAATAACAAATCAAAAATGCTTATTGAAATAATTATTGAATATTAATTATTAAAATAATTTTCAAAATAGATTTATACGATTAATTATAAAAAAAAAATTTTAATTGTCCTAGAATAAGGTCCAGTCAGAAAATTTTTTCAATAGAAAGAATGATTTTAATACACTAGTCACAAAAATTAAGGGATATAAAAAAAATTCCAAATTTTTTGGTGATTTTCAGCGAGCTGTAACTCCGAGGAAAATGATCGCACAGAAAAAAAAAAAAAAAGCAAATTGTAGCTTCAAGTGTCTAGTTTTTAGATATGACCATGAAAATTTTTTGTCATCGTCAGGTCTGGAGAAATCCTAAGAAAACTACTGAAAAAAATTTTCGAAATTTTTTTCGTCTTAAAAAGGTCTACGGGCTTCAAAAAAATTTTTCGATTGTTTCGTTTAAAAGCTCTTTTAGTAAATTTAATACCCTTTAATTTGACGTAGCCAAAAAGCCTGTACGATAATTTGCCGCGGAGTTATCGTCAATCAAAGCAAAAAGTTTTTTTGACTTTGGAAATCAATAACTCTGGAAATAATGATCGTATAGGAAATCGAAGGAGGGTTTTGAAAACTACACAATATTCTCTATAAGAAAACGTAAACCGCTTTTGAAGAAAAAATTTTTTTGAATTGAAAACTCGGACTGAAAAAAGACAAAAATTCGCATAATTAAGGATATTTGGATAACTTGGTATAACTTTGGATAAAATGGATGAACGAAGGATATCGTTGGTAATTTTTTAACTTCAAAGTGTCCCCTAAAATCCCTAAGAAATTCAAAGCGCTGCGATTTTTTGTTCATAGTGCCCAGAAGCTTCAAATTCTGTGTTTTCGCAAAAATCACCATTATGAGCAATTTTGTGATTTTTATTCATTTTTCCATTGAAAAAAATTTTTTTCAAAATTCTTTATTTTTCGATCAAAGAGATTGATTTTTTAAGAAATTTGAAAAAAACAAAATTTCAATTTTTTCGAAAATTTTTTCGAAATTTTCTCAATTTTTTTCGACTGTTGTTTTACCGCCGGCATTAGCGTTACCCAAAGCGTACCACGTGGAGGTTGCTCGGTCGAATTTACGCTTCTCACACACACACACACACACACACACACACATGTGTGTGTGTGTGTGTGTGTGTGTGTGTGTGTGTGTGTGTGTGTGTGTGTGTGTGTGTGTGTGTGTGTGTGTGTGTGTGTGTGTGTGTGTGTGTGTGTGTGTGTGTGTGTGTGTGTGTGTGTGTGTGTGTGTGTGTGTGTGTGTGTGTGTGTGTGTGTGTGTGTGTGTGTGTGTGTGTGTGTGTGTGTGTGTGTGTGTGTGTGTGTGTGTGTCTGCGTGTTTGTCTGTTTGCAGCTGCCGAATGACCTCTGTACGCACGGCAGTAACTGCTCAGTACCGTGTATTGCCACCTCTGTTCCGAATCACAGCTCGTAAACGCTCTTGCATGTTGATGCATCGTCGAATATCACGTTGCGAAATTCCTTGCCAACAACGTAACAACGCTTGAGTCAACTGATGAAGATTGTGCAGTTGCGGATAGTCTCGCCGCAATCGACGCCCAAGCATGTCCCAAACATGCTCAATTGGGTTCAAATCAGGACTCATCGCTGGATGATTAAGCGTTGTTACGTTGTTGGCGCGGAGAAAAGTTCGCGTACGAACTGCAGTGTGAGGACGAGCATTATCCTGCATCAAAATGAACCGTCTTGCCCCCATGCGTATGCGCATAGGCAGGACGTGTGGCTCCAGAATTTCGTCGACGTACCTATCGGCAGTCAACGTCCCACGAACGATGACCAACGGGGTTCTGGTATTGAAGGACACGCCTGCCCACACCATGACTGATCCACCATTGAAAGCTGTAACTGGTCTCGTAAAACCATCCCGATCTCGTTCTCCACGACGGCGCCAAAGAGATCGTCTATCGCTGCCATGAAGACAAAATCGAGATTCGTCAGTCCATAATACACTGGTCCACTGTCTACGACCCCAATGGTGATGATCATGAGCATAGGCCAATCGGGCTCGGCGATGTCGTGGAATGAGCATAGGCACGCGATTTGCGCGTCTAGCGCGTAGTCCTTGCTCTCGAAAGCGATTTCGAACCGTCGATGCCGATATGTGTTGTTGGGGAGGACGTTGTCGACGATTGCGAAATTGATGAGCGATCGTGTGGGCATGCGCAGTAGGGTTTCGACGAGCTTCTCGAATGATAGCTCGATCATCACGCTCGGTAGTGATTCGTAGTCTACCTTGACCCGGACGACGATCGTAACTTTGAGTCGCGTTAAATCGGGCATAGGCCCGACTGATAACGGACTGGCTCACTCCCATAGAAGCTGCTACTTCCACCTGACTGTAGCCCTCTTGAAGGAGGGTAACAATGCGAGCCACATCTGTGGCAGCTAAATGTCGACGAGGCATATCAAAAGGTGCTTATCAAAGAAAAGCTTACATAAAATTCACGTAAGGAATTTAGGCTAAAAAGAAAACGTAAAATTCAAGTTTTGTGTGAGGAAAAGCCGAACTCCGCGGGGGTATATCAATTTGTTTTTATTGAATTTTTAAAATGAGATTTAAAACTAAGGCAGTTGTAGCGGACAGAAAAAATTGAGTTAATTTTTTTGACAATAGTGAAGCATTCTGAAGACGATAAAAAAATATTAAAAAAAAATTTTTGATAAAAAAATTTCGAAAAAATTTTCGAAAAAATTGAAATTTTGTTTTTTCAAATTTCTTAAAAATCAATCTCTTTGATCGAAAAATAAAGAATTTTGAAAAAAATTTTTTCAATGGAAAAATGAATAAAAATCACAAAATTGCTCATAATGGTGATTTTTGCGAAAACACAGAATTTGAAGCTTCTGGGCACTATGAACAAAAAATCGCAGCGCTTTGAATTTCTTAGGGATTTTAGGGGACACTTTGAAGTTAAAAATTACCAACGATATCCTTCGTTCATCCATTTTATCCAAAGTTATACCAAGTTATCCAAATATCCTTAATTATGCGAATTTTTGTCTTTTTTCAGTCCGAGTTTTCAATTCAAAAAAATTTTTTCTTCAAAAGCGGTTTACGTTTTCTTATAGAGAATATTGTGTAGTTTTCAAAACCCTCCTTCGATTTCCTATACGGTCATTATTTCCAGAGTTATTGATTTCCAAAGTCAAAAAAACTTTTTGCTTTGATTGACGATAACTCCGCGGCAAATTATCGTACAGGCTTTTTGGCTACGTCAAATTAAAGGGTATTAAATTTACTAAAAGAGCTTTTAAACGAAACAATCGAAAAAATTTTTTGAAGCCCGTAGACCTTTTTAAGACGAAAAAAATTTCGAAAAATTTTTTTCAGTAGTTTTCTTAGGATTTCTCCAGACCTGACGATGACAAAAATTTTCATGGTCATATCTAAAAACTAGACACTTGAAGCTACAATTTGCTTTTTTTTTTTTTTCTGTGCGATCATTTTCCTCGGAGTTACAGCTCGCTGAAAATCACCAAAAAATTTGGAATTTTTTTTATATCCCTTAATTTTTGTGACTAGTGTAGTATATACAATTATACAATATTATAAAAAAGTATTTTAGTAACAACAAAAATAATGACATAATTAATCACGATATTAATGTGATAAATTATGATAATAAAAAGTAGAGTGCGGGTTAGAGGATTGCAATGCTCGGGATTAGAGAAGAAGATGTATGCCAATGGAATTTGAACAGCAATGGTGGTTTATAAATGTCACTATCGTTACAAACAGAATAGGGCAGCGAGTTATTAAAGGACTGCGATTAATTATGTCCCGGGTTTCGACACAATGTCCCCGGGGTGGCCGTTCCCGGCCTGGCGAGGCTTTTCCACCCCCTCGTTATGATCTTCCTACTGTGTCACCTCAACCCTGCACAGCTTACTCCTGATCCCGAGTTCCATACATAATATAGCTCTGTTTATATGTATTTGTATTCATATATAAATATACATACAGACGCATCATGCATCAATACATGTTCCTGCTAATAAATGGTCTATGTATTGCTATTATATACTCTATCTCTGCTCCCTATCCTTGTTTATGATTTTTCGCCGACAAGATGATGATTTAATGGGACTAGATTTAATTTTTTTCAGTCTCTTTTTCGGACAAATTCAAATTTTTATATTGATTAAGAATTAAATTTGTTAAAAAAAAAAAAAAAAAAACTCTTTAATTGAATCAAACAGATCATTTTATATTCTTAAATCAGGAAAAATATTTTTTAAACTATAAAATTTTTTTATTTAAAAGAAAAATTTGTTTATCGTAAAAATTAGTACTTTTTGTTAATATTTTCTAATGAATATCCATAAACAAAAAATAACATAAATTCTGTGGATAATTTTATTTTCATTCCAGACATCTTTTTCAACGATGCCTTATTAAAAATAAAAAAATTTTTATTTTCAATAAAACATCAGATTTATTCCATCAAAAATTAATATATTCTCTACTTACAAATAAAAACTAAAAAAAAAATATAAACAACCTTTTTACGACTACTTGTGTAGTGTGTATTTTAATGAAGACGAACAAATAAAAATAAGATAATAATAATATTAATAATTCAAAGTTTAGCATTTAGTAAGCCTCTCTAATGCATTTTAATAAAGATCGTAAAATTTAAAAGGTCTGTTTACAACCCGGGGCTTTTAATGGCCTTCATGTGCATAATGTGCATAATGCTAAAGGACGAGCTTATTTATCACACAGGAAATAATGCTTACTACACACTACTATTCTCATATCACACTAGTGTAGTGAATAGTACTCAGTACTACTCAGTAGAGCAGTATAGTTGAATTGTTCTAAAGCAAACTAACCAACACTGCTCTACTCTTGCCGTTATCATTTCTGAGAATTAAACAATTCCTTCTTCAGCTCAGATCTCGACTATTATCATTATCATTATCATAATAATTATAATTACTTCTTATAATTAAAACCTTAATATATACAAATGAAAATTATTTTATTTATTCACAAAAAGCTGATTTAATTTTCGGAACATTGTTTGACTCATTAAATCTTATAATATTCAATATACACAATTATAATATAATAAATGAGAAATTCTTATATTAATATAGTTTATACGTGAGGATATATGAGAAATTCCTCTTCAATTTTCCAACTTAATTACGTCGGGCTGCCTTTGATAACAAACGCTAAATTTTTGAGGTTATGAGTTATGTTTAATTTAATTTAAAATAAACTCAAATTCTAGTCTTGAAGTTATTGCATTGTTTTGCATGAAACAATTTTTGTCATCTTGTAGATTTGTAAATAAGTAATTCGAAAATTATCAGCCTAAAATATTTTCTCAAATCACGTAGAAAAAAATACTTCAATTGTCATTTAAAACACTGAGATGGCCCTTTAGAATTTTTTTGATCTTAAACTATACATGAAAATGGCACTTCTTGTGTCAAAATTCACTAAAAAATTATCGAAAAAGAAAAAAAAAGACTTAAAAGTTTAATTAATGTAATGAAACGAATAAAATCATTCTATTTGGTCGTCTGGTGACTAAACGGGCGCTAAACTCGTGAAAAGATCCTTAGGGCAATATCCTTGCTCGCAAATCACAGCTTAGCGTCTGTATCTATGCGGGACCCGACTACCGACTACAGACTACAGACTGTGTATGCTTCCACTGTTAACTTTTACTGTTATAGCGAATATTTCATGGCGATACTGTAAAATTAAAAAGCATAGCTGGCACCCTACTCAAGCTGAGCATTATCCGAGTGCTCGGGTCTGCTGCGATAATAAGAGGGGGTGTCACATCACAGTATCCGAGGATGAAGATCATCCCTGGATTTTTTTATTATTTGACTTAACACAATACCTAAGATCCTGTGGGTCTTTTTCATCACACGTGTATCTACACCATATGCCTCGATACAGCAATAAATATAAACATATATCGATTTTAGAGAATTGAAACCCCAGTGGCACGGTTTTAAAGCGAATTTTTTAGGGGACCGGCAAACCGCTATTTGACTTTCATTACGAGTCATATGAGGGATAAATTTATCGGGAGATTTAACAGATAAGCGAATCACATAAGAGAAATAAAATCAATCCACACGTTATTTTTAAGCCATCCAATATTTTATAAATTCTTGAAAATTTTTAGATAAAATTTTAAATTAAAAATTGATCTGATTAGAAATAAAATTATTATAATTTTAGGGACATTCAAAAATTTTTGACTATTCAACTTTTCATCCAAAAATGTCACCCCAAATTTAAAAAAAAATTTCTAGCCACAAGTTATACATCCAAAACAAATAATTCTTCATTGACTTCTGAACTAAAAATTTTCTCCACTGTACCACAACATCAAAAAGACACATAATTAATTAACAATGTAAATACGCAAATATTTATCATCGACACAAATTTACTTTCAGTAATAGAGGTTACAAAGCAATACAAATTACAATAGCGATAGTAGACATATACTGCATAGTATACAACGATGAATAAGCGAGAATAATCACAAGGGGCTTCTATTCACATTTCTCTTGTTATGCGAGAGCATACTCTCTCAGTCTTATTATTGAGTATGAGTATAGAAGTATAGGGTCGGCCACGTACCATCACGGATGTCTACATACTTATATTCGCACATACGTCACACAAGGTTGGAACCTTCGAGTCCTAAATTCTCTCTTAAAGCCCGACTGACAAGGGAGCAATTTGCCAGTTGTTTAAGTACCAAGTGTTAAGTGCTCTGTCGTTTATGTTTCGCCATTATTGTTTTATGTTTTCGACGCCCCCGTGCCGGGGCATCGGTTTCAGAGGCATATCTTTACGCGAGCATACAACCGCGATCACACATACATTAATATCTACACACACGTATTATGCATCATTACAATTGTTGTTGTTGAATCACACATTCGCAGAAAAATGTTTAGTACCTTGCAGTGTAGCAATTGAATAACATGAAAATAATGATAACATTTTATTAAAGACTCCTGTAAATTGTATTGACATTAAATTTAAAAAGTTTAATTCAATCCGAATATTTTTCTTATGAACTTAATTAATTAAGATTTTTGTTTTGAAACCTGTATTTTCTTTTTGCTAGCGTTAGTTGCTGTTATTGTTAATGTTAACGTTAGTATGAAACATGAAACTCTGAGCAGACGTGAATAAGTAATATTCGCCGCGAAGGTGACGATGGTGATGAGAAGACTGTAAATATGACGTGTTGAAAGGAATTTGAGCTAAAATTCTGTCGAGTTAAGATTTTCATGGACATTTTGACGCGGTAGTAAAGCAAAGTTTAATCATCTGTCGGATTAACACGTGAATTTCATTTTGTTTTACGACTCGAGACCCCCAATGGACAACCAGTCTTCGGGGGCTTTAAATCTCGGGGAAGAATTTTTGTTCAAGTTTATGGTGATACATGCTAATATCTATGAATTTTGTTAAGTTAGAGTTTTATTTTATGGATCATTTATTGGCTGTAAAAATTAATTGGATCATTTAGTATTTGGGTGGGTTTGGGTTTCAAGTCGATGAGTCATTAATTGATATAGTAAGTGGGTATAATTTTAGAGGAAAAAAATCATTTACAAAAAAATTCAAAATTGTTTTTAAATAAATTTGATTAAAAAAAAAATTTTCAACAAAAATTATAAAAAAAAATTTTTTTTAAATTATGAAAAAAAAAAAGAATTAATAATTTTTCTGCAAAGAAACTGCAATTAATGAAAATCATAATAACATAAAAAGCCTCTGAGAGAATCGTAAGGCAAAAAAAGGAAATTTTTTAATTTTATATCCTACAAAATAAATATACCAGCAAAGTCAACAAAAAAATAATTGAAGCAATAAAAGTGAAAAATAATTAAATGCAATATGAATGAATAAGCGGTGAGTATAAACATATCTCTTGATACATTTGCGGACGACGGTGGCACTCACGCACGTACCAACCAGCGTCCCAGCACGTTTTGACCCCCGACACATCTATTGTTTCTACCATACACCCGCATATCCAGCGCAATATATTTCCGCAACCCTTATTGCTGAGGGTAGTTTGTCATGTTAATTTTGCTTTCGCGAATCCGTGAGGGTGGCTGAAGCTTTTAACGCACTGCCACCGTTCGCTTCTTTCTCTCATTCTCATTCTCATCCTTTTGCTCCTTCTCGTCACTTCTGTCTTCCTCTGTATATATTTTATTACACACTCACACAGTCATGCACCGAACTCGTCTATCTACACATAGAGATGCAAATCCATCCCCGACGACGCCGCCGATGAAAGGGTTAACTCAACTGTCGGTCATTAATATGCTAATAGTTTTCGAGTTTCGAGATTCTGGCTTATGAGAGTTATTATCGCTGCGTAATGACCCGAGAGTATTTTTAACGGAAGGGTTACCTCGTGGTTCCGGTCCACGACATTTTATATTTTTTTATTTGTTTTCATTAAACTTTATATTTATTGTCCCGACTATCAATGAGTCTTTCCATTCAATTGATTTTTATTTATTGAATTTTTAATGGAAAGTTTGTTAGTTATTTTTTTTTTTTTCAGACGAATTTTTATGCTTCAAAAAATTCATGGAAATTTTTAATAAAAATTCAGTTAAAATAAAATCATCATTTACATCAAATTTTATACGTCCCATTTTTTACAAATACTTAAAACAAATTTAGAAAAAATAAAATATTAAAATTATGTTCAGTTTTTATCACACAAAAATTAATTACTACTAAAAAATCAATATTAAAAAAATTATGGATAATTAGTTTTATTGAAGTAGAATTTTCCTCACCTGAGTTTATTTTTAGGCTGTTTATCTTCAAAATATGAAACTTTTTGAACAACTCCAACGCCAAATACGGGTTAGTATTTTCCAACTTATTGAAATCGTAACTTTTAACAATATCTTCTGCTATAGTTCCAAAAAACTCCATGGCGTAATTCTTCAAATTTTTGGCAAAATGGCGATCCGCTAAACTTATTATTTCGATAAAGTTTTCACGATTTAAAGACTTACTGAGTGACTCCTCGCAAATTATTTTTAAAGTTTCAAGCTGGAACTTGTCAGCAGCCTCCAACACTTCAGCAGCATCATTGCCCAGATAATCAGCTCGATCAGTGTAAATAAATCTTAATACTTTTTCAAAAATTCCGGGTTTAATATCTGCTAGCACAAAATCTTTTTTGGTTTCCTTCTCAGTTGCGCCCTGGCTGAGCATTTCTGCTAGGAATTGACTGCGCATTTTGAGGAAAATTTTGTGAGCTGGAAATCTTCGGCCCTTGACAACAATAGTAACATCCGTGTCCTTTTTACTCCGGTATAGTCGTTCCGAATCGTCGGATAATGAGGTTTTTGACGAATTGTAGAACTTTGGACTTTTAATTTCAACTGAATTTTGATTAAAATTTTTTTTTTGATTTTCACTCGAATTTTGAATTAAATTTCTTTTTGAATTTTTATTCAAATTTTCTTTGTGGTTTTCCTGTGTCTTTTCTTTTGGACTCTCATGTGAATTTTCACTTATCACTATTAATGCATTACGGTCTTCGTAATCATCAAAAACAGTCACTACGGTGTACACAGTGAAAGTATCTTCGGGTAAAAACTCTAATCTATTTTCCAACAACCATTTTTTTGGGACTAAACCATTGAAACCCCAAATCGCTTTGGCAGAAAACAGATATTGAAAAAAATTAATGAAAAGTTTTTGCCGTTTGTTGTTTACTATAAAAAACTTCACTTTAGCGTTAAATACGTGATCACTCATGTTTTGCACGTAAACTGATATAAAATCTCTCAATTCAGACGCATTGTTATTGTTCATATGTATAGAGATTTTCCAAGTATCTCCAAGTTTAGCACCAGTGGAAAATTCACATGACTCAAAAACACAGTTAGGTTTATCGAACGCCACTATATGCGATGCTACTTGCATTATTTTTTTTTCTATCACTTGTGATTTTTCAACAAAGTTATTTTTTGTTTCCATCTTGAAATTTAATCACTTCACTGTTACAAGAAATTACAAAATTTTGGTAACATATAAATTTTATTTTAATTGTAGAGTTTAAAATTTAATTTTGTATGGTAAAATAGTAAAAATACGTAAAAAAAAAAAAAAAAAAACGTAAACATACGCGACTATATTTCGGAGAGTAACCAAAGCCAAAACTATGTGGGTGCCTTTTCCGCCATCTGTAAATGCATATGGAAATAAATAGTCAACGTCACAACTAACTATAAGCTTGTAGATTACTCAAAATACATTTTGATAATTTTTACGTATAAATTTCCAATATAATAAAATTAATAATAATAACGGCAAAAAATTATTTTTACATATAAAAAAATATAAATAGTCACACACTTATATAATTCACTGATTATATTTTAATTAATGTTCAATATGCTGGTTGACTATAGGTCACAAGTTATAAACAACACTTCACGCGCAGGCGCTAGAAAAAAATAAATGACGTCGTCACCGTGGACAAAACCCAAATTTCAACCAAGTATAATAAATAATTTAATTTACACGAAATAATTTTTTTTGATTATATCCCGTGTAATCTTACGCGATATACCCAGAAAAATTAATCGATTAAATCGAATATTACACGGAATATATTCCAAAAATAATTTAGTATATTTTGAAGTTTATTGACTATAGTCTGAAATTCTTTTTCACCACAGATATCACGGTGTATACTGTAGGAGGATAAGGAGGATATGCAGTGTCGTTTTGTTCTTTCAGTATACAGTGAATGTTTCTATATTAAGATTTCTAAAATTTGACAATAGTCAAAGTTTCTACTATATCCTAATAGAACAGTCTACGAGAAAAATAAAATTATACATGAATGCATCAAATTACCAAAATGGCGGCTATTTAGTGATAAATGTAATATTACTGCAAAGATAAAAGGATTCAGTAAAATTTAATAAGTTTTATTTATTATTTAATTTATAAATTGCAAAAAAATCATTTATTAATTGTAAGTAAAATAATTAAATAATAATTAAATAACTAGAAATGAAAATTGTAGGATGAAAAAAAAAATATTTTTCGTATTTGTTTATTGCTACATTATATTTTATTAAACTAAATAACTACAAGAAAAATTAAAATACATAAAATTGAACCTTACAAATATAATTTTTAAAAATTATTAATATTTTATTTTGTATTTTTGTACGACCAACTTGAGTATTCTCAATTAACTAAATGTACATTACTATACATTACTATCAATTTAAAAATATATTAACTTAAAATATATTAATTTTTAGCAAATAATCGTTAGAATCACAGCTCCAGCAATAAGAATATAAAATGTATCAATGATAGAACAAGTTGAAACTATACAAGTATTATGAGTAACAACTTTTTTGAGTAATTCCAACGCTAAAGACGGATTATTTTTTTCCAGCTGTTTGAATTCATCAGTATTGACAACATCTCGCTTTCCGTCGACAACATATTTGATAGCATGTTCTTTTAGAGTTTCCGCACGGTGACGATCTGCAAGATCCACGATTTCAAAAAAGTTTTTAAACTTAAAAGACTTGATGAGTGATGCCTCGCAAATGTCTTTCAAAGATTGAAGCTGGTACATGTCAGCAATTTTCAGCAGGTCTAAAACCACGTGGTCCAAGTTCGCTACTCGGTCAGTGTACATGTAAATCAAAAATTTTTCAAATATTTCAGGGGTGATGTCTTCTACCAAAACTCGGTTAGTGTTTTTCTCGATCATGTCGTGGGTGAACATTGCTGCTAGGACTGGACTGCGTGAAGTCAGGATTATTTTGTGAACCTGGAATTTTTTGTCTCCAACAAAAAAAGTGACATCGGTGTTGATCTTGCTTTGGTAAAAGCGTTTTAAATCGTTTGCTAATTGATTCGCAGAATTTGATGAGCAGAAATTTTTTATTGGAATTGTCCTGGCATTGTCGATAACAGTCACCTCGGCATGTATTGTCAAAGAATCGTTAACTAATAGTTCAAACTCATAGTTCGATAATTTTTTTCTCTTGATAACTTTCTTGAAAGAACAATTATTGTGGATCATAAATTCAAATTTATAAAGAAAATGTTTTTGTTGTTGACTATTCAAAATAGAAAATTCAGCTTGAGCTGTCACGGGATGGTCATGCGCATTGAACAAACAAATTGTCATATCAGGAATTGATCCTAATTTACCAGAATTAACCAAATTTAATTGAATCCGCTATTTATCTCCAATTCTAGCTCCTGTTGTGAAGTTTGGAGATTCTAGGTGTAGGGTTGAATTCCCTGCGTTTCTCATACGATTACTAAACTCAGTTATTTTCCACTCGAATTTAATTGTGTTTTTTTTAACAAATTTATAACCAGTTTCCATTTTTTTTTATTTGTAATAATACAAACTAACACACTTATTTTACGTTTATGTTTCAGTTTAGTAATAATAAACTAAATCTTCACTAATGAACTGAATACTTGATGAAGGAAGAGTAAACACACCTCACAGAGTTTTGTGAAGAATGACTGAGAACCCGTAGATGTTGGGCTTATATATATGCTCTTCGCCGATAACCTCGATCGCTAGGTAACCAATGGATATTTCTATAATTTTTCTATATTCTCTATACTTTTAAAACATTTTTTTATATACTATTCATTTATTTTAAATCTATACTAGAATTTAATGTTTTCACTTAATCTGAAAAATTAATTAATTAATGTAAATACATAGTTGTTGATAATACAAAAATTGATTAAGCAAAAAACTTTAACAAAAAAATTTTTTTCAATTTTTAATTAAAAATCAAATTAAATTCCTCTAAAAAATTTCCATTTACATTCTTATACAAAAAATATTTTTCTGAACTCATTTTAACATTAAACAACTTGAATTAGATTGCAGATTAGGCATGATTGCGGTTAGGAATTGTGTTCAGCGTATCCAACGCTGCTGAAGCCGAAGTTTAGAACACAGGAGCCGAAACCGTGAGGATGAGGGTTCTCACGAGGGTCAATTAAAACTCGCTAATTAACCCGGGTTTTAAATTAATTAAGATTCAAGCTGGTAGGTGGCTCAATTAAAATCGACGACACAAAGTCAAGTGCGTTCGCACGATCATGCTCAAACTTGTCTTTAAAACTTCCCAGTTCTCCCCGGCTCCTTCGACCCTCTACTCACTCGGTACCTGCACTCGTCCCAAAGCACCAGAACAAAAAATAATAATAAATAATGAATGACAAAAAACGAGTAAACAGAAAATTTTTAGGCACTAGATTTTAATGAGCGGATTTGTTAAATTTCCTCTGCGGTCTCGGTCTCGGTCTGCCGGCAGCACAAGTACGACCCCCAATTCTTTATTTTATACTTAACTTTTTATTATTATTATCGTAATCATCGCAATACTATATACTATATACACTATATAGTGGAAAAGCGGAAAATAATACTCATAATTATCAAATCCAGGCAGCGATAAAAGTATTCTTGAAAGGATCTCTCTAGTGAACTTCCTCATTACTGCCATGTAGTCTAAAAGTAAATCTCGGCATCAAAAGCAACTCTACTTTTTCGTTTTACATTTCATTTTAACTTTTTATAATTTTCCTCGCTAAAGCCTTAACTTACATAATTTTACTGCCTGCACTTTGTCGCAAATACACACTTTGACAAACACGAATAAAAGGTTAAATATGAAAGAGATGGGACAAAAAAAAAGAAATAAAATTATGAAGATGAAAAACTGTAAAGAGATCGCGAATTACAAATTGTTAAGATGTGATGGTAAATTTTCTTGCAATTAAAAAGTCACGTCTTGATCCTGTAATAGAGGATCGCAGAGATCAGACCAGAATGTTACATTTCACGAGCGCTTAAATTAAATAGCGATGATGAGGCGCATCAAGTTAATAACCATTTATAAATCGTACTGAGTAATGAGATTATGGATGGATATATTTATGACAAAAGACAAAGATAAAGACATAAAGGCATAAAGTTTCCAGTTGCGTTTGCTCTTGCAACCGGGTGATAGCGTGATAGCAATGTAGCAATATAGGGAGAAGACGTTAATTATCAAAGTTTACGAGCGGAGCTCGGGCTAAAAGTCAAATTGGAATGCTAATTTTTTGGGGACGTCGATCAAGCTAGTTTAATGTCCTTGACGTTTTACGAGTTATCGACTGGCTGCACTCTAACTTATTTTTTTGTTTTTTATTTGGAGATAATTAATACAACGGCTCAAACAAATTGGGGTGGTAATTTATGAGCTATGAGGATTTTTTATGGAAGTTTGAATAAATTTTTGAATATTGGGAGGAAGAACTTTGAAGGTGTGTTAAGAAAAGATAATTTAAAAAAGAATAATTTAATGTTGTTTGTTTGATTCAAAATTACTGAAAAATATTTTTAATAATTTATCTAAAATATAAATTTGCAAATTTTAAATAAATTTTTTTTTGAAATGTTGAATAAAATTTTTATGAAAATTTTAAAATATTGATTATTTGTCTTACATATCAATATCTCTCATGTGTAACGTGAAAGCCAGTGTGATTGGTTACAGTTATGAGTTATAAGCATTTTATTTGTGATTGCGAAATATGAAAGGACTAAGAAGTATACCAAAAAAAAAAACTAAGCGATGGATGCATAAAAATGAAGTGTTAAAAAAACGTAATGACTAGGCGACTGGCGCCACTTGAGCAAACATAGTTGCCTTAACTTCTTCTTAGCACCTTATTTCCATACGATTACAAAGCTCTAGTCGGTGCATGGAACGTGCGCGAAACGTGTTACCTCCCGGCGTGGGCGACTACGTGGCGCAAGTAAAGATATAACTCACTGGAAACCAGCGATTGTGTCTGTATACAAACACACGGCCAAGTACAAATCCTCTTTTATTATTCTTTTAAATAAGAGATTGTAGATGGTATATTGCTACATTATGCATTATGATGCGCGCGATTGTTGCACTGTGAGTTTGTAAGCCCAGAGACTGTAGACCCGTCTTGTCTCCAGACTGATAGGACTCACCAGACGATACCTATCCCGAGTAGGAGACGCGGAAAATCTAATACTTTACAGTAGACTCGTTTGCTATGTAATACTGTCTCTAGTTTAATTTTATTCGCGGATAATCAATAGAGGCTTTTTATTGAGTGCAACGAGTAGTTGCAGATTATTCATTGACACTCATGCTCGATCATGAGTAATTATTAATTTAAATTATTTATTTTCAGAATGAAGATAATATTGACTCTTTAATTATGCAATTTAATCAAAGTCACTTAAAAAATTTACCTTTAATAGCCAGGCAAAACACCCTCATTAATCATTCTAATTCACGGTTGATCAGTTCAGTGGCCGCTAGCAATTAAATAATTTTCGCTTATCAATTATCAATTACGTTTTGAAGCTTTCATTGCTTCTGACACTCAGTTCTACGTTAAAACATTTCATCATAAACAAAAAAATTAAATGATTAGTGAATTGTGAAAAATAAAAAAAATTTAACGCGTATACAAATTGAAATAGGGATGTAAATTCTTACTACGATTAGCTGGATGTCTTTAAGTCACATCGACCCTTATTTAAGAGGCCCCGACGAAAAGTTTTGGATGAACTCCCTCTTTGTAATCGGTATGTATACAATAAAATGTACAATGGAAGGTCTTTCCTTTTAATAACAATAATAAAAAAAAATAATAATAATCTTGTTATACAAATTTTAGTTTTTACAGAGATCTAACCAATGAAGTGATTTGAACACAAAAATAAAGCATAATTATTACATAGGGGTTGCCATGGCGTACCGGAGACAAAAAATTTTTGAGGAGGGTGAATAAAGATCCTTGTGTGTAAAGTTCCTCGTGGGATATAAGGACGAGTGTGAAGGGATCGGGCGAGACGCCCTGTTTAAGGATCTGATGCAATAAAATGAGATAAAAATAATAAGATACAGATCGTTTAATTTAATAATTTTGTTGAGGAAATAGCTTTTTCAAGATAAGCTTTCACGAAATTTATTTCATTTTTTTTTTTTTTTTAATAGAATGAGATTATTGTAATTATTTACGTAATTCGCTCTTATTGTTTTGTAGTGACGTTAAGTATAATAAGAAGCCAATTATTTGCTTTATTTTGAGTTATTCTTGAGTATTTTATGCTCCTTGTTTATTTAAGTACCCAATGATATAATAATAATGATGATGATGATAAATATCATGTCTTAAACAATAAAGCCGATCCCAATTATGAATTGGGTCAAAAGTTCTCCTGCAGAGAGAAGTCTGTCGTTCCGTTGGTCGCGAGACGACCTCGGGCTATTTAGACAGAAATATTTCAAAACATATTTAGCTTAATGTAAGTGAAATTTAAACGCTTGAAAATTTAGGACACAAAGAAAATTGTGAAAAATGAAGGACAAAGAGCTCAGCCAAGACAGCAGGTTACTGCCCAGAACAAGAACCAGTTTTATTTTGTTCAATACAGTTGAGTTTCGTTTTGTGCAAGTAGTTGCGTGGGCGAAATGTTTACCATAAATTTTCCAGTCACACTGCTGTCAAACTCACATTTATTTAAATTTAAATGAAAATAAACCAACGATAAAATAACTGTGCGATATAAAAAATGTAACGAAGCTTTTTTTACAAAGATTTATCAAGATCCAAAAATGGTCATCGTCAAAAATTATTCATTTCTTGTTTTTTATGGGAACTTATTCCGCGAAAACTTGACCGGAGGAGAAGATAAATTTGCTTTAAGTTACCCCAAAGAAAAGTAAGAAATTAAATAATCGTGGTTTTTTTTTTAAACTTAAATAATTGCGAAATGAATGTCATTCTTTAATTATTGGTTTTTATTAAATGAGTTATTGATCATAAAAAATAATTTTATTAAGTATGTTTCATGGCATTAGTTGTTTCATTTATGTTAATGGAAATTCCCTTTTCAAATTTCAAATTTTAGGAATTCGAGACTTAAAAGATTAAATTAACCCAATTTAAATTTATGACTTTTAATGACTTTACCCTCATGCCCCAAATACTCACTCAATTTTTAGAATTGTTGTCTATTTAAATCCCATTGGCTTATGTTTACAATTTCTTTGGTACTTATTTCAACGATATTGCCTCAGGAAGTTGATTTAAAATTTTTATCTGTCTATTGTAATGATTGTCTGCTAATAACTTTGTAATTTAAGGAAAATATGAAAGATTTTAAAGCCCTATTAGAAAAAGGTACTTTAGTGATAATGAGGTTTTTAAGTTAAGTAATACCTTGAAATGTTATGTTTGTAAAAAGTTCATTAAAATAAAAAAATTGAATTATTGATTTTAAATAATTAATTGATTAAATAAAAGAAAAAAAATTAATTTATCGCTCATCGACAACACGAAGAAATTCTATATAAATGTATAAACCACTGTTTAATTTTGCGAATGAAAAATCTCATCCGGCACATAAATTTCATCATGAAGAAGATGAGTTCTTGCCGACTTTTCAATAAACCGAAAAATCTGAGAAAAAGCCATCGCAAAAATAAAGAAAACAAAAGTTCGACGACTGACATGAAGAAAAATCTCTAAAGAATAAATATAAGTGCTCGGAAAAAGATGAGGACATCATCAAGGGGGATGGTTTTAAATATTTTTATTTCAAGTACCAAAGTACAAAAAGAATATTTGCAAAGTAAAATGGCAAAACCGGTGCGTAACTCAGCGTAGTTTAGAGGGTTGTTTTGAATTGTTTAAGGGCTTGTCGGATATAATCACTGCGGCATTTTCAGCGACCTTACACGACTTATTTTCCTTATTCTCCTTCAACATGATTTTTCTCCAACCTTTGTCTCAGCTGGTAGGTCCTCTGTCCTCGTCTTTGCCTCTTCTCGAACTCAAGAATCTTTCACAAGACATCCTACACCCTACGACACAATAGTACACTATGCTACTACACTACTCTTCATTCCCTTCATCGCCTTCCTCATCATCCCCTTACACTATTTTCTCGGTGGTGGCATTGTCCCTTTCAGTCCCTCGGGATCTTAGGACCAACGCGCCGAGATATCGGATCTATTTTTTAAGCTGAGGGTGCTGAGACTTTACACTTCTTCTTCTTTTCCGAGAAGAGATCGGGAGGAGAAGGAGAGTCTGCTGAGACCAGAAACGATAGAAGAATCTGCGTTAGCGATACTCCGCTGGCTAGATGCCTGCCCAACAAGGGATGAAAAGTTTAAAGGAAAAAAAAGTACCAGTCTCGAGGGGTGAAATCAAGCCGCGAAGAAAATTAAAATGACGAGGATTTTTCTCTGAAGTTAAAGGATCCTGAAGATATTCATAATAATAGTTACTTCTTTCGCTCAATACTTTCTCGGGATTAAATTCGTCTCGATTTTTTTTTCTATTTTATATAAACATGCTTGCATAATATTATTTGAAAAAATTTTTTCATTTTTATTATACATTATAAATCATTACGGACAGAACAGATAAAAAATTTTAATACGGACATATATAATTATTTGATCAAAATTAGTGTTGACAATACCCGACAGAAAGCGAAAACGTCTTAATACGAAAGAGTTAAGTCTGATATATTAAGTTATAAATTAAAATTCATTTTATTACCTAATTTACGTTTCAATAAAAATTATTCGACCAAATATGATGAAGAGGAAAAATTTACACATTTATAAAAAAAATTGTAATAAATTTTTTTTTCACGCAATCTTACATGGCCATATTAGACCATACATGACAAATGAATTTTTCTCTTTAATGAACTTAACTTTTTTATAGTAAATATTTTTTTTCTTTTTTTTTTTCTGTATACAAAGTATCAAAAAAAATGAAACCAACCACAACCGCATCAACAAATCGCTTAATTCCATCGTCGATAAAATAAATCACAGGCTCGTAAAGCATCGGTCATATCTCTTCGCAGTGTTACCACACCAATAATGACATGGCGACCATCTCTATATACATATAAATAATAAAATACAATATCCATCCACATTCTCGAACCAAAAGAATTTTATTAGATGTGTACTGGCTTGGCGAAGTGTCGCTGCGGTTGTGTTTAGTTTAGTGCCAACGCACGAATGCTTAGGCTTGATGTGATCCGGTCGACATCCCGGCTATATTTCTTTATTTAATGTTGGCAGTAACGCCTCGATGGCAATCCGTTTTTATTCTCGCTCGTGCTGAGTCAGCCTTAGCCTTATACTTAAACTTATGTTACAATGGCTCCAATGCAACACAAGGTATCATCAGCGTTGCTAGAACCAGAACACTGTCAACCATCTCCATCTGCGTTTATATCTCCAGATATAATAGCCACTTTTCTTATTCGCATCCCATATACTCGTCGGTTATACTTTCCTGCCTTTTATTTACTATTTTATTGTAATAAACGGCTAAGGCTACTACTTTAAAGTCCCTCCAGTCTCCAGTCATCGTTACAATGTCCTCATTTTATTTTTCAATAACAATAATAATGATTTTTTTTAGCACATAACTATTCAGATTTTATAATATTTTTGTATGTTATAAAATAATAAAGAATATAATAAACACTGAAATAAATTGAGATTAAATTTCAACTCCTATCACATTCAAGTACGGAGTTTTTAGAATAAAATAAATTTTTATTGAGCTGCAACTAATAGTTTATTATTAGAGAGAATTTATCTAAAAATACAACTTGTAGAAATTAAAAAAAATATTGATGCAATTTTTTTTTTTTAATTAAAATTTATTAGCTATATTAAATTAAGAAGAAAATTAATTTGATTAATTAATATATTATAAATTAATATACAAAATAAAATATTATATTAATTTTCAAAATCTTTAAACACGCAACTTGTAATTTTTAAACGTATTGCAATTTTTTTATTACTAAAAAAAAAAAAAAAAAAAAAAAAAAATTCACTCCGAAAGGGTTAAATCAATTAAAAATCATCAACTCCACAAATTTTTCACAGTGTATATTATATAATATATTGTTAAATGAATTTCAGTTATTGTTTTTATTTTTCTGCAGTTAAACTAACGTCTATAAAACTGAGAAAGTTTTTTTATGAATTATTATATTATACATACGCGGTCGCGTATACAAACCAATAAAATGTAAAATAATATTTCCAAGGAGTATAAGCATAACCAATAGCTGTCCTTAGCTGTTTAGTTCTTTCTGGATTTCTTATATAAAATAAAAATAAATATGAGGATATGTATTCACCGATTGCTGTGCTCTACAAGAAAAAGAAATAAGGTACACAGTATAAGTGTAGTAAGGCAATAGCGTTGGAAATTGTTTGCATTTATCCAATATTTTACGATATATTTATTTCTCGGGCGTCTTTACAAGGCTGTCAGTCACAACAGATGCTGCGGAAAGTGAGCACAATTCTATGCTGGAAATAAAAGGGTACAATCTCGATATAAAGAATGTAGAGAAGAGTAGACCTAAAAATATAAATAATCCATATACATATAATATATCACGTATGTAAGCGAGCCGAAACATAAAATGCACGTTAGTAAAAGATCAAATACCGCGAAAGCGCTGTACTAACTTCGGCGGCTATCGGTGGATTGGGGAGGCTTTCGACGACTTTTTTCGGTACGGTGATACTGAATTTACTGGCGATCAAAACGTTATGGGTTTATCAATATTTACCAGATATGTATGTATTAAATATGATTTTCGGGGGTTATCATTTTGTTTAAAGCATTTTGGATAAATATACATATTGAGAAAATGGAAGGGTGAGGGAGTAGTTTTGTTTGGATGTTCTTTACCGAAGGAATTTGAGTGATTAAAAAATTTTATGGATAGGAAAAATTTATTAAATTGGAAAGGGTAAATTAAACTGAAGTCAATGAACTTATAAAAATTTTTATAAAAAATGAATTATTAATAAAAAAAATTATGAGTAAAAATTTAAACAAAAATATAGATGCCAGTTTTATTAAATCGCGAGTCAAATATTAAAAAGGCGTTTTCTTTTTTTTAAATAACATTAATTGTTTTGATAAATCACTCAATCATTATTTTAAACTTTTTGAAAATTATTTATAACTTGTTTTCTTTAGTTGAATTTGTTATCAAAGTGTGTTATAAAATTTTTTTTTATATTTCAAATAAGTTTATTCTATATATCTTGTTCCTAAAAATAAAAACATTTTACCTCAATGTTTTAATAATAAATTTTTAATGAAGTTTTGATGACATAAAAATACCTCAATAAATATATCGACGTGAAGAGTATATATTCAAATAATTAATTCTTTAATTCATTCTATTACTAGTAACGATCACCCGTAATCATATCATTTTCCACTGAAAATGTTACTTATAATTTTAATTTCTTTACTAATTACTTGTGAAAGTGGAGTACAAGGTCTCAAAAACAACAGATGCTTAAAAGATGACAGCATTGTAAGATGCTTAAAAGATGACAGCATTGTAAGTACATAAATATATTAAACGAAATAATAAATACTAACTAACTAATGTCGAATAAAATTAATTTCACTTAAAGAGGGAATAATTATTTTTCAAAAAATATTAGATATTTTTTAAATTCAGTATGTTTAGTCTCACATTCAATTAAATCATAAATAGAAATTAAAGTCTTGTTCAACGAATTACAAACCATTTTTATTCCAGTGTTCAAACCATGTTGAATGCTGCAACAAAAAATGTGACCAAACTGTTGGCAGACTTTTTTCTACCTGTGTATCAAAAACAATCACTCATTTTGATAACACACTTGTAAACCAGTTATTAATTATCGAAGAGCCAGGATTTTGTTTTCCAGATAAACATTACGTACGTAATTATATAAGAAGTTAATATTGTAATTTTCTATATACAGTAGGATTAGTCCGAGTTATAGCTGATAATAATAATTTAATGATGTTTATTAATTCAGTGTCTGACAGATGATGACTGCTGCTCTGGAAAGTGTGTTCATGTTTCTTTACTTTATGCCGTGAAAGCCCAATATTGTTCTCTAATTGTGTAGTATGGAAAAGAATTCAAAATCCTCATCACGTCTCTTATACTGATATTAAAAAATCCGCATGATTAAATAAAAAAAAAAAATTTTTTTTAGTAAATGCTGAACAAAAAAAAAAATAAAAATTGCTTATAAATAAAAAGAAGGACTATAATCCCTTTATTTCGTCGGAAAAATGTTAAAAAGCCGTCACATCTTCACCGTATCTTACATTATTCTGGCGTATCTCGAAAAATCCTCAGTAAGTTGAGCAGAAGCTCGTTAAAAAGAAGTACTTGGCCAGCTCGGAGGTGGGTAACGACAACGAGGAGCAAAGGCTGCTCAAACCGGGTACTTGTGGCCGTAAAAAAGTTGCCACGGCTAAAAAATGCCGAAAACCGGGAGGTAAGTGCCTCGACAAGGCACAAGACTCGCGGGGTTGGATCGGAAAACTTATAGACAGGGCGAGGGTGACGTCTGGGCTCGAATGCTGAGCACCAAACAAACCAGTGCCGTGACTCGTCGTCGGGTTGAAAGTTTCATTCAAAACGAATAGAATCTGCATTTTATTATTTCTGGCCGGGTAGTTAAGTGAATTGGGCAAAAGGCTTCTGGTACTATGCATCCACCCTCTCAAATGGTTCCGAGCCTTGAAATGGTTCCTTGACATCAACTTGAGTAAGAGTAAGAGCGCAATTGTTTAAGCAGGAGTGTGTGTCCAGGAAGTCGAGTCAGGAACTTCAACCCGGATACGTTAGTCATTTGCATTCCGGTTTTTTGTTTAGTCTTCAGTTTTCAGTCAAGATCAAACTCCCCTTTTGGCTTTTTAAAATTTTTTACACAAAGTCTGATTTGTCAAATCAATTTTTTACTGTAATTTATCATATTATTATGGTAAAAAATAATTACTAATTTTTTGTATTTATTATTTTTTCACAGATTAGAATATTGCTTAAAATGAAATGTGGAGTTTTAAAGTACATATATGGTAAATTTTATTTTTTCTTTATATTGCTGCGATAAGAAACTGCTCGAAAGCCAAGACGTCGTCAACGGCGTTAACGGGCTGCGTGAGTGATAAACCCCATGGGGGATAGGAGTCAAATAAATATTATATGTGGTTGAAATAAAATAGGAAACTGGCTAGAGTGTATATTGTACGGCGTATAATATAAATATAATCCAGACTATATTTGGTATTTTATTTATACAAGGATATGCTCTATATATGGTCTGTAGGAAAAACCGGTGAAATGCCCGGTAAACATAAAACGAGCGAGTTTCCAAATAACACTGAACACAGCTCGATAATAACTTGCAGCGCAAATGTGTTGTGTTAACGTGCAGTGTCGTCGTGAATATCCAATGCGAAAAGGAAATTAGCTTTCGCGGTGCTTTACAAAAATAATGTCGAGTGTATGTGTGAAACGAGAAGGAAAAAGTTGCTGTCTTATGCAATAATCCTCTTGGGTTTTAAGATATAGTACAAGCAAACTTTTTTATGAAATCATGTTGAGAGCGTGATGGTTTTTAAAAAGAAAAATCGGATAATTTAATTATATTTTTTTCTGCAATAAAAATGATCATTTTTCGTTTTTATCAAAAAACTTGTTGATTAATTTGTATATTTATCGTTGTATCACAAATATCCCTTAGCTAGTCCTTCTTGATATCTTTTTAAATTTTGATCCAATATGCCCACAAATAAATTTAACAATACATTAAACAATTAATCATTTAGCATAATATTTATTCTTCAAGCCTCCAGTTTTCTTTTCGGGGTTAAAGAAGTGAAGGCGACGCCCAGCCCGAGACATTAGTACTGATATTTTATTCATGAGTCACCTTATACGTACACACAAAACATCCACCACAAAAAACAGTCTCATTCTCCTCTTACATTTCACATCCTTTTACTTGTAAATAGTGAGAAAGATGAAAGCAAAGGAGTTTCAAAAATAAAAACATAAAAAATTTCAGCTACTAAATAAAATAACCATACATGTCTCACCCATAAATTTGTGTATGTCTGATAGATTTACAAGCCACCCCTAACCCGTACATCCTTTTCTCTCCTCCCGCTCTTCCTTTCCTTATAGTCCCGCCAAACTAATATTTAAATTAGTAAAACTCGACGCAGTTATTTCTAAAAGCCATCAGCATGAGTAACCCCAAGGAAATATGCTTTTCTCAAAGTTCTCGCGGTACTTCCGTCATCACTCACCCTTTATCCTCACCCTGTCTCGTTCCACTCGACCCCAAATCCACCCACGCACCTTGTTGACTTACGTCCTCATTTACTTGCTTTACTCAGCTTGTTTTGCGTTCTAAAGCAAGTGCATAGACAATTAACTAACTATCTATAGTTAACTAACGATCGAGAACACGCATAATTTTATCCATTTATTTTTAATACGTTAAGTATATTAATTTTACTTGATAATTTATTTATGAAAAATTGTATGTTCCTATACCAAGAAATAATTTTTCAAATTTAATTCTTTTTCTAAATTAAATGTGTGATTTTTAATCGAAAATTTTTGACTACATTTTATTGTTAAAAATTATAAAGAGAAACTTAAAGGTATATTAATAAACAAATGATTGATTTAATCATTAACAGAAATTTGTTTGATTTTTTTAAATAAAATTATTCTTGAATCAAGTGATGTTTCGTAATACAAAAAGGTTTGAAAAACGTGGCTGGTGCAGTAGCCCACTGGCCCACTTGCTTATATTTTTAGCCGTAAATGTAGGCACAGAAATGCATGTGCTTATAAATGTGGATGAATCTAGGGGAGCGAATAAAGTGCGTGGAAGTTAAGAGTGCATCTGGAGAAGTGCTGGAAAAAGGAGGGTAGAAAGTGAATGTGAGTATGAGTATATGTGAGAATAGAGACGAGAAACTGACGCAGTGCATATCCCTCCTTACCTCCGTACCTCTTTTATTCTCCTTTCAGAACCAGCATACCTAGTAATTTAACGAAAGCCACCCTAAAGTACGCGGGCGTTAATAATGATCGCAGGAATGATATGCACTGGAGGGTCCGTGGGGCTGCTTTCACTAGGTCAATATTCTCCTTGATGCACTCGTGAATGTATGTCGAGTTCCAGGGCAGTAAAGATTTATTTTTACTTTTTTATCTTTAGGTTCTTTTATATTATCTTCAATTTTAATTTGCTTTTATTCCTTCTGGTTTTAATTGAAGACACAATAATAAATTAAAATAATTGGGAAATCCATATTTCTCACAAACAAGTTTTAATTATTCATAAAATATTAATCTGTAAAAAAATTTTATACAAGGCCTGACATGGTCATATATCGCTATACCTATTTGACCATATCAGACATTTTTTCATGACGAGCCACCAAATGACTGGATAAAATACTCATGTAAAAAAATAGAAGAATGAAAAGTAATAAATGATCCGTTATTTTAAAGAAATAAAATAAAAATAAAAAAAGCACAAATTCTATTTGATTCAATGGCAAAGTGATACGACTTGTTTTGCATCGAAATAGCACCGGTATGTACTATATTACCGAATCGAGAAATTCCGCTTGAAGCCCGGGAATGAGAAGAAAAACTCCCGAGAAATGAGGGTTAGAAAAAAAGTTAAATTGGTCCAAACGATTTGCGCCCTAGAAGCGACTCGCGTTGAAGAGAGATATTCATTAGATTGGTGGAACTCAGGACTCAGCTCTCAACTTGGGAAATTTGCATCGAGAGGAAATACCCGAGTTTTTCCGCGGGCACACGATTTAGCATATTCCTCGCGTAAAGCTCCGCCGACGGTGCATCGAAAATAGAGTCGTAAAACGTGGTACCCGCGATGCCCGTCGTTATACATGCGGCTATCGTACTATACACCGTTAACCCGAGATTTACGAGTGATCCGATATCTAAAATCGATTTTTTTTATTTTCATGCATTAAATTCATTGCACCGTGCAAAAGCATAAAGCTAGGAGAAAAAATTCATCAATTATTTTTTATGATTCTCTAATCAAAATTTATATCTCAAGTTTGTATTTTTATTTTGTTCATAATTGAACACTTTTAGCAATTACTTACACTCAAACTTTAAAGCTCTCATAGAAAATTAATTTTATTTTTCTTAAATAAAAATAAAAATTCAATTTTCCATCCAAAAATATTCCCAATAAACAAACAAAATGCTTCCAAAAAAGACAAAGAAATCCATTAGTTTTCTGCATAAAAAAATTCTCCTGGAGATTTATCGTCCCATACATCACATGTTAACGATAACAAATCAATTGTCGAACAATCAAACAAATAACTTAATTCACTTGACATACGCTCATTTATTACGAGGCATTTTTTGTGCCAGTAGCCTCTAGCCTCACTCTATTCGGCAACTTAGTCATCGTGGTCATCCTGCCTTCTTCACTTTCTCTCTTTCTCTTCTTCGATTCGATTTATCGAGGACATCAACAAATGACTGAAGCCTGGCCGCAGGTCGAGGGTCAAAGTCCAAGCTAACGATAAGGGCGAACTTGCACCTTTTTCTCAAACTCGCCCTCGAGCCCGTAGACTTGATCGACATCCAGCTCCAGCTCGATGTTTACCCGGTTTATTAGCTTTTCCCTCGGGCGAAGGTGTAAGACAGACTTGGACTTATAAAATAAAAAGAACATCAAGGATATCAGCTCCAGATAAATTGCTATCTCATTCGATTTCTTTTCTACAGAATTGCTTTTCTTATAAACGATTCTATCAAGCACTTACTATTTATTATAATCAATTAATAAGTTAATTAATTAATTTTCAAAGCCGTATATGTCTCGAAAATATAAAAATAAATTCATCAAAGCACAAAACTTCTGAAATTTGTCGAGTTTTAATGCAAACCCGGTTATATTGAATCCCTTATTTTAATTCCTCTATTTCGAATCCGACAACATATCCGGTTTAATATTTATCGCGTAATAGAATATGACCCAAGTGCTTGGACGAGAACGGTACGCGTTTACGCGGTTGGGTAACTCAGGAAGCCGAGGAACATAAACTCGAAAACTAAATCCAACTAACCCAACTCCAACTTTAACTCCAACTAGTAGCATCTAGTGTGTGTTGTACTAGGCTCTTCTATCTGCTGGTCCAAAACCTCGTGTTTAGGTATTGCTTCCATATGTATGTGTATATGGATTGTATAATAGCAGTCAATCCTACGTACTAGTATAGACGCCATGATTCTCCTGTCTACATATTTATCTACGTCCATCTATCCGGATATTTTAGGGTGTAGTTCGTCTGCAGACTCGAGACTTTATCACATTTATTAGCGTTTCGTGCCCAACATCCGTTCGGTATAAAGTCAGTTTGCATGAACCTGAAACCTCAGATATTTTAACGAGCGTTGTGGTTGTTTATAATTATTAATTAATGTCATAAGATTAAAATGATGTGGTGAGAAAAAGTGAAAATTCTCAATCAATGATTAATTCGAGGAAATTTTTTTTTATGTAGATTTTTTTTTTTTTTTTTTTTTTTTTTTTTTTTTTTCAGTGTATATTATGATTATGAGTTTTTTAAAAATGAAATAAAAAAAATTTCTTATTCTTAATTTACATTTTTCCATGTAAATTTAATGTTCTTTTTTTCTATGCAAAGTTCACATTAGTCCTAATGTAAAATTGACATTTTGAGATTGGTAGTTTTTATAATGAAAAAATTACATTTTTTCAAATTTCTATAAATAGCGACGAGGTAAAAGATAAGTACCATCGGTAATAAAAATTGAACGCAATTTTTTAATGACTATATAATTTTTATAAAAAACAAGTTGTTTTCAGAAACAATTATTTTTTTGAGTGATTTTATTTTCAGCGATAAGAATGCTTCAAGGTTTGATATTTTTAAATTCAGTCATTAAATGATCGATGTTAAAAAATATAAATTGTATCAATCGCGTAAAAAAATTGTAACTTCAACAAGTCACTGAAAATAAATATTATTATTTTACAATAATGCTGTTAATTATCATTATCATCGGGAAATTGCTTATTTTCACGGAAATCAGAGGAGAAGCACAATATGGTACTTGTTCACCAATTGACGATTTTGTAAGTTTGATAGAAAATATTAATGAATATCGTGAGATATTGAGATAAAAATAAAAATTAATTTTGACAAAAACTGTTTTAGTGTTCCAACAACAATGACTGCTGCAGTAAAAAGTGTCTCTACGTAATTGAAAGGGCTAAATCAACCTGCGTCTCGGAGCTTGAAAACTATTCTGCTTCTCCAACATCATCAGCGCTTTTTTCCGATATTTTTTATATGAATACTCAAGTAACTATTTGCATTTTAGTATTTATATTAATATTATGTACATCGGAAGAATAAAAAAATATACTGATGCTCATATTTGTTCGATTTAGTGTCAGAGTGACGATGATTGCAATTATTTACAATCATGTAAGTTCTTAGAGGGTAAATCTTATGGTGCTTGTACAAAAATACCATATTCATTGAGAAGACGAATATCTAATATCCAAGAGCCTGAAAATTGCACTAAATCTGGATCAATAGTAAGTGATTTATAATAAATAAATTATTGAAATTTTGAATGTTACATAAATATTAACAGAAGAAAATAATTTGTTTCAGTGTGAAGAGAATGAAGAATGTTGTTCTAAGAGTTGTGGACTCTATTCAGGACCATTTGCTCTCACTTGTAGAAATAAAATTAATGTTCCCGTTGCGAAAATAGTATCTGCTAACATTCGAAGAAATTGTATTACCAGTAGGCATTATGTATGTTATCAAAATATTTTTTCTTGAGTTTTAGTTCTTAACATAAAAATTTTTGGTTACTTTATAGTGTATATCGAACGACGATTGCTGCTCTCAGAAGTGTTTTACTATTGCGATGACTAAATATCATTACTGCGAGAGCTCTGGATAAAAATAAACTTAATTGTGTTCTAACCAATTATAAGAATTGTTAAATTTTTGTAACAATCAATAAAAAACTTAATTTTTTTCTCCAAAGTAGCGCCATATAATGTTCAAATCTTTTTTTAACATTTTAGAAGTTTTTGAGGGTAAAAAAATTTTTGAAGTTTCCTATTTTGTTCCCTCCCATTCTCTATAAATTTTTCTATGTATATAATATCGTATAATTTATAAAACTTTTTTTAAATGTCAAGCTAGAATAAATTGCATCGACAACTGCATAAACCATATATACAATTTTTTTTTTAATTTCCATAAAAGCCGCAATCAATTTTCACTTGATTTTAAAAATCGGCTATCGCGATATAAAAGTCATCCATCGGGGCTGAAATGTGCTGAATACACATATGTACATCACCGATAACATATAACAAGAGATGTGTCATAGAATCGTAAACCGGGCCGGGGGATATTAAACTTTTACATTCTCCACATATAATACATTTGCTGGTTGTTCGTTGTTCGGCACTTGGCGTCCTGTCCTATAACCCTTACCATAACATTACGAGTAGGTTATGATGATTAGATGTAACTCGATAATACTTGCGTGTATGTCTACAGAAAACGCATCATTCTTTTTCCTGTTGTGTCCTCTATCCTCCACTTTTTCTATTCCCGACGTATTTGAGTTGATAATGCAAGTCGTTAAACTTCCCGTTAAATCAGCGAAAGCGAAAAATCGTAAAACTTTCTCTTCGACCGTACGTTCAGTATTGTCTTGGGTTAATAATAAAATAAAATATAAAATCCCCGTGGATAAAAAAATTAAATTTTTTTTTTTTTAGTACGGTTGAGACATAAATAAATAGGAAGCTGTTTCATTTTCAATTTAATTCATCTATTTTGTACCCAATCAAATGTTGTAAAAAATTTTTATTACTTTACTGTCGTTTTGATGAAAACTGCGACTGCGCTTATTTTATTTTTATTTTTATAGACAGACACTAACTGCATATCGTCAATTTAAGCAACATTCGATGCAATATTTTTTATGGGCTGGGCATAAACATAAACAGAAACAATAAACATATTTATAGTGAAATGAACTATAATCATAATTATTATATCTACGTACATAGATAAATTCTAGCGCGTGTTACGATCGTAAACAGATGACATTACTCTCTAAGTTTTAGGCTCTAGGTATTGTAGTAGGCGTTTACCTAATGCACAATAGCAATAGCAATAGCGATAGTAATAATAATAACCCGTAACCAGCTGCATCAATAATTCTCAATCCTCGCAATTCTCCAATATTAACATTACTGTTCATTTGACGATTAAAAATAATGTTCAACAGAGCCGGATGCTCGGATAAAGATACCAAGTGCATTGATACTTCAAATAGTATATTTAAAAATTTATATTTCTTAATTGAGTGTTGCACTTGTTACACCCATAACGTTTGATGGTTAATGTTTGGTGGTTGATGTTTATGTAAGCACTAAAAGCGAAAATTAACTTTTTGATATGGGATTCTAGATCACAAATTGTACATTTTATTTATTAGGTTGTAATTTGTTATTGCTTAGTTACTCGGTTTCTGTTCTATAAGTGCTAGTAAATTTGTCAATACTGTGAACTGTGTTTTGTTGCGTAACAGGGAGCCACAAAAGCAATATACAGTAAAAAAGTTTATTATTTATTGTTCTTTAATTAATTAATTTATTTTAATATTTTTAAAGATTATTTACTATAATTAAGCATCGAATAATTTTTTTTTACTGTAAAAATATAAGAATAAAATTACATAACATTTTTTTACAACACAGACAATCCTGAAGTAATTTTGGTCTGTTGAAACGGAAAATATCAACATTGTCGGATAGTTCTAAAAGCATTACCCACCTCTACGATCAAAATTATTTACCGTTTGCGATAAAGACGTCAGTTATGACCGGCCAATAACAATAACGCTCGACATTTGTCTTGCCAAATTGCCTTCCGAACGATCAGAATCATCTTAACCTGATAGAATGATAGAATCGATAAACACTCATCCGAATTTCATTTGTTCATTTAATCTAATCAAATCAAATAATTTAAATATACGAATTGAGATTATTAACTTAGAATTCCAGCGTTTTCCAACCAAGCCATTGCATTAATATTAATTCGAGATATTATTTAAAGAAAATAAAATTAAAGTGCGAATATTTTCCGTGTCACAGTCCCCATGATAGCCTTGACAAACTCGTGTTTTATCGCATTATTTATCGTCAACGCAGGGTGAACCCTCGTCGCCGTTCAAGACAAAGCAACTCAGGATCTCAGAAACGACTGAGCAAAATATACGTATGTTCTTAACTCGGCTGCTATTTTGGGTCCACTATTATTGATGGATTCTACCCTTATGAAATATTTCCCGACGGTACGAATTTATTGCTAAATTCGGTTTATTTTATCGACGTTGTCCATGATATCGTGATAAAAACCAGACAGAGCTCTCAACAGATACCAATTTTCGACAACCAAATGTATTAAAAGAAAACCAAAAAAAAAAAAGAAACGATTCCACTACTGCACATAATTTTTTATTGGATCCTGCTTTTCGACCCTTCTAAACATATTGCTTTTTCCCTTGCCGGGCATATTTGGCGAAATTAACCCAAATTAAAGTAATTATCTCAAACCGATATCAAGCTTTCAATATCGATACCAGTTGCTTTGTATTAACAAAGAAGATTTAGTTTACCAACAATGCCTCGCATTATATAAGAGGGTGCCTTTGGGGTATCAAAAGAATAAGGTTTTTTAGTAATCACAAGGGAGTTTGCTTTTTTTTTATTCCAGGGTTCGGTATGATGCGATGAGGATCGTTAAAAGAATTTGCACGCTCTTGTCAGCGGCTTATTCGCCTGTAATGTGTCTCCCCGCAACAGGGGGTTGTTCCACCGCTCGCTTCATTTTTAACTATTTTTCCATAAACTTTATTTTCCCCATTTCTTTTTTCACAATGCTAAAAAAAAAAAAAAAAAAAAAAAAACCTGCATAGCCATTAATGACGACGATGATGATAGCACTGACGTTTTTTAGCAGACGGGAAATGAAATACCGGGATTTTTTATCAATATGTTACTATTAGTTGACCCGCGCAACAAATTATCCTTTAATAATAGATCTCGTTAGGTCGTTATGCCTCGCCTGGCATTTAACAAGTCAAATTTTGTGCATCGCAAGGGGTGGGTATGCCAGCAGAGCCTTTCATCATATTCGATATTGAAATATTGAAATACCCGGTTATCTGTTTCCTGAATGTGAATGAAAAATGCCGCTCGATGCAATAGCTTGTTTGCCAAAATCAAACTAGGGTGTCTAAAGAAATGATGGTGCTCGTTTTTTGTAAATTTAAATAGACGGCTTTCATTAGTTTCCTTTGATGACCATCATCATGAATGGAGGCTGAATGACGAGCAACGTCATCATCATTATCATCATCATCATCATCCCCAAAACAGTGTATCATAATTTTCCATCCGGTAACACCGTCGACCATCATTCTCTCCCCAGGGTAGGAGTTGCGGTTAAGGGGTTTCTACATTCCATCGACAACACACTGACGTATAATGTGTATATACATTGATACATCCGCACACATTTATATTAGTTTCTACCTCCCGTGCATTCAATTACCCAGTCATTAACCGTCGATTGTCTCATTGCGAGTGTAACCTCGTTACGGTGACTTGGATTCCACAACGGCAATCGCAACATTCGTCCCTGTTTCCGAGATTTCTACACAGATAGGCTTTTAACGTATTAACTCGGCACAATGTGTCTCACAATGGACGTTATATTGACGTAACCAGAATAGCAATATGGCTTTTGCGTGACACCAGTTCTAGGTTCTACATTCTACATTCGATCTTCTAGATAGAAGTTCTTCAGCTGTACTCTGGTCTATTCATGCTTTCCCATCCTACCTGAAACGGCTCTGAAAGGCTTCTTCAATGGGTTGCATTAAGCATTACCAATTTACGTACTTATCAAAGTTAGGAGCGATATCCAGCTAGCTCATCAGAGTTTCTATGCCTTCCATTCCACGTTCAGCTCAGATAGACGGATATATGCCTCGAAATTAGTCCTCTTGTTAATAATTCCTAGGCGATGCTATCAAGTTTGCAGTGGTATAATCACAATCAAAGTTTAATCCACTTAAGCCAGCTCCTCAGGAATGGAGGGTGTGGGGTCAATCCGCGAAATTGCGTCATGAATCGTGGACAACCCTAGTAGGTTATGGAGGCTAACATTCGAATTGGATTGTGATGACCAGTTTGCGGGTTACGTACCTTGCTGTATACGGATAATGATGAGCTCGTGTGAGGCCTACTGGTGCATCTGCTGTTACATATTACAGGACTAGTGCTATTGCTGCTACAGGCGCTACACGTGTCGTAAAGTGACGATCAGCTTGGAACCCGGAAATTGCCCGGATTCGCGGGCAATGGGCTGTGCTGATACTACTGGGGTGTTGGGTGAGAACCTGAGTATGTAACGTCTGCCTGTCGATATCATCTGCTAGAACGTGTGCAGTTGGCAGCATACAGGGCATACCAGACACATCCTAACACATCAAAACGTCTTTTAGGAAAATGTAGTGAACATTCTTGAAATGTTTTCATGAGAAATTTCATCGATTGGTTATTTTCAGAAATGGTTTTTTATTAAATTGTAATTTATCAACGAAATTAAAGAACACTTAGGGTTACAAATTTTTTTTTCATTTTTTAATAATTAATAATCTCAACACTCAAATGAAAGACTAAATTTCGAATTTTTAATTATAAAATTCTTACCCTTAAAAACAATGCACAGCGATAATCCATCCACTGGAATCAAAAAACATAATTGTCAAACACGAAGCAGGGGTGGCTGATTGATTCAGATAATGACCGGGATGATTGGACAGTCGAGTTCCTTCCGCGATTCAGTGTCACCATTAACCGTAGATAAGCCCTCGCGCGAGTAATATTGCCCAATATTGAATGCCTGTATTGGCAGTTTGCCGGAGGGCTAGCAGGAGAATGGAACATTGCGAATGGAACATAGTAGTTGGGCTTCTTGCAATCTATAGTCACGGGGAGGGTTGTGCATTAGTGGCGCTATTGTGTGCAATCCAACCCTCATATCCATATTACTTGGCTGGCAGTCGGTCAGCGATGAGCTCACCTCCAGTTAAACTCGCTTCTACATCTACATCTACATCTACATCTCCATCTACATCTCTCTGTTCCTCTACCACGCTCACTCACGTGTTTCCCTTCCGTCTCATATCTGTTCGCTATATTCTAGAACCAGAACGAGGATGAGGACGAGGAGAACGCGCGTCTATATGCAAACCAACGATAATGAGTCCGTCAACCCCGTAACGACGTTTGCCACCATATACTTGCACTTAGCCGCGGGCCTATCGACTGCTATTTCGGACAGATCCTTCGGTTTATCCGTCTCGAATGCAAATCTAGTCTATTTCGCAACCCTCTTCAGCCCTACACTCCTATCCACTGACTTCTTCTTAGTCGTCCTTGTTCTCTGTAGCTCCAGCTCTTCTTGGTACGTCCCTCTAAGATATCATGCAAATGTCTATCGATTATCCTGGTACGTCGAACAGCCTCCTGTGTGTTACGTCAATAAGATTAATTGTGGACACTCGATCAACCAAGACTCTTAAGTACTCAAGGGATGCTTCCTATACAAGTTAAAAAAGACTCTCAAAGAGGTCTACTCAAGATTTTCTTGATTGATTATTTGATCACCTTCAAGGTTACTCATTGTAAATTAAAACTTCAATAAAATAAATACATCGGAAATTCCGGTAGCTTGCTGATTTCTAGGTATTTCTTGATAGCCATCAGCCAGTTTCAGAATAACCATATCCCTCGAGGATACTCTCTATTGCCGCGGTGACGGTGATACGTACGTCCAAGTGGATCACATAAACCACCATGTGATGCACCCACACAGACGAACGTATCTAAACAAAGAGACGTGACAATGCCACGGGGGAGCAAGTGGGACAGGAGTATCATATTAGCAATGGCAAAACTCGATCCACATCACTCGCTAGAATAATGTTTAGGATAGCTTGTCGCAATATGTTAACCGCGAGCAAGTGAATCCCATCACATTTGGATCTCTACATAATTTCTCGAGTTTACTCACCAGGCTCACCAGGCTGCTAATTTAGGAACAGAATTGTTGCGTCAACATATACTAATGCTAATACTAATAACTAATGATAGATATGATCGTAATTATAATTATAATTTAGTGATCGATAATCAGCAGCGACAATACTAAAGAGTTCGCGAACTTATAGGTGATGATGTTATCGTAAATTTGTATAAATAGAAGAGTGTAAAATGATCCCGTGGATGTCATAATTATGCAATGTCATATTGGAAATTGTGGTGAATCGAGATTGATACGCTAACAAGTGGAATGAGAAATTGTTACAGTATACAGTACACATCACTCAGTAACATTGATATCGGTGCAATAGAGGCCATTACCCTTCGACTAATTTTCGTGGATCATCGAATTTCATATCGTATTCATCTATTTATTTATTATTGTTCTATATTTCTATCTCTGTATGTTATGCAACAAACTTTTGTCTTTGTTTGCTCTCTATTGATGATAATCAACATCAACACCGACATCGACATACAGCGAAAACGGATAACTGACAGCCAATAATGTTCCTCCACAACTCATTAAAATTTTGCTCGCTGCTCTGATTTTACTTTATTGTAAATCGATATACTACCAAATATAGTAGAAAGAGAAATAATGGATAACAAGAATGACCTCATCTGATTGGAAGATAATTTTATTGCGTATGTCAACTGATTGTCGAATAAATTTGATTCTAAATTGATGGAACTTCAATGCTTTTAATTAATAATTTTTTCCTTCAGAAAAAATTATCATTATTGTCTTCTACATGATTAAAAGAATAAGAAAAAAGTTTTGCGACAGGCATTTGTTATTTTAAAATTAATTTTGGTATAAGTACCCAAATTATGACTATTGTGATTAAATACTGAAAAATGCCTGCAGGTTGTTATTTATTGTTATTAATATTTTTTATTTTTATTATCATTAAGATTAAAGTTACTATTATTATGATGAATAATAAAAAATGAAAGACGTAACGAAAAGTAAAAATAAAATTACTGCATCAACGAAACAATATACAGCTATTGGATTGGATTAAATTGAATCGTGTAATTTATTAAAATGGTTTCTCGGGGAATGTCTTTTACAGCGTAAATGTTATGCGATTTGAGGATGAGTTTCGATTTGTCGTTTAAGAATTTTAAGTCAAATCTTTTAAAACGACCCTCACTCTAGACACTTATTGAAGGGTATCTCTGCTCTTGTTGTCGTTGTTATTGTCATTATTCACTAAAGGGGAATAAAATATCGTACATTAGCGCGTCGACTTAGGTACAGTATTGCTCCCAGGGTGGTAATAGTTTTCGCCGATCGACAGATAAAAAAAAATTCCGCTTTAAGTTGTACTGTAAATTCGCGGGAAAATGTACCGTGTACTCTGCACCGTATTGTCATTTCCTCGATATCACTTATATTGACTCAGCCGATCAATCATGCCCCGTAATCTTGGTAATTACATCTATTGCTTCTTTATTTTTATTATTATTATTTTTGTTATTGAGCATCCAGTAGAGGAATAATTTATGTATTTAAAGTTAATAATTTATTGGTAGTAATTGAAACACCCGGCATTAAGTAATTTAATACTCAGCAATGAAATGATAATTGACTGAAGTATTTTCTCTATTGCACCGTATAAACCCTCGCTTTCTCTCAACACGAAAATTTAACTTAGACTTAATTCACTGAGTGTACTACGCACACATTGTAAGTACGTAACAGTGTATGCCGTACATTGTATTTACACTGTTGCTGTACTGAGACTAATTGAATACAGCCAACGAGCTATTGACTCAACCGCGGCTTATTAGATTGCTTCAACGAGATCCACGGAACCCGTCAAATGTTCTAACTAAATTACTCAAAGGGTAATCAAACCCTATTTTACAATTAATTTTAAGTTAACAAATAGTCTGGTGGAAATAAAAAAAAAAATATTACTGAAACGTTTTCAAGAAAAATTTTTGAATTAAGTCGAAACAAAAATTAAATTGTGAAAAAAAAATATTTTCCTTGAATCAACTATTTTCTTTTTTTTTTTCTTCAGTCTACTAAACCGGATTAAAAATTGATAATAATAAATCATCACATTGTATTCAATTTCTTCTACTCATAAAATGATATTAAATATATAATATTAATGATATTTAACAATCTCCTTAAGTCGACAAAAGACGCGAATATTTCTGTCGGCCGGAATACAGGATTAACCGTTGCGTTTCCCTTTGACGTTTGCACAAGAATGAATGAGGAATGAGGCAAAAATAAATACCCGGTAGCTAAGCGAAAAAAATAAGCTCTAAAGAGGCTGATGAATTTTAAATCAGGCAGGCATTCAAATAGGAAAAGTCCTTGCCGGAGGACTTTAAACATCTTTATCTTTATCTTCATCTTTCCAATTCTCAAAACATATCTGTCTACCGCGTGCTTACCTTTGTGCCAAGGTTTTCATCTCTTAATAATACAGAGCTACTAATACCCTGATTACATATTCCGGCTATAACAGAAATCAAAAGCTTCACCTCTTAAATTGCGCCTCGGGTTATAAATACTGCATATTAATTTTATTGTAAATCATCTTAAGTGATTTTAATTCTCAAGCTACATCCTCAAGCATCCTCAAGACAGTCCACCCTTTGAATATGGAAATAATCTTATGGTGTCAATAATTGGTACTGTTACCTTAATTAATTTTTTTCAAAGTCTAATTCATTCGCAATTTTTTTTCCTTAGTAATATCTTCAAAAAGTACCAACAAATATGAAACATAAAATGAGCGACTAGACTGGTATCACTCTTTCCTGTCATACATCGCTACAGTATTATTAAATTTTCCCTCCTACCTTTCTACTATTCCCAGCTCTTCATTTCCACGTGTCATTTTTCACTTATGTACAAAAATATTTTACATACTCCCGTAAGCTTCCGAGGGTCATAGAGCAAAAAGTACCTCTGCTTAAACTTTTTCTCTTCTCCATAAAGGAGACAAAAAATAAATAAATATTCGTAGAATCACAAAAGAAAGATGGAAAAATAACTTTCGGTCGTGCAATAACACAAGACTTGGCAATAAGTCAGAACGCTCGCAGATACATGCTTAAATAAAAAGTATCGGCTTTATGTTCTCTACACAAGTACACATATACATATATATAGACGCAAATAATGTAAAAGAGACTCACGAGTCGATATCCGACAATCGCACCCCTTAGGGAAATCGTTCTAAACCTTTTAAATTGTACCCACTATTCTTTATTTTTTTTACTTTAAAAAGAATAGAAAAAGTTGTAGTGCGTCTCCAACTCACAAATGGATACAGTAGAGTGTATCAGAAAAAAACGGTAAAATTTTTTTTTCAAACAATCATGAGATTTTCTCGAAGTAAAGAGTCTGTCAAAATTTGAACTCTTAATATTGATATTTAGAAGTAGCGAATTAAAATTTTCCATTTTAGTGAATTTCTTTCCAGTATAAGGTAAAAGACTCATTTATTAACTCTGGCCTAGTTATTGACACTTAATTTAAAAAAAAAAAAAAAAAAAAAAAACAACTTTGATAAATTAGAGAGTAAAAAAAAATGTTCTTCCAACAAGAATCACCCTAATATATATTATAAAATCAAAATCCCAGGCACAATATAGTAAAGCACAAACTAGAGTAGTCCAGGGACATAAATATAGCTCGATCCGAATAGTATCCATAGAACGGAAAGGGAATCTGTTTAAAATATGTTCCTGGTGTGCCGGCGTAGCATGAACAGCAGGAAGAGTATGGCAGTAGAACGCAACGGCGTTACGGTATGGTCGTTTGCCACGGGGAATAGCTAAATGCTTTTTGCGAGAGGGCATTTAAATCTTTACCTTTCAAGCCGAGCCACTCGAGCCACCTCCTTCTTCTTCATGCAGAACATTTCCTCACCCCAGACCCTGCCGAGCACTTTGTGAACCCTCTCACGACGGTTTTTACCCTTAACGTTCTCTCTCCTCTCCTCTTGGATGCTCTACAGTACATATAGGATTGGATAGGAGAAGTTTGGTGTAGTTTTTCGGTCTTTGAGGCAAGTTCAATCTTGGAGCTGAAAACAAGTGAAGAAATAAAGGAACACAGTCTCTGATGTTGAATTTGTTTGTTATCAATTTCTGGATTTAGTCCCAAAAGAACTTTTCGAGTGTCTGCAAATATAGAGTCTCTTTCCTCGCTGTCTATATTTGGTAGCGAGCTTTTTATAGAAATTGACCTTCTGTCCTAAGGGACCTCGAATAAATCTTACATTGATTGCTTTTGTTTGTAATAAATATTATTTCATTTTTTTATAAATTCTAATACCTCTGTACAACCTGATTATAAGTTAATGTTAGAGGATATGCGGAAAAATTTTTTTGAAAACTGTCTCAATTGAACTAAAGATAAGCGAAAAAAAATTGAGAAGTAACTTATAACCAGGTCGCACTAAATTAATTTTTTTTTTATGGATAGAAAATTTTATTTATAAACAGTTCTTTGAAATTTTTAAATCTATGAATATTGATGTTTCCTCCTTCGATGAATTTCTTTGCATTGATTAAACTCAGTGCCATCTTGTGATTTAACACACTCTTTGGAACAACAATCTTTATCTTTCTCACACTAAAAACAGAAATAAAAAAAAAAACAATAATGGCCATCAAAACTTAAAATATTAATAGAATTCTATTTCTAATTTTTGATTACTCTCAGAAACACACACCTGACCATATAATAAACAAAATGATGGTTCTTCAACGTTAAATGAAGTTGTAGTTCCAATTATGTCGCTGGTGTATTCTTCCTTTGGTTCCAAAATACAAGTAGGAAAGTAACTTTCTCTTAAAAATTCACATTTTTTCGAACAACATTCGCTCCCCCACGAGCACTAAAATATCGAGAATAAAAATTACAATTAATCAACAAACTTGTATAATATACATGCTTATTGTTTAATGATATGTGCATGAATTACAAATGATAATTAATACATACGTAACTCCCATCGTTCAAACAGGCTTCGCTTATCAATATCATTCTTACGCGTGTTCCGATAAGAATTAACAGATTAATAAAAACAAAGAGTGACATGTCGGTAAAACTTATAAGAATGTATTTACACGCTAAGCTACTTTTAATGCACTAAGTTACTTTTGGAGCGGTGCTAGTACTGATATACTCATTAGCTTCGATAGTAAACACTTACACTTATTACGTACACGTGTTGTAGAGTAGCATGACGTGGTCTTTGAGGATAAAATTAAATTGAGATAATGAGTGACCACAAACAACAGAAACATTAACACATTAACACATTAACAACAGTTCTTTGTTGCATGTGTTAGAATTGTTTTTGCAGAGGTTATAAAATGCGCGCGCAACTTGAATCATAACTTTTCCGTGTTTCTATGAGTTTTAATTATCAATCCAACAAAGTTCTAAGACAATTATCAACTATCGATAAAGTTGAAATTTTTGAAAATTTATTTTTAAATAGAAATAATTTTGAATTAAAATTAATTTGATATTTTAAGAGATTAAAATACTCAAAATAAATGTATTATGTGAATACATCTTCGGAATATCAAAGATATTCGATGGATTATTTATAAATCCTCGGAATATAGCGATTTGTAAAAATTGCAATTTGGTGAAGAGAAATTTGAATAATAAGTTTGCGATGAGAGAAAAATATGGAATTGGTTTTAAAATTGATTAATAAAAATAATATCATCAATTTTAATTTTATTTGACTATATACTACACTTAATTACACTATATTATTACATTTAACCAGAGCAATAGTGAGCCGTCAGTAAATAACTTGGAGGAAGACCAACAGAAATACACTTTCTAGAGCAGCAATCATCATCTTCCAGACACTGAATTAATAAATGTTATTAAATTATTTTTATTATTAGCTAAGACTCAAATTACACTACACTGTAAAAAAATCGGGATACCGAATAAAAAATGTTTAAACTAAAATAAATTATTATTTACCTTAAAAAAAAAAAAAAAAAAAAAAATGAATAGTCAAATTTTTGTTTACTAAGATGAAAAAAATAAACTAAAAAAAAAATTTTTATTGTAACAAAAATTATTTGAGGTTGTGTAATTTTAATTCAAAAAATCTCTCCGTACGCAGTTCACAATTTTTAAATGAAGATCAACTATTTTTTAACCTTCATTTAATCAAATTCACTCTGAAAATTTTTGACAGTGTAAAAGATGATAAAATAAATTTATTATAAATTGCATACATAATGTTTACCAGGAAAGCAGTATGTTGGATAGTCGATACTTAATAGGTCATATCCGGGTTTTTTATCAAACTGAATGCTTTTCTTTGATTCGCAGGTGGAGAAACGTCTTCCAGCAGCTTGACTACATTTATTGTGGCAGCATTCATAATTTTTTGAGCACTAGAATAAATTATAAGTTGTCGAATAATTATCTACTTTATGATTAATTGATCTGATCTAATTATACTTTAAATTAAAAAAGACTAAAAAAGTTGATTAACAAAAATAGAAAATAAGTCAGGAGAACAAACTAATTACTTACTTTTTTTAATGTTTAATTGTTGTAGTTTCATTTATTATTATCTATTAGTTATACTAAAGTACTTACAATACTGTCGAATCGTAAGCATCTTTTGTTTTTAACCGCTTGCATTTCAATTCCATTGGTGATTAATAAATAAATTAAAATTGTTGACAACATTTTCGACGGAAAGTGATATTGTTGTGGGCGATTGTTACTTGATAAAGTTAAAAAATTGATTGTTCAAAGAATATGCGTTTTAAAAAACTGTCATTAAAACTTATAAATAATACAGTAGAAATAATTACAATTGACAATATATTAAACATAAAGAAAATAGAAATAATTTGACTCTAAAAATAATCAAGTCGACAGAAAATAATTTTTAATTTTCCACTTTTCTCAATTTATTTGTATTTAGTTACAAAATTTTTTATTACTTTGAATCGTCATTTGTACTACGCTGAAAAAAAATGTATGTTCTATACATCCACTCTATTTTAACATGCTGGTTTCTCTATTGTAAAAATACTTATTCGTGTGGTACTAATATAAGTATCTGCATCATCACAATAATCAGTTTCAGTGCGGAGCTCATTATATCTATACATAAAACATTTCATGTGAGTAAAAGAGAGATAGAAATATAACTTATAACCAGGTTGTACTGTATTATATTTTTAGTTAAAAAAAAAAAATCAGTTGGAATAATTCATAAAAAAATTTTGTAAATAAATATATAAAGATGCATCGAAATATTTTTTTTCTTTACACTAGACTTAACACGCTCGCTTCGCTCGCCTTCATTTTTTTAAAAATCCCGCCACTATCTCAGTCGACAAATCAACAACCGAATAAAATAGTCACAGAAGTGACGTAAAACGATACGACATCCGGCCATCAACTTTTTAGAAGAGGGTGAACTGGGACATGCGAGATTAATATAATTTTAAAAATTTTTAAAAACTAATTGAAGACAATTCAATTAAATTATCATTCAATAATCGTCAGGGTGTTATTAGTGGAGATGTTAAATTCTGTGATTACAGTACTGGGCCTCGATGAAAAAAGACCGATGTGTTTGAGCACACTCCCGAGAACAGCAATCATCATTTATCAGACACTAAATAGTAAATATCACCATTAAATAAAATTCAGTTAAATGTGTCACTATTTGTAAAAGTTATGGTATTAATTCATTGAACATGTAATTACGTACATAATGCCCACCAGGAAAGCAAAATGTCAGATCCAAAATTAATGGTTCTGTTATGATTGATTTATCTGAATGAATTATTGCTTTGGAATTGCAAGTAGAAAAACTTTCTCGATCATCTTCGATGCATTGATTATTGCAACATTCAGAATTTTGTGAACACTGAAAAAAATTATGAGTAATCTGCAGTTCTAATTGCAAATCAAATTTCACAAATTTCATAAATTCTTTTATAAATTTTACTTTTGTACTCACAATAGTACCATCTTGTAAACAATGGCCCTTTTTATATCCTTCTATTCCAATGGTAATTAATAAATAAAATACAATAGTCAGTAACATTTTGTAAAATAATTATATTATTACAAGCGATCGTACCTTTACTAAATTAAAGAAATAATGGTTCTGAAATTAAAAGTCTTAGTCCCAATCAATAATTTGTGATAAGCAAAAGTTTACTTCACTATAATGTTAAGATAGATATATATATATAGATACAACTTTATCATAGTAACAGGGATAATTACCTAGTCGTAGTAATAAAATACTTTAAGTGATTAAACGTTATCATACATTTTTTCCAAAAAATAAGTTCCTAAACTAGATTCGATTTCTTGTAGCTATAGGTAATTTTATTTTTTTTTTTTATATAGTTTTTAATAATTACTAATATTTACACAGTTAAGAATTCGAAATTAAAAAACTATTATAACCTTTTTCCTAAATTTGAGGTAACAGATATATTATAATATTTATTAAAAAAATTTAAAAGTCAAATTTTTTGGAAAAATAAAATTTAAATTTACAAACTTGAACTTAAAATAAACTGTTTGAAATTTTTTTTTAATCAAACAATAATAATAATAATAATAAATCATTAAAGACAATGAAATAATAAGTGTTAGTGTATCCGAAAGGAAAAAATCAATATTTCAATATTACCACAGAGTAACCCTGATAATAAAGAGCAAGTGAGAGTCGGAGTCGGGAGTCGGAGGGTTGTCATGTAGCGATGGAGCTTTTGATATTTATGCGCTATAAAAGACCGACCTGGAGTGGGTTCTTGAAGGGCAGTAGCGGAGTCAAGGGTGACGTGACCGGACATAGTTTTCGGGGGACACACCTCACTTTATCTTTAACTCCTCCTTCTCTTGCTTTCCCGGTCACTTACAACACACTCACTTGTACATAACTTGTATATAAATATAAACCACCATATTACTGTTCTATACTATACTGACACACTATACTTGATACTTGATGGCATGTTCTTGCAAGTGACCGATTTACTCACACAATGCACGGTCAGGCAGCCCTAGAGGGCCATCAAATCTCAAAGACGCGTGATAACTGAGATCAAAGATTCAACTTCCAAACCAAGTGCCTGTTATGATGGATAATGAATAAAAGTATCTTTTTCCATCACATCTCTCACTGCTATTGCTATTGCTATATATTCTTCTACTAGGGGCGATCAAAATGTCTTTCAATACTCGAGATTACTGGGAACATATAAAAAATTTATTTTTATTTACTTGCTAGGACAAAAATGTAACATGACTTTTTTTTTTAGTTTATAGAAGGATGAAGAGAATCAATTTGATTTATTTTTATGAAATTTATACTGATAGAAGGATTTTTTTGAGTAATAAACTATTTAATTAAAAATTTCTTTCAGGAGCTCATTTGAGATAAATAAATATTTACTACTAATCAATAAATTTTATTTTTGTCTTAAATGAATATTTTTTACTCAAAAGAATAAATGATTAAATATCAAGAAATCATTTTGTATAAATATTTTCCACGGGAAAAAGCTATATAACAAGCGATTTATCAACTGTTAATCAACACTCGTCCCTAGAAAGTGAATAAAATATTATAAAATCTTATTAAATAATCAAAATGTATCCATTAAGTGACGTAAATGTAAAAAAGATAGTAAAGATAAAATAAAGCTGAAAGAAACGATAGCAATAAAATGAAATATCCGTTGAAAATCTTTATTTAACTTTTTTTATTTTAAACAAGAGCATTAACGTCCAGCCATTTAAGCAGTATCCGGGAACCTGTTAAAAGGTTAACGAGTAAGCGTTGAATTAAATTGAAAAAATGTTAAAAGACTTTTATTCTCTGTATACTATCTCGAGGACGGGAGAGCAGAGCCAAGTAATAGTTTAAGTAATTTCGTCTCATTGCCTTGTCGAGGAATGTCCGGTCTAGTTGAAAAAGGATCCATTCCCCAGGAAAATAATCGCACCACTTCACCCTCCGAGCGCGCAAACGAGAGTAATTCTGCTTTTCTTTTCCTCGACATTTTATTTCTATTTATATTTATTTTTTACTTTTATTTCATCTCATTTTGTTTATTTTTAGAATTTTTTACTTTTTCCTTCCCACAGTCAGATAAGAAATTCAAACTATTGTCGAGCTATCACATTCTATTGTGTGTATGCGCTTTTTTAATCCTAACCTGCGATATTTCATAGCGTAGTTCTTTCACTCCCTCGTGTACGTCTTCTTGCAATTCTCATATATGTCTACACATAAACATATATGTGACCAATAAAACTAGAGAGCTGAGTGACGGCGAATAACCACTCTTAGCTTTTGTGTAGTCGGATACGTCGCCGTAGACTCTTTCTATTGAGGGTTTCAGATGCCAAGAGAAAAATGATAGTGTATACTCGTCTCTCGTCTCTAGTGGTTGTTATCGGCCATCAGGTTTTATATCCACCCGGTACAAGGCTCTGAGAAAATAAGGGCTGAGACCGGAAAAATTTTATTGACAAAAAAAAGTTTAGTAATAATGATTGTGATATGATAATAAATATAAATAGAAAAAAATATGTGTATTAAGAAAAAACAAATTTAGTTGTTCCAAATAATTAAAGATTGATTTTATTTAAAAAAAATTAAAAGACTGAAATTTGAAGTGATATAAAAATACAAATAAAATATACCTCTATTACTAAACAATAATTGTCAATAAGAGATTAATTTTCAGTATCTGACGAAGCTAGAAAATTAACGAAACATTGAACAAAAATTTTAAATAAACATTAATGCGAAAACTTATACATTAAACTGTAAACATAATTATTCATTAAAAAATAATTATGAACAATATTGATATTTACAAAATTTAATATTTTTTTGCAGGTCGTTCTCGCACATTGAACACGAGGCGCCACGGCATAGCCACATTTCATTGGATTTTCTGTCTGAAGACTTCAAGACAGTCGCCTTATTGACCGCTTTTCGATGTATCGCTTCTCTAGACCGAGAAAAATAAAATACTCACAGCTTTCGAACTTACACTCGTAGCTCGTAACTCTCTTACAGTTTTATCAGCAATATATCCGATTACCCAGCTTTTTTATGGAGCTTCTATTTTTTTTTCTATCATTTGTTATTTTTATCAACGTCTACTTACTTCAACTTCAGCTCCAATAAAAAAAAATCACAGCTTTAGAATGTAATTATAATTACTCAATTCTATTCTGTTTTTTTCCTCAAAAAAAAAAAAAATGATTCAATCTCTTATTTAGAAAAAATAGAGCTAAAAAATTAATAAATCTCTTTTGAAAAAAATTTTGGATCATGTAATTAAATTAGTATCATAATAAGTTTAAAGTTGTCAATATATACTATAAACTTTGAGAAGTGTGTCGCCATGACGAATTCGAGGCTACAAAAAACGTCTAGTAGGTGAGGAGTCTTTGTGAGATAAAATGTGGGGGATTTTGTCGGTTAAATAATATCAACCGTCGTTCATTGTGCGTGCAGTGTGTGTAAATACGTACCTATATGTTTGTAAAGAATTTAGAATATAATATAAGATATATCACTATGACTATGACTATAGTTAAAGAGTCATCCTCATCCTCAACTCAGATGTCTTATAAGTCTCATGTGTGTTATAATATCTATATATATAATATCTTGAGTAGAGTAGAGTCTCGAGCATTTCATTTTTATTTAACTTATTTCACTACAGGGATATAGTTAATTCGTTAGGACGGCTCCTAAGCTGATTTATTTTCGTAGACAAACGTGGGAAACGGGTAAATGGGGTCAAGACAGATCTCTGTTTAGAGCTTTCAAGCATAAATAAAGGAAATAAATTTAGGTATGCTATATAGGTATATGGATTATATATATTATGCATACAAAGTGATTTTAAGCGTTGGGTATGGTAAATATAAAATAAAAATTATTATTTTAGTGGATGATGGATCGAGCAATACCTTGACTAATGTTTTAATTTATTGGATAATTATTTTTCAACGCACGCCTGATTTGAATTGATTGACATTTAGTCGCTCTTTTTTAATCAAAAAATTAATATAAATATTAAGATTAATAAAATTACTATAAAATAAAATTAAATTTATAGAAAATGAAGAATTTTCTTCAGTGTGGGAACGGATCTCAGCACTTAAATTTCAAATAAAAATCACATTATAATTGTAGTAATATTATCTAGTAATTAAATAAAATCTTTAATTATTTGACTTTTAAAAACGATTAAATATTTTCATTCATAAGTACAAAATATAATAGCAGAGTTGGATACGAGTACAAAAGATGCGTGTACATATGATATGCAAAGAGACAAAATTTCTCACGGACACTTGACCAACGATCAACGAGTTACCGTGAGAGATAAATAAGTTATGAAGACAGCCTATCTATTTATATTTACACACACTCACACAATACACACACTGACGTTTTGTTGGGATGAACACCCTCTTTGAGGAGTTATTTTAATGACAGAGTAAGGAATCTAAACTGCGAGGCTGATAAATGCTGCTAAAATAAAAGGAATATGGAAAATAAATAAAAATAAAAATAATAGATTGTAGAAGCAAAGTGAATAAGTGAAGACAATTGCCGACGTGCAGCTGAAGGGAGAGAGCGAGAGTGTGCTCCCAAAGGAAAGAAAAAGACCCGGCAAGTGGGTACACAATGGATTTCCCGCTAGCTGGACACATGGCGTTTTATTTTCCGCCTTCTATACTCTGTACCCTCTATCTCTTTACTTGTCGCTATTTATATATATATATATATATATATATATATATATATATATATATATATATATATATATATATATATATATATATATATATATAATGTAACAAGAAGAAAATAATCGGCACACTACTTCGACTCACAAGACACCGCGGCTATTTTTATTTTTAAATTAGAATATACTAGAGTACAATTATTACAATTACCGGTAATTACTACGGCTATTTGTTCGTTAATCGTTACGTTAATGTCCGAGTTTAGTTTCTATGCTTGTTTATTTTCTTGGGTATTTATGCTCGCTTTAATATATGAACTTGTTCGTGGAAGTTTTTGTTTTTTTAGTGATTTATTGTTGTTTCAATTGTTTTATTATTTTGCTTTGGAAAAATTAATTTTAATTTGAAAATTAATTTTTCGAGAGTTAAAAGAACGAGGATGGATTTTGAAAAATTAGAGTATTATTGTTTAATTTTAATAAAAAAATTTTTGAATTTGTAATAAATTACAAATCGCTACATAAATTCTATTTTCTATAAATTGTTACTTGTAATAACTAAAAAGATAAATGAAAAATAATTAATATAACTAGAAAATAAACATTCACTTACCAAATAAATAATGAGTCACTCAAAAGTCTTTGCATCTGAGTCACGGAGCTAATTTATCGGAGCACAACAATGTAAGAAATAAATAAAAAGTGGTTAAATTAAAAGTGTGTTATGAATAATTGTGTACACACAGGTGGTGCTGATGATCAAACACACATTACACGACAAGCTACTCTAATGTACACACATATAATATATATATATATATATATATATATATATATATATATATATATATATATATATATATATATATATATATATATAGAGATTTAGATTTACTGATAGCAAACGACACATTCCTCCGGACTTATTACGAACAGAACTGAGACGGATGATATGAGACTGAATATAAGTTACAAGTTAAGAGTAAGAGGAAAAAAATTACAACCGTTTTTATTTATTGCCTTTTTTTGAGTGATATACCCGCATCCATTTATCCCATATAATAGTTAGTTAGAGGACATTGTATCGGAACACGTGTGTGTCGTGATACATACGCATACGGTATGTCGTAGTATGTAGATACGAGTAATATGCATGACAATGAAGTGTCTCGGAGATCATTCCTCGCTCTTTATACTATATTAGTATCTCACTATTAATATTATTATTATAATTATTAATGGTACTTTTTTTACAATTTTTTTTAATATACATTAAGCAAAAAATGTTGTACCAACAACTGTTCAAAAAATTTCTTTCTATTTATGTATAAATATAAATATATTTTATACATTGAATAGAAATAGATTTTCCTTGCATATAATATAAGGTTTTTGCTAAATAAAATTTATTTGTCGGAAGACATTTATCGGTTGAAGCACCATTACATTGAATTATTAAAGATATTTTCTATTCTATTTCTGATGAGGAAAAATAAATGGCAGATGTCAATTAAATATTGAATATTAAATAAACTTTTTTGAAATTAATTTATTCAGTTAATTGGCTTATTCAATCGATTATTGAATGGAAGCTTTTAGGTGGCTTGTTAATTATTTTAGTTGTTATTTTTTGATGGCTCTGAGTCGCCAGAATAAAATATTCAGGCTGCTTTTTTCGCCGGCTCGTAACCGAGGTTATTTAAGTACCTGGTAATTGAAGGTTATAATCCCGTTAGAATATTCTAATGATAATTAAAAATAATAATAGTGATAGAAATGCATGCTCGTTATAGTCTTCAGAGGTAGTAAAATATTATACTATCCTTTTTTCGATTTAATTATTTTTTAACGATAAGTTAACATTGAATTTTTAGCGCGGGATTACTCAAATGTTTGTTGTAAATAACTGCAATGTATTTTAAAGTTGATTTTATTTATTTTAAAAGACTGAAGTTGTGTTTTAATGTGAAAATAAATTATATTGGTACTTGATTATTTTTGGAATTTTTTTTTAATAATTTATTAGCTCAAAAAATTTTTTAAATTATCAAATGCACATAAATTGATGATAAAATACCTGACAGTACTTAAAAAAAAATTATAATTGTAATCTAAATTGCAATTTTCAAGCTTTTAGATAGGCACTGGAATGCACAATGTAATGCAAATAAATCAGCTTATGCATCAGAAAAACGTAAGAATAAATAATTAAAAGTCTATAATACAAATTATAATAGAAATAATCAAATCAAAAGCTATCGACATCTTAAATCATTAATACCACAAGCTATCGGAGCGTAACAAATGTCACCGCTACTTATGTATCTTATCGTAAGGAATATTAGCAATAAATCGCACCAAGAAATTATGTATTTACATATTTCTATATAAATCTACAATAATAATGGTGACACAGATACGGATCGATGCTAATCTCAAGTATTCAATTATATGAAATAAAAGAAAATATATCATATATCGAATGTCATTATCACTTACAAACCAGTTCCAGGATTACTGTTACAGTTTAATGACTTTTTAACAATAAAATAAATCTATTACGCATTCTTGGTAGGATTGACCTCTTCATATATGTATATTGTTTTGTTATACATACAATCCATTAAAAAAGACATAAATCAGATAATAAAAATCAAAAAGGACACAGGGTTCGAGGAACGTAAATTTGAAACTGCTATACAAAGTTGTGAATACTTAAATAAATATTAAAATGTAGAATTAACCTTCTTGACATCGTTATATTGCTTTTGAGAATAATTTAACAGCTTACAGACCGCAGTGTATTAACAGGAAATAATAGTTTGTTATTTTGAAACGGCCGGCTCGGATGTATTTGGGGCGTTTTATAGGGTTGCATAAAAGTGGTCACAAAGTTGCTGAAGATATGAGAACTAAATGAATAAGAAAAAAGGCTCCAGCGAGTGTCCAGTTTTACGGTCCTGTTACCGTTACCGTAACAAAAGAGGGTCGGTACTGAGATTTTTAGTACTGTACCCTTACCTATACATATACACATCGAGATTTGAGACTGTTTACCCTCGACAAAAAATATCCGCAAGACTGATGAATGCCGATGGCCACCCATTAAGCACTTTTAGTCATTCAAAACCCGATACCGATACAAAGTATACCCTAATATTAAAATAGTATAAATAAGTATTTTAATTTTTAGACAAAGCTTTTAAGGTAATGGATTTCCGCGTAAACTATTATTGGGTCTTTTATTTTTTTATTACTGGTTCAATATTTGGATGTTGAGTCAACTAAATCCTGAATTTTATTAATTTTTTTTTTTCAATATATTTCGTATTAGTTGAGAAAGTTTTTTGAAACGGACACTGAAAAAGAAACTACTTGAGTGAAAAATAATAGTATCTTCAAATTTATATTTTTGACACAAGATCTAGTATTCAGTTTTTTAAATTCAAAAAATGAACTAATAAATTAATAAACTAAAAATTTTTGACGAATAGAATATTATTGAGAATAATTTTATATTGAGAGGAAATTCTTTTAAAAATAAAAGAAAAAAAACATATTTGAAATGAAATTTCCCTTCAATCAAGCTAATTTTTCTACTAATCTACATTGGTACTATTTATGACTTTCCTTCCACCTCCCAACTTAGCAAAAATAAACGAGGAAGTAGATATATCCTCTCAACAGGTAAACAAACAAATCAAACAAGCAAGTGAAGCAATGTGTCTCAGTAGGACGACGTGTTGTACTTATAAACGAACACCGGTCACGAATATTGCGTTTAGCTCTCCTTACACATTACACGTACGCTCTATATCTATATTTTATCCGTTGAACTCGTATTGGCGTGGTCCAGTAGCGAGTCCTCAGCATCCAGTATCTTTCATTCATTGATTCTGGTTGACTGTTGGCCAGTTGGGTGTAAAAACATGCGTCGCCATATACAGGTCTTTAAGCAATTCTTCATTCCAGTCCCCCGCATTCACTTGCATTGCTTGATACTCCGAGTCCCCTTCCTCCAATTTACTCTATATTTATTTATTTCAACTTGTGGTATATTTATCTCGACTCTCAGCTTCAATCTTGTCTCTTTTTGTATCATTACGTCTCGCTAGACCGGCTTTGCTCCGTTGAGTTGAGGTTTCCCGCGTTTTCTCTGATCAATGACTTGAGATTGCCTGTCGCCAATGCATTTTATCTTTTCTCTGCTTATGTTTATGTTTATATTTATATTTACACACATATACTGCACAAAAGTCAGGAGTTGAGGCTGTACGTGAGGCATACAATATACAAAGTTGTGACATACGCGATTACCTTGGACTTACGTGCATATATTGTTGGTTGCATTGTCGTACAGATATGGTTGATCCATCTAGTATAACGACCTAACGAGATTTCTGCTACTACGCTCGCATGTATTGCCTCAAGTTGGGATTATGTATGATAGAAAAATTCATGCTTGTGCATGAGTGTGCAGAATGTATATGCACATGTATATTAATATAGTTATAAGTTATAACTTGTCTGTGTCAATATAATGAGAAAAAGAGAAAAAAACCTAGACACAGATATAAGATAGAGCTTAGGGAGGGATACTGGTACTCTTGTGGGGATTGAGAAAAATGTAAAAGGAAAATATGTGGTTAACCTCGAACGATCAAATAGAGACTTTTTGCGCATAACTTTTTTAATTTATTTTTGTCTTAACTATATACTTGACATTAGATTTAATTTTTAGTATCTGAAACTTGGATATGGGTTATTTCAATGGGTACTAATGGATCGTCTGTGAAAAGTTAACTTTAAAAAGATTGATTGATAGATTAGGAGAATGTTTATTTTTATTTAAATGTCATTTTTAACGCTAGACTAGGCCAAAAAAATCGACTAAATTTTTCATAGAAATATAAAAAATACTGTCACATTTTGAACAATTGGAAAATTTTTAATTTTTAAAAATTGAACGATTATTATGACTCAGTCTAATATACAATCATAAAAAACTTGAATAATTGATTTAAGCAAAAAAATCTTAAACCAAATTTAAACATTTACTTGAATGCTATTCTTTCCTAAACATTAGTGAGTTTAATTTAAAACAAAGAAATGATTTTTCAGGAAAAAGGAAAATTAATAACAGAGATCAGGAGTATCAGTAATCAGCGTACGACGAGACAGTGTATAATAACAGTTAAGCATCAAGTAAAGAAAAACAGCTTTCTCTCTCGACAGGTTTTCAGGTGTAGAGTGTAGTGTGTGTTGATATTCCGCTGAATGCGTGTCTGTCGACTTATAGTTATCCATACTCCATACTTTAACTAATATAAACTCTTAAGCATCGCGGAGAATAAAATAGACAGATAAAACACACATGAAGTAACACTAGCATTATGCGGTCAAGTTGGAGTTTCGAGTTGTCGGTTGTTGGTTGTCGGAAAGCTGATGCAAACTCTCGACTGGCATAATGTCTAGTGTAGTACCAGCTTGAATATAATAGTATGGAAGCCCTCTGGGTTATCTGCGATATATTACAGTCTATATAATGTCGTATGATAGATACATGTAGGTAAAGGTATAGCATAGGCAGACATTGTCTTGACTCAATACCATACCAGTGGTCTATGAAATAGAGATAAATAAAATCTAAGGCTAAAATTTATCTAAATGTTATGCTATTATTTATGCATTGTGCTGTTAATTTTAAATTGTTATAAATTAGTCCCCGTCCCAATCCTAGTCTTTAGGTTAAGTTACTTTTCCGTAGCTTGTTAGCTGCTAGTTAGTCTTATGGTCTTAGCCTTATCTCTTTCCTGGATATTTATACCATTATTATTATCAATGTAATTATTACTATAACATGTTATATGGCACATAGAGTTTATTATTTATCGAGCGATCAACACGTCACTTATGACTTTTTATTTAAACGGTAAATTGATTTCCGTTAAAAGTGAAATGTCTGATGTATCACCGAGATCTACGGTAATGATTTAAGTAGATGGTAAGTCGTAAAAATTTTAATTCTTTGATACTTTGTTTTTTCCCTGTCGTGACTTGGACGGTTAGATTTTCTTTTTATATTTAGAATGGAAAATTATTACAATTTTAAATTGTAACGTGTTGTTTGCTGATTAGTGATTAGAGACTAGGGAGTTTAAGTACGAAGAAATTTTATCGGTTTAAAATTGTGGATAAATGAAAGTTACAGTCGGAATTAGAGGTATGCTGGAAAAGAAGTTTGTAGGAAGTGGATGGTGAAGTTGGAAAAAATTTGAGCAATACATAACATATTATTGCTAATATTACAATATATTTTAGAGATTCCGATAAGCTTCAACAGAAAAAATTCTCCCATATGGATATATCTAGCTTTATATGTTCTAATATTCTCATATATGACCTGATGTGGTCATGATAAAGTCAAAAATGATTGATAAATAATTTAATTATTGTGCATTGTCGACACTTAGCTTGAAATACTATCGTGGCTCTTGATTGAGATTTTGCTTAATTATAATAATTTATGATAAACAACTCTTATTGAGAATTGAGGAAGAGAGATATTTGTGGATAATATATTACTTTCACTTGTCGGTAGTTGATTATCAGCGATTTTCTCTCTGTTTACACTCCTGTCGGTTTTCCAGGTAAATTTACAAGTCTCTGCTTGTGCAAATATGCGGTAACTAAAGGTAAAATACTAGAGGATTACACTAGTCGCTAGTTAAGTACATATCATATAATATACAGGGATAAGTTTATATACATTAACATTATATACACACTTTGCATATAATGTGTATATAAATAACAGCAAACATTAATATGAGTATCGTATGATATTGAGTGCTGCTGCAGTATGTAATGATATGTTTGGCTATCGGTTAAGATACGATACGATATGGGGTCAACCATTAATCGTTAATGTTGTAAGGATATTTGTATTTATATTATTTTTATTCATAAATATAAATGCGTAGTAAATGTTTAGTTTCTTTATCCCTATAACGCACACTTTAATCACGTATTTACATATCATTATAAAAGTAAGATTTATTTTATTTTCTTTTATAGTACGAAGTTTAATAATAAAACAAAATAAAATGATTTTCAATAAAATAAAAAAATAAAACTGTATTTTACTCTGTAAAAAATTTTCCGTCACTACAATCCTGTATTAAAAAGTTTTGTAATAAATATTTAACATAAAAATTTGATTATAAAATTTTTTTATGTTAAGCAAAGCAACTAATTTTCTCTGATATATTATTCTCTCACTAGCAGACACAATTTACTATAATACACATTCGACAGAAATGATTTACGTATTAATCAATACCGTTTTGGCATTAGAAGTACTGTGCGTTACAGATCACTAAAGCACTTTTGAATAATTATTCATTTTCTATTCCATCTACCACCGATTTGATTTATTCCCTGTACTGTACTGCTTTAAAATCTCCAGATTAATCTGACTAATTATAACCGTTCCTACTCTACTAATTGTCATACAATAATTATACAAATTCTGTTTGATAATTAATTACGTCTGCTCTGACACTGAATTAAAATTAAAAACGGTTTCTATTGAAAAAAAAAAAAAAAAAAAAAACTTTTTTAGTCAAAGAAAAAATTTTTAAAAACAAAAATGGTCTTAGCTTATATTAATAATTTTTTTTTATTATTTTTTAATTTACAACTGAATTATTGATCAACTGTGAGTATAATGTAGCCAAAAAAATGGCAACTTCCGACTAAATTTTAACGAAATCTCCTAAAAAGCATCGAAAGCATGCAAATATATCTATTGTATAAATTGTAATGAAGCAAGAACCAATAATCAGGTGATGGTTATTTTGGTAAAATATAAAACAAAAGTATAATCCATTTGAGATAAAAATTTTTATGGGGAACACTCGTCGAGCAAAGTGGTCGTAACGATAAACAAAGAGTATACTTAAGATATATAGTATGTGTATGGGAGAATAGTGTTGAACTCACTTATATATAAGAGCAAGAGCAAGAGCTTTCAAAGGAGTTATTTGGATTGGTTGAAAGCACTTTTTCGTCAGACGATCGTCGATGCTTTTAATCAGAATCGAATAGTTTCAGTTGAGCTACGGGCACGGTGATTGGGTTTCATCGCGTGGGGTAATCAAGGTTATAGTTCGGATTATGGCGCTGATTGAATTAACCCCGTGTTGTCCAGGCTCGTAAACTCTTACTTAAGTCACGTTACACTGAACTACCAACTCCTCCCTTACCTTGTACCTTGTATTACTGTCCGAAGCCGAAAGCTAATATACACCCTCCAGTATTTCGTAGTGATACGAATTTCATACTGATCTAATAAAATGTTTTTTAATTATAATATTATTAATATAGACTCTTAATTTTAATCAAGCAAAGCATATTATTATTTCACGTGAGATTCAAATTATTCAAAGCAGCTATAAAGGGAAAATAAAAATAAAAGTATATTATCTAGAAAAGTGGCGTGATAAAAATTATATAATGTAATAACTAATAACACTTTTTATCCAGTAACCGTTGAATTAATATTTTTTTATACACACTAAAGTTAACAATTGTATAATTGGACGGTGTTTTGTTAAATAGCGTCTGATGAAATTTACTACCGAGTATTTCTCATTTTTGTATTATTAACTACGTACACGCCATACACATGCATACTCAATCTATTCAGTGCGTAATAGTCAATGGAAAAGTCGACAAGTTACTACTTGAAGAGGAACGACCTGAGAAAGTGCTGTTTCATGTCTAATCCCGGTTATTAAGACTCGATTTTATGCAAGACTTTTAGTTGCCATCAGATTCTGTTTAACAAAGAAAGCTTTTTAGAACAGAACTAGAAATTTGTCATTTAGTTTTAAATTGTAATTTTTTTAACTAAATATTTCTAATTCAAAATAAAAAATTTTACTTTACACACTTAAAATTTAAATTTACCAACTTCTTTTAACTTCCATCTATTCAATTCCTTGCTTTCAATTTTCAGACGAATAAAAGATGGCGGCAGTTTGAAAATCAACGACGCGTAACGTACGGGGTTCGCCGACATATAGGTTGAATGATAATAAATATAAATATAAATATAAATAAAATAGAACGAGTAAGAAAGAAAAATAATAAAAGGAGAATTGCTGGATCGTCGAAGACATGACGCTATCACTAGATGTCGTGCGTATAACGTAATAACTGTGTCATCCTCCTTTCTATCTTACAACTATGACTCTCATTCTCTCCATTACTAACAACAACTTGTACGTCTATCTACACAATATACTTCTGGTACTTTTACTGGTGTAGTATAAATACAGATATATAATATACAGTCGGTGTGTATGTAATACAACGTAATATTTGTAGGACGGCGCGTAGTGTCCCTCTTTAACGTCATTACATTTTACGTTTCCCTTTCTACATCAGTGCCAGCAGTATAAGTAATACTATCACTATCACTATCGCTATCGCTATCACTATCACTCTCTTTTTCATCTCTCCCACGTTGTATTCCACTCGATCCTCGTCTATCCTTATTCATAAATGCGCCCGTTGCTATACAGAGCACTGTGTCTGCCACTGGGTTGATTGGATCCACTTAACCGGGTATACTCACCGTACAAACATTACTGTTCTATGGTGTATGGCTAAGTGTGTTTCGTTGTGCCAATGTCTGCCGCTGGGAGATCACCATGGATTATAAACAATTCTATTTTATATTCAATCTTTTTATACTCTAGAGAAATTCACCTACTTCCTTTTTTTGTTCTTTTGTTTCAATTTAATTAAAAGCTATCTACGGAAATATTTGACAATGGCTGACTATTTTTGAAGACAAAAAAAAATTTTACTTACAACTGGAGTCAATTTTTTTTTCTCATTGTAATAATTTACTGGCCATAAAAATTCTAAAATTTATCAAATGTCTATTAATTTCAGTATCATTATTTATTTATCAATTTTAATCCTCTCTAAGACCAATAGACAATAATAAAATAGACCTATATTTTCTAGTCCATTAATGGGTAAGTGTAATTGACTAAATAGCGCCCATTGTCGAAACTAATGACACGAAAGACCGAGATTATTTTATTATCACAAAACCAGTGACCAAATTTAAGACCAGTATAGTCCAGTAATAGTGATTTTCCCTGATTTCGACACTCATAAAATAGGACAGGCAATAAATACATACATGTATTCCTGCCCGCGAATTAAATAACACAGATAACTATAAAACTAAATTGAGAGCAAATGTCGAGATTGTTTCATTATCTCTTACATAATATTTAATATAAAATAAAAAACTACTCCCGTGTATTATTTTTTTCATCATGGCCCTAAATTAGAGCATGCGCCACTTGTCCGTCAATTGCTCTCCAAAATACTAATGTAAGAGTTACATTACACTACTCACTTTCTAAAAATTAAAATTACCCATTAAATAAATCACTAATTAATTGTTTAATTACATAAACCATTAATAATTTATTAAATGAAAATTTTTTATCGACTTTCCAATACTAATGACATTTATTAAAGCCGTAATGAATTTTTTATTTTACGGTAATAAGTATAAAAAAATTTAATGACAATACAATGAACAATTTCAGCAAGGATCAAAGATTAATTATATAGAATTTTTTATTTTTAATGATAATGTATTAAGACGTAAGCTTGTCTTGCCTTTACTGTTTAGTGACTCACAAGGTAAATTTGCTTTTATATTATAAAAGTGTGAGAGTATGTGAGCATATATGTGTAACAATATAAATACAAAATCTAAATGAATGAGTTGAGTGTACTGATGTAAAATTAACGATCTAGTGTTTATTATTGACGTGTCAACGGAGCGTAATTCGGTGTACAGTGTTATATGTACAGAACACAAGACTACTCGTCCAACGAACCGTACATTATCTGGCTTGTCTCATAACATGTCTTACGACAAAGTGATAAGCTAAACAGACGATACTAACTGCGGAGCTTGTCACATGAAAATCAGACGCAAGCACTGGATATTACATTGCATATAATCTAATATTGTGGACGTCTACATTATTATAGCGTCTATGTGTTGTCTGATGAAACTTAGTCACGATTACAAACATTTTTCTATTTTAAGTCAGGATAAATAATGTTGTTGAGATAACTAGGGGTTTGGCGTAATAAAGTGATTGGAAAGATTCTTTATCATTTTTACGAAAATTTCTTCGATAATACTTAGAAAACTGTCAAAATTGTTTTTTTAATTGTTGAAAAAAATAAAAATTTTGGCTAAAAATTTATAGTTCGTAATTTTTGTCAAATTTTTTATGAAAATGTAGGATCTCAGTTTTTTTTTCAAATTTTATATTTTCAAATTATTTATTGAAATTTTAAATTTCATTCCATACTTTACCAAAAATTTTATCGAAAAATATTGCCAAATAAAATAATTTAACACTCACCGAATTCCGCCAGCCTATCTGAAGTTGATACTCTTTAAATTCTCCAAGATTATCTGCCTCAGAATGTTTGTCTGTAATTAAAAAAAAAAAAAAAAAAAAAATTATTAGAGTGTTTAGAGCATACTTATAAGTGGCACTGGCGATCAGTGTGTCCAATCAATTCACCGGGAGCGTAAAACGTTGATTTATGAGTTTTTAAAGTGGATCGAGGATCGAAGGATCGAGCGAATCGCGAAGAACCGAACATTTGACTGCCGTTATCTGAAATACGGTTGAGCGAGATTAAAACCCGTCTTGGATTCATGAGGTGCTTCCGTTCATCGCCGGCAATATAAAACGTGCTACTACTTAATGCCTTATACGCTGGCTTCTTTAAATTACTTTGCCTTTACTTTTGCTCTATCTCCTTCGTCCATATTACGCTATATACTCTCCTCAATAATTTCTTGATCGTTTCATTTCATTTCATTTCACCAGCCTAATTTTTTTTTTCTTATTTTCTTTATTACTGATTTATAAATTATTCACGGCTTATTATTTGCGCCAATTAATCGCTGCGTTAATGATAGTTGACAAATAACAATCACCTTTTTTTTTTTTTTTTCGGTCCCTGTCAAATTTATATCAAAATTTTTTTAATCACATGTATGTCAAAAATTCAATACAAATAATTTAAAAAAAAAATAATAATAATGACAATAACTAAAATTAAAATAACAAATTCATAAGATACAAATTCTTAAACTAATATTTGAATATTTACAAAAAATATTTACACGCCGGTTATATCCAAACATTAATCCATATATAATATCTGTAAACACTGCAGTCGACAATATTTGTAATTCAACAATAGAATTTAGCGTAAAATAAATTCAATATTTAAATAAAAATGAAATGATCTAATCTTAATCTAAATCAGAAAGAGAAAAGCCGTCGACGATTCACACGTTAGTTACAAGACACCTGAGACTGCTCGAGGTGGATAAAATTTAAATTTACGTCTTAATGTTACAGGCTAAACTAACACGACCAAGGATCTATAAGTAGGTCGTGTGTATGATAATGAGGGTATTATTAAAGGCACCGCTGCCCTTGGCCTTCAAGTACCTAATATACAATATATTCAGGACACTGTATTGCTATCAGCCCACCGTCTGTACGGCATAATACAAAGTAAAGAGATTAAATAATGAGCCGTCATCTGATTTCGGGCTCAACACCTGAGACTTAATTAATCCCGTCTTTATTCGCCTTGGTCCCTTCAAAAGCAAAAGGGTTCGACGTTCGATGCAAATTATTCATTTATTTATAAGACAATTTATTTTGAATCTGAGGAATTTTAATTTACACTCACCCCTTTATGTCTTTATTTTTTATTTTAAGACGAAGAAGCTGATGTTTAAATTAAATTAAATTAAATTTAATTTGAAATTACTCTTTACAGTTCTGTCTAACTCTCAGCAGTTAAATTTAAAGATTAAATGCCCGTTTTATTGCGTCTTAATTTTTAGGTCTTTTATGCTGGTAATAAGACCAATTGCTATCGTTTTGTGTCGAAAAGGTTTACTGGCTAGTAAGATAACAAATGCTTTTTAATTACCTGGTGTTTATTTAACAAAATAAAAAGTAGTCGAGTATTTTTTATAGATAATGTAAATAGATAAAGTTGTTTATATTGTTTTATTTAAATCAGGATATAAATTTAATAAGTTTAGAATTTATTGTCTATTTTAAAAATTTACGAGATACTTATTGTACAAATAAATCAAAGTACACTAAAGTGTATATCAGACTATAAAATTCCATGCGAGTAAACTCTTTTCACATGAATGTATGTACGTACGTAAGTATATATATGGAGGCTATAAATGCTGTAGCAGCACTTTTGTGTTATCACAACTCGTACATATCATTGCTTATCAAGTCGGTTATGTATCAAAAGACTTACATGGGAAAGTTCATCTTTACGATTAGATAATAATTTGCAATATTATCTAGAAAGATTAATTTCGCCATTTTATTACCAATTATAAACAAAGATCTTTTGAATTCATGGACGCTGTAGTTTATTTTTAAAATAAAAAATTTTTAGACTATTTATGACGATTTAGAATTTTTTTATCAAAAGAAGTGGTGAAAATCTCCAACAGAGGGCGCAAGATTGCTGATTTGTCTCGATATGAGAGACTTACAATTGAAATTATTTAGTTCTAAAATAAAAATGATGATAAATTGGAGTTTTTGAAGATTTTTCTTAAAAAATTAAATATGTCTTTTAAAAAAAAAATAAATAAATGTACAGATTACTTAAATGAACATTTTATGATGATGTTATATTATTTTGATGATTACTCGTACTGCAATTACATAAATTGTTGCTCAATTACAGATAATTTAAATATAATTTTTTCCACACGACTTCTGTCATTTAAACAGAAAACTTTTCGACAATTACTGTCAAATAATTTATTTAAAAGGGCAACAAGTGAATAAATATCAATCGGACTGTGAAATCGGCATTAAATTTTCCGCATAAAAGTAAAACTAAAAGTTCTGCAGTTTAGAACTAAAAGTTTCTCGATCCAGTAAATTTAACCATTTCATGTACATTTATACATATTTATATAGAATATACATGCATAGACATTAAGAACAGGTAGCAGTAACATAAATACATGAAAGACATAAGCAAGAGTACATAACTAGCCGATTACATTACGAAAGTCACGAGTAAACCCATGATATTCCGCAAACGTCCAGCAATTGAAACAACTCTCCTAGTATTCGACTATTGGACTATCCAACAATTCTATCCTCCAGTAATATTACAACCGATTCTGTATCTATCCTGAAAATTGGTTTATTACTCGTTTTATCCTTTCCACCGATAAACTGATATTTATAAGCATAAATACAAGACCTGCTCATATGCACATTTCGCTCTATCTCTATTTCTCTCCCTCTTACTACTCACATCGTATACTTATATACTTACACACTTATAAAGTTATACACTTGATAAGTTTCTAACATTGCGCAATTTTATCCACCAGGGTACCCCTGGCTTATTATTTTCCATGCAAAATATATTTATAATATACTAATATTTTATAGATGCATTATGTCAATTGGTGTAAAAAAAAATAACCGCAAATCTAAACAAAGACTATATGTCTGTATATATGTGATTGCCCAATCACCATAAATAAAATTATGCAGTCACTTACATTTTTTATACGTTTTTTTTTTTATTTATTTATTTTTTTTTTTTTATTTAATGACTTCATGAAGTGTTGCAGTCTCTCGATTAACTCAAGGTTAAAAATCTCTATTGTTAACCTAGATCAGTGTTAAAGATATATGAAGGGAAAATTATATCTTATTTCGTATCTATTTATTATTATTGTTATTATTTTTTTTTTATCATTCTTAAAAGTCATAAATTTGCTACCCTAATACTTTAAAATAAATTTTTTATACGAATTATAATCGTATATTTTATAAAATTTAATGTAAAATAAAATGATGGTTATTCTTCTCAACTTTTTTATTTTTTTCAATAGATTAATAACGAAAGTAGTTAAATGGATAAAATAATCAGTTACAAGTTAAAACTTTTATGAGCCAAGAAAATACCAGTAGCCATGGCTTTTTTTTTTTTAATCACACTTCTGCGTATCGCGAGTCAGGATAAGATACATAATAACGGTAATTTAATGATGATTAACTTTTAGTGGTCGGTAATATAAAATCAGTTGTCAATAGTCGAAGAAACTTATGTTGTATTGATTTAAAACTTTATTACATTATGTTATACTTATTGAAATTGAATTGGAAAGGAGAAATGGAGATTTATAGTACCGATTGTAATGTATTTATATTTATTTATAAATAAATAAAAAATATTGAATAAAATGGGTACTTGAAGTTGTTTTATAGAACGAATAGAATAACTTGTTGATTTCCGGTGCCATGTTAAGAAGACGACAGTTGACAGTGTAAATAAGATTTTTTGCGCTTCTTACAGATTTGAAAGTTGTCTATTTTATTTTTTCATTGTTTTTTTTTGTTAATAAAAAAAAATCTCCAAATAAATTTACGTGACTAACAAGTATTAAAATTATAAAAACAAATAAATGATTTTTTCAGGTCAATTCAGTTTGTTTCCTTTCCCTAGTTCTACTTCTGAGTGATTTTAGCAATTTTAGTACAAGTACTTTCATTTTCATCTCTAGCCGGCAATATGTTTTAATGAGAGTTTTAGCGACGGTGTGGCAACCGGTCATTAAATTTGTGAAAAATGCTGTGGGAGGAGAGTGAAAAAAAAAAAGAAACTAATAAAGTTAAGTTGAGTTTCGTTGAGTAAATGAGACTTGAGTTGAAATACTATTATATATATGATAGTTTTATTATTTGTATTGGAAAAATGTAACTGCGCAGAAAGTGAGGTTGGCTCGTGCTACCATTGAAAATAATGTAACTATAAAACATGATCGTTTTGTTATTACAGTTATCGTAGTCGATTATTTTTAAGACTTTAAATTCCTTGCTTAGATTCTGATTTTTTTTCCAATTTTATATATATGTCGACTATTACATAAAAAATTTTTTTCAAAAAGAAAAAAATAAATAATAATAATAATAATAATAATAAATTTTCTTTGAAGTAAGCCATCAAATTATTTATCAATCTTGAATAGTACAAAAAAAATCAACAATTCAAATTCTTATATTTAAAGTTTTCGTAAATAATAAAAAAAAATCGATTAATAAAGAGGCCAAGGTTACATTTTCAAGGTATTAATGCCACGAACAATGAAAAAAAAAAATTTATGCAACCCTCCTGGTATTAACACCGATGTTACAGAGATATCCTACAATCGTTACGTTGATTCTGCGTGTAAAAAAACACATAAAAGCCGTTAATTCTCGGCAAAGCCGAGGTTATGTACATTGTTTTCCGATTGACAGAGCACACTATACATTGTAGCGTGCAGCGAATAGAAGTGTTTGTATTATATATTAGAGATTTACATCACAATTAATATAAGTAAAGAGAGTCGAGCGAAGATGCGCCAGTGACCTCGAATATTTTTTATCCCATCCGCGGTAACATTCATGGTCGCGGTAATCTTTTCTTCTATTTCTTACTATTGCAGTAGTTATATTTTAAATCTCGGGAGAGGCTTTTAATTAAACAACAAATAATAAATAATATCTTATAGTTATCAACAATTGCTATTAATTATAAGATCGTAAATTTCCCGAGAATAATTAAATAACCGACTAATAATATATAAAATAAGTAAATTATTATTTTGATGTTGCAGATTAATCAAATTATAACGCAATAATTTTTTAAGCTCATGATTATATTACCCAGAGACTGATTTAACACTTTAGCTGCAAGTCACGTCGTAATGCTGCTGCAAGTGTACATTTACATTTTAATTTATAACGACAAGATAAATAAACGAATTATAAAGCAACACACATATAACGTGCATTTATAAGCTCAAGATATGGGATAGGATAGAAATAGATAGAATTTGAAAAAAAAAATATAAATAATAACAAATAATAAATAAAGTAAACGAGTGAAGAGAAGAAAGGCGAGGCGTGTAGGGGTGAGAGGTAAGGGGAGCTCATATCATACATTATATATTATTTATTATATATTTACATACTTATATGGCATTATTTAATATCATTATTATTGTTAATTATTATTATTATTATTGTAATTCCTTACAACTTCACCGCATTAGCTTACGCGTACATCGTACGAAGTTATATTATATTAGTACACATCGAGATTGAGAAGTGTAGCGGGTGAAATGCAGATACGTGTTTGTTGATCGGCGTGTAAGGTTAACAGTTAATATACGCTTCATTGCCCAACACGTCCTCGAAGCATAGAATAAACTAATCATCCTGGATGTCGCTGCTAATCGCCGATCAGAAAATCGCTAATCTTGGAATACGATATTTATTTGTACTAATTCTGCAGTCTGGTTATCGAAAATCTTGAATTACTTTGCATATCTATGCTCTCTATCTTTTTCTTCAGGTTAGATATTGTTCAGCAAGTTAGAATTTGTAAGAGGGATTTTTATTTATTTATTTATTTATTTTTTTTTTAATTAGAAAAAAATTTTTTTTGAAAAATGTCGACCTTCTAATTAAAATATTTTTTTCATTCAATTTAAAGAAATCCTCCATACATGCAAAAACCAGCGAATTACAAAATTGTTTTTGTAATTAGAGAAACAAATAAAATAATTATTTGGTAAGTTAGTATGAAATTCATACGCCAAAACTTGAACTTAAGAATAAAATTTTCTAAAATATTAAAATAATTCATTTTTTAAAATAAAATATCATTTTTATTGCAAAATGAATAATTTTCGATTAATTCAAAAGACCAGTTAGATCAGCGTGAACATCGTCGTGTGTCAGAAGTTAATTAAGGCCAAGGAGCGTAAAACTTTATGCTACAGCTCTTAATATAACCACCGTACTGTTATGTATATGTAAAATGTTAAATTTTATATTCTATTCTACAATGTACATGGAACATTGAAATAAAGGGTGTCGTAAGCGTGTGTTTATATATATGCACATATAGTACTAATAAGTGGCCGCACGCCTGCCCCACCACCTCACTCGGCCAACTACATCTGAGAGACTGTGTGTCCATCTATATTTGATCTTACATATCCAGCAAAAATTTATAATTTCTGTAGATTATTCTGCGGGCTTATTACCCGAAATTAACTACCGGTCACAATGGCTACCGAGATTATCAATTTCGAGGCTAATGGAGGTAAATAATAGTAATATTATAACTAAAAAAAAAGCAACAAATTATTACATTGTTCGTGAAATACATTTAGTATTTGTAGAGCAAGACTAAACTAAATCTCGTGAAAGTTTGATCAATTTAAAAACGACAATCGCTCAACTTTAGTTTATGGCCAGCTTCAAGTAATATACAAGAGCAATAACGCTTTTTCTGGGTCAATTTAAGTTTTATGCAGGTCCATTGCATGGATTGCGTCCAAATTAGGATTATTATTATTATTAATCGAGTTTTGTTGTAAAAAGTGTATTTAAATAGAGAAGATAATAAATAAAGCGGGAGAGACAATAGGACCTTTGTTGAAAAGTTATAAAAATTGATAAAACACGACTCGGTTGATGTTGAATAGCCATAAAACCGAATGAGACGCAATAGTAAATTGAAAGAAGGCAGAATTTGTTGCCAGTGTAAAAAATATAATGAAATAAAATAACTAAAGAAGGTTTAACACATATGTGGGACGTTAGAAACTTTCAAAAGCACATGGCCAACAAGCAACATGAGCTAACAACTGAGAAATAGTCGTATAACGTTGTCGACGATGCAAAATGCCAACAACTCCACCGGTGATCTCTGACGCAAGGTCTTCCCCACTTTTCATCCCACTAATTCTGTCTCTTTGGTTTATATCTTCGCATTTATGTTTATAAACATTATTTAGAATAATGCCCATCTTGAGATGAGCTGATGTCTCTATTATCCCATAAGATGTGAATAATATGTTTATAAACGCCTGACCAACGACGGCCAGTTTAACATGTGTGAGACAAGTTAATAGATAAAATGATTGAATCTTATCGAAGTGTTGATTATGAATAAGATATTATATTACATTATGTAACAAGTCCTCAATAGAAATTTGAAATTTTTTTTGTAAACGACCCATTTTAATAGGCGGAAAAAATTTTTAAATAGATTTTCTTGGTTCGAATTTTTTTTTTCTTTGAAACAAGTTAACTTATTTATCAATATAATGATTGAATTAATCTCAAGAAATTTGAATTTGAATTTTAAAAATATTTTAAAGCTTCTATTCTTCTTCTACATAAGTAATTCTAGTAGAGAAGCTCGTATGTATTCATGGGTCATTCGAATTCACGATATAAATCCAGGATATAAGAGCAAATATAAGAGAAGGAGGTGTGAAAATAACCATTTTAGTTTTTAGCGTTCCGAGTTTAAACTCCCGGATTTAGTATTCGCCTGAGTTGGAAATGCATGTGTGGGTTTTGAAATAAAGGAGAGATAAAAAAGTAATATTATAATAAAATAGTTGAAAAATAGAAGAGAATAAAGGAAGAGGTTTTCTGTTATCGTCATTTGAGTTCCTTGACTCGGTGTGCATTTTTCCGGAATGCTTATTTGAATTGGTAATACTTGAGGCTGAGCTACTGATATTGTTATTTATAGAATTTATGTTGGTAGTAATTACAAAACTTTTCAGAGTATACTTGATAACAATTGTTGAATCATCAATTCGAAGTTTTCAGGTGTTTCACATGCTATAGAGCGGAATTGAACAAAAGTTATTGATTTACGTCAAACTTGTTTTTAAATTCCGTCAAAAAAATTTTTTTTGACAAATCAAGCTCATATAAAATTTAATATGACCAATTTCTATATTACCCCAAAAAAAAATTTTCTGGTATAGTTAAATACGCCTATAAATAATTAAAAAAAAATCTAGTGTTGAAAATCTCCAACAGATGACGTATGACCGCTCAGTATTCTCATTGCAAGAGGGTTATGTTTGTCAATATTTACAATATCCTTTAAAAATTAATTTACTAGTCAGACTACAACATTGCAGGTCTCTTTTGCGTCGTGACGCTCCGGAGTTCATTGAACTCAGATAGCGATAAGTTTTCGGGCCACGGTCGTCGTTTCCCGGACTCAATAAGTTCCAGTGGTTCTTACTCAATACAAGTTCTGCGCATAAATTTCCTACCTCTGAAAATCTTCAGCCTAACTCGAAAATTCGTCTCCTAAACATAAGTAAGTAACTTGTTAAAGTACTTCTTTTCTCAAAAACACAAGAAAAGCCCGTATATTATCTGATGAAATTTTATTAGCCGAAGAAAATTTAAAAGTAAATTGAGTTTCATAAAATCCTGGTACTATACAGTGTACGTTTTACTCGACAACGGTGTCTCCAGTGAGGTAGGTCGATAATGTAGGTCCCTCATGTAGGAAGGAAGGACAATCGCCGGGGAATCTAAGACAAAGAACCTCATATCAGAAAAAGTATTCCAACTAAGGTACACACACTCGGGTCTGCCGAATAAAGAGCGACTATTCCGAACAATGATATGACTCTTTTCACTACTTTGCTCGTTCTCTGGCATTGTTTTACTCCTCTGTTCTTTAGCATTCACATCTATGCTCACCAATACTTCGATAAAATCCGTATCCGTCCAGGGCATACACACAAACAATTTTATCCTGCTCTGGCTCATTCACTTTATCCGTTTATTCGAGAACTGAAAACCGACTCAGTCTTTTCCCATTTCTGAGCACTGACCTCACTCAAGGTCTTATTTCTCTCTTCCTCTTTGTCGTTTAACTTTTAAAAAGGTCTTGGCTCCTTGTCCTCCCTCCTTCACACTATACAGATATATATATATATATATATATATATATATATATATATATATATATATATATATATATATATATATATATATATATATATATATATATATATATATACTTAACCTACAGCAATGAAGATACTCTTATGCACCGATATACTACCAGTTCATGTAATGTCATTCCTTCCTGGCAATGTCATTCACTTTTCCACAGTTTTCAGCTCGAAAAATAGCAACTTTAAATTGTGTCCCACGGGTCATCGACTCGAGGATATTCCCACTATGTTCAGTGAATCCTACTTCATTTACTTTTACTTTATACAGTACATAATAATAAATAAATCCTTATACCCGGTAAATTCAACAGCTCGGCTGCGTACTATCTACGATGATACTATCAGCTATCTGCACCAGAAAGACCTATCTCAATAATATATAAAATAACAGACAGACTTCAACTTGATGGCCGAGAGTTTATGGTACTGTTGGTGAAATGACAATGATAAAATAACGAAAACACTATTTCTCTATCTCATTATTATACCCGCGGTTATTTCTATTCCTCTCGACACTTTTGTTTCAACTCACCGATCGCCAAATGTGTGCTCCAGTTCATTCTATTCAATTGATATCGATTTTATTCAGTAGTTTCAACTCTATCATAAAAATTCTCTTTATATTGATGTCTTCAGAGAAGCAAGAAGGATATGCTTTTCCTTGGGAAATCTTTAAATTTATTCTTTAAATGCATTTGTTTTATATGAATCGAGTTTTTCTATTATTGTATTCAATAAAAAATTCTTAATGTTTCGCAATGAAATTTGCACGGTAAAAAATTTTGAAACCCAAATGTTGCACAAATTAGAGTAAATAATTAAGAATTTAGTCCGTGGTTTCCGAAAAAAATTTGAAACTTCAATAGTCAAAATAACAGTTAAGTAACTAAACATAAATAAATCTCAACATATACAGTTAAATGTTAATCTCTGCTGTCATCCTGTCATCGTTGTACATTAGTGTGACTTAAGCCTTAAAAATGTCTTTTGATATCTTATTACTTCGTCTAATGTTCATTTGATATCTTAATGTCGATAAATTAAAAAAATCATCAAGTTATCTTCGAAAGCACATTCTGAGCTTATAAACCTTGGGTGTTTTTTCCATTTGACTTTATCAACTATCGAGATGTTTATTCATGTTAATAAATCGTTTATCTGTTGTTTAGTATTTTTCAAAAGACTACTGGGTACTTAAGTACTGGATCTTATCAGTCTTTTACCGTATAATGTATACCGGATTTTACTCCTCACTTACGGCGTAAAAGTGTATGTGGATGTTTTACCATCTTTGTACATGTGTACATATATATGTGTGGAGTTGCCAATACTGTTGGTATCACTATCAAAAGTAGCGAGCTTTGGAGAAATTGGTAGCATCCTTGCATCCTTGTGAACTCAGCTACATTCCGGAAAATAGGATGTAAGGTAGTTTTAGTTTAAAGTTACTGCAAAATTGTTTTATCTCAGAGTGAAATTTTTAAAATTGAAAAAAGTTTATTTAATATTTGAATACTTTATTATTTTTTTATGGAATTTTCTTAATAAGTTTTTTTTTATTCTTTATCGTTTTATTTTTGACTTAAAAGTTATAAACAATTTCATTTTATTCTCGAATTATCAACATACTTAAATACTCTATAATAAAAAATATTTTGCGCAATTAAAGATAAGGTAAAAAAATTGTTTTTATCTTAATTGCAGCAAATTATTAAACTGTTATTAAGAAACTGACTTGACTCTATATAAGCCGGCTATTAAACAACATAAAATCAGTCATTAATCCTGACAAAACCTTCAGAAATTATTTTTCAGTGACACCTGCTTTGAGGCGACCATTTTTATTTTTTAATCATGCTGGGAATTATTGTATTTCTTTTATTAATTACAAGTAACTTAGTGGTTTCTGGAAAAATTACGGACAGCATTTGCTTATCACATGGCACAAATATAAGTGCCATCAACAACGATTGAAAAAACGGATTTTTTTACACATATCCTGCATTATCTTAGTCACTCCGAGCCCCACCCGCCTCACACAGTGACTTTTAACCATCCCCTCCTTAAATTCATAATATATAAAGAAACAACAAATCACAAATCACGGTATACTCATAATTATAATTATAATTCATAATTAAACTTTCTCCTGATCAATAACACCAAACCAACATTATTTTACAACTTCAAATAAGTTATTGAATGTTAAATTACACAGATAAAGTAATGAATTTAATATTGTAAATTACTCTCGCTTTACATAACACCAGTTAAAATAAAACTTTATTTTTTTTATAAAATAATAGTATTATTTCAAATAGTTTGAGCTAAAACATATGCAATTATAGGGTAGACTGTTGTATGAAAGGATGTTTTTGGAAGAGCTTTCAATAATTTTATTTACATACAATTTACGTACATTACATCAGTTCTCTAAGTAATTGTTTCGTATATTTTTTCATACATTGAGAAAATGGCTAGAACTATATTTCTAAATGTTAGTAAAAAAAATAATCGTTTCAAATAAAATACCAAAATTAAAAAAATTAATTAAATAAAATTCAAATTAAAGAGTAAATGTTGATGCAAAGTTAAAAAGTTGTTTTGCTAGAAAACAACCGAATTTTAATTCAAGCCCAGTGATTGACAGCTAGTCAAATACAAGTGACATTTACAATCAATCTTTCATTTAATCCTAATTATCATTGATACGAGAGCGTATGTGTATCAGTAAACTTCTACACTTGTATTCAACTTTTAGTATAACGGTCGTATTTTTAGTATCACTAGATAATTATATAAGCAAGTCACAAGTTTTCAAGGTCAGTTCACTTACCACAATCATCAGCATCAAATCATCATCATCTCTTTTGCTTACTCAAGCTCAACCAATTTTTTTACTATACTACTACGGCTCTACAACACTATTATTATCAGCCAGCAATAAAAATCAATTTAAATAATTTTATTACGCTTTTACAGTTGTCTTTAAAACAAAAACAACTTTACCATCACCGATTATTTACGTTAACTTATTCTGCATCTTACTTATATTACAAAAAAACTGTAATTTTGCAAACCAATTCTTGACTACTAATTACTATTTTCTTACACTGAAAAAAATTTTTTTTCCGATTAAAAATTCTATTTTACCTAAAAAATCGCGTTAGTTAGATTGAAAAGCAATCTCATCGAACGTTTCTTACGCCAAAATGAATAAAATTGAATGTACTTAATGATATGTGGGGTGCATGTAAAATAAACAATAAAGTTTATTGAGTACTTTTGCGGGAGACTGTACAGGATCCACGCGCGTTGAGACAAGTTTTATTAACTTCACTGTCCATTCTTGATATTATGATACAAAGTTAAGAATATCAAAGCCCCTTTTCCCCTTTTTTCGCAGCAATCAACTACCCTAGCTCCTCCATCATCATAATTGTACGCCAGTATTGTATACAATGTCACAATAATTTATTTTGATATTAATTTTAATATTAATAGTTAGTGTCCTACTGAAAATTTACAATCAATTTCATCTATTACGTTGCATTAATATACTGTACGGCTATTTCAGTTATAACCGAACGGTATCTAATGTAATTTATTGTACGAGTATACAGATTTATGTAAGTTTTGATCAATATTTTGTTCAATTTATTCTTATTATTTTATTTAATATTACATGTGAATTGACTTTGTACAAAAGAAGTTTGCGTCGGATATTAAATTTTCGATTATTGTTTACCCATAAAATGTTAAATGTTTTAAGCCAATTTTCGCGACCTGTTTGCGCGAACAATTGACCTACAGTGAAAATTTCTAGAGTAATGAATACCAAGCAAAAACTAGTACAATTGCAAGTCAATTAGATTGAAAAAAATTTTTGAAAGTTTAGAATTATACTTTCAAAATATTACACAAAAAAAATTTACCGTCAGTGTGTTAAATAAAGTTTTTGTTTAAATCCAAATTAATTTAACCAATGATTAAATTAATCATTTACTCCTCAAATTTTCCACAAAATATGGACTTATCAAAAATTTTATTTACGGAAAGCAAAATAAAATCATCCATTAATTTAATAAACATAAAAAAATGCTACAGCTAAGTAAACGCAAGATAACTAGCAATAATAAAGAAAAAGCTTAATGTTATGATCGAAACTGTCTAGATTGACTGTACAGACTTGTGCAGGCTGGGACACGTTTTCCAAAGCTCAGCATCGTCTCTCGATTACTATACACACTCCTTTACTTACCAATCCTCTCTCACTCATACATACCCGCGATTATATATAAACAAGCTGGGGTCGTTCGCCGTTCTGTCTTTGTCTGCGGCTGCGAGTGTCCAGTCGCTGGAGCGAGAAAAAATACGAGCAGGGGTTCTCCGTCCAGTGTTCTGTTGATACGAGCTTGACTCTTTTGCGAGTGCTGTGCGGACTAAGACTAGGAGAGTGCATCTCCCTGAGACACGTTGTAGCTTAAGTTTAAGTTCCCTCATACCATAATATTATACTACTCGCGCTGACTTAAGCCTTAGACTGTTTCATTTTTCACTTGCATTTGGTTTACTCCTTACGCTTACGTTACATTAGCTCACTGTAGTGTAATGTACGTTATACTCTTTACTCTTTCAATCAACTGGACTAACCTCCTCTTTTCTCCTCTTCTCTTCTCTTTTCCTCTTTCCCCCTTTTCTTCTCGACTCGATACGATACGAGATACGTCCACTACACTATCCACTGTTACAGTATATATCTATCTATATACATTTATATATACAGATAGAGTGTAGTGGTATAAATGTATGTACGATGCAGCTCCCTTCCCTTTGCATACATTTGCCTGCTAGAATTATACACTTACACGTACAGCATTACATAGAGTAGAGTACTGTGTATTGTATCGTACAGTACTGCTTTACTTGCAAGGCTTCAACTTTTATTTCATTTTTATATTGCCAATCGTATAACCACAACCACTTGCTGTCGTTGCCACCGACGCTCACTAAACCCCCCTGGACCCGCGCCGACGTCTCGCCCCACCCGCGACAACGCGAGTAAAACCGTCCTTGATCCGCGGGTCACTCCGTACGATACTCGAGCTCTTCTCCTTTTTTATTTATCTTTTTTTCTCTCTGTTTATTTTACTCCTTATTCTCTTTATTTCTATTCTGTTCTCTTCTATTCTACATGTCTCTTTATTTATTTATTTATTTCTCCTTATTGTTATTATTACTACACATATGACTAGTTTAGTATACTACGGATTATGATTTGACACGTGGTCGCAAGAGAGCAGTGACGTCAGTTGAACTTGTTACAAATTTAAATGTGAAAGATATTCATACGCTTTTGATCAATTTGTAATATTTAAGATAAAATTTTATTTTATTTTTTTATATTATTAGAGTTTGATAAGTTTAGAGAGAAAATTATTTCGAGAATTGCGGTGAATCAAATTTAAGGTGATGAATAAAATAATTGATACTAAGATTAACAGATTTATGATTATTAGGCGGATTTTTTTTAGCAATTTATTTAAAAAAAATTTTTTTCGTCATTTATTCGAAATTCACAATTTTTTTTTTTAATAACAATTCTAAGTTATTAGTGAAAAAATTTGATAAGGCCATATTCCGATTTGACTTGATAAATTTTTAAGTTTTTTTATTGTATAAGAAAACGATAGAAATAAACCAATATCCACGTAAAAAAATAAAGACAATAGATTCCATAAATAATTCGAAGCAATCAATAAAAACGTAACCCGATATGGGTAAAAATAATAATCGTATAAAAAAAACACATAATGATACAAGCTTGTCTTAATTACATTCGCCAATATCGATGGTAAAGACAAATTGAGAGATAATTGCAGGCTTACTGTAAACAGTTACTACACAGGCATTAGATCTGTCGAGTCGACTTGCAATAATATATATAATAAAATAAATAAATAAGCTGTGCATAATGAATCTAGAGAGTAAGCGCAGTACAAAATATACAGTACTGCGACACAGTAAGCGTATACATTAATATATAATAATACTAGCAAATTACAGAATATAGAATATAGAAGCTCCGTAGCTTCTATTGCGCTCTTACTCTATCCGAGATTATTACAAGTTACTATTAACAACTATTACAAGCTATAACTAAGTACTCAACTACTCATACTGCTAATAGATGATGGAAAGGAAGGAAAAACTAAAGTTAAGCAGCAGTAGGACATTAAACGAATAGAACCGAGTGGAGCAGATCGGTGTGTAACAGCACAACGTTTATATTCGATGAGGTCGAGGCGGCAATAAAAAGTAACGGGCCGCTCCCGCGACGATTACCACATCTGATTTGAGATTCTATCTCGGGACAGCGACCGATCGCGCGATAAGTCGTTACTCCTATCCAAGAGGCGTAAGGATGGATATGTATCGTTCTCTCTCCTCATATATATTTATATTTATTTAATTTTATGCTTTTTTATTCTAGTCCTATATCGCTAACTATTATTATGTATACACATTGCATTTCTCCATTTATTTTATTTATTGGTATAAATATTTAAATTAGGATTATCATTACGCCGTAACGTTATACACACTAGTCTTAGTGTCTAGCAAATTTGCCGCTGTTGTTAGATATTTATTTTATGGCTTCGGGATCGTAATATGAAATTGTAATGTCAAGTTTAAGTAAGACAGGTCACTGTTATTTCTTTTTATTTTTAAGAAGAAAAAATTGATTTTACATTAAATAAGTAATAAGATTGAAATTTATTTTTGTTGGACGGTTTTAATTCGAGGATATGAGGAATCGTTGGGTTGGGTTTTATGTTTTATGACGATCGGAAATTGATTGAATTATCTAAAACTTTGCTAATATTCAGTAAAAAAAAAAATCAATGTACTCGATCAATTCGCGAGTAGAAATTTTTCACTTTTCATTCGAATAATATAGTAGGAAAAATTTTTTTCAAATTTTGGAATTTTTTTTTCTCCTCCGAAAATTAAAGATTTAAAAAATTTAGTTGATTGTTAATATTGTATTATTTATCTAACAGAAATTCTGAACCGAGCCCCAGGCTAACACCTGCATCGAGATTCGCTGTACGACTTTGAACGAGATTATTACAAATACAGGGGAAGCCGAGTTTTATTTTGAGTACCATTAAATTAACAAGACATTGTCCAGTTCCTTTATCATTTTTCTGTCGTTAAATAGTATAAGTTAGAGTAGAAGTTTAAAGTTCTACAATTTACAGTATCATGAATGGTGTTTTTTGTAACAAGACTGTTCCCTTTGTTTATCATAAAATCGGAATGTTTTGTTACACAAAAGTAGAGTATTATAGTGTACAAGAATAAGAATAGGAGCATTTTACAGTGTTACCGTGTAATGAGTTATATTTTCTATAACAAGACGTAGTTAGCGGAGAATAGCGTTGATAACCGCAGGTTGTTGTGCTAAAAGTTTTCTTTGTGAAATGGAAGCTAATTTTTAACGCCCACTGCAAACTATTCTGTTCTTTAGTGTATTGCACGAATAATAAGCAGTGCTCGAGTTAAATAGAGGAATTGAGAGCATTGAGCGTAAGATTAGATGCAAACAGCGTACCAGAGGTTCTATCAATTAAACGTCTATTTAAAAGGTTAATGTTGTTATTTTTGCTTTGTAGTTTAGTGATGTCGAGAAAAAAATTTTTTAGCATCAAGTATTGGAGTTTGATCTTACAAAATCTGGAAGTTTAATTACTTTTTATAAATTCCCAAATTTTTTTTTGATCAAAATTCTATCAGAAAGCGACCATCCGACTTGTGACAAAATCGACCAAAATTAAAATTTTTTACAAAATCTCAAAGTTTCAAACTTTAAATAAATCATCGATAATAAATTAGAAATTAAAGTGAGCTATCAATCAGATAACTGGACATATTTGTTACTGCAGTAATTACAAGTTAAACTAACAACAACAAATCCTCAACAATCTGAAAAGCCTAGATAGTAATTAAATAAAATAAAATAAACTATTAATTATATATTTAGCTACTTATCAAGAATAAGTAATCACTTTTCCATCTGTCCCCTTTCCCTTTCTCATCCTACGCATCATTTCTGATATAATACTAAATAAAAAGCAACTCGCAAGTGGCTATGCATAGCCCAGTGTACCAGAGTAGCGCAGTTTATAACGCAATATATTACACTGAGAGCGTGGGTAGTGTCCACAAGATCTATCTCTCTTGTACTTCTTGATAACTTGTCTATCAGCTCATTTTTATCTCTGTACTGAGTCGTTGTATTATATTATATTGAACTACCTATACCTCCCTACTACAGACTACATCTACGCTCGCGGTTGTGGTCAGTAGCGTATAATATAATATAATATAATATAATCCAACTCTGGTTCCAGTTGACCAGTTTCTTCGGGCAGTCTACCGGTCTTGGCTCTACATCTTACATTATATCTATACCAGACTCTTTTCTGCTCTTTTCAGCCACTGGATATAATACTGCACAGTGTAGCAGCAAGTACAGTCAAGATAATTGAGTATAGTGCCTGCGTGCAACGAACTTACCAGTGGCATTGACGCTAAGACAGCGAAAGTACTCGCTCATAGGTGAACTACCTTCTCCTACTATGCTCACTACTCGCTACTACGTCCGTTTTTATTTTAGTTTTTTATTTATTTATCCCGAGTTTACTTTTTTTTTTTGTATTTATTTATCCTGGAGGGAGGAGGCAGTGGAGGAGCTGGACGCTTGACGGTGGACAACAATGAGGCGTGTGTCCCTCTTATGCTTATCCACGTACGACACGCGTCTGTCGTACGACCGCAATTTTCTAGGTTACGTCTACGCGTAAATCCAGTGGCTGTATACCGAGAGCTGCTATATACTGCGCGGTGTGACGCTAATGGGTTTACCAATACCACAAATATATATCGCGCACCTCTCCTTGACACTTGGTGTACTTGGAACTGGTAGAATTGACCTCCATCCTCTATTATTTCAATTCTTTATTATGTCCTTTTCATTATGGTTATGGTTATAGTTGCAGAGAGTTCGACTTTTAGTTATTACGCAGGACTTTTATTTCAAATGCTTTTGGAGTTTTTAATTCAATGAAAGGTTTGGGGAGGTTAAAATTTTATTTAAATTATCAAAATAATAAAAAATTAGTACACAGAAAAAATTTATCTGTGCTTAGAAATATGATATTGCTTAGAGAAAATTTTGAGTTGGTTCAAGAAAATTATTTTATTGCTGTTCAATTTAAGCACAAGTTAGAATTTTGAATAAAATCTTATGAATTTCAGTCCAATGATTATAATAATGAAAATTGAATTAACCAAATATACATGTCTTTTGATGCAAGTAAATAGAACAAAGCATACAAGAACATTTTTCTACGGTCAGAAATTAAAATAACCTTGACAAATTAAAAAAATTTTCCGTTTTGAAAAATATCTAAAATTTTGTCTTATTTTGACTTCCCCGATATTTATAATAAAAATCAAGCGACAAAAGTCGTTAACATTCATAAAAATTTATTTCAGGTTAAAAATAAATTTATAAAATCGCATGAAAAAAGCAACGACTCGAACCCAGTATAATGAATTTAAAATAACCATATAAACATCAACATCTTGCACACGTTTCATCATCAGATCGCCTTGAGGCTGGTGATTATTATCGTCGATTAATTTCCCGATCGCATCATCGAAAAGTTGAGCTGGCTATTATGACTAAGTTGATAAAATGAGTTGAGGATCTTGTGGTGGATGTAATTTATTATGAGCTAAGTTGCCAAGTAGTATTTAGTCTTTCTTATTAAGTATTCTAGATATATATACATATATAAATAAAATATGAAATATAAATATTCCACGCTTATAATAGAAGTGGACACACTAAAGAGCATTACAACTATATGCGAGACCTATATGAGTGGCTGCCTGGAGTAATTTCGTAATAATTCAACGGTAAACCGTCGGTGTGCGCTCATGCGTGCTTCTACGACCTGAATAATCTTTTCTGCAAGTTGCATATAACACGAGTTAGCTTAAAGAGAGCCGTACCCGCCCTCAAGCCCCCCGAGTTGGTGGGAGGGTCCCTGTTAATGTCGTTAATACTCAACACTGAAAACTGTTAGCAGGAGTTAAGACTATCGGTATTAGGTAATAACGAGCCTTGGGTGGAAATGCATGCATTTATGCTCGAGCTTATGTTTATGTTTATGTTTATGTTTATATTTATCTGGGTAACGCGCCCTATTCTACAATCATTTGCGTCTCGTACGGCGCGACCTGTAACTTACGTTTAGCTAATTCGTTCCGCGTTCAAGTAATTACCCGGACCGTTGAACGCGGCCATCTCAACAAAATCCGAGACAATGTTTGTGTTTGTTAACTTTTTTCAGACGCTTTTTATCCAGGATACTCGTCCGTAACGAAATTAAATCCTGAGTACCAATGGTTGTAATCAACAGTTGATGAGGATTGTTTTTTTTTATTATTGGCCTGATTAATTTTTAGTGGATTGATTTGATAGTTTGATAATTATTCATGAATTTTGGGGTCGAAAGTTTGGAGATTTTTTTGAAATTTTAGTAAATTTCTCAAGTGACATTAGACTTTCTTTATGACTCAGGACATTCTAAAATTAAAATCAAGTCAAATTGACTAAAAAATTTGGAAATTTCAAAAGTCATATAAAATTTATTAATTTAAAAAATAACAATAAAATTTTTGGACAATATATCACTAAAAATTCCAAATTTTTGAACTCTCTAAGATTCATTTAACTTCAACAACTCAAATAACATCCAAAAGCTTGGAGCATCAACCGAAGACAAGATAAATAAAATTTGCTAATAATTTTAAAAATCAAATTAAAGAAACAATAAACCTTAATCGCAAAATGACATTAAAGAGTCTGTCAAATCCGCAGACTGCAGAGACTAAACGTTAAAATCCACTAATAATATAATGAAAAGGTGTTTAATTAAAAAAATGTTACTCTGCTGCAATAACCGATGCATCGATGTCTCGTAACTCTGGAAAGGTATCAGCAAACGTAAACGTAAATTTACAAACATATGACGTAGATATTTATCTGCTTGTTGATGAAAAAAAAAATCCGTCACATATCACATATATATCTTAGTATTTTAATTTTAAAAATATACACATGTACATTGTGCCTCAACACACGGCCGGTATCCTCAACATATTATGCCTCTACTCGTATTCGTGTCTTGGGTTACGACAGAGTAGGCCTGTTATCGGGGCCTGCTGATTGCTTTCAAACAAAGAGGGCCTTGCCTCCCGGCCCTAGCTCGACGAGGACACCGATATAAATGACCGAGGATAAAAAGAGCAACAAGAGGAGGAGATTGTTCGTGATGAGGTGGTTAGACCGGTTCTCGCACGCGTGTGCGTGAAAACCTCCTTCTGTCTCCCTCAACCAGTCACCATTACACATTCGTTCTTCCTTAGATTTCTTACTCTAACCAACTGCAACGCAGTTAACTCCTTTTTACTTTATTTTTACCCTTTTTTTTTTTTTTTTTTTTTTTTAACTACATTTAATGTTATTTTGTTATTCTCCGTCTATTTTACACGGACGGAGATATTGGACGTTTTTCCGTCGAACGTGAATCTCCAAGATTATTTGAATAAAACATTTTATTCTCCGATAATTACATACATTTATTATTATTTTTTTCTTCTATTCTATTTATATCAAGAAGATATAACATATACTCAACGAATAACACACTCTGTCTTTTTGAGATGGTACTATTTGATACAAAAGATCTTATAAAAACAAGCAATTATTCAGCATAATTATTTTTATTAAAATAATTATATTTATTCCACTTTTCAGCTTTGATGTCAATTACACCGAGGAATATGAAAAATAATTTTGAGTTTATTTAAATAATTTTCACTTGATTTAATAATTATTTGTTTGATTCAAAATAATTTTATCAATTCAAAATTTTCCTCTCAAACAAAATTCATTTTCTATCAGTGTAATAATTATATTAAAAATTTTTTATTGAAAGGCTCAAGTTCAAAAATTTGTGTCTTCGAGAAAAATTGTCTAATAGTTCGACTCTATTCCACGAGATGGCAACGTATTTCTCGTAAATACTTGTTTTAATATCTACTACAATTTAATTTACGCGCGCCTGACTATAGACTTCACATATATTTTCATACTTATGATATATTTGACCAATCACATCACGAATAAATTGGTTTCATATACATATCATCTCTATTTAAATATGGGACCTTACAACGAAGCTTTCTTGAACTAACTCGAGTACATTGTTAGAGTTTGTAATTTTTAATAAACAAAAAACTCAAATCTTTCATGGTAAGTTACCAAAAAATTTTTACCTATAACTGTCAATAAAATTGTTAAAATAATTTTTCTACAAGATCAAAATAATATGCTACCAAATGAAACAAATAAAATAATAATAAATGTTTACTTTCGTGTTCCTGGACCATAACCATGCCGAGCGATAATGTTGTGAGGGTTAGCTGTATATAAGATTCTTATTCTTACAAGTGATTATGGATGAACGGTAGCAGTTTTATCCTGCAAACCTCACTGACTGGTTATTCTTTCGACCGAGCAGATCCTCTACTCCTGCAAGAAACTAATTGTGAACATGATAAAAAAGCGAGGCTTAAGACAACCTAACTCTGGTGGCTTCTGGAGAACAATTTTTAGCAAGTAAAAAATAAACGAGGCGCTCCAGGTCAAAAAGAAATCCAACTCCAAGATTACTGTGTATTTTGCACACACATACATATCCACAATACACAATATTCAATATACAGAGACTGAAACTTATAAGTTACAAGTAAAGGCACCACTCGAGAATATCTAAATGGCGGAAGCGCTTTTTTTCATCAACGATTTACCGAAGGGTAACTGCGGTTTTAGCTCAGAGGTTATTTATTTTTTATCGGTAGCTGGTTCGATCAACCAGACGTCAAATTATGAGGAGTTGTGTACTGTAGAGCCAGAGCCAGAAGCTGAGGACAATATTAATCTTTTTTGTAATTTGCAATTTAAAATAATGACTGTAAAGTCTTTATTAGTTGGTCATTCGTTTCGTTTTGTTTCGGTAAGGATTTCTTATTCATTTTATCATCGATTTTTAAGACTGTTCTAGCGGAAATTTTTGAACGATAAGCAATTTTTATTGACAGTGATTTTTTATTTAAAAATTATTTTAAGCTTTCAGTCGATGTTTTTTTTTTTCTAAGACTTTAACAGTAAAAACAATATATTGAAGTTTTTTAAAAAATTATCTTTATGAATTTGAATTACAGTTAAGTCTTGCTTTTAGCGATAGAAAAATTAATTTAAATCTAAAATTAATAAAATGTAATTTTAATTGAAAATTTTCTCCAAAATAACTTTTGTAAAATTACCAAAGAAATTTTGAACAGTGTATACTTTGTTCGTTTTCAAAATGAAGAGATCATAACAAGCTACTCCGACAGCTTGAAATGTTTTTTGCACTATATAAGTGATAGATTGTAATAACTATGTAGGTTATAATAACCAGTGCATTAAGGAGCTATAAAACAGCCAAGGCAGGGACAAATGGATATTTGATAGAGGAAAATACTTGTGGGACAGGTGTCAGTAACGAGAGCACATAAAAGCGTTATGTATGGAAAAGCAAGGTAAGACGAATATATATGACCCGTGGGGCAGTTCGCGATAGGTAGGAGCAGCTTGCAAGATGATCATGATGATAATGAAGCAAAAATGGAGATGAAGAGAAACGAAACTAAAAAAATAAGTTTAAGCAACACCTTCCTCGACTGGGAACTGGGCATGGAGATCTTCAAGGCCAGCGAGTAATCCGGAATAGTGGAGCCCAGCAGAACTGAGCAGGCTGAGTTTGAGACCAAGGGAGGACATCCCACCAACGCGTTAAAGCTTCGGGCTATAATTACTTTGTATTTTGATCTCGGGGAATAACAAGCAAGGGGCCGGGTGGACGTTTTTTCATAACATATAACACACATACATTTGTTTCGTAGAAAAGGTCCACTCCCTTGCACGAGTTGGAACTTTCAACTTGGAATAAGTTTTTTAAAAGCATACAAGTTGTATTAATACCGGTGCTTTATACTGTAGTCTGTCGTAGGAAAAGGAAAAATAAATCCTGCTGTTTTTTTATTTTTATTTTTAAACGCTCCCCTAATGTAGCTCGGCTTGCTGACATCCCAACCTGTTTTTACGCTAGTTTCATGTAAACAGTGCCGTTTTATGGCCTCTAGGGTTTGAGAAATTCGAACTTGCCCGACGCATTATGAGTTCTCGGAGAGAGCCGAAGATGAAACGGAAACAGCCGAGTAGACACGAGAACAAACGTAGATGACCGAAGACTACGATGTTACGAGTACGAATATTATGTATTGATATTTTTCTTAACTTTCTGTTTCCATTTTTTTTTCTATTTTTTAATTAGAACGTAAAAAGTAAAAAATAAAAAATTATTAAAATTCTTCTCGGACTGAGTTTCATCTCGGAGGAATGATGTCAATTTGAAATCATCGACGCAGCAAATTTTTCAACAATATATCACCCATAAAAGTGAAAAAAATGGGCTTTTAACACAACTGATTTCATATAAACTCGAAGAAAAGAAAATGATCACCACAAGCCTGTAATACATGATACAAAACCTGAAAGAAAAAACACAAAACAAGAAGGGGAAAATCTCGTGGCAGACCCAACGGCCGGTACTTTAAGTGGGTCACAGACCAAGTGGTTGATTCTGTTTTTGTACTCGTTTGTGAGTTCCAATATAGTTAATCCCAGGTTTGTTCTGCGGGTCGCACTTGTGTGGATATAAAATTGACTACCAATACAAATGGTCGGTTTCTATTTATTACTTTCGTTTCCATACACTACACCTTTATAATTTTTCTTCGTACTTAACATATGAATATTTTTATTCACATTCATATAGTAAGGTACGACAAACATAAGAACCTTTTTTTATCCTCTCTTTCTTCCCCACGACGACTTCCAGCCGAAGAGAAGCATCATTATGAAAATGATACTGTACGATACTTGTACCTGTGCAAAGGGGACAGAGACCGCAGACCGTGGGGGCAATTATGAGTAATGAAACGCCCAAGTCCGTCGTGATACCTTTGCAAGAGAATACGAGAACTAAAAAGAAGTAAAGATACCGATTCGAAACGTTAGAGATAATTATCATCAAATATATGTATAAATGTGGATATAGAATGAAAAGTACATCTTGCATCTGTAGTATAAATAAATGCAGCAAAATAATGTAGCGTGCAAATAAGTCGTAAAAAAAAGCGTCTTACAATTTTATTTTTTTCATAGCCATTATTTTAATCTTTATCTTTCTCTTTCTCTTTTAAACGCACCATGAAATGAAAATTATTGACAGCGTCTCACATCTTACATCTCACGTGAGTAAATACTATGTTATACATATTGTATAATGGATAATAAATATAAAGTTAAAAATATCTCCATAAACGATTGAAATATATATATATATATATATATATATATATATATATATATATATATATATTTATTCTTACGCCGTTTAAATTTTCACTTTTGTTCGTTTATTTATATACATACGCGTGTATTAATAAACGTAAATATATTTAAAATACATATATATGTATGTGTAGCATAACACAACTAAAGAGAATTGCATGTGATTACTCGAATTCACAGAAATTAGAAACCACTTCCGTTGAAATATTTTAATTGAAATAAAAAATCATTGTAATTATTTCCATGAAAGTCATTTTAATTTTACATATTATGACTGGCCGATGTCAATATGATTGTAATTACAAACATTTGGAGTAAATATTTGGCAATAAATTGTGAACCGCGAGCCGCGAGCGGGGCGAAAATTTACGAGCACGTGAGAATTCAGTATTTGCGGGCGTTACATGCCCAGAGACTCAACAGGTATGAACTTCACTCACCCTTTTGTGTTAACTATCGCAGTACTCTACTCTATATATCGGTGCATGTACTAGGCTCTAGGTACTACGCCGTATGTACTGAGTAATGTACAATACCCGGTATTCAGTACTCGGTGTACATGTAGTGTATATAGTATACGGTACATAGAGTATAGTACAGAATAGCCGAGTGCTCTTGCAGCAGACTAGCTCCACACATTTTAGCTCGCACATATATTACACGTACTCTTGTCCAACGTGTGATAAAGGGCTCCCGGTATTGTCTCTCAGTCTCCGGTTCTACTCTCTGGCTGACTCACTACACTAGGCCAACCATAAAATAGTCATGAATTATTGTTTTGTCCCGTGTAAGGATCTCATCATATATATCTGGTGATTTCATTTTTATTATAATTATTATCATTTTAATTCGCAATATTAATATTTTGAAAAACAACTTTAAAAAATTTTAGAGTCAGACTGTTTCTCGTAAAAATTTACTTAAATGGCTTAATATGTTTATATATAAATTTTCAACTCAAGGTAGTTGCGATAATCTCCGATAGGCGGTGCATTGTCGCTGAATTGTCCTATTATATAATATATATAATTATATAATATATAATATATTATATATTATATTATAAGAGAGTTAAGTTTGAGTGATTAAGTTACGAAATAAATATAATTTTTTAAATCTCTTAAACAGCTGATCTGACATTGTCTTTTCAGCTTAATTAACTGCCAAATTAATTTAAATCAATTATATTTTAATTTTTATAGACAGCTTGATATGACCATATCATTAAATTTTCCACGAAAATAATAATTTTTTGATATATCATAATTTTTAATAATTAATTACAATTTTTTAAAAAATATCATCAGAATTTGGAGCTCCTTGAAGTGGTAAAGTAATGACTTATTATCACAACATATATTTTATTGAGATACATTTGAAAGAAAAAAAGAAATACAAAATAAAAAATAAAATAAGATAAATGATTTCAACACTCGAGTTTGACTAAGATGAAGAAATGATAAGATTGAAGCACGTATTTTCGATGTGGTTTTATATTTTTGTTTTCTATATCGTGATTTTTATCTGGTATTTCTTTAGGACTTCTTATTCTTCTGGTATCGTCTTCGGGTCAGATTTTATTATTATTTAACTTTAGCTAGAAGCTAGATTACGAAGGAAAGAACGAACAAAAGAAAGTACCTGAGAATGACTCAGGTGGTGTAACCTCAAGGAGACGGGATATAATTATGTCACTAGTCGGTTATTGGAGGACCGGATTACAAAGCCGAGAAACCGAAATAAAAGGAACAAAAATATAAGTGTATAATATAATAAGAAATGGACAAAAAGAGACAGCCTATCCATGCTGTGCTGAAGAGACGTTAAAAAGGAGGACATATTACATTATATATTATACTTTATATTATACATATATTGTGTTATGTGTACCTTCTGCCTTCTGCAAATAGTATGAATCACATACTGCCAGAGCATATTGTAATACGTTTGGTTTGACCAACAGCGATGGCGGAAATATTATAAAATATTATATTTGTTGCAAAAAAATAAAAAAAATGACATTTTTTAATTAAAGTTTGTCACACTTTTTTATGAATAAATTTGATAGAAGGGTTATCTGAAAGTGACAGGCAACCAAGTGAATTTAATCCTTTTGGAATTCACCTCGACAATTTTTTTTTTTTTTGTAGAAAATTTTTAAATGAAAGGCTGTCATTAAAATGTGTGCGTCAATAATTGTAATGTGTCATTCGAGCGTGACATTTCTTCACAAATTTTTTTCTGACTTTTTCATCGATATCAGAAACTGACGTTCCTTTGACGTTCACATGAAAAAACAAAAAAATAATCTAGATCATATTTTACTTATGTGAATTTAAATGGTAATAATTAATATAATGGGATGAGTTGTTTTTTAGTTGACCTTAATCGCTGGATTAAATGCTCAAGCACATCAACGACCTGACACAAATATAAAAAAAAATCGAGTATTGAATCGCTCTAGAGTACCCTGTGTTATGCTAAATGAATTTGTTTTGTGATGACGACAGTTTAGAAATAGATAAATGAATGAATTTTATTGAAAATTATTTTAAAGGCAAAAAATTGGATTCAATACATTGCATTTTTAATATTAACGAAACCATGTCAAGTGTTTGGATTGAAAAATACCGACAAGAAAGAAATAAAACAGAAGATGCATAAAAACGCATGAGTGAAGTTAATTTATAATTTTTAATTGATGTTGTGAAACTTTCAATCCTAAAAAAAAAGACACTTTTTTTCTCTTAATTGTTAATATTAAATCAACATATTTTTACCATGAAAGGGTAATTTTTTCGTAACTTATTACAAAGAATATTTATATAAAAATGACAATTTAAAAATAACCTGTTTGTGATTGGTGTCAGATTCCCATGCACGTGCATTCGAGCAGTGTCATCACCTTCCCTTCATTATTTGGTACTTACATAAACCGTCACCCCTTGTACACGTTTTTTACTTTTTACTTGAGCCCAAGGGGATGTGTATATTATACATTATATTATCCACATGTGAATGTATATATCGTGTCTAAATATATCACTTTGGTGTATGTATTATGTATGAATATTTGGTTGACCCCACCCTCGTCCCCGTGTATGGGTTATACCCACGCTTTTGAAGATTCAGAAAAGGTAACGTTCGAGACTCCCTCATAGAAAAGCATACACCTGTGAAATTCCCATACACTTCTCCCTTTTGATCCTTTTCTCGTCGTCCCTTCGAATAATCATATACAATATACATGTAGCATGTAACACGTATGAGTCGAGTATGAATATCCCCCAGACTATAGACAGTAGAGATTGTGGAGAAAAATCGGATGGTAACCGTTTTATTAGTACCGTCGAGCATTTGTAACAACACATACTTGCGCATGTGTGAGTTTGTTGTGTCTTTTTTATTGGAGATAGGGTGGTACACCTGCGAACCTGCACTAGGTGTATCAGGGGTAACTACTAAAAAGGACCCGAGGGGGCTATTGATATGCAGATGCGGCTAATGTTCAAAAATTTTTTAGAAACCTAAATTGCGCTTGTGTAATTTTAAATTCGCATGTGTATGTATAGTTGTATGCTTGTGGAAGAAGGGGAGATTATTAGGATCAAGTTTAACGAACAGGATAATGATCTTTGAATTTAAATGCATATATATGTGCTCTTTTTTTTTAAGTTAAAAAAATTTATGTGCGTGGAGCCGCAGTGAAATGAGATCACACAATTAAATAAGGGTCCGAATTTTTAATCAAAAAATCTGATACCAGAGAATAAATACATGTGAATTTTACAAGCTTCGAATCTGGCTAGTCTATTCGTCAAAAAAATTAATATATAGCTACATTAATTTATGAAAAAATTTTTTTATTTAAAAACTTAACTCCTCAAACTTAACTCTTTAGTACTGAGACGATTCGAATATTAAACGTCATCTGTTGGGAATTTTCGACACTAACTTAGGTCAAAAAATTATATCCTGTCATTTCCATGTTAAAAAATTTTTTCATGGGTACGGAGCTTAAAAATCTTATTTCAGAAGATTTGTTTTTTAGAAGAGGCTAAAAATAATTAATAATTTGAAAAATAGAAGATTTGGACAAAAAAAAACATCATAGTTACGAATGAATTTATTGTTAAGTACTTTTTTACTGAGAACGTCGATATACATAACCACCAGATTATTTTCCAATGTTATAATGCTTATAATTTAATCAAAACTGATGATTATCAAGATCATCGCCAGCTCGAGGATCAAGAACGAAAGGAAACCGAGTTTCGATTTTATTACAGAGAATTATTGGTTTATATTAGTAGGGTCGAGTTGTGTAGATTATTATATACCAGGTCGCTTCAGGTCTCTGGTTCTTTTTAAATGACCGATGATTCATGGAATGGAAGTAGTCGCGAAGGTATTGCCGTAAGTTATGGTGATGATTCATCGGATACAAAAAATAGAAAGTTACTTTAATAGATAAATATCGTGTACAAATAATATAAGAATAAATATAAATATAAACATAATCTCCAGATCATTTACAATAATTTACTTATTATTTATTTACTGATAATAATTATATCCGTTAATCATTAAAGTTTGATCCGATTTTATTGCCATTCTTAGTACAGGGAAGATTTGTTTTCGTTTTTCTTTAATAAATTTTTATCGACATTACTTTCGATTTATTTTTGAATTGTATGGAGACTAAAAATTTTTTGACAGTGTTATTAATTAATAAAAGTTCATCAGAAGAGTATGAAAATGAAGTAAAAATCCTTTTCCAAAACCGCATGGGATGTAAATCGATCAGAGAATCAGACTCTGGGTTTTATTTAGTTAAAACTCGCGTCGTATCGTTTCGGTGTTTTGTTCCTTTTTGGGTCTTGCTCCTGTAAGCGGGAATCGAGGGGTCTGATGAGTCACGGTGCCCCGCAGCGAAGGGACTCAGTGGCTCTCACTTTTAACTCGCTTTTATATCAACTCAACCGTTACCGTTTTTTTAAAATTCATCAAAACAACGTACCGTTATTTTCCAACTCTATTTTCCGGGGAATCGTCCCTCTTGACTGCTAAGTAAAGAACACTAAATATAATATAAAAGATTTAGTATATAACATAGCATTAAGGTAAAAGTAGTGACACTTTTCAGGGCCTTCTGTGAATCAATTTCGAAACTTTCCTCCAAAGTTACAACCGATAGTTTCAAGAAGAGATTAATACAGTTGGTAAATCTTTACAAAATAAAATTATTTCATAATAAAATTTCCAATAAAAATTTTTTATTGTCTTCTATTTTAAATTTAAAAAAAAATCAAAGTTTGAATTAAAATTTTTTTACTCAATAAAAATTCAAATTTTTTTCCTAAACTTCTATTGAAAATTCGAAAAAAGATTAAAAGCAGAATAAAATATAAAATAATTTATAATAGAAAGTAATCAGAGTGTTGAGAACCTTTTAGCAGCAAAGAGGGCTTTGGGTACGTTAGGAACACGTGCAGTCTCGAACGGTCCAGGTCTCCCTAGCGTAGTGTAATGTGTAGTGTAGTGTGGAGTTGTAGTCCTATATATGCAGCGGAATAAACGTGTTTGCATCGGACAGGGAAGAGAGAGACTTGGTCATGAATACACCACATATCACATACGTGTATATTTGAAGATCTCGGTACACTTGTGTTGGAGTGTGGGTTAAGATACACGAGTATTCTTCTGCTGGCAAAGTAACTCGCTACTCGCAATAGCAACTAAGGGAGATTTGTATTTGTGGAGAGATTCGAGGAGTATTGTTTGTGTAGGTCGGTGCGCCCTTCTCCATACATAATACCCTACCCGGTGTACTCTTTCCCCCGCAGGTTAGCCACCTGTTGACTAACCTGAACCTCAAGTCTGCCCACACGATTCAATCGAGCCAGACCCCTCTGTGCTCGGAAAAAATCCTCCTTTTATTTTTTTTTGACTACTTATATACCTATCCTCTTTATTTCTTCACTCTGATGTTTTCATTTTTATTTTTTAAATGATTCCGAACGGAGCTCGATGCTAATAATAGTTTCGATAACATTGAGGGGATATTAAATTGTATAAAAAAAATTAACAGATTATTTAACAACAAAATTATTATTGTTGTTAAATGCTAATGGACGCGACCCTTTTCGTTAGAAAAAATAAAGTGTTCCAATAACAAATATGTGTGTTTCGCAGCACCTATTGTCTCTATTAACTAAAAGTAGTATCCCAGAGAAACAATAACATCCCAATCAAGTGACTCCCAGTTTTAACCGAACGATGCAATCTCTAAAGACATTAACTGTGGAATAGAATTTCCTTCTCTTCCTGAATAGCCAGAGCTGGTCCGGTACCAGTCTTGGACCATAGACTACTCTAGAAAAGAGAGTAGAGAATAGATTCTATACTAGACTACATTGAAGTGCTTGTTACTTGTTAGTGGTTTGGCAAAACTTCCTGCTCTCGGCTATAGAGAACTGACAAAGAGGACTCTGGTCCCAGTTACGCAGTAATAGCCCGTCGTTAGGTGACAAATCGATTCAAAGATATTCAAAGTGATTTGATAATACACAGATACCTTCGGGTTGTCACCCGGCAAGTTATTCTATTCCTTTTTCTGTAAGTTGGAATAGAATAACTCCAAGTCTCGGCTCTTGCATAACAATGATACCATGTCAGGTATAGATATAGATATAGGTGTATTGTCATTGCCGGTATACCTCTAAATAATAACGTATTCTCGCATTTGCAATAAAATGAATAGTCGATGAAGTTCATAATTCCAAGGCGAGGAACAAATTTATCAGAGGCGAGTTGGGATTTTTACAAAGTATCTTGATACAATCCTTTAAGTGTAGGTATGTGTATGTATCTGTCATCAGTTAAATCTCCGGAGAGAAATTAACGCTAATAGTATGCATCTAACAAATGGTAATGTGTATATGTGCTGTAACATTTGTTAAGCAAAGTACGTTTAATATTACTCATCGTGAAGCTGAATGTTAATTTTCATTTTATACGATAAATTGTTTTCATAATGTCGTTTTCATTTGTGTAGGTTTGTGTGTGTATATTTTCATCCTTTGTTTAATTATCATTTGCGAATCCACACGACAAATGTTCTCTGAGTATCAGTGTTGGGACAAAATGGGCGTCAAAGTCGTTTAAACTCGCAATGAGATGTTGAAAATAAGAAAATGGTTCTGCATTTTAAATGAAACTTTGTTGCGTGTTATGTTTTCTATCAGGTGAATTTAACTTGTTTAACATTAAAAAGGATTCTGAGTTAGATAAATTTTAATTAAAGTTTGGCATTGAATCTATGGTCATTAATCATTTATACTGCTTAGTCGGAATATTTGTTTAAATTTTATACTTTGAAAAAATAAAAGGTAAACTAAAAAAAAATACTTGAGTCAACAGAAATATTCTTGATTCAAGAAAATTGTTTTAATTTAAGATTTTTTTTTTGTTAGTATTTTTTTTTTTTTTTTTGGCGAAAAGAAATCTTAGATCAAAAATATATTATTTCTATGAAATATAATTCAATCTTTACTTGAAAATAATATTTTTCGGGAATTTAGAAAAAAATTTTTTCCAATGTGATAGTATTAAATTATGCATGAAATTCCAAGAATAAAAATAAATTTATTACGATATAAATGTAGTCATTAGATGAATAAATAATAAGATAAACAGCATAAAATTAATGAAACAATGGAGGTATCATTGATAAACGTCTTCAAAGCCATCCAGCCAGCACCACAAAAGCTCGGCAGTACATATATTATACTCTATATAAATAATAGTAGAGTAATTACGTAAATTGCAGTGGAATAATCTTAGCGAGTATAAGTGATCCGTAGACATTAGACACACATATGTACTCACACCGTTTATGCATCTGTTACAATGAAGTTAATGACACGCGATAGTTAATGATCGTAGTCTAAGTCTTAGACTCAGCATCAGGCATCAGGTAATCAACCGTTGTGTAAGGTTAAAGTGTCACGGCCAGAGTTGTTTGTATTTCCAACCCGAGATTCAATAATTCAGTATCTGCATGTAAACATATTTTAAATATAAAATATATTTAATAATCATACGTAATAAGAATAAGTGGAGAGTCGAGCTTGCGAGACACTCAGTCTCGAGCGGTGTACAATGTGCAGAAAAAATTAACTGTGCGTTAGATTAGCTTATATTTCTTGGAGGTGATATATGTCTATCTCGGGAGATTGAGATGATTATGATGCTGGTGATGATGATGATGATGATGATGATGATGAGGATTGAAGGAGACTCGCGTGGCTGCGTCTTACAATCTTATACGTTATACAATACTTTGTACAAATACAATGATTTTTTATTTATGGATACTGCTGCTAATTCTAACACTAACAAGGCCAAGTTTAGATCATCGCTGATTTTTGTTAAGATTACGTTCACTGTTTTATTGCTTTAACAACTGGTTTAATTGCTTAAGTTACTCTAGTTGTTGACTTTTACTTTTTTTATTCAAGTGTTGACTGATAATGTAATTATTTTACCCATGAAATAATATTTTTTGGCTATAATTGTCAATATATAATTTTTTATAGGTCCAAATATGCTCATATGCTCATGGATAAGTTATGAAAAAACTTCAATGAAATTATGAAAGTATTAAGTATATTTTGATTTTTTCTACTAAAACTACTATTGTTGGTTAAGACTCATAGAATAATAAAGATACGTATTTATTTGAAAAATTACATTGAAGCAATTTCCTAGACATGGTGATCTTCTGAACATAAATCATAAAACTGACAGTAAAAAAAATAAATAAATGATAAAAAATCCAATATCGACAATCGACATCCAGGGAAACATACAGTAAGAGAGTTGTGCAATAAAATGAAAATCAGCGGTAAAACGTAAATATAAACGTAAACATAAATAAAGTAATGATATTAGGATGATCAAAACCATGAATGAATGCGACCCTGGTTTGTCCCCGAACACGTGCAATTGTCTTGAGGATTCTTTTTCCGCTTCCGTGAGAACCACCAAGACAATAAAGGCAAAAAAATTTATACTACACAATGCAATATAACAACAACAACAAAAACAATAAATATATATCTATATATACATTCATCTAAAAGAGAAACACAGTCATCGAGCATCAATTCCTCAGTGGCCTCAGTGAAGCCATTCTGTCAGCCGGATACGCGACATCTGACGATTCGCGATAGTTTTGCAATTTTCTGTAAATGGCTGTTTCCCTTATTTGTACATTCTCATTTGCTCATCTATCAACAGTTTCTCATGAATTTTCTTTTGTTATAGATATTTTTTTGCTTCCTGAAGTCTATTGCACGCCTCTGAACTCGAAAATTGGAACTTCTCAATTTTACTTGATTTAAAAATTTTTCTGCTTGATTCAAAGTGATGAAACTCTTGAAAGTTTTTTTTCAATCTAATATTTTTTCTCTATAGTCCTGTTCAATTTTTTTTTTTAGTTTGAAAGGTAAAAAATTTTTGAATAATTTTGATTTTAATCAGTTAAATAATTTTAATTATTTTAGTCATTATTTAAAGACTCAACTTAACTATATATCGCAATAATTTCCATGAATTTTTGACGACTCATAATGTCAAAGCTAAAATACCTCAACTCCTAACTCTAAAACGTCTAATAATTTAATTTAACAGTGATTAATATTAATTATATTTTGGGTGAACTGACAACACATGTTGCAATATTTTGTCTACTTTTTTATCAACATATGTGACACTGTTTACGTATAGCTATTAATGAACATGCACAGTGAACTAAAACGCTAATGCGGAGTTTGTTCGTAGTTTCAGCTATAAATAGTTTGATCTATGAATTTATATTTAATTTTAATTAAATTTATAATGACAATAATAATAATAATTTTTTCTCCAGCAGCTTCAAGGAACTCTTTAGACTCGTGAAAGGCTGACCATGGTGTAATGAGGATCCTCTGATTATTCTCAGCGATTTTATCTAAATAAAATAATAAAATCAATACTAATAGAATTGGAAATTGATTTCCGAACAAGTATTACTGTAATATAAATGTAAATCTATGAATAAAAACTCAGTTATGTGACTAACTAGCGAACTAGTGTGAGTACAAAGAATTACTTTAGAGATGAAGTGAGAGCTAGCAACAAGTTAAGTAATAAATTTGTTTTATTTACAGTAAGAATAATAAATTATTTAATTGTTGGTAGTCGATTGTTTTTTGTCGGTTTATTGATGTAGATTGCGATGATCTATTGAGATATTTATGAGTAAGAAAGTCTGTAGCAGTAATCTAAGAGTAACAGCTTGGACGTTGATAGAGCAATTAGTATAACCCAGAGCACCAGCAGTGACGTCAAGATACCTTGAATGGTTCGTCACGATCGGTGATACGATAAAAGCGTTATTACCCTCGTCGATAATTGTTGCCGTGGAAAAACCGATCATGAAGGAACGTATAATATATATTAGATACATAAAAACGGTTAACCAAGGTTACTTCGAATGCCTTCGATTTTTTGTTACACCTCCCGTCGTAATATAAGTTGTTTATTTCTGAATTTGGGGTAGCAATTAACAATTCTCTGCAATAAGATTTATTAACGTCATCTTTGCTTGTGATATTTTTATTGTGGCAGAAAGTGTTACGTCAAGAATTTTTTTTCTTAATAAAAAAATGTTTTAAATAAATTAAAGACAATGATTAAACAAATGAATAAAATTTTCTGTCGGGTTTCTAAAGCATTAGGGATTATTCGTTTAGCAGCGATCCCAAACCTTTTATCCAATAGTACACTTTAATTAAACATTAAACCCATTATGGCAAACAACAAACTCACGTAAACTTGTCAGGGTTCATTAGAAATAGTATAATACACCAAACACTCGTTCGTGTACACACCCATATACACACGGGATTTCATTGATGCCATCAGAGTGATGCAGCCCGAATCCCTGGGTATAAGTCTAATGAACCTCTCTGTACTGTTATATTAACAAAAGCCATTGCTTTTCACATATAACTAATACATTTATCCGGCAGACTATGGAAATTACCGGAGTAACAAAACACGTTTTGACTCAAAAATACCGTTAGCTTTTAAAGATAAATTTATCTATGCTCGCCTCTGTTACACTCTCGTGTATTATACCCGAATATTCGTATAAATTATTATTATTCAATATTATTTATTTTAAAAATTTTTATTTATTTACAAATGTCATACGTCCCTCCCTTAATTTTGTACCGTTAGATATCAATTTATTTGATCCAATTTCTTGCTTTTAGTCATCGATTCTGTTGATATAACCCACATTCAATTTAAAAATTTGTTTGTTAAAAATACTAATACCTGCATTAAAATAAAAAAAATTTATTTCAAGTTTTTAATTTTTCATTTGTCTCAAAATTTGTATGTTAATTAATGTTAAGTTTATCAAAAGTTGATTTCATAATCTATTAAACTAAAAATCAATCTCAGATAAGTTCCTTAAAAATAAATTCCCGTCTAAATTTAAGTACTGGCTAATTTTAACCAAAAAACAAAGGACCTATTTATCTCTTCCCTCAACAAAACGGAAAAAAAAGTTATCAGAAGCAGCAAGAAAACAAATAAAAGAATAGATATAACGGTAGTGACGACGTCACTGCGACGGGAGACTTAACTGGTAAGACCAAGATGATGATGCAGATACCCTGTACGCAGCTGGTCCAGCTTCTCCTCTCTTCTTCGCTTGGTACTTTTATTTTTTTTAGTTAATTTTTCAGTTTTCCCAGAGCCCTTCTCTCTCGTGCTTGCTGATCGGTGGTCTTGAGTCTCGCCCATCTAGAGCCAAGACTAGTCCTGAGTCTTAAGTCGAGTCTTGTGTACATTATGCCATCGTGTAATGCCTATCTCACTCAAGGCCAGTTGTACTACTATTATACTACTATACAGCTCGGCAGTGTCCGTACCAGCATGTTATGCTCGCGGGCAGCCCACCGTACTATACTCAATATATACGCGCATTTATTGCATATATTGCAACGGAAAATAAATTGTTGCGCAACCTAAACCACCAGCACACCATAACGCTGCTTGTATATTTATATATACTTTACTATTAAACATGGACAAGAGTTGCCTTTGCTTTTGCTTTTGCTTTTGTTGTGTATGAGCGAGTGAGGGTGCTGAGGAATAAAATTATTACCTCGTTTATTTCAAGCAATGATCTCATTGTCACGTTACGTAGTATAGTAGTTACATTGTTGTATATATATATATATATATATATATATATATATATATATATATATATATATATATATATATATATATATATATGTTAATCACTTTGTCGAGGAAAAATATCTAATGATCTATCCTTTCACCCTTTTGTCTCAATAATAGTTTTTTTTTACCATTATTATTGTTGTTGTTGTTTTTATTGTTGTATTAGTATTTAACATTGTGGTTTTCCAGATAATTGCCCAGTGTATTGACTGGTAATTATTTATTTATTTCTTCATTAATTTAATTATTAATTATTTTGTTACGCAAGTCTGTTAAGTTATTATCTTTACGGTGGATAAATGATGCTCAAATTAGTAATTAACTTTGAGAGATAATATATGGTTGTTTAATTTGACAGGTTAATCTTTTTTTTTTGGTTTTAAAAATTTTTAAGTAAAATATGAGCATAAATTAATTCTAATATGTAAATCAGAGCTGCAACTTATTCCATTAAAAAAAAAAAAAAAAAAAAAAAAAAAATATATATATAAATTTAAATCATTTAATACTTTAATTTGAATTTAATTTAAAAATACTAATAATTAAATTTTTTCAATAGCTATCTGAATTTTCTGTAATTGATTGATTGCTGAAAAATTCAATCTTGAAAGCAAAAAAAAAAAAATTATTTAATGAAATTCAAACAGAACAGCAGCAATAATTGAAAGTAAGGAAATAGGATTAATCTGAAATTGAAATACGTCTTGGAAGATTTTCTCCGAAGACACTGTTACAGTCTCAGTTTCTCACCTCTACCGAACAGAGTACCAAGAAAGGGTAGACTGAATGCAACCAGCTGTGTCATGTCCACGAGTGAATCAGGGGACTTGCACAAATTGGACGTCGGAGACAATCGATGCCCAAGACGAATTGGTTTTGGGAATTGCACCAGACATCTCAGATTCAGTTGTGGATTCGCCACAGAAGCAATTACGTCCCGAGTTTAGTCCACGCAAAAACTTAAAAGGGAAAAAATAAGCCCCTTTCCTTTCGATCGAGCTAATAATTTATATTTATCAAATAAGTTTACTCCTGCATCTTGCATGCCTGAACAGAGATAACGATTGGAGATTGTGAGTTTTAAAGAATGATCGAACGAGATCTGAGACGAGAGTTGAGGTAAAGAAGGGTATGTTGTACGCTGCAGCAGACAAGTCGTGCCAGCTGATGAGCCGGTTTCTTATTCTCGATACTCCAGCTCCTATCCAACACACCAACCACTTTTGTTTCATCTTATTCTCTTCTCTACTTGCCCTTCTCTACTCCCTTTAGTTCTTTATTTTTTACCTCTTGTCCTTCTTCTTCTCCTTCGTCTTCCTCTTCTTCTTCTTGAAGTTTTTTAGCTTTTATTCACTTATAACATCAGTGTAGTGTTCTGGTTCGAGACCCGCTCCCTCTATAGTACATATATATATATATATATATATATATATATATATATATATATATATATATATATATATATATATATATATATATAGTATATAGTACTGTGTGTATTTATACCCGGCGAAACGGGTGAGTCCGCTTAGTCCATTGCCTTTGCACCGTATAATCTCAGCCAAATACTAAGCTCAATTTAAACACTCATGAATACCATTTTTATAAATATATATAATATAATATAATATAATACATAAGTCAGTCAGATTTAAACCATAACCCTTTTAGCTTTTTTTCACCAAAATTTATGGCCCAAAAAATGTTTCGTTCAATTCAATAATTATACGGTTTTATTTTTAAAAAATGAGCTTATATTCGGTGAATTGTTTTTTTTTAATTTTTTTTTTTTGTTTTAATTTAAGAAGGCTATTCTAGTCTAGAATTTAAAAAAGAAAAAAAAAAAATTCTTAATTTCTTTTGCACATTTTCTAAAATTTTCAAGAGTATATTTTATATACATAATTTTTATATATTTTATTTTTAAGGATTTCTGTTTCTTAAAAACTGATAAAATTTTTGTTTTCAAGTAAAATAAAATAAAACTAATCGTGAAGCTAAAAATACAAATGATAACGAAAAAAAAAAAAAAAAATGCAGTGAAGGATTATTCAAAAAATAAAAAATCAGTAGGCAAGTAAAGCCAGTAGTTCTTTCGCCACGGCCTCTGGCGCACGCGGCCGGAGGCATATAATTTTCTCGGCATTTTTATTGCGGGGTAACTTGTCTTCAGGTGAGCCAGTGCCGGTGGATTTCTCTCTTCTCTTTCTCAGCTAACCATAGCATCCAAGAAGATCTCTCTTGGAAGCGTTGGATCTCTGGAGGAACCAGGAGGTGGTACCAGAGACTCGAAGACCAGAGTTGGAAAGCAAGAGGCCAAGCTGGAGTACTACAGGCACAGCTAACGCGCAGTAGCCTCTACTACACTCAGTCCCTCGTTCTCTTTTCTCTTCCTCTCTGCACAATCTTTCTCCAGCTCTTAACCTGAAAAATCATCCTGTTTTATCTCCGTCCTCTTCCATCTGCATCGAATATCCACCATCCAGCATCGAGCTCCTCTTTCTCTTCACCCAACTACTTGTTCTTATTATTCTTTTACTCCTTACCCTGTTTTTCCCCCTCTGTCCCTCTGTCCCTCGTCCCTCCTGGGCACTCTCCTTTCCCGCTTAAACCCTCCCACTCTATCGTCCTTCCAAGCGCAAGGATTTTGACCCTTGTTTCGTGTTGCTTGCGTTTCGCCGTATAAACGCCGGACTTGTTTTTCGTCTTTACTATACTCACTCTTTACTCTTTACTCTTTACTCTTTACTTATACTCCAAGAGTTGAGGTTTCTTCCTTCTATACTCACATTCAACTAAACTCACTCAACAAAACCGACCTTACAGATAAGCTTCCCTTGATAAACCGCCGACACACTTTACTTTAAGAAAGCTTTTGCAAACAAACAAACTTACCGATTACGATGTCTGCCTGCCAGCCCCTTCAACGAATGATTATCCTCAAATTTTATCAGACTCTTTTATATAAATAAAACAAGGTAAATAATTATTAAAGAAAAATAAAAATATTTGAAATATAAAAAAATTTTTAATTTATGAACAAGTTGAGTTTATTTGAAAAAATTTTCTGATGTATTTATCTGTGGTCTTCCATGTCGAGATATAATTTTTGATATAGCATGATATCAAAATTGAATATATCTGGATGTGAATCAATAATCAAACAAAATAAATTTCAAAGGAAGGAATTGCTCTCACAAAACTTATCTCATGAAGAAACAGCGATTGAACATTTCCTGTAAATTGTTATATGAATAACTAATATCAATAATTACACCAAAGAATTGACGCTCTAATAATAATTGTTAAAAAAAATAACAGTTACTTTTAAGTAGAATCGCGAGCGCTAGACACCAATAAAATAATGAAGTTAATAACAGAACCAGGAGCGATAATTCAACTGGTGTGTATTTTTTGTCTCACAGCAAAGTTTAACCAATTACACCCAGCGCCAATTAAACCAATCAACACTCAACTCGGAAACTTAAAACTTTGATACGAAAGCCAAGAAATCCAATATCAGTAAAAAAAAATCAAGCCAATTTTCTTTTTGCAGCAAACAACTGAGAATTGAGTATAGAACTTAAGGAGCAACAGAGACCATAATACAGTCTCAGATGGCATATCACTAAGAATTATACGAGCGTCCGATTAAAGGACGTTGTTATCATTCTCCTAGCAGTCTCGCGTGCAATCGCCGGGAACTTTACAACCGAAACTTTTGGCTTGAAACTACCGCTCTTCGAACTTGTATTTCTCCACCCACCCCATCCTCATTCTGATGTTCATACTTATTCCCAAAACTACATCATCGGCCAACGGTGGCCAACTTCATTTTCTTCGAGAGATAGTCAATTGGGTCCTTGTCCTCTGTCGGCAGTTCGGCCCATTTTGTGACACTTAATACCCATCTACATCGCGGGTTGTCGGTTCAGGTATCCAACAAGCTTGTTAGTAACTTGCAATCAATAAAGCCTAGCTTAAAGACTGTTTCATCTTGCCCTTAGTAGTTACATTTAATGAATAGAAGGAAACTTTGGACAGTAAGTCCTTGCTTGAGGTCACAATTGATCTCATTTGCCTTTTGATACTCGGGGTATGTTGTTATAATACTGTTTGCAGTAAATAGTAAACGTAGACATGGTTATTGTGAATCGTAAGTGAAGAAACTTGGTAAACTGGGATTAAATTGTGGAATCAGTTAATAACTGAGAAAAAATTTCGATGCATATAAGAAACTTTTGAGTTTTTGAGAAAAAATGTATTAAATTAGATTAAAAAAAAAAAAGTAGAAAAAATGATTTAATAAAAAAATAATGAAATTGTTATAAAAAAAATGTCCTCTTTGAAAATTAAGACATAATTCATAACAAAACACCATTTTAAATGAAAAACTAATGTCAAAAAAATGAATTGGTCAATCGTCTAAAGTGCCTACTGTATAGTAATGCATAATGTATAGCAGTGTAAATACTAATAAATAGAATGTGCAATGGAGCAAGTAAACAAAGTTTAACTAAGTAAGTAAGTAACAGTAAGTATATCAACGAAATAACAATTGTTAGAATGTCAAACGCTGTCATGCGAATATAAAAAATGTATAATACCAGATAGTTTATTATTACTGCTACATGTAATGCCAGTCCTGTAGACATAGTCCGGGCGTGACTAATCTCCCCACGAGATCCTGTATTGACAAATCGCGGCACACCAACTCAGCACAAAAGTTAACAATTTTTTATTATTATTATAAAGTTTTTTATACCGGCAATTTTACGGGATCAAAACAGAGCTGCTGATTCTTGCATTGTACACGTCACGCGAACTTATTATAACTAAGAAATGTGTATGAAGGAGCGCAGGTGTGCGGTCGATCACCTAATTACACGATCTTATGGACAAGTCGCCTTTTAAAACGTATTTCGAATTATCTTTCATTTATTTATTTTCTTTCTTCATTCATTTTTTTATTTTTTTTATTCTTACTTGATTTTATAATGCCGCTATTGCGAAATAAAACTAACTCAAAGAGTATATTACGGATTGACAGATTGAGTGTTGTTTATATTTATTCCGTTCGGGGAATAACAAATTAAATTTTATGTCGGAAACAAAGACCTACGAGATCAATCATCCGTATTATGATTTTTTAAGTATCTATTTAACCTGTTAAATAAAAATTATTTCTACTGCGTCTGTCATTTAGTAATGTAATAAGTATAACAAGTGTCCATTATTTCAATAAAAGATAATAAATTTAAAAGTAAACTTGGGAAATATTTAAAACATATAAAATAACAAAAAAATTTACTTTAATCGTTAAACAGAAAGTAAAGTTTAATTAAACCAAAAAAAAAAATTATCAAATCAGAGAAAACAGCCTTGGGTTGAAGTAAAATTGTTCAAAGTTATACTTTAAGTATTGTTCAAGATAAATTTATTTTTTATCATTATTATTTGATTAAAAAAGAAAAAAAAATAGTACCTGTTGCTAATCCTATAAATGAGGCCTGATTATTTTCCCAACAAAAAAAATTTATTACGGTAACCATTTGTGTATTTATTACACGTAACTCGCGGCCGATAAAGCGAATTAATGTGAGCCTTGAATAAACATTAAAATAAAAGATCTACTCGATTGAATAAAACGACCCCCTAACCAAGAAGAAAACTATTATTTATAATTTATAATTTATAATTTATAATTTATAATTTATAATTCGCCGTACCACAATTACGTCGTATTAAATATTATCTGGAGCATGGAATGGACAAGGATGAAAAAATGAAGAAGTTAGATAAATCTGAGCTGAGGGAGCTAAAAATAAAATATCAAAAATTAAAAAATAAAAAATAAATGGCGGCTCGCCGCGATTCTATCTCGCACTTACATGTGTGTTATATTATTATTTTACATTATATTATACGTTATATATTATAAAGTGGCAACAATACAACTAAGCGCGACTCGTAAACAACAAAACATTGATCTGGGTGTATTGTGCATGTACATATACAATATAGCATAACATTAACTACTCTACATAAGTCCTCACCTACATGGACATAGACACAGAGATAGTACATAGGCATAGCAGGATAGATCCAAGCTGTGTCCCGAGGGCCGGTAGCGGTCCACAACTACCTTGGAATTGCGTAGCATGTTATTAGCAGGATCGAGCATCCCTGTATGTACAGGCTGACCGTGTTGCCCGTGGGCTACCGTGTGGCTCGTACGTTCTGCAAAACGAGGATCGCTGCCGAAGCCGCAGTAACACCAACACTATTACCACCAGCCTCAGCAGGAACAGAACCAGGAGCTGGAGCAGTATAACAAGCTCGCAATGCTGTAGAGGATACCATCAGAACTCACTCGTTCGCTCTGTGTATCTGCTCTCGTTTCTCTTGAGGCGGTACCAGAATCCATATCCATAGCTTGTATCTCCTTTTCTCCCTCTCTCTCTTTCTCTATTCTGCACGTTGGCTTTGGTCTATTCTGTGTGTGTGTGTGTGTGTGTGTGTGTGTGTGTGTGTGTTTATATTGTTTACCGGCAATATTTGGCAGGGATTCGTTAATCCCGGGTTAACATAAACTCGGACTAGCCACCAGCTACCAGCTATTAACAACGCACAAGAACAATTCTACCGCTAGTTTCTAAACATTATGGTTATCATCGTATGATCGTGTTGATTATTTTTGTGGCTAATGTGGTAATTGTTATTCAATTATTAATTAACCACCAGGGGAAGCGAGAGATCCTTTGTTCTGATTGATAATTGTATTTATACAATTATCAATTCTATATAAGTGATATTTTTTATTAAAATATTTAAATCTCGTAGAAAATTTTAGATTTGTCGAGTAATTAAGACCTTAATTATAAGATTTTTGAATGATTGGTATTTTTAAGGAAAAAAAAAAATTTACAGAAAAAATATTATCAAAAATAGTTTATACCCTTAACAATTCTTATTATATGATCATATCAGGCTATAAATAGGAATTAAAATTGTATTGTTTATAATTTTTTAATTTTTCTAAGAATGTTTGCATTAATTATCATCTTTTATTAAACTTATATTAATTAAACTTTTTTAACTTGAGTTTAATAAATTTAAAGTTTGAATTCTCAGCAGCTACTCACAGCAAGATTCTTATTATTTATCAAAAACGAAAATTAAATCATTGTTTGAGATAAAATGAACGACATTTATGAGAAGATAATAAAAATATAAATTAAAAACAGAAGCAATTAAATAATAAAAATTAATAACAGGTTAGTAAATCCTTCTTCATGAAATTCAAATGAAGATCCTCGACTCATTAAATTAACATCGAAGTGAATCCCTTAATTACCCATTCATAATCTAAGAATACGGGACGATTAAAACCGAATTTAATTAAAACGTTAAAAAGTAAGAAGCTCAAAATAATCCGGGTTTATCCCGTCCAACTATCTGGATCGCGGAACTTAACTTTTAATTCACTTGCATTGTGAGCACAACAAATGCAATGTAATAAGTTAATAATAATATAACCGTAGATTGGGAGCTTTAACGGCCGCGAATGGGGAAGGTCGGAGAGGAGAAGTACAATAACAACAACAAAAACAAGAAGTGGACAACGAAGAAAGGAGTAAGGAGAAACCGGTGTACCCGACAGCGTGACGCCAGTTTCCCCACCATCGGGCACCATTTTACTCCTTTCTCTTCCTCGATAAGTCCCATCCACTTCACACTCTGCACTTTGTATTTTTACTTAGATTGCTATATACCGTACACTGTTTACTGTTTACATCTATAATATATTCAGCATAAGGACCCAAGGATACGGCCCAGAAAAAGCACCAGCCCCTGCCCGGTTTTGTTATTGTTCTAAGGCCTTACCAGGTCCCATACAAGACCATTACATGCACGAGCACCGAGATGAAGACGATACTTTTTTTTTATAACGGTATCAACGCGTGCATACATTTACGCCTCGCCTTCTTTTTTCCATCTCTAGATCCTTCTTTTCCAGGTTTACTTTTGTCTTATATTTTTATTTTTAGTTGATGTTGTTGTACTTCATTATTTTTTTCATGCTCAACATTTTTATTTTTCCACGGGCTTGATGGCGTCTTTACGCACCCGTTCACCAAGCACGTGACTCTTGATACGCTTGAGAAGATATTGCGTGAGCTAGACCCGCTAAACTTGTACTATACACCCATTTAAATTATACTTGTTGCGTTCGCTAGATCCAAGTGCTCAAGAGAGCTTCAGAACCATCTAAATGTCGGTACTTATTCTTTTTATTCGTCACTGATCTGCTCAGTATTGCAATTAATCTTTTTGCATTCACGGTCTTCAAACTATCTTTAGGAGTCCTCGGAAGAAATGGACATGAAAACGTGTAAAAAATTTATACCCATACATACGATTTTTTTCATCAAGAATTCTTTGAATCGATTTGCTTACAAAGAAAAGTTAAAAAACCTTTATAACTCTAGAATATTACTAGCATTTTTATCCCTCTCAGAACTGATGATTTGCCTAGTACAAACTAAAAGCTTAACAGCACAGTCAGCTAAAACACCGTCTCATATACAAGCATCTTAAAATATTAAATTTCCATTCAACGTATGGAAATCCATTTTTCACTGGTTCATCGCAAAAAAAAAACGACCATTTACTGTATGTTGTTACAACATCGCTGAGAGAAAAAAACCACTAGAAAATAAACCACACCTTAAGGCCTTAATATGTAAAACCTATTGCAAAAAACCATCTTTTGAACGTTTTAACCCGTTAAATTTTTATGCTTTTCTCACAATCGTCAAAATAAAATACTCGCCATTTTACGGTTTTTTAGTTAATTATTTTTACTGCTGATTGTATTTAATCTGCGCAATTTTATACAAGTCGAGTAATTTTTTGACCTCAATAATTCATAAGATTTCTATTAGAGTGAATAAACAATAAAAATACCAAAAAAAAAAAAAAAAAAAATAGAATAAAATATTTAAAGAAAGCCATGATATTTTTATTATTATCGTGAATTGGTGTATTTTTGAGCGTGGCCTTACGGTTAATGATCCACAACAAGGAATAAGGAGCCCGGGTGAGTGTGGCTGAGAAGGTCCTTGTTCCTTTTTTCCAAGCAACTTCTTTTCCTCCTTTTTCTCCTCCGCCTCCTCTTTCTTATTCTTATTCTTATTCCTGTTCTCCTTTGGCTTTAGCCTTTCGACTTAAAACTCAAGTGGTACACAATATCGTGCCGGGTCAACGACACCCCAGCTCTCGTTCTCCTTCTTATTTTTGACTCTTATCCTTCCTCCAATTTCTATTTTTCCAATTTAATATAACATTACCGTGACAGCTTTTTTCGAGACAAGCCCCCGCTCAATTAAAATCGCCGAGATCGTTAAGGATGATTGAGCACGTGAAAAAGCTTCGAGCCACTTACTTTTTACATATATTCATGTATTTATTGTATTATTTTCCTAATGCTCACGCTTGCTATAAATAATATCGCCTCAATAAATAAATAAATACAAAATATACAAACAGAAAAAAAATATACGTATACAGTTGAAGTAAGTCGTACATTTTAAATTGTATGAAAGTAACTGGACCATGATTGACGATGTAATTTCTTCCGTGAGCTTCGCGCCTTTTTCTTGTCCGCCATAATCGGCACACAAACGCGTACCTACTCCGCGAATGACTACTGCGAGCTTCATTATAATCTTTCGTACTCAACGGAAACAACCCTTTTTTTATTTTCTTATCCTCACACACATTTATGTATGTACAAACATCTTTGTGGCTACTTCTTTACTTGGTCTTATCTCCTTATTTATTTTGTTTTTATTTTTATTTTTATTTTTATTTATATTTCTACTCCCTCCCCCCTTCTTCACCTCTTTGCAGAGTTCGAACCAAAGTACCTATGTACATTTATTATTTATTTTTACCCACATCATGTTCATCTGACTACTGGGAGTGCCAATTAATTTATTGTTATTATCATTTTTATGTAATTATCTTTCACGGTACTAGACATTCATTATCTTAATTAGAAGATTTTAAAGACACTAGATTTTTAATAATGATTTTTTTTTCTACACTGTAAAAAGTTATAATTTGTAATTGATTTAATTTTCGGAAATTATGAAAATTATGATAAATGAAATGAATCTTTTAATTTATTATTTACTTAAGCATAAAGACATTTTCTTAAATTAATTTTAAATAATCAAAAGAAATAAAATTTTTTCAATATTTTAACAAGAGTTATTAAAAAAATTTTTTTTAACCAAAAAATTTAAACATCAACTGTAAATTTTTTTCTAAAAATCATTAAAAAAATTCGTAGGTCATGGTAAGAAAAAAAATAACCAAAAACTCACCCAATCACCCAGCGACCTTTGACATCCAGTGATTCCTTAAACAAAAAAACAAACAACCAATTAACCAAAAAGAAAAGCAACGATGGAAGTAAAGAATATAAAGAACAAAATACAAGAGAAGCGAGGAATAAAACCAACAAAACCTCTTAAACTAAAGTAAAGAAAAGCAAAGAGAGTAGTATAGAGTCAAGTCAGCTCAGCATTGGCTCTTCTCTTAACTTCTCCGGGTCAACCAACTCGCGTGTTCGCTTGTCCCCTCGCAACTTTCCCTCTCTTTCGCGAGTCACCCGTCTCTCTTACACTTACTAATATTTACTTTTATTCGTTTTACTCGTCATGTGCGTCGTTTTAACATACACGTACGCTCCTTTACTCGCTCATTCCAGTTAAATAATTTAAATTTCATCGATACTTTTCTTCCTCCTACTTATATTATTTATACTCGCTGCACTGCTCTTATTCGCGACCCTCTGCTTGTGTCTTTAATTTATAGACTCCCTCTAATTTATATCAACGATTAAAAAAATAAATAACCTGTAGTCATTAATCGGGCTTAAATAATTCAGAAGATAATTAATACGCATTGATAAGCTGCAAGTATCGTAATATAAGGAGGAGTTGGCGATTCATTTCACATATTGGACGTCAACTAACCGTCATTTGACCGCGAATCGATGACAAGGGACGGCGTTTTCGCGATTTGCAACATCAATGACAATGACATAAGGGACCTTCAGTATTCTCATACGAAATGGAACAAATAACTAACAAGCAAGTTTAACTTTAGCAGGGCAGTCCAATGTTGCAATGTCGAACAAACATGCAACGTAATGGTGCTTTTTATTTTATGCATAATACATGCGTTAATATTAAATGTACACCCACTCGTTACGTGACACGCACGATATATGCTCTACTTAGGGCATCATATAAGCTCTACTGAGTACTTAGTACTTAGTCGTACGTAGTAAGTACTAATGCTGTGTACTATATACGTAACGTAGATGGCGAATATTGTTCGAATGTGCTTACAGGCCGGGGACGCTGCTAATTAACCCCCGACCAACAATTACTCGTTACTCACTCTACTCACCACACGGTTATTATATCGCATCTCATTTTACTCCATCCTATTATTTATTCTCTTTAGAGTCGGCTACTGTCGAGAGCTTTTTTCGCTCTATTTTATTTTCTTCCGTTTTAGATTTTGATGAATCATGTTTGTTCATTATTTGGTGTGAACATTAATGTAGGATTATTACTGATCACTCAGATTTAAAATTTATTATTTATTATCATTAGCACTAAATTTATCATATATTTTGGGTGTTTGGTGTTTAAAATCTCAGACAGAGATAAACAATAGAACAGTTTCAATTCAATAGATAAAAAAATATTTTTATTACGGAATCATCACATTAACTATTTTTAATTTACAGAAAATACTTTGTGTTTTTATATTTTTTTATTAATTTACTATAAATACAAAACAATTTTTGTCATCATCTAACGAGTGGACCGACTTCGTCAATTCGATGTTTTTTAATCTTTATTACAGCACTCGACAAATAAAAATTCTTCCAAAAACTTCAAATAATCTTCAATTATTGTTGTATAAAAATAAATTAAGTGGAATTTCTAAATCGAAATTTCAACTGGGAGTTGATAAAAAAAATACTTTAAAAATTTTCGGTAGTAGTTGAAATTTCTGTTGAGTAATACTGACAACATTTGTCAAATATGCTGACGATAATTGTGATTTATTTATTGTATTCCGGTAGTGTAAACGGGAAATTGGTTGGCAAATCATGCTTACAATCTAATAATGATGTAAGTATTTAATAAGTATTTAATTTGAATTTTTAGTTTTTTTCTTCCATAATATAAAAAAATTTTTTATTTTTAAAAAAATAAATTCCAGTGTTTAAAACACAAAGATTGCTGTTCTAATTTCTGTAGAAAAGTTGATAAACAAATTTTTGGTATCTGTGCTTCAGAACCTGATGATTATCTTGACTCTTCGATAATCAAGCTAACCCCTTTCATATCTAGGCACTTCGTAAGTTTTGAAAATAAATTTTTGATAAATTTTCAAGACACATTGAAGAGATACAGAAAATAGTAAGAAAAAATTTTTTTAGTGCATAGAAAATAGTGACTGCTGTTCGAAAGAATGCATTAATGTTAAATCACATTTTCACGAGAGACAATATTTATGCTCATTGATAATAAACAGATAAATATTTTAAAAAAATTAAAAAATTGTTCATACATAATTTTTTGATAAAAATTAATATAAATTATATATATGTGATAAATGTATGTGAAATAAAAAACATTTTAGTGTGATTTCAGTAGAGCTTTAAAATGATAAAATTCATTAAGGTTTGTTCGAGTTTGATAACTGGCATATCATCATTTATATGCATTAATTGGAGTCTACATCAAACTTGATGACGAATGGACGTCTCAATTGGTAGCTAATAAAAAATTATTTTAAAAAAGTTTTTAAGTAATACTGATATTTATTGAATATGCTGGTGGTTATTGTATTTTACTTATTACACTTCGGTATTGTAGATGGAGTATATATTAAACATAAATGCTTACCTAAGGGCTCTGATGTAAGTACGTGGTTTAAAATAATATTTAACACGTCAGGAATTAAACGATATTTTTTTTTTCGTGTATTTATGACGCTGATTGTTGTTCTAAAAATTGTTTTACATCGTTCTATGTTACTAATCATCAGTGCTCAGATAAAACTGAACAAGTAGCAGAAAAATATTTTATTTGTGATAAATAATCAAATCGTAAGTAATTACTTGACGAAGATAATGATTGATTTGTTGATTAAAAATATATTGTTTTAGTGTAATGAAGATAACGAGTGCTGTTCTACTAATTGTAGTAAAGATCCAGGAAATAATTATCGTATTTGCCGTCCGAAACGAACTAAACCCACTGATAAAAACAAATCTTGTTTTCAATATGGACATTATGTAATTTATTTAATAAAGTTATGTAGAACTTTTGCTACACATGGAATATTAATTACGTTAATATATTTTTATTATTTTCAGTGCCTATCAAATGATGACTGCTGTTCTGAACTATGTGGTGTTGTTGTACCACATTCTTTAAGTATAAGCATTCATGCTTGCAAGCCAAAGAGTAATTAAATATTTTCTTTTATTGAGTTATTTTCTGAAGAAAATATTACTCATTAACTTCACTATGTAAACCAGATAAACTAAACCAAATAGAATGACTGCGCTGCTTATCATTTTATTTAGAAAATTATTTTTGTAAAATACTGCCTATGTGATACAAATAAAATCATTATTATTATTATTATTATTATTATTATTATTATTATTATTATTATTATTATTATTATTATTATTATTATTATTATTATTATTTTGTTATTAAATGCTCAGGGGGGTTATCCCCGGAGTCCGATTCTCCGAGGGCCCAGCCTGAGCTCCATCCGTTACTGCTGGACCACTCCGCACAACAAGGCGGTTAGTGATCACAGCAGGCCAAAGTCATTTCCCTTAAGAGACGGAGAGAACCAAGTAAAACAGCCTTCTGCATCCTAACTGCCAAGAACTCAGCTTTTGATGAGCAAGCTGGAACTTTGGCAAGTGAGGATACAAAAGACTGTTTCATCCCTCCTAGGACGCCAACAATCAGGACGACAAGCTTGACACGGTAACCTGGGTAAAGTTTGCCAATTTCAAACAGGAGATCCTGATATATTTGTCTTTTGTGCTCTTCTTTGGCTGAGATGTTGTATTCAGCCGGGGCCGAGAACTCAATGACATAAATGTCACGAGTGGCCTTGTCGAAGAGCACAATATCAGGTTTGTTGTGATCTATCCGCCGGGTTGTTGCAAATGGCATGTTCCAATAAATTTTGCAACTGTCATTCTCAACAACCTGGGGAATATCTCCTGGCAAATAAGGCAGCACTGGTGTCACGTAAATTATTATTATTATTATTATTATTATTATTATTATTATTATTATTATTATTATTATTATTATTATTATTATTATTATTATTATTATTATTATTACTTATTGTTATTACTTATCAACTTGTCAAATAAAAATTTCATTTCTTTCTGTACATCAATTATTTATGAATAACAATTATCTAAATTTCACAACTATTTTCTCCCAAGATAAATATTTGATCAAATTTGAAAAGTAACCCAACAAATAATAACTCACCCGAAAAACAAACATGAAACAGTAAACCATAATTCATTGCAATTTGTCGAGGCCAAAAACTTCCCCTCGAAATAATTGGTATTAAATCGGCGAGTAGATATCGATCTAGCGTTAATGATTATCATGAACCTTAGCATAACTACCTGGTTCGTGGTACAGGGTGTGTAGGTGGTAAACTACGACAGGTGGGACCGGTTTGTCTGCGTTATCTACAAAAAAATCTTTGCTGGGTATGTGCTAGCACAAGTAGTGCAGCTTAAAGCTCGCTTTCCATATAATGTCTATCTCTATCTCTATGTTTGTCTCAGCCCAATATAAATATAAAATGCCCCTTCCCCCTCCCTTTTTTGTAGTGTTGCGCCGAGCAGTCCATTAAGATCGCCCCGATGAGATATTTGGTGAAACTAATGTAATCAGTAATCAGCGTCCAATCACCCCAGCCAGTTTGTTTCAGCTTAAACCAACCACCAGACAGACAAACGTCCATACAAAGCTCTTATATTTGTGGACTGTAACGATCGCGTGTTCAAGTGACACTGTCTTTAATTCTCCTTTTCTATATACACTCTTTACACATTTAGATTTCAACTCACGCGCAATAAAAACTCAATGATAGACTCAACTTGCATGTTTGAATCAACCAAATATTTATATTAATTTCTTTTAAAGCTCGCTGAAATGATTCCATAATTTTTTTTCGAGCTTAATTTATCGTTTTTACGAGATCCGAGTACGAGCTGAGCTAAATAAAATAAAAACTGATATGGAATGTATAATAAGAGGGAGAAAAGATTACGACTGACGCACGTGCGTCTTCAAGAAACGAGAAAGAATAACAGAAGAGTTTACGTACACTACTACTATAACTACTACTGTTTGCACTTGTTTCTCGAAATAGAATCAGTAGTAAAATTTTTTGCTAATATAAAATAAAAAACTCTCCCTTCAGAATTACGATTGAGTGTTGTATACATTTCTAACCTGACTTTTTCCTCGCTCTTGCTCATTTAAGTTTTTTGCATTCTTATATTTTAAATTTAATTATTTTTTTTTTTACATTTAGAAAATTTTTATTATATTTTAATACTCAATACTTAGTTTTAGGTCAGTGAAGTTAGAGGTTATACATCTTAAATATCGTTAAAGCTCGATAATTATTTTTGACCCGAAGAATTGTATAAACTTCTCTATTATTAATTTACAGCTTAATTGTCGATGAAAAAAAAATTTATGTATCGCAAAATTATTTACACTTATTTTACTTATTGAAGTATTAGAAATTTAAAAAAATTTAACAATAATAATAATCATTAAAATAAAAATAAAAAAAAAAAGTCAAAGCTTACGAACAAAAGCATAAAATCCAGTAATTATTAATTCAAAACCTCAGTTGGCTGTGAATTACAAACAGCTAATTGTAAGTACATGGAAGTTAAGTAGTTAAGTGTATATAAATGGATTTAACCGTATGCGGTGCGTACAGTAATAAAATAATGTTTGGTCAGACTTTAATACGAATGGAATAGAAGGTCGCTACCTCGGCCTTGCACTTGACTCAGTACTCTCTCTGTACTCTGTACAGTACACTGTTATGTGTTATATTGCCTTTGCCTACTCGAATAACTTGCATTACATTACATTATACATAATACATCAACAAAACGTTTAGTAACACTCAATACCACTTCCATCTACTCTGATATACGTTACACACACATTACATATATGTATGTATAATATAAGCAGTTACAGTGCACCACTTTTGTTTTCATAGTCGTATTATGCTCGCTTCTGTCGTAAATCATCTCATTTATTATTTATAACTTGATAGTTAATTTATAAATAAAAATAAATCTTACATTAGATATAGCTAATGAGTCTTCATTAATTCTACTTACAATAATCAATGATATTGTAATTATTATTATTATTATTTTTATTATGCACTCTACAGAGGAAGGAGATGAAACTTAAAAATAAAAAAGCCCAACAGGTTGTTGGGATTCGTAGATCGAAGAGTTTTCCGTCGTGTAATGCCAGTTAAAGTGAATAGAAAGAATGAAAATAAAAAAATAGATGTTAAGTTAAGTGAAGAATAGATATAGAAGAGAAAAGTAGTGTAGGGAGTTGAGACGTTGCGTTAACTAGCGGCGCGACGTGCCCGGATTTATGAGTAGAACTGGCAATAGTCCAGGACAACATTTATTAGTTTCTTTAAAAACTAATATTTTCATAGCTTCGTAGATTTTATTTTTTAGGAAGTAGAATTCTTTTATTGTTGGGATTTTATTTATGTTTGGAAATATGTCAGAGGATAAACAAAAGCTTCTGATATTATTTTTCAACAATGGATATTTTAATTGACTTTTTTTTAATTATTCCAAGTAATTTTTAGATGTGTGACTCTATTATTTTTTAGCCATTAAAATTAAAAATTAAAATAAGTTTTTAAAAAAATTTACTAGACAACAAAAATTTATTCGATATTATATGAACGATAAATTTTCTTATATATTTTTAAATTTTTTTTTAAGTTTTCCCTTGTTAATTATTATGAACATAAATTAGCAATCACTAAAAAATTGATCAAATAATTGTTAAATCCAGGCATAAATTTTTCAACATCACCAGAATTATTTTTTAAAAATTTACGAGGTAAAAAATGAAGAATAAAATATCAGAGAAGAAAGAAGCTGGATAGAATTAAAACTCAATCGTATTAAATATTAAATTGGAGAAATAAAAGAGGCGAGCTGGAGAAAGAGCGGGAGAGGGAGCTCAAGTTGTAAAATAAATGGTTGACTTGACAGCTCCACTTGGAGAGTTAAAGAAAGAATAAGTTTACAGTTTACAACATCAGTAACAGAGTACACTGAGAGAAGGAGAATAAAAGTAATACATACGAGCAAGAGAGATAAGTTTGGCGAGAAGAGAGAAGGTGAAGGAACGAAACGGGGATAGGTTAGTGTAGAGCGGATTCGCGACCGACTGTGGAGATAAGAATAAAAAATAAAATTTGTTGAGCCGAGAAAAAAGACAGAGTTGAGTCTGAGGCTGGCCCTCTTGAAAACTAATTATCAACGCATCAAATATAACTTAGCTTCAGCTACTGTATTCTGTATTCTGTATTCTTCAGTCTGGCTGGTTCTTCATTTTATACTACTTCTTACTTTTTTCTCACGTCGTACCCCGTTTCAACTCATCCCCTCTTCTCACCCCCTTATTTTTTTTAACAGCCTTTATTATTTCTTGTTAACTCATTTTCTTATTATTTTTATTATTTTGTCTATTTAAATCCTAATAAAAATCCACTTTAATTGTTACATTACTCTTTTTTAGTTACCTAATACTTATTTGCCCATTTTCGTTGGATTTATTACCAAAAATTACAGACATTTTGCGCTTTTCTGCGTTTTTTTACATCCGGAAAATTTTTTTTTTACTTTCACAGCTTTCATCTGAGTCTCTTTATAATTGCAGTTTGGAATTACACACATTTTTTACACCTAAAACTTTTAATTTTTATGGTTAGATTTTTTTTTATAGTTTTTCAGTTTTTAACTAAATCTTGCATTTAATACACAGGCAGTACTTTTTAAATTATAAAAATTTCAATTGAAAAAATGTAGCATTGTATTTGATTTCATAAAAAAAAAACTGTAAGATTTTATTTGAAAGAAAAATTTATAGTATTCGTTAATTTAATACTGAAAGGATAATAAATAGATCTGAGATGTACCAGATAAATTGTGTACTTAATATACAAGAGTTAGCATGTCTGATACGTGAATTTATAAAAATAAAATATATTATTATTATATATTTTATAAAGAAATGGTGGATGTGCTACAGAGAAGAGAAAAGAGAGAAAAAATAAATATATTAAAACACCCACACATTTGTCCTCGTCGTTCGTCACTCTTAAATTTCTTGGCTACTGAATTACGTCAGTACAGGTATTAAGTGACCATGAAGAGTTTGACTAGTCATAGTCAAGGTTACTCAATGTCACGGTACTCTATTAATTTCTTAAAATAAGAAATAAAAAATAATCTAAAATATAAAATAATTTTAGAGTGTGTTTGTAAATAAAATAAAATAATGGAGGATAAATAAAAAATTTTGAGCGTTGCTTTTTCCTGCGCGGATGAGTAGTACAGACCGTTGGTGCACTGGTTGGAAACCAGAGGAGAGGCAGGAGGCGAGCTGAGGAGCCTCGGACTCGAGAGGGTGTTGGAGTTGGTGTCTTGAGGGCAGTGTTGGTGTCGGCCGCGTGGGTAACCGGTTTGACGAGTCCCCAGTCCCCGTACCCGGGAGTTGCACGCACGCACGCACCCATCATCTCGCTTCTTCGTTCTTATTCTCCATCTCGGTTGTTGGTTCGCCACTCGGGGATAGAAGATAGCAGACCCTGGATCTCCGAGTCGAGAGAGAATACGACGACCGAGCCGTCCCTACTCGACTTGTTTCTTTTTATTTTATTTTACCTTTTTGTTATTTTTTCGACCAGCCCAAGACACTGAGAGTGATCTGCTGCTGAATGTCGAGGTTCTTGTACAGATGGACGCTCGCTGGTGTGTGTGTGTGTGTGTGTGTGTGTGTGTGTGTGTGTGTGTGTGTGTGTGTGTGTGTGTGTAAAGGGGAATACTGGTCTAAATATAGACACGCATTTACATACGAGTCCTAAAGACCAGGGCTGGATTAATGTCCAGAAGGGGCAGGAGATGAGAGATCTCGAGGATCGATTTCCCAATCATATTATTCTGCTTTTTTTTACATCTTTTTATTATTTTTTTTTTTATTTTTGATATGGATTTTTTTTTTTGTAGAGGTAATAAATTTAATAAGTTTTTTTTTAACGAAGTAGGTTAGTTATTTTGGTGATATATTTTTTTTACGTTACAGTAAATCATTATATTGATTAAAAAAAAATTTTTTTTTTTAATTTTATAAAGATTTTAATTCCAAAATTATTTTTGAAAATTTTTACTAAAGTGTGGTTAAGAAATAATCGTGAAGGAAAAAAATAACAGTTTGCTGAATAAAATGGATATGTTCCATTTTAGATTGATTTTAATTAAAAATTTAGTTCCTGTAATTAAAAATTTTTATTAAAGAAAAAAAATAAAACTAAAAATTTTTTATGACCGAAAAGAATTAAGTAAAATTTCAAGCTTCAGTGCACTGATTTAGAATTAAAAAAATAAGGAATTAAACGAATGAACAGATAAATGGAATAATGATTAAAACATTGAAATAAAAGAATTAATGAAATAAAATAAAATATTGATGATCAACTGCTACCAAGTTTCCTATGTAATTTTCTCTACTCCCGAGCACTTATACTCATTTACGATCACGTTTACATCATCGAAGCAGTTAAAGTGTTACCGCTGGCCACAGGTGTGCCCTGTTTTTTTCGCCTATTATTATTATACTTTTTCATTTTTATTTTCATCTATATTTTTATATTTCTTATTCTTACATTAGTATTGTTATTATTTATTATTATTGTAATTATGTTGAACGAAAATAACGAGGAAGGGTCATACGCGCTTTTTGCTTTCTCTCCAGTAGAGTCCCGAGCTAAGAGCTACTATACACTTTGTTCTTAGATTTTTTTATTTATTAAACTTGCTCTTATTTTATTTAGTTTCCTCTCTACTTATACTTATACTTATACTTATTCCTACACTACGATATTTTATAACAACGGCTGTTATTATTTCCTGGTTATTTATATTCTTTGAACATCGAGCTTCAACAATAATTATGCAAGCTATTGTACTGGATATTCATACCTTTATATAGTTTATAAGTAGAAATTTAATCACATGAAAAATTCAATTATCTTGCGATTCATTTATTTATTGAATTTACTTTAATTTTGAGAAAAGATTCTTACTTCTAAATTATTTGAATAAAGTTGCTATTTGAATAACCTGCTTCCTTATTTTTTCCCATAAATAATTATAACAACACAAATTAATAAATTTAGTTAATCAAAAATATTGCAAGCATTGATAAATAAAACACAATCTTAAATCACCTATCAAGAAAATGTCAAAAATAATTAACTAATTCAATATCTCAAATTTAACCCCCAGCATAATTACTCTAAAAAAATCTTGTATTGGACAATAAAAATTTTAAACAGTTATCAATCATCCAATCAAGTGAATAAATAAAAAAACTGACTTGATAATGAAATTAATAAACAAAATAAAATAAAAAAACGTAACTATTTCACATGATTGACGAGAGTAAAGATTTAGTAGCATGTGTGAGCACAATTACATTGATATATAGCATAATATTGGGAGTACACACACAAACACAAGCAAGGAGTTCCTCATGTGTGTGTCAGCGATGAACATATACAGTATACAACACATAAACGAGAGAGGGAAAAGAGAATCGGTTGGTGCATTGGAGGCAATGAACTTCACTTCACTACGCTATACCATGCACAACATCACTGTCTTTTATAAGTGTGTGTAGCGGTTACATACTGATGCTGATGCTGATGCTGATGTTTATGTTTAAGCCCTACTCATACATAAATACCGATGTACATACCCAGCATTAGTATTTGCAGTATGAAGTACATATTATGAGTAGAGGGTTTCAATACACATGTGTTATTGTATATTGTACATATATGCACAATATATAATATTCGCATCTCGTGCGTAAGAATAAAATATACATATTCCCTTTACTCTTTACTACGCTTTACTTTTTACTCTTTGGCTTTTTACTCTCTCTCTTTCTCTCTTTATGTTACACTGAGTTGTTGTATGCACGGACTCTTTTGCTCTTTTGCTCTTTTGCTCTTCCTCCAGTCACTGTCGATGTACTTATGGCTTTTGGTTTATCCGCTTAACCCCACCGATCGGTTTGATCTTCATACGTACAATACACTACACCAATGCGAGTGAACTTTATGCCCTCACTGTTGTACTTTGTGCTTGCATCAAGAGCTTCATACTTGTATTACTTTTATAATTGCACGGCTATTGTCGTTAATTATATTCTGTTTTTATTGTTTCTTCGATGGGGTTACCCTGTCCTGGGTACGCTTATTAAACTGATGGTAGGCAGCAGCCAGGAGCTCCGCTCGTGATAATCCGTTTGAAATTTTTTATTTATTATTATCATTAATATACCTTTACAACTCTTACCGAGAAAGTGTAATGAATATTGCAATTGGTAAAGAGGTTCAAAAGTTTTTTTGGTCATAAAATTTGACTTGAAAAAACATTTTTTTAAAAAATATAATTTAATCGTAAATACTTATCAAAAAAAAAAAAAATGTTAAGAAATCTGGAAAATTACATTTAATTTTTTTATAGAATATTAAATAAAATAAAAAAATCCACCAAGTCTTTAATGTTATAAAAATGAATATTATTTTTTTATTACTAATGCTGCTCGTGCGAGGCCGGAGTAAATCGACGTAGCGATCGTACGAGGAAATAAAAGTAAAATAAAAAAATAAAAAGCAAAGAGGGACAGAGCTGAGAGACAGTGGCAGTATAATATAAACTAGTAAAGATTCTGAGTAGCGAGTCAGAGTCGGAATGGAGAGCCGATCTGTAGTAAATACAAGAACAAGTACAAGCACAGAGACCCGTAGTATGGAGCAAAACCTATAGATGTACTTGTAGACTACATAAGCATTGTCCGAGCCCGAGCAGAGTGAATAATAAAGGAGGAGACGGAACTCAGTTAACAATTGGTGAATCGAAGAGGGACGTAGTATATAACTGCAGCTTATGCACCCTCAGGGCACTATTATATGGTAATCGTTGTGTCTCTTTTCGCCGGACTTAACTCTACCCTCGTCTTTTCTTTATTTTCTTTACTCACTTTAATGTCCGTTGTCCGTTGTGTTAGTCTTTTATTTTATTATTTTTATTTATACGTCACTCGACTTTACTTTTATTCTTTATTTTTATTCTACCACCACACCTATATATTGCTTCAATACACACTACACACAAGAGCTAACCCTGGATGAGTATAAGTATACATTGCGATTGTGTGCGCGTATTTATTGTCGTACTTTCGTAATGTCCTTTACTTCAATCTTCGTCGTATATAGTAACTTATGTATGTAATCATATAACTGTACGCAGTGTTGAATCTCTTTTTTTTTTCCTCACTTCAAACATTTTTCTTTAGCTATTTTTCTCTTCAACTTCAATGGATTATACTTGTTTTAAAACATACTTCTTATAACATATATGTACTTAAATCGGTATTTATGTGAAGATATTTTTCAGCTGGCTTGTTATTTACTTCCTCATTTTTTTTCGGGCAAATTATTTTTGTGTTTTGTTTATTTTAAATTGAAAATTTTTTAAGTTAAAAGCTTACAAGATTTTATAAATTTTTTAAAAAATTTAAATTGCGGTCCATAAATAAAACATGTAATTAAATAAATAAGAAAAAAATTTTTATTAGATATGTAAATATTGAAGAAAAAACTACGTTAATTTTTGGTGTTTACTGAAACATCCGATTTTTTTAGTCGGTATAAAATTCGGTAGTGCTTGAGAATATTTACTTACAAGGATATGAGATGATATGTACTAAAATTTAACCCCGAGGCGACGAGAATATAGACTTTTATTTTTATATTTATTTTACTTATTTATAGAGTTGCATGAATTTAATATCACAAGGCTAAAGGTAAAAATGTCGAGTGCAGAGTGTGTGTATATAGGTAGGATAAATGAGAAATGTGAAAATAAAAGTGTATAAAATATAGTAAATAAATAATTAACAAATAACGGGCGTAAAGTAATATTGAATATTGCAGTATGACTAATAACTTGCAATTAGTACTCTCATACTCTTTCGGTTATGGGTATTTAAACGTAGTATGTATATTCACGGAGAAAATGAGTTATGGCGTGCTAAAGCATCGAGTGACTTAACTCGCTAGTAAACCTGCTGGTATCATATTTGCTGGAACCTCATTTCCGGGACACTTTTTAAAAATAAAAATATAAAATGAAAAATTTTAAAGCTGTACTAGCGAATTTTAAATTCATATCGATTTATTTCTAAGCTAATTTTAATTACCTGACTGGGTTTTAAAAGTTATGTTGCTCAGCTAATTGAATTTTAAAAGCTGCAAATTATAAAGTCGTAATCTGGATTTAATAATGAATAAAAAATATTAAACAATTACTGCTAAGCCTTTCACTTTTGTTCATTTTAAAGCTAACCAAATTATATATACCGCAAATTATTGTTTATTTACCAATTAAGCAACAATAAAAACAGCAAATAATTCTGTTATATTGTATTAATGAATAATTTTCAATGATGATAAAATTGGCGTGTCAAAGTGGCGCGTGCTTGTACAGTACTCGGTCACGTACACACAAAACGTCCACTCTTATTATATTACATGTTATTATCTACTTATCGAGTTATTGTACATATTGACTTCATTGAGTTTGATATGGCTTGGAGAAAAAAATAGCACAAACTTATACAGACTTGTAATTACATATGTGTGTTTATTTATTTGTCAGTGCGTGTGGATGTGTATCAGATGTGTCATGTGTTTGTGTTTTATATCACATCTTATTTCTATCCATCTTTTTGTCTCTGATTTGATTGTCATATAACATTCACCCACGTGAGTAAATACATTTAAAGATATCGATAAGATTCGATCTACCCAGATTTTTTTGATAAATTTCATACCTAAGGTACCTATTAATAAGATTTACCTTAGAAATATTCAATAAAAAATGAAAAACATCCAATTTTTGTATTTAAAAGAATTATTCAAAATATTATTAGCATTTTAAACGATTGAAAAAAATAGCGAAAACATTAAACTCTTAGAATTTATCAAATAAACGATTAATTTATAATTATTTACATTAATCTGTCTCTGTCATTTATTTCGCCGGTAAAAAAACGACCGCCGACTGATAGTGATACGAATAATTTTATTAATTGGTAAAAAAAAAGTCGTGTTTACTCCCACAAAAATAAAAACTAAAAAATGTATCTTGCAGATATAAGCAGAAAAAATGTAGTGTAATAATATATAAAAAGAAGTTTCGAGTGGCAGACAGGCTGGCACATGCCACAAGTGTGCCCTGGAGTACGTTGGTGTGTATATTGAGTTACAACGACATCGGTGTCCTTGCCTTAGCTTCACAGGCCAATTCTCAGCGCTGATTTGCTGGGCCTACTCTGCTCTCTACTTGCCAACTCTCGTCTTATTATTTTTAAACCATTTATATTTTTTATTTTCATTTTATTTAAAACGAGTGTAGTATTACTGCGAGAGTGCACAGACGAGTGGGTATTAAACAGTAACAAGCAAGTTTTATGTGTATGTATATATTATAGATTGCATTAAACCAAAGCGGCAAAACTTGTCTATACACAGCAAAATAAGTAATAAGTAAAAGAAAGAAGCCTTATATTAAGCATACGCGAATGATCTTCGTCATGTTCGAGCTCGAGCTTGTTCGTAGCTTTGTCACGAACCTGGAAATACGAACCTACCCGATGTGATGGAGATGCTGATGCTTGAAGAGCAGAAATTAATCTCTACAACCGAAAGACCCTCGGCTATGATCCGACCATCCTCTTACTCTACATATCATATTTTAGGCTTCATACTAAACTTCACTCATTGTCTTTTAGCCTGATGGATACTTCATTTCTCTCCACTTCATACTCGCAATGATTGACTCTACTTCCCCGAGAAATATTTTTACAGAAAAGATTTAATTAGAAGGTTTCATTGTAAAAATTTTTTTGATCTGGCAAAAATTGACCTCGAAATGTAGCCTTGGCTTGATAGACGGCTATTTATTTATATTTTTATCAGTAAAATTTTTACGTCAGGCTGCATTAAAATTTAAATGAAGACATAAAATATTTTGATATGTATACATGTATAAAAATATCAGTCCATATCAAAAATAATTTTACAAATTATTCTTAACTATCAGATGAATTAATTTTATCGGAAAACAATTAGTACCTCCAAAAAACAAACAATTAAAATATTCAACGAAAAGAAAAACTAAAATATTTAAACAGAAAAGTAATTGAATTTAATCCAGGAAAGAACCACGAGAATTCAATCGAGTTAATGGATTAGAGAACGAGCATGTCCCGAGGCAAATTGCCCAGGTTTTAGTTAAATGAAACTCCGTCACCTTGGAGGAAAAATAAAAAATGCAAAGTATCGAGTCGATCTGAACAGAAAAAATAAAAAAAATTAACTAAAAAAGTAAGATTTAAAGCAGAGGAAGCGCACGAGTACGCGTGGCTCGGTCCTTGGGGCGCGTGACGAGTGCTAAAGTAAGTGGTTGACTTAAGTCCAGGCAACATACAAGTATAACACAAGCAGTATAAGCAGTGCTTTGCTGGTTTGCTACCACTGCAGTGAGTCGGGCACAGGTGTGCGAGCGTAATCGCGATGTCACGGACGAGTCACGCCCGACCCCCTCGTTCCTCTTAAATCCAATTGCTTTCTCTCCTTTCTTCACCAAAAAAATATCATATCCGTTGCCTCTCTTTCTTACATAAATACTAAATACAAACTACACACATACATAAATATATTTACCGTATAACGTAGAATGTAGAATGTAGATTGTAGAATATACAACAACTCTACTCAATCTTCTTTACCAGATACACTGTTGTTTTATTTTCTGTCCATTCTAGCATCCACCGTCTCTATTTTATTTTATATATGCTTATACTTATGCTTATACGCCAAGAACTAGCATTCTCATTATCTTTTTCTTATTTTCTGCTTCTATATTACTCACACACATGCTACACAATATATAATAACATACACACACACACACACACGCACATTTATGTTCACGTAAATCCAGTAGCCGCGCCTTATTCATCCTCTTTTTATTTTATTTTATTTCATTTTATTTTTTTTTTTTTACCATCATTTTTTATTCAATACAATTTGCCGAGATGATGAAAACACGATGGATAAAATACAAGACTGATGTTGAAATTTTAATTTAAAAAAAACAAAACCTGTCTTTTTTTTTTATTTCACTTCCGCTGTACGAATTTTTAATTAAAAATTCAATATCAAATTATTCATTCCAGGATTCAGCGTTTTAATTATCAAGTTCAAAAAAAATGAAATTAATAACACTTTAGATAGAATGCATGATTCAAAAGTTTGAAGTATTCACAATTGCACGCCTCATAGCGCGAAGTGGTTGAGGTAGTACTCTACCCGACACGTTGACGTCAGGCAATTGTATCAAAATCAATTGCCTTCAATATATTCATATTGTACTTACACTTTTAAAAGTCAGTAAAACAATTTATTTCCTTCTTAAAAAATAAATAAACGTTGTGAGACGTAGACTTTTTGATTTTTCTAACTGTTTTTTTTTTTTTTTTTCAACTCGACAGTAAAAAGATCAACCTCATAAGTAACCCTTTTTGCAACTTGAATCATTAAATGCAAAAGCGTTATTATAATTTTTCCTCGAACTAAAACAATTATATTAAGTAAAAAATAGTTTCTACTGTTACAATAATTAAAGCAACATTAATTAAAATAAGTAAAAAAATTCACCTTAGGGTTATGGACATAATAACTTAACGGCCCGAGCAGCCATTAAAAATGCGGATAATAATAATGGTGATATTATTATCTCGTAGAGTCTGAGGAAAATTACGGATGTAGAGTGACGTACGCGTGCCGGTAACTCGCTCCGCGGTAAATCCAGTAGTTATTTATTTATACAGATATTTCGCGTGGTGAGTTAAATTAATAAGTAACAATTGTGGTCTGACGTGTGACCTCGGGTCTTCCTTTCCGCAGATAGGATCTACGATAGTTCTTATGGAGATGTTTGCTCAATGTCTGGGTCTTAAGCTTATGGTTCATGTTCATTATTATTATTATTATTATTATTATTATTATTATTATTATTATTATTATTATTATTATTATTATTATTATTATTATTATTATTATTATTATTATTATTATTATTATTATTATTATTATTATTATTATTATTTTGTTATTAAATGCTCAGGGGGGTTATCCCCGGAGTCCGATTCTCCGAGGGCCCAGCCTGAGCTCCATCCGTTACTGCTGGACCACTCCGCACAACAAGGCGGTTAGTGATCACAGCAGGCCAAAGTCATTTCCCTTAAGAGACGGAGAGAACCAAGTAAAACAGCCTTCTGCATCCTAACTGCCAAGAACTCAGCTTTTGATGAGCAAGCTGGAACTTTGGCAAGTGAGGATACAAAAGACTGTTTCATCCCTCCTAGGACGCCAACAATCAGGACGACAAGCTTGACACGGTAACCTGGGTAAAGTTTGCCAATTTCAAACAGGAGATCCTGATATATTTGTCTTTTGTGCTCTTCTTTGGCTGAGATGTTGTATTCAGCCGGGGCCGAGAACTCAATGACATAAATGTCACGAGTGGCCTTGTCGAAGAGCACAATATCAGGTTTGTTGTGATCTATCCGCCGGGTTGTTGCAAATGGCATGTTCCAATAAATTTTGCAACTGTCATTCTCAACAACCTGGGGAATATCTCCTGGCAAATAAGGCAGCACTGGTGTCACGTCAATACCGTAGCAATGACGAAGATAGTAGTACAGTACTCTCAGGGCAGCATTGTGACGCTGGATATATGCACCTCTCGCCAGCACTGGACATGCCGACAAAAGGTGCATAAGCGTCTCCGGATGTTGTCTACACCTCCTACAGGACGTGTCCGGAAGCTGCACCTGGAGCACCTTGCTACGGTACTCAAGAGTGTTAATGACACCATCTTGGCAGGCAAATATGAACCCTTCAGTCTCGGACATCAGGCCCGCTGACTTTAAGAAGGAAAACGTCAGCTGGATGGACAAGCCATGATCACGCACGTGTTTAAAGAACACGCTGTGCATGGACTTGTCCATCAGTTCGCCAAGGAGTAGTTTTTCCTCGGCGTTCCTGATGACGCTCTTAAATTCCTCCTTTCGGAGTTCCATAAGAGCGTTTATTTCTCCAAGACCAAGGGTTCTTGCCGCATATATTGCTGCCTTATACAAGAATGACCCCTTATGCGCATTTTCATGTTTATGTACAATTTGCATAAGAAAGTCATCCTCGTCTGCAGTGAAATTGACAACTTCGTGAGTTAAACCCAGGACCAAACGGTCGTGAAGCCGCTCCAAACTCTGCAAACCTCTCCTCTTATTATTATTATTATTATTATTATTATTATTATTATTATTATTATTATTATTATTATTATTATTATTATTATCATTATTATCATTATTTGCTATGTGGAATTTCCTTACAACAAATATAAATAGTTACGGCCGGCGTTCTGTGCGTGCATTGCAGGCGGATCATCAACTTCTGCCTCTATTTTACTTGCACGTACTAGATTTTCACGGAGATTGTATTGTTGTTCTATACATGTTTTAAATATGTAACTAAAAGTACGAAGGGCGCACGACGGGAAGTGGCAATTATAATTATTATTGTATTTAAACAATCCTGAGGAACAACGTTTTGCAAAAAAGGCTTATTAATATAATTTAATATCAGATGGATTTATAATCACAAGATTGAGGCGAGTAAAAAGAGCTGGATGTTTGTAGACATTTTATTGGTTCGTATAGAAGGGAAGTAAAAAATGTATCTAGAGCTGATAATAAACTGGTTGAAGATCTCGGAGCAAGTGCTAGCACAAGTAAAAGAAGAGAAAAACGGGAACAAGAACAAGAACAAGAACAAGAATAAGAGCAAGAGCAAGCTAGAGTAGTAAGTTGAGTAGTACGGAAAAGGTAGGCTGGATGAAATAGCCCGCGGATATATTAGTTGGTTGATACACGTGCTACTTGGCACGCAATATAAGATTTGTGCAAGTAGAGGAATAAGGAAGCGAGCGAGAAGTTAATCGACTACTCTATACTACTTACAAACAACCTTGCTTAAGGATTTAAACTTGTCTTACTCTAATGATCAGTATCTTCTTTACATTTAAATAATAATGATAATAATAATAATAATAATAATGCTTTGTAGATCTTTTTCATTTTTTTGATATTATATTCAACTGTTTTAGATTTTACTATAATTTTTCGATAGTCAATTATTTTCTGAAACCTGAATTGTACAAATGAAATTATTTTTCAAATTTCAATCTCTTATTAAATTTATAAAATAATTCAATGAAATTTTTCTTGAATATTTTCCTCAAAGTCTGCTTTATTTTAAAAATATTCTTTGACAAAAAAATGAAATAAAAATCAAAATAATAGTAATTCAAGTAATAATAGTAAATGTAGCAATACTCCATCTCGCAAGTAGTTAGAGTACCATAATTCGAGCTTACCGTCAAACAGTGGGACCGACTACGTAACATCCACCGTGACATTACTCACCCGAGTAATCTCAGGCTCAATAATTAGCGTAAAAAAAAAGCCCGCAAAAATATTAAGTAATATGTAATGAGTAATGGCTAGACATGTAATCCGGATTTGAAGGTATCCGCCCTGCAACAATGCCCCGGGCAAGATGCCTGACAGGTTAGTCAGTTCCACGCATTCTCTAGGCACGCGTGCACATTCTGGGCGTCGCTCAACTCTATACCACTACAGAGACATGCATTATATTAAAATAAAATAATATCACTGATGTAAATTTGTGTTTAAGTTTTAATCCTGAGGCCAGGAGTCACCCGAGTGACACACGCACGACTGCCACGCTTCGTGGTCACGGTCGAGGGCCACTCGCTAAGCATCATTCCTACGCTGCCCATCTTACATTTTATTATATTACGCTATCTACAACATTTAACTTCAAGTATAAGAAGTAAAGAGGCAGAGGTAGAGGAACTCGACCACAACCACGCAGGCTATGCTTCGCTGCCGCGAGTAAGTAGTATTACTTCCAGTATCTGATGTCTGATTTTTCAATCGTAATTTGATTTTTTTTTTCTTTTAAAATTTGTCACATTAGCCCCGACAAAATGTCAGATATTGTAATTAAACTCAGTTGTAAATTATGAATAAACAATCAAACAAAATTTTTAAGCCAAAAAGGCTTATGAAAAAAATTTTTTATCATTATTAATCTCGAACTTTTAAAATTCAAAGATTTATAAAAAAAAGTCTGAATATTTGCTCAGAATTAAAACTTGTGGGATGGATGGAAATTTGAGAAAAAATTTTAAATCTTAAAAATTGCATGCAACACTTAAAATAAATGTTTATATTTTTTCTGAAAAGTACATAAAAAACTATGAAAAAAAAAAAAAAAAAATGATTTTTTAAAATTTGATCAATTAATCAAATTTAAATAGCAGTCTCTTTAATGGACCTAATAAATCTATAATTATCAGCATTAACATAATTTTGGGCGTAAACCCAACACTCGCCATTGACAAAGAGCTTTCCTCTGAAAACTTTGACAAAAGCCCCTTTAATTCTCTCCTCCCTGGCTTTTTCCCGGATAAAAAACTGAGCTTGCCTCTCATTCTGCGTCAGATCATCATGAATTATAAAATTTTTCCCCTTCAGTAACACTCTCCTCGTCATTATAATTCTCTTATCCTCGTAATTTTTTAATTTAACCATAATTATCCCATCCGCTGAGTTACTTCCCTCCCTTATCACTTGGCATTCTTCAATCTCTGGCTCTACAAATAATTCTTTTTTCAGCATCTCCGCGACCTCTTCTCGCATTCCACTGTTTTCTTTTTTTCAACCCTTTAATTATAATATTCCTCATCCGCATTTGTTTATCCTGCGATTCAATATAATTTTCCAGCTTCTTTATCCGCTCATACAATTCCGCGTTAATTAAATTTTCATCCGTGCTGCTAAATAATTTGTTTACTTTTTCCACACTAGAAGATATTTTACTTATTTGAATTTCAAACTTATCAAGCTTCCTTTTAATAACAGCCCATTCTTGTTTTCCTACGCAATTTTTCAGTTTATTTTCCAAATTCATTACTTTTTTCAGCATTGTTTCTATTTATTCCACGAAATCATCCTCATCATCCTCGAGTTCGCGATGAAGATTTTCTAATATATCTTTGAAGTCTTTATTTTGCTCCTCTATGTAGTTCATATCTTTAATAATTTTTTTAAAGTATTAATTAATTATTTATAAAATTATTTCTAAATAAAAAAAAAAAAAAAAAAAAAAAAAAACTTACGGTCCCTCAAAACACAAAAATTATCATGTAAAATTTTATAATTTTGCATTAATTTATGTTGAGTATTTTCAATATCATCTCTCGATTTTTTAATCATTTTTTCTTGAAATCTGACACTCAAAAATTACTTATTCTAAATTAAGTAGAAGATTAAAATTTAGACATTGCACCAATCAATGAGAAACATTTCACAATTTATTGTCAGTAATTGGTACAATGATTGATAGAGAAGCATTTATAATTACCGTTTTGATATAGGCACATTAACTGACGGTCCGGCAGAACAAGCTGATGAGTTTTTATTTTTTTCATCAAGATTCATTTCTATTAAAAATTAAAACTAGACACTCCTCGAACTGTTTTTAAAAAAAAACAAAACCGTAATAACAGAGAAAAAAAATTCCACAGGTTTATATAGACAATAAATTTTTGTCATTGAAAAAGTTTTTATTGTTATTATTATCGTTATCGATGACCTAAAAATAGTAGATTATTTTCTACGAAATGTATTAAATTTTGAAGGTTAAATTTTTAAGTGATAGTTTTATTTGAGCCTAGAGGCAAATTTATAAACGTACCCGATAAGGAACGACTACTGAAAAGGTGACAGTTCAATAAAAAAAAACATGTTCCTTTTTATTGGTAATGAATCACAGTAATTACCGATATGAAATAGGTGTGAAGGTCAACGATAACTGTTTATCACATTATAGTTACATATAAAGTTAACTAATTAATTTGTTAGTTAATTGACTGACGCCATGACATTTGATCGTTAAATATCAATTAAAGTACGCTAATTACCGAGAATCTAATTAGAATAAGTGAGGGCTTTACAGTTACTACTTTTGTCCAATTAATCATTAAATAGCCAAGAATGTGACATCAGTGAATGCAATTGATTGTTTTTTTAATTGGATTAAAAGTGAGTCCTTCTGAAATATAATCAATTCATTCTTACGAATTGAAAATTATTGAAAGTGAAAACTGTTAAATTGGAATCAAATTTTGATTTTTTATTTAAATTATTTTGTTTTAGGTTTGTGAATTTAAAAAATAATTTCAAGTTCAAAAATTCGATTTTTGTCTATTTTAGTCAAATAAAATTTTAAAGAAGCTTTAAATTTTTGAACAATAATTCGATCAATTTTTTCAATTGATCAATAATAGAAAAAATAGCAATAAATAAATAATGTAATAAAATATCGAGCACAATGTACAACAAATAAAACGTAATTACATTAGATTAATAATGATATAAGATTTATTAAAACGGTCGATTGAAGAAAGCTATAATTTAGCGAAGAGATGAACTAAATAAGCGTGGCTCGGACGTGATGAGGCATGGATTACACGAGTACATGATGCTCATCACAATGGTCGCCAGAGTAATAGAAGAAATAGCAGCAGCTCTAGTAGCAGTACAAGTATAAGTTGTTGCTATAAGAGTTCTCAATTCTCGAGTCTCAAGTTGTCTTGTATACGGCACCCTGACGTACGTTTTATTGGTTCAATTTAAATAACGGCCTTGAAGCCTCAAGCTCACTTTACTTGGGATTTATATCTAAATATATACAGATATACATTTCACATACACTGCCACATTTAGACGTAATACGAGCGTAAGTGAAGAACGTATATGCAAGCAGACCCGGAGTTTATCACATGAACACCCTTCATTTTCAAGGAAGAGGAAGAGGATATCTCCTATCCAGAATCTAGGTAAATATGTGCAGCCACCCTAACGGCTCTGATGAGCGAACAAGGATTTACGTAGTTTTATTGCTGGTCCTCGGTACTAAAGTATTTATCTCACACGACCTAAATGCAAATCGACGTTGCTAAACCCACACTGTCAAGTTTGATGAGACTACGGGTACAAAACTAGTCAACGAGAACCCAAAGAATCGGTTTATGTAAACAGACCTAATGTTATGCTTATCATTACACTGATACCAGAAAGAAAGTTACGACTTTAATTTGCTTAAAGACTTTTTTACACTGCACTTACAAAGAAAATAAAGTTTTATTTTATTGTGACAGTGATATTTTTCGTTTAATTTAGAATTAAAAATTTTTTGACATAACCTCGTGCAAAAATTATATAATCATGTTATGAATTTGATCAAAAAATTATTTTAATTTTCTGACAATTTGTGAAATTTTGTTTGCAACAATATCACAAATATACTGCAAAATAATTTCCATACTTATTTTATTATTATCTCAATTTGAAATTTGAATATCTTGATAATAATCTTTATAAAATTTGATATTGTTTATCAATATAACACATGAATGTCAATTATTATTTACTTTATCTAAACTGTTGATAAGTATAAAAGATATTGCAACACAACATAGCCTTTGAATTTATAATTTTTGATCAATTCTAAACCACATTCTACATTTAAAATAAAATCTCAGAAGTCTTGTGCGTCATCTTGAGCTTCTACTGCAGCAACAGTAGAATGCTGTAGGGCAGAAACACTTGAAACAGATAATAAATGTTATAAGTATAAGCTACCTCCAAAGCCGGTTTCATCATGCAAATATGGACATCGTTGTTAATACCAGACAATTATTACTACCAGATATAAATTCATATATATAAGGTGGAGTTGTGACTATTACACATATATTATACATAATAAGCAGCTATTAGTATCATTTTTTCACGACCTTCTTTAAAAAAAGAAAAAAACATTTTTTGATGAAGGGCTTCATTCCTGCATTGCATTGAATATCCCATAATAAAATTGAGATGAAATGTATGTGGCATCAAACTATTCGTAACGTGATTGGTCGAATATATCATGAGCATGAAAATATATGTAAACGCTATAGTAAGGCGCGCGCTTGCGCGCGCAAATTTGAATTCTAGTTTTTATTAAAATAAAATTAAACTGTGACATTGAAAATGACAAAGACATTATAATTTTTTAATTAATTATTTTTCAGTGAAAAAATATTTAGATGCATTGTCTGATGGATTGATGTTAAATAAATTGGCACGTGTTGGGGGAACGGATGAATATGTACGACAGTTGTTTTGGTATAAAAGGATTGCTGTATTTGTTAGGGGAGGAATATGGAATTTTATACCTATTTTTAAGCATTTAGGCTGTTATTTGCGGGGGGTTGATGGACGAAATGTGTCGATACGGTCATGTTTCTGTAGAAAAGGCACCACGTGTCACGATAAATTCCTCAGTAAGTACTGGGTGCACTGAGCGACACTTATATCTTATGTATATCGGTACCAGCGGAACGCGACGTCATATGGACGTTTTCGTGTTTGGGTTGGTAAACCGGGAGCACATGCTGATGTTATCACGTAAGGAGGTTGGCTCGGTGTTTTGTTAATTTATGTGTTTTTCGATCTATTTTGTGAGTTTAGTTTTATTAAATATTTTGTGTACTGGAATTATAGGATTAGTTGTTATTGATTTTAATAAATGGAATATCGAAATGAACAGGTGATACTTTAATTTTGTTTGAACAATGATGAACGACCATCTTGAGCAATGAATTAAATTATAATAGTAATATTTATGATCAATATTATTATTGTGATTAATTAATATTATTAATATTGGTATTAAAGAAGAACCATTCTTGTTTGTAAGGTCTATACTTAAATAACAAATATTATAATTGTCAGATGGATTGAGCTTGTTTTAGTAATAGTCATAATGATAATTATTATTTTTAAAATGGGCTTCATTATTATTATTATTATTATTATTATTATTATTTTTTAAGAAAAAAAACTTTTTGACACTATCATGAGTCTATAGATAATTTTTCGACCCAGTGTAGTATTAAAAATCTTAAACCAAAAATAAAGTTTAAGGTTTTTAAGTTCTTAAATAAAAATTATTCTTAACACTCTCTTAATATATTGAAGACTTTCATCGATTATTTTTATTACTATCATTAATATTAATTAGATTTGAAAATTTGAAATAAATAATTAAAAAATGAAATGATTAATAGTAATTAAAATGAAAACCCCACTAAAAAGTAAATTTAATTAATCACTTGTATTACCGATCAGTCTTGGTAGAGCGATTAGTACAACACGAGGCGTACGACTATAACCAGAGAACCAGAGTACTTCTACAACCAAAGTAGTGGGACTTCCGTAGTGATTAAATACGTCATGCTCGAGTGATCACAATAGCAAGTACCAAGTAGCAATCGATGCTCGATAATTAAGTCGATGACTATGCATGCTTGCCGAATCGATCAACCTCTCAACCGGGTAAACGTATTTTAGAATCAAATAGCATCAGTTAGACCAGGACTATTTAATTCTCATAGATCCACAGCCATTTTTATGCAATAAAGGATAAAACGTTGTTGATGTTGGTGCTGGTGTTGAAAATAGTTAACGGGCGTCTTGCCAGATCGTGCTAAGCTTTTAATCGATCAATCGATGTATCGTATAGGTACAGGTATACACGTACTTGCAGTGTGGTAGGTTAAATAAAATGTTTTTTGTATTCAACTCTAAAGTGATTAAAAATACTAGTATTGAGGCACGATCAAACGATTCTGCACGTCTGAGAACCGTGACCGTGATGCCGATGACGACTATGATGATGATAATGATAATGATAATGATGATGACGATGGTGTTGATGATGCTGATGTTGATAGAAGTGGTGATGGTTGCTGCTGGCTATTGTGCTGGGTAGTATTGTATTGTACTGTATGGTATTATATTGTATGGATTGTATGACGGTACCGATCAACATCACACAATATACTCTACTCTACTCTGTATTGGCGTACAGACCGTCGCTTCAATTGTCATTCTTCGATGAGCTTCCGCGTACATGTCTCGATTGATATACACTTTAATGAATATCCAATATCATTAATCGTTTTACTATCCCACGATATACTTTTATGGAGTTATTACTTATTTATTGTTTTTATTTATGTACACTGGCAGCTCGCATTCTTGCAATAGCAACACAATGCACAGTAATTCATGAATTAATTAATATCAACTATGAGACTGCCGAGGATTACAAATTATAAGTCAAAAAAACATTGTCTTAATGATTTTTGGATATTTTTAATTACAATATAAATAGTTTGGGTAATTTTTAAATAAATTTTCAACATAATATTGCTATCACAGGATTAATTATAAACAATTTAATGAATGTATTACGGAAAAAATTTTAAAAACCAATTGGCTATCTAAAACTCTTTCTAAAACTTGACATAAAAAATTGATTTTATCATACAATTCAAAATTATATCGTCCATTGTATTTAGATTGAAGCTGTGAGATTTCAGAGATAGACAGAATCATTTGTCAGTTGGATTAATTTAGTAATGATGGTAGAAACAAGTTCAGTTCTTTTGTCATAGGAATTAAAGGGTTAAGCGGACAATAGCGACTAGAGGTTAATTCTTTTTTTCTTAATTGACCCGGTCCGCGGTTCGAGTCCCGTCTAGTGTAAGTAATAAAAATAAAAAAAATAATTTACTATCAATTGAAATAAAAATAATTAGTGATATTTTTAATTTTCAAATTCATTTAAACATTGCTGATGAATTAAATTAGTAAAGTTAATCAGCGAGGTCTTATTTATTCGAGAGCCTGGGGGTTGCGCGACGCACCAGAGTACGGTTGAGAGGAAAATAATTGCAAGCGCAAAAAGAGGATAGAGTGGAGAAAAAAAGGTGTAGTAAATACGAATAAAAGAGAGTGCATAGTAGAGCGAAGGAAATGACAAAAGAGAGATAGCAATGATGCCGCGAGGCAACACGACCCTCTACTCGGAATTGTTTAAATGCGTGAAAGCCAGCACGATAATGAAAATGATGGGGTGACACGGAAAAAGGGTACGCTGGACGTGTATTCATTTGTTGTTGAGATACATCTACGTTGATCAATTTTTGTTTGTAAATGAACGGTGAAAAAACAATGGAATTTATATATTATTTACGTTTACATTAAACCTTTATTTTTATACTATTGCTAATGCTGTTCGATGAATATTGTTAAATATTATTTGTTTCATTTATTCACATTCGGAGTGGAACAATCAATTTTATTTACGATCAATTATTGAATTCCAAATAAAGTATTTAAATAGTATAATAAAAAAGAGGAGATTGTATTTTAAAATTGTTTGTCTTTCAGTAATTTTATTGATTTTTTTTATAGTATTGAATATTATTTTTAACCAATTTTATGACGATCTTTATTATCGTTCTTAAATTTTTTTAAGTATATTTATAATTTGGAGCTATTGTCTTTAAATTTTAATAATTCTAAATAAGAGATAATTTGGCTCTTGTTTGGCCTCGTTTACATTTTTAAACCGAGTTAAATTGATCAACGCACCAGTCGTAAATTTAACTAGTACTCATTAAGTAATAGTATTAATTTATATTTATGTTTATATACAGAAAAAAAGATATTTTAACACGAGTAAAACTTTCTTTGTTAGAAATTATTTTTAGAAAAATTTTAAATATTTTGATTCAATAAATTCATTTTATCAAAATCTTTAGAAGTTATCAGTCATGAAAAAAATAAAATTTTAATAAATTCAAGTATTTGTATATTAATTGTCAACTAAAATAAAATAAAATATCAGATAGTAAGATTTATTTGTCGAATTGATTGATTCATACGAGATGATTTGACGATTGCAGAGTAGAGCCTGTAAGTGATTGATTTGACCAGTTATGTCGAGTCATCTTGTTAATTATCGAGTCACTATGCCATCTGTATACTCGTCCATATTTATAAATAGAAAAGTAACTAATAAACTTATAAATATATAAATAGATAGAATAAATAACGCGGGGACTGACTTATAAGTTATATAGATCTTATTGATCTAATTTAATTGAATTACAATAAATGAATGATGCAAGTGAATATGAAAAATAATTATTTGGAGGTAGTCGGGTGGATACATATCATTATTTGGATAATAACTCTGTTGGTAATACGTTTTACGGGTGCGTGCATTAATTCATCAGTTAGTAGGCTCGAGGATGATCATAACTGCACAGCTATCAAATAGTGGATTTATATCCATCGGTTGAGTATTTTGGTACTCTCAGTATTATGCGGGATATGGATGACTTTGATTCGCAAACACAAACCTCAATTACACGGTCTATCTGTACTGGACCAGCAGCTGACCGTGCATTAACTTGACTAACAATACATTATTCAACGTACACATTTGCTGTGTTGACGTATTTCGGACGTTTCATAATATCGTTGATGATTATTAATATTATCTCTACTCTTCCACTCAGTCTTACTTATTGATTGCACTCGATAAAATTTTTTAAACAATTACATTCAAAATTTTACCATGTGTAATTTTTGAAAAATTTTTTTACGATAATTTGTTTGGTAAAAAAAATTCAAAAAAATTGTTAATGTCTAAAAATTTTAACTAAATAATTTTTTAATTTAAAATTAACGATTTCAATGGGATAAAAAATGGAAAAAAAGTCAAATTTAAGGTCAAGTTTCACTCTGTAATTTAATTTAATTAAATAAATTTTTCTAATTAACCTAAAAATATAAAGTGGCACGAAGCAGCTCCGAATGCATCTACAGTAGAGACAGAGAAGAAAAAAAAATAAAAGCATGTCTGGATAAAACCACGGGTTAAATAATGGGCAACTTTTATAGGTGTACTGGACTCACGGGATCGGCAACTTACCGCTATCGCAATAGTCTACGGTGTGCATGTAGGGTCACGTGAAGAGCCAATAAAGACGGACACCACGGTGAAATGACAAAACAACGTTAAATGAAACCTAAACAGATAAGATAGGATAAGGAGAGTTTGAATTTTCCTCGGCCCCGACGATATTACATTCCATCCACATTCTGAGCTAGACCAAATGGACAATGAGCTTTTTCCAACTCGGTATATCGTGACTTGTCCTGGCTCTCTGCTCGCTCGGCTAATATCTTTCCTTTACTCAGATTCTTTATTCCCCAGCTCCTCGGTACCTAAGAATGCCGAGGATTTTCTGCAATTAGTCTGTCTAATTTTATCTCCGCTGATTCTATTTTTTCATTACATTTTTTCTTTTCTGTCGAGTATATCTTTATATCAATAAATCCAATTGTCAGCTTTGTCAACAATAAATCACCGATTTTTTCAATTAATACCAATTATCAATAATTAAAAAATTTCAGTAATTTTTTTCCGCCACATGTATTTATGTCTACTTGATATATTTTAATCCGCTACTTAGAATCAAACTTCGTCTTCACTTTAATCTTTGTTCCCTCCATTAATATGCCATTCGTTCCTCTTCAAAAAGAATTTTAAATCCGGTGAGTCAAAATTTTTAGAATTTTTATTTTCTCTCTTCAAATAATCCTCAAATTTATCAAACTAATAACATATCGCAATACAAAGTAGTAATACTCCCTAGATAAAAATTGGCTATATCTTAATACGACTTTACATAAAATGGAAAAAATATTTATTATAATTTTTTATTTTTCCAAGAAATATAATTCTAAACAAGAATTTATTTAGTAGTAGATTAAACTGAAAATTAATAATAGAAAAGCTCTTATAGAAAGCCAAGAGAATAAATTTTATTCTATAATTTATCATCTTATATTTAACTTTATAGTTATGAGACTATTTTGCGATCATGCACCATCTGTCAGAGATTTTCATTACTACTTTTTGATCGAAAAAATTATCCATGGACATATCAGAAAACTTTTTCTTGGGACAATATTATTAACAAGTTTTAGCAAAGATAGCAATTTATTATTTTTCATCGATCTTCAATTTCTTATCCAAAGTATTTTTTGCTTTATCTTGAAGTTTAACTTCATCTTTATCTCCGCCGCTGTCTTCATTTTAAATTATGATGTTAAAAATTTTTTTTAACAGCAGAATTTTAAATCCGTTATTAACTTGAAATTTAAAAAATAATACCTTCATCTTAACGAACCTGGGACAAAAAATAGCTGTATAATTTGTTATTCATCCAATGGATTTTTTCCCCCAAAAGTACCTTGTCTTCACTATGCGCGTTGCTTTATCCGACAACCGTGATCGTATAGTATTCTTCAACTGGTTTTATCTTCTTAAAGTAAATCTTCGTCTTCGTCTTCGTTACAATGTTGCTCTTATTTATTGTATTTGTTGTATCTCTTTTGATTAAAAAACATAATGGTAGTCTTTTCCATCTTGATTTTCTTATTATTTCTCGAAGCGAGCACAGTGTAGGTATATTGTATCTGTAAGTAAAACCCTTAGCTAATACAAGAGGCACGCCTCCTTCGCCTTGTTCTTATAATGCCAGCTCGATGAACCGCTTGTCTTATGCCAACGGGTTACAGCGTGTTACGCCGGCGCAACAGTTTATTATCGCACATGTGGGCTCTTATAATCCGTGTGAGAGGTGTCGTCGTAAGTCAGACCACTGACTACTGCACGGTTAGCTCTCTCCTCTGTCCTTTTCCTTTTATTTAACTTATTTTCTCTCTTCCCATTTAATCTTTCGTACTTGTTTTTATATTTTTTATTTTGTTTTATTTTTTATTTTTTATTCACCATCTTTATACTATCCCCACGCACTTCTCTCGGGGCCTCTAGATCTTCGCTCACGAATCAACGAATAAAATAAGTCTCTCGAGCGTGACATGAGCGTTAAAAATAAAACTTTAAATTTAAATAAAACAAAAAACACTGAGACAGGTTTCCGTTATTATTCAAGAGGGAAATGATAAAACACACGATGAATTTTAAAATTATTATTTTACAATCTTAAAATTAATATTATCTTTCAGCTTCTTTATTTTTCATACTCTTTTTACTTTTTTTTTATTTTTTTTCCCTTATTTTTCATCCATATCCTCAGGCAACACGAGACATCACCATTTAAATGAGATAACTGCTTTAATAAAATTTTATTAATTTTAAATAATCATAAATATTAATACAATTATGCATTTTTGTATCCACTTTCTTTCGCATTATTTTTTACCTCTTTTGTTCATTTAGTACCGGAGATGAAAAAAAAAGTCAGTTTTTTTTTTGAAAAATTTTTTCTAGCGATTGAGATTATTATTATTATTATTATTATTTTTTTTTTAATTAAATAAATGTTCAACTGAAGAAAAAAAAATTTGTGAAAAAAAATCGATGAAAGAAGATCGATACAAAAAAGACTATTTAGATTACATCAAGTTCACGGATGTCAAGAGCCGTCAACAAAGCGAGATTTATATTTGTCGATCATATGTATATGTAAGTGTCAAAAACGCTAGATAAAGCGTAATGTATAGACGTATGGATCTATGGATCTATGGATCTATAGATGGATCTATGGATGTATAAAGTGTATAATGTGTATATAAAATGATGGGATAGGTGTTTTGGAGTGGCCTTTAGAAATTCTGATCGTTGACCCCCTCTGGTAAATAACGAAAGTCCGGGTATATCTTTTGAAAGATCAGGTTGGGATAATGAGAGGCAGGGGCTGACCTGCAAGTGTGGGATGGGGACTTGCTACCGGGCTACACCGCATTGGCGTCGACTCAGCTTAAATAAACACACACATATACTATTATATTATATCATATTATATATTGAAAAATATACTGGGTACTAATACTAATAACAGTCGTCGCCGTGAAATTTGACCCACACTGTCTCCAATCCGATCTTTTGTATCCACTTTTTTCACTGTTATTATTTTTTTCGTTACTAAATCCATTGTAATCTCAAATTTCTCAGTATGTGTGTATAATATAAACCGTAGTTATCAAAATATTATTTTTTCTCCTCCCTAGGCCAAAAGTTCGACTTTTTTCCCGCTAATCCGGGAAAAAAGTGGCACATTTTTTCTGTAGGGAAAAAAGTTTGCGCATGCGCACTAGTATCTGCTTCAGTCACGGTCGTATACAACACCGTGGTTTTAACTATTATGTTTCTAACCCTTTTTTCCATTATTTTATATGTACTTCATGTTGTTAATCCTAGTGGTGCAATAAATTACAAGTGATTTCATAATTTTAAAAATATTAATTAAGAAAAAGTGTGTTATAAAAATGAGTTCTTCCGATAGCTCTATTTCAAATGATGATGATGACAATATGAATATTGATCAAGAGGCTCAAGCAATAACAAATGAATTAGTTGCCAAAAAATCAGCACCGGCATATCATCTTTGCTACAAAAAATTTTTTTTGCCCTCCGGGCGGAAAGTGGCAACTTTCGTCCCGCTGCGCTAAACAAAGTTGCCGCTTTCCGCCTTCGTCGGACAAAAAAATAGTATACAGCCCTTAGGAAGTAAAAAAGAAAACCTCAGATCACATGTTTGTTGACCTCGGCTTCGCCTCGGCCAACAATTACATGTGATCTGAGACTTCTCTTATTTTCCTTCCCAAGGGGTGTAATATACTATTAGACTGGAAAACACACAAAAACATTAACGAGATATCTGAAAACGTGTTGCTCGTTTATTTCAGTGAGTTGTCAAAAACATTAAAACCATCTACGCTGTGGAGTAGATGGTCAATGTTAAAAACCGAGCTTAACCTCAATCATTCAATAGACATAAACACATTTCACAAACTGAAAACTTTCATGAAAAATATCAACAAAGGGTTTCACCCAAAAAAATCCCAAGTGTTAACACTGTCTCAGATCAAAATCTTTCTCGTTGACGCTTCTGATGATATTTATTTGGCTATGAAGGTAAGTTATAAAATAATGAATATAAAAAATAGATATTTTTCTGAGTAATGTTCAAATAATGATATAAAATTCAAGATATATACAATTAAATACATGTAAATTATTTACAATTTTTTTTATATACAAATAAATATATACTAAGATTATTTTTTATTACAGGTGATACTCATTTTTGGATTTTGCGGGGCGTTAAGATCAGGTGAATATTGTAGTATCAAAACTAATGATGTTAAAGACACTGGAACTCAGTTCATTGTTACCATACGCGATACAAAAAATTATTATCCACGTTCTTTCGTCATCATGGATGAATACAGCGATAAAATTCGCCAGTACGTAGCTTTACGACCCGATAATTTGAACACTGACAGATTTTTTATACTGTACGACAAAGGAGCATGCAAACGTCAAGCGATGGGTAAAAATACAGTATCAGAAGTACCAAAAAAAATTGCTGAGTTTTTGAAGTTGCCAAATGCCTCTAGCTACACCGGACATTGCTTCAGACGTACCTCAGCAACGTTACTTGCAAATGCTGGCGCAAATCTTACAACACTTAAACAGCATGGTGGCTGGAGATCAAGTACCGTTGCTGAAGGGTACATTGAGAACTCGTTATATAATAAATCGAAAATTTTCAATCAAATTGTAAACTCAGAAAATACACGATTTACTATACAGAATTATTCTATGGACACGATAACAAGTACTTCAAAGCAAAATGAATTGAGACCTTCAACTTCTGCACAACCGACTGAATCGCTAGCTACACCAAAGTATTCGTGCAAAGAAAATATTGCACCAAAAAACAAACAAGAATCACATCAATCATTACCGGACTATCATACTGAACTACGAGCTGTAAATGACATCGTATGGGACGAAGATTTTGATAATGTCGAGTCTAATAATGATTTGTCTCCAGTACCAGGCTTAAATTTAAATTCACAAGCTGCAAATCATTCAAAAAAATTATCAGCAAGAGAAAAAACTTCTGACAATTCAGCTTCATCTACTGAATCTGAAGAAGACCTTAACATGAACTGTCCAACAGTAACTATTAAAAAGTGTAAAATTACCAATCTTACTATTAATTATACCAAATAATATTATAATAATTAAAATATTATTGCAATTACTAGTATTATTATAATTACTTATTACTATTACGCTATAAACTAAGTAAATGATATAATTGTTGATTAATATTATCACTATTGTTAATTTCACAATTAAACTTAAATAAAGTGAATTATTTCAAAATATTTTAAATTTAAAAACTGTTGTTTTGAGTGGGGGGGCTCCGCCCCCCCAAACCCCCGCGCCGGGGCTTCGCCCCGGACCCCTTTTCGTTTGTCTAACCTAGCTTTATTTTTCGATATTTAATTACGAACTTTTGGCCTGGTGGGAGAAAAAATAGTATGTGCACCACGGGAAAAATAGTAGTACATTTTCTCCCGCGTGTTTGCCACCCTCGCCTTCGGCTCGGGTGGCAATTTCACACGCGGGAGAAAATGTACTACTTTTTTCCCTAGGGGCACAATGTACTATTTTATATACTTATAATTTAAAAAATTTTTAATTTACCCCCGTATTTTTTCGGAGTAAATATTTATTAAATTTGTGATACTCTTAAATCGCGGATGTTGGGGATAAATGTACGTATGGAATAAAATAAAATGTTTAGTTGGGAAGTATATTATATGGATGGAGCAGAGTAAGTGAATTGCAGAGGATATGGAATAGTGAAGAATACGTGGGCGTCGGAGAAGTTGAGTCCGACGGGTTGATCCGGTGAAACCTGTTAATTTTATGGAGTACAGAGAGCTACGGCGACACGATACGACGCGGTTTTATAGTATAGAAAACCTGTTGGGCTTCACCGAGTAAGGATCTCGAGAGTGTAAGGAGTAAGAGTTTTAAATTACTACAAGTGAGTTTATAAGAGTAAAGAGTTACTTGTTACTTACAACCCGAGATATTTTATTATTTTAAACTTGGGGTTATCCTATTTTTATTTATTTTCATTTTTATTGTTATTATTAAATCTGATAATTTTTTTTCGACGAATAAATTTTTATAAAAAAAAATTATTCTTTAACGATGCACAAAGATTATTATGTCTTTAATTTTTTTACATTAAAATTTGCACTACTTAAATCAATCTTTAAATTTACAAGAAATTAAATTTCAGCCATAAATAGCTTGAACTGCAAACATAAATGTAAAGGTAAACTCAAAAGACTAATAATATAAAGTCATAAGCAATAAATCGTTTAAATGTATCTCGAAGCAGTCGTAAAATAAAAACACATTAGTGTTATAATTTGAGCATAGCGTGGATATGTAGTTTTCTTATAATCGGCTTGGGTACACCTGCAATCGCCATATGGCACTTTTTATTCATCTATTCAACTTGTAAATAGATAGTATGTAGTACGTTGTATGTATAATATATAATACATTCATATATTTAGATATAAATACAATAAACTGGGGATTCGGGGGTCACGATTTTCACCCTACAGCCTAGACCCCCAAGTATTATATCTACTCACTTATATTGTATATTTTTTACTATATACATGCAGATAGATTGTGTTGGTATTGATTGGTTAGTTGGTTAGTAAATTAGTGTAGGTAATTTTTAATCGACTCACCACCCTAGTCCCAATTACTCCGACGCTTTAAATAGACCAGACAGATTACCGGGCATTATCATTCCGAAGTTGGCAGGTCAGGAGGGTTATAGTATAAAACGGGCATATGTTTAATAATTACAAATTACAATAAATTTTAAAGAAAAAGAAAGATAGACTTCGTTATTAATTTTATCGTTTTTTCATAAATAAAATGATTTATTTTTTTAATGAAGAAAATTGTGTTTAAGTAAAATTATTTCAAAAAATCCAAAAAGATGATGATTATGATGATGGATTGTAAATAAAAGTGAATTGTATTAATATTTATTTAAAAACAGAGATTAAGAGTGAGTCAGGTATAAATGCTCCTCAGAACCATCTGGTCTGTTTTCTCTGGCTATTCTATGCCAAGCGAGATTGTTACGCTGAATCATTTCTGGACGGAAGATACTTTAACTTGGGCTGGTACGGTTGGCTTCCTCGAAAATAGGTCGAGCTATAAAATGCTAATCAGATGCGAGGATCTCGCTTGCTATAGGACTATCGGTCGTATAAAATAGTTGAGAGAAATTTTCTACTCTACGAGTTATACGCCTCGCCGTACCGGAATAGTATAGAATAGGATAGGAGAGAATATCAAATTCTGATGTATATGTTGCTGCTCCACGGATTTTGTTTTACTTTTTCAGCTCTTTTGTTTTTGATTACCACCGAATTTATGAGATATAATCTTTGAATTTACCCCGGACTCCAAGTGTGATAAAAACCTAAAATATTGTATTGTTATTGAATATCTAAATGACTGGTTTATAAGCCAGATTCCCAGTTTTACATTTTACATAATATAATATCTTTTAGAATTTCTAATTCCCAGTTATTGTATTTATTTTATTTTTTGATGGCTTTTATATTTGTCTAGACATACGGAAAAATATCAAAAGGTCTGATGTATTTTTGTTCTTTACAATAGATATATAATTTAGTTTTAATATGATTTATTTAAATTATTTTCTTAAGAATATTTTGTTGTTCTTAGAAGAAAATCATCTTACATGATCAATTTCAGTGAATCTTACCAAATCGATTGGTTCATCTCATAAATACAAGAATTTTCAAGAATATTCTTCTTGACTTTTTTTTTTTAATACGTTAATTTTTTAATGTAAATAATAATTAATTTTTAAGGAATAATTTATTTTTTTCAAATTTAAACTTTGAAATAAAAATCACCAAGAGTGAAAGTACTAGAATTTTTTGAATGAACAAACCAACCCCTAACGATTGATGAAGATAAGAATGAAAAAAAATTTACAACAGGTGTTGAAGTTCACAATAAGTATCACAACTCTAAAAAGAAAATTAATCCACTTTAATTACTTCCAAAATTTCTCACGAAAAAAAAAATATGTTACATAATTTCATACATAGTATGTAATATGTAGTACAATACAATATTAATGGGGTAATGACGTCATACTGGTGTTCACGCGATGCCCCACCTGCGTTGTACATATATTCAAATTTTGAGTTCGATTAACCAGAGATAGTGGATCTCCACGAATAATTTAATGATCATTTCTATTAGCATAGATCCATCAGTGATTTCTGTAAGTGATATGGCCTAGGATGACCCAACTGACGATCCACACGTGGTCGAATTCTGAAACGCGTGCCGGGGACTCCCTTCCTCGCTCCACTCACCTCTTTTTACCCACATTGGTAAATATTTTATTATACATCGATCTCATTACGCGATACGCCGAATAATTTTTCAATTCCGGAAAGGCTTTCGAGAGGGTCCACTTATTTTTTCATTTCCGTGATGAATTATTTCTCGAGTGCAAACTTATATTATTTTTCGAGTGCCTGGTGTGTTTAACACTTGAAAATTTATTAATATAAAATTTTATTGTTAAATAATTTTCTTCTTTTTTTTTTTTATTGTTATGCCCGTTAATTTATTTTAATCTTTTAATGGTTTTTCTAGTTGAACTTGTATCCAATGATGAGTCATAATGGTCACGGTAATGAGAACGCATGCGTGATCTGAAAATCCTGTCCCGCGTCGGTTCGCAACGGGTACAAGGTGACTCATCTTTTTGATTTGCCAATGAACTCTTTACGTTTGTTATATACAGGTGAATATTATTATTATTTACTCTCAGAGAAAAAAATTTCTATACATTAATAAAATAAAAAAAAAAAAATTTTGAGCATTTAAATTTTTTCTGCAGAAATAAAAAAAACTTTATTCATCAATTTTAGTTCTTTTTAATGTTTTTGATCTCATTAAATAATTATTAATATTTACGCAAGAGCCAGTTAATTAAAAACAAAATATAATTGAGCTTTTCCGATAATGTATTCAAACATAAATTGATGCGAATTTCAACACGTGTTAACAAACACCGATAAATTTATTTCTCATTAATAGAGAGTAAAACATAAAACGTAAAAAGTAAATATAAATTTAAATAATAATAATAATGATAATAATAATAAATAATGAATGAGAAAAATATAAAATATAAATAAAACTTCTGCCTACATATAAATTTGCATGGCAAGCTGCTTTACACATTACACTATGGCGATCATAAATAATCCGGATATTATGTACGGATTGTAAAAGTCAAAGGTACTGTAATTGTGTAATTTGAAATACACACATTTTCCATCGACGCCGATTCCAGACGCATATTATATATTTATTATTATTATTCAAAAATAAAATTAAGTATTTATAAAAAAAAATAATTTTCTTTCGACCAATTGCATACACTTCCAAGGCATATTGTGTGAACACAAAAGGTCTAAAAATGCCAAAACTCATTTGTGAACCCTTCATAATACTTAGATTTTTGTTTCCAACTGAACGAGCACCGCTTTGTACCTTATGCTCTATTTTTTTTTTTATTATTTTGATACTCGTCATAATAACTTAATGACTTTGTTTACTAATGACATAATAATAGTGTTCACATCACAATGTTTGAATACATTACTTATTTATTTATTCAATTATTGAATCCGATGCTTGATCACTCGACAAGTTGATGCCACTTTCTATATTAAATATTCATATTTTATTATCTTTATCGAAAAATTATGAAGAATTTATATTTTATGACTGTTCTCGTTTTTATGTTAGTACGTTATAATTTTATAACTTTTAATTGGTTTATTAAAATATTTAATACAAATAAAATATAAATTAAATAATTATGGGATTTTTATAGACGTCTTTAATAAATACCTTTCAAATTCATGTTTGCTTTTGTAATTTATTGATCGATTACTGTAAATAACGATCAATATTTACTTCCAATTTATTTACTGTGATTTGCAATAGTGAAAATAATTTAACCAATTTTAGGAAAAAAAAAAATATTGCCATACTTTTTTTAGACGTTAAATGAATATTTAATTTTCTGGCTTTTTTTTAATCAATTTTTCTATACATAAAACTTTTGATCAATTTGACTTCACACCTCGATAAATAAATTATTCAAAAAAAAATTAAATAAACTTCTCTATTTACAAGCAATTTTTTTGTTGGAAAATAAAATATTTTTCACATTAGACATAACGGTTGTGTTATAACGTACATTTCGCCATAAAATCTATCAGAACTGATGATTTACTGCTGCATCAATCGCGGGTCCGAGATGGCAAGGTAAAATAATCATAACAATAGCAATAATAAATATAATATATTATTATATTATATATTATATGTGTGTATAGAGAAAAAAGTAGACATCGAACGTCGAATGACAGTGCAGCTCGGAGCTTTACGATCAACCGGCTGTGATCTGAGCAGTGCGAGTGTCGGATAGTGGATATGCAATAAAATTCGTCTCATCGACTTGTGACTTAAACTTTAAAAGTTGCATTCTGCTCACTCCTCTCCCATCTCCCGTCTACTCTAATGCTCACAGAAGACTAAATCGAGGGATCGATGCCTGAACGGCAAAAATCCATCTTAATAAATAAATGGATTTTTACGAGTTGGGACTCTTTTGTGTCCAAAGAGGTGAAGGATGACATAAAAGTGAGTTAGAGCTATTAACTGTTCTCTGAAATAAGAGGAGAGAAGTGCAACTATAAGGCCAAAATAGATAAAAGTTGATGGTTAATTCGAGCATTTGTTGCTCTGATAGTTTAATTCAACAGAAAGTGCTTAATTTTAGCACCTGTGATCGTCGATGCGTGTCTCCCTAAATCAGTAGATGCCAACTCGACGAAACCCTCTGCTACTTGAATTCCACTTTTGGCCCACACCTATGTATGAATTTGTTTTGTTTGGGGTTTGTCCGTCGTTAAATCTCGTGAGTTATTATTTTAAATGGATCAAGCACTTCTTCATACGAGTACTAATAAGTCGAGCGGAAATGAATTTGATTTTGGGGTAGAAATTATTTCGAATATTATTTTTGGAGATTATCCTCTCTTTAAATATGGACGTTTGACAATTTTTTATTTTTGTTATAAAAGGATTTATAGAAAAGATTATGCGTAAAATATTTTAAAAGGAAAGATGGGGAGCCGTTAGATGGACAAAGTGTCAGTAAAATCTCAAAGAATTTCGCAATCAAATCGTGCATAAAGATTAAAATATATGTTTTTTAGTATTCAAGTGTATTTATCGAAATTTTAAAATGTATGTATTTTAAGGAGAACTATTCTTGATCGAATTTTAATGATTGAAAAATTTAAAAAAATTTGCACATGAATTAAAGAGTTAAATATATAATATAACGACGAATGATATAGCTGATGTGATGTGATATGATGTAGGGTTTAATCGTATAAAGCTTTGAGCTCAAGCTCGGTCTAACTGATGCCATGGGATCAGAATATATCAGAAAAGAGAAGAGAAAACAGAACAGAAAACACACTCAATGTACTATAGATCATAGGTAGACGCGATAGAGAAATAGGAAGAGATGGAGGTTGTCACATCAGAGAGGGCATATAGTAGTCGGTGAGCATCGTGTTACTTACGGACCGACGATTACAATCAGTGGGCATTCAGAGAAATCACCCTTCCGCCAACGCATTGCTGCTGTTTTACTTGCTATGTTGTTACGTATAAATATATACGTATATCGGTATACGTCGGTATATGGTTGTTTAAAGTACGACGTTATGAATAAAGGACGCACGGCGCCACGTGACCGCAATCATGCCCCGTTTGTGGGTACTTACGCAACTGCTTAACAACACACCGATCCGATTCCGGAATACACGCACGATAGAGCACCCATCATCATCCCCGATGTTTCCAGATCAATCATATCAACAACTAAATAGTAATCATTGCTGGTTTTATAAGTTCTATTTATTTTTAAATCAACTAAAATTTACGCCAAGTTACACGTAATTTTTAAGAGTACGATTTTTTACGGAGATGAAAATTATCAAGTAATTTTAAACACTTTACAGATGGAACTTAAAAAAAATTAGTTTTGGAAGAATAAAAGTTACTTTTGCCTCAATAATAAATTTCATTTTTTCATTTATTATAAAAAAAATCACAGAATGAAATTTTCCCATAAGAGGCTTAATTCTCTCCTCACATGTCGAAAAAAAATGTAACAATTTAAGTGAACATCATATTTATGAAAAATCTAATCCATTGAAATAGAAAAAAATGGATTAAAAGAGCCGAGTGACTGTATGGTAAAAAAGTAATCAAACAATGTCAACAGCGGAACATAATACAGGGGGGATAAAATGCATTTACAGAGTGCATACTTCGATAGTATAGAGACTCTCTTCTGATACTTTTATACTATTAATATCGGTATGACAGCTTGACTAATGATCTGGGTGGCGCGGGTTTGACATTACGAGATTAAAGTCCTCCAACAACAAAACAACTGAAACCACCTTTATATTACTTCCACTCGATTTTTTGTTCAGCTATTCGTTGTTTAAAATGATACCCGCAAAATTGAATTTTTTCGCTCGCTAGGCATTACTTAATATTCGCCAAAAAAAATCGGGACAATAAATTTCCGTTCTTAAGCTGATCAGGAACCGGAAGACCTCGAGATTTTCTTTCTTTTCGCGTCGCCGGTTAAACTTTTCTCTTTGGCCTACCGAAATCTAAATAATTAATGCCCGATAATTAGCATCGAAGGCTTGAAATATTTTTTCTCTAATTAACTGATTTATTCAAGTCTAACAAAAGAAATCAATAAGAAACTTATTATCAAAATTAATCAACTATAAAGAGGAAGGAAAATGTTTTTGTAAATAAATAAAATCGAATAACTTTTTTTAGAGAAAATTTAAAGAAATATGATGCGCAATTTTTCATATTTTTTATTGATACTCAAATGTATAGTTACTTAATGATGAAAATAGAAAATTTATAAGAGGCAATAAGGGTAAAAAGCGTCATCTGCTGTCCGAAGAGATTATAAATGTTTTTTGTAACAATTTTCAATGCCGGGAGCCGGAATATTTGGACATGTAAGTATAAAGGTATAAAAGTATAAAATGCGTTGCTGACACCGTAACAAAAAAATTATCAGGATACAAAAGATGGGGAGATATTATATGTATAAAAAAAAATGTATCCACCCTTGGAGACTATAAATATCAGGATCGACGTGATAAGCCGAGGTCAATAACGTCGGGACTAATAAAGACACCCCACTGTCATTACTGTCCAGGAGGAGCAGACTAAATGTAAGGCTAAATTTATGTTCGCTGCAGGTGATTCGTACGAACAAAATGTATATAAGTATCACATAAAATAAAATATGTTAAGAAAATGTAGTTTTATCTTTACAGTCCGGCACTTATATTTTGTCGTTAGTTTTCTTTTAATTGCTGAAAAATGTTTTAATGAATCTGTGTATGCAGATGCCTAGGAAAAATAATAATGGTAATGATGATTAAGAAGCGACTGGGGGTTGAGGTTTGAAAAAGTAGGAGAAGAAGAATGAAACGAAATGAAAGGAGGAATTAAAAATAAAAAGGGAATTAAGCGAAAATTATCGTTCATCACTGTTCACTGTTCACCGTAACTGGTCGGATTTGGTGGGAGGAGATGTACACTTGATTCCTCGGCTGGCAGACTGATATGGCCTCGTGGGAAATCTAGCTCATCCGCCCTTTATTGCTGAGCAATTAAAATTAGTGCTGTTAATTACCCACGCGCGGAGAACGACTACGGTGTAGATGAACGTGTTACTGAGCCTTGTTACCGGAAAAATTGTCGAAATTAAACGCTATTAAGTGTAATGCATTACTTCTACTGACACTGCTCTCTTACTGGCTTTTTTTTGAGATTTTTTTGTACTGGGGGGTGTGTAATGTTATCGGTATTTTTGGAGGTAAATTTCTAGTGAGTTATGAGTGGAACGAGAAGAGCTATTTCATGGGATGAAAAAATCACAATTGAAGAATTTAATTTTTTGGAATTCAAAATTTAGTTAAATTTCTAAGATCAAAATTTTTTTTTACTCATATTTTTCTCTAGAATCAAAATAATTTTTTTTTTATCAATTTTATCACATTTCAATTTTTAAGAGATATAAATCAAAATGTTCAAGTAATGAAGAAATTTAAAACATAAGAATTATAATAGTAACAATAATAAAATTGATAAATTTAAATACGTAAAAAATTATTAATTAATAAGGTCAACTATTAAAAACGATGAGATAATAAAATTACTTGGAATCAAACAAAAATCGGTTGAGCAATAAATAGCAAAAGTAAATCAAAATAATTAGAGCAAAGATTCTGACCTCTTTCAACACCAACCTAATTATCTTATCACTATCACTAAAGTCTTACGCTATTTGTCTTTAAAGGAAATCAATATAATATTTAATTTTCTTTTTACACAATTATGTATTAATTGCCTCGTTAATTCACCGCTTCTTTATCACCGCACAATCTCTTACATAAATAATCGCAATAAAATCCCCCGCTATCTTTAGTTTGGTTCGCGCCTAGCGTGAATAAATAAAAGATAAAAAAATTTAAATAATAACGCCCAATTAAGACTTGTAAGAAAATTAGTTAATACGAAAATAATTCAAAAGTAATTCATAAAAATAATGCAGAGGAATGTTAACATCGAAGTAAACGAGTCGTGACGAGGAGGCGAATTTAATACATAGATATATAGAGATGTATATGAATAAAAAAATGCATCTTTTGCACGAAACAGGTTGTCGACCCCGTTGTGTCACCTGCGCTACCAGGCATGTCGGTGTTAGATGCGTCATCTCGGCTGCTTTACTTGTGATCTGGCATCCTATCTATAACTACATACTACTCCTTCTCTGTACAAATATAAAAATGAACATTAACGCATATGTATAACATTACGAATCTCTTGTTGAGTACCTATAAGTGCAACGTCCGGTTGCTTGGGTTCCTTATCCTTTGAAGTAGTCCTTTTAAATGGAAACTAAAATCCCCTAGAATGCGTGTAGTGCCAATTCATACATACAATACACATATATTTTAAAAATATAAAATGATATAAGAGAAATAGCTCAACGATGATGTGGACTCCTTATTGAGATTACAACTGGACAAAGACATTTTTCAGTGAATAATTATTATTTTTCAATGATATTCAATTTTTCGAACCTATAAATTACTCGTATTTTTATTTAACAACAATCGAATTTTATTATTGTTTACATTGTTTTGAAAAATTCATTGTTGTGAATTAATAGGAGGTAAAAAAGCGCAATTCCGATCGATGACTAAGTGACCAAGCCCCTATACTACCATCGTATTGGCGAAAAGAGAAGAGAGGTGGAGAGGAGATTTATCGTGATTGATAATTTTTTAATTTTAACCAGTAAACAGAAAAAAAATTATCTTAGCTCAAGAACAATATTCTTACTTCATTATTTTTATACTAATATACTTTATTTTCAATGATCAATTTTTAGTAACTAAAACTGTTGGTAATTATTTACAGTGAGGTCAACCCTATTTTGTGCCCTATCTAGGTGATAAATTAACATTAAAAAAAATGTTTTATTATTTTGAATGAATTTTTCGAGGGCTGTTCTAAAAATTGTTAAATCATAAATTCAATAATTTTGTGATCTTAAATGTGAATTGCCACGCTGAGAAAAAAACCCGTCGAGATCCCCTCGTTGAATCCTTTTCTCGGGTTTTCTCGGGTTTTCTTTTTTTTTTTTTTTTTGCCGGAGGTTGGTGGTTAGGTGGAAGGTGACTATGACTCATCGGTATCACGTGTACTGAGTAATGCACTGTTATCTATACCCGGTTTTAAGTTCCTAGACATACACGCTAATTCAGTTAAATTGCGTGAGTCTTTCCGTCTCCCTGCACTCTAAGCTCTGGGGTACGCGTTTGCTACTAATTATAATGTGAGCGAAAATTACGCGTCAAAACACTAGACAGTTTTGATTAGATAGTTTTATTTGCTATAAAAAATTTTTTAATAAGATACCGTATCAAATTATATTTAATTCTTTATCAATTAAGAAAAAACTTTTCTAACTAATCGCTATTGATATCCTGAGGTCATTATCCATTAGAGTTATCAAATAAATAATCGTTAATCAAAGACTAATTACCTAATTAAAGAGTGTATCTTTAACCTCTCATTGCTTACATGCATATCAAGCAATTTATATGTAATTACTTTGTATTAATAAATGATAAAAGATAACTTATAAATTGACCTTGCTTGTAAGTCACGTAAAACATACGGACCCGGAAAATTAATCTTTATTTTTTATTTTAATGATAATTCATCCTTTTAATTTTTTAAAAAATATTACTTCTTTTCTTCAGAGTGAACACTAGTTAAATGAGTAAATAATGGAGGTAAAATTTACATTTACATTGATTTATAATTATCAATTTGCTATCAAACGTTTTAATAATAGCTATGTAAATATTTAATCATTAAAAATTCAAATTTAATCTCAAAATATTGTCCAAAATTGCCAAATGTATCTTCAATTATTCTATACTTCAAACTTCATTGATTTTGATGTAACTTTAATGGATTATATTATTTTATTAGCATGAAAATGTGACATGAAATAACTTCACGTTCAGTAAATTATTAAAATTTTTCACGTTAACCAAAACAATCATTTACTAAATTAAATTTTTATTCAAACGCAGTAGCAAAAAATTGCCAACATTTAAAGCAATTTAATCAATTAAATAATTGAATATTAACATTCAATTGACGACACGAATTAAAAAATTTACTTGCATCAAAGTTTGCATTATTTTTACTAAAACAAATTGGATAATTTTCACAGCAATAAGTTTTTTTTAGAGCTCTAATTTTGAAAAAAGGTATTTTGAAGAAAAAAAAATTCCCTTGTGTATAATGACCGTAAAAAGTGATTTTTTCATATACAACACAAATGACTTTTTTGCTCACCACAAATAGATATATACACGGCTGTATTATATTAAGGGACTAGTAATTTATCATTATATTATTTTAGGTGCTCACGCCCACCGATTACCCGCATGGCACGTAGTCGACTACACCAACAGCTAAGTAAGAATATCAAGCCCTCGGGCTCTTTCCCATACACCAGCAAAGTACAACCTAAATATCCAACCTTCTATACACTATACACACCGTTTATTTTTTATTCCAGGACATTTTGGTTGCGTGAATTTATTAAAATGCATCTTGGAAGCAATTACACATATACCATTTCTCACACTTATCTTATTTCTTATTATTCTTATTGCTTGCCTCGTATAAGATAAAAAAAATCGCATCGAATAAAAAATAAAATAAATTAATTCGAACAGCGCCTAGACCCGGGGAATAAAAAATAATTTTCGATAGTAATAAAAACCTTAAAGTTCTTGGTACGGGGTTCGAAACTCCGAGAAAGCGACGCCGACTTCTCAGAACTCAGGTCCATATCCCAAAACCACTTCTTTGTCCCGGAGTTGTAGTTGTTTTTGTTGATCCCATAAAGATATACCAGATCCAAGACAGGACCAGTTTCCTGCTTTTTTTTCTCTCGTCTGTCTCTTTCGTCCCTTTTTGTACTTATTTATTTATTTATTTTTTTTTTTTCTGTAGATCTCATGTCCCCGAACACGGTTCCTACTCACGTTGCCCTTTTTCAGTTTATATAGGACCGTAGGTGTCTACTGCGCAGTTAGTTTTTAAATCTTAAAACTTATATAACTTTTTTACGAGATCTAGTCAAGACGATAAAATTTATTATTGAATCTTTGTTTCGTCAAAAATTATACAGTGAAAAAAATTTATTTTAAGAATTTTTGATTATTATTAATCGATGGACTTAGAAGAAATTTTTTTTAATCAAGTCAGAAAATTGAAACTTTAGATTTTTTAGAAATAATAATAAAAAAAACTTAAAAATCTATGAAATAATAACATACAAAATTAAAAGTGATCGATACTGCATTGTATCTGTAATTAATTAATAAACGAGCTTAAAAATACGTGAATTAATAATTTAATTAATAACCATTTTGATACTAAAATGAATAATGAGAGACCAATTATAATTTTCAATATCAGTATTAATAATAATAATAACAACAACATTATTATGAAAACTAATTAAAACGATACAACAATAACGGATGGAAATTGAATAAATATTTAATCAGTTAGATCGAACACACAATTCATTAATTTTTAGACAAGCGAACGGCTCGGATGTATTAAATTAGTATTATTTCCAGGTATCGCAAACGAGTTTCAACCGAGAAATAGTTTTTGAAGGCAACGGGTTCGGGGAGGGTCCTTTTATTTCTCTTCTCATCTAGTCTGGTCTTTTTACTTTTATCTTTGTTATTAAATACGAAACCCCGAGTTGAGATAAAATGAAAGAGCGACCTGTTACGACCTGTTTCAACTCGCAGGTGCACACGTCTTATATACAGGCGAATTTTAAAAGACCAAAAGAACTGGAAATTTTTTATTGTGAAAAAAATATAAATCCCGGTTTCGTCTTTATTTAATTCTTCTTATTTTTTCATTTTATTATTTGGTTCTTTGTTGGCCGAGTATTCAGCATAAGAACCTTCAAAAATCACGTCTGGACTTGTCAAGCCGTTGCGATGGTCAGGTTTTGCATTTAGTCCTTATCAATAAAGAGTCGCCTTTTTGGTTTTTATTTTTTAAGATCAGACAATTACTTCTCTACATTATACTTATTTTACACCAGCATCTTTTAAACGTAAACAGGCCTTTTCCTTTCATAGGGGCTTATTCAGACAGATGCTATTGTGTCGACACACAGATGAAAAGTATTCTATACGGTAGTCTTTTTTTTTGTTTGGAAATTCAATTGAAAAAGCAAGTTGTGGAAATCAAACAAATAAGGCAGGTTTTAAGATTACTTTTTGAAGTCAAAATTTAACAATGAATTTTTTATAGGTCACTATGGATAGGACAAATATAGATGATGTCCTTCAATTTTATTGACCGAGTTTTATTTTGTTAAAAAGCAGGCTAAGATAAAAAATAGTCCTAAGGCTATTGCAGGATGTTTATTTTATTTTTTACACCTTATATTTTACCTTTCAATGCCTGGAAGTTAAATTTTTACAAATCGACATTGTAGTACTAGAGGTCTCAATACATAGTCAAAGATATAAAAAAATAATAATCAATCTACTATACTTAAAATTATTTCAGATAACAAAAAAATTCTTAGTTGGAAAATAAGTTTTCTGTACTCTAAAAACAATGGAAAAAAATTAGAAAAAATATAATTTTCTCTGGCTTAAATCAACTCAAGTGATCCGAAAAATTTTCTCAAGTTAGTGAACACATATTGATCTTTAAAAAACTTCCTGTTAAATTTTTTAACTCTTAATTTTTCAAATACTTGCATACTATTCTCTTTCATCATAAATAATTTTCCTAAGACTTAAATTTATTTGCTTCCATAATTCCGTAAACAGGAAAAGTATCAAATAGATCATATTAAAACTTTTCAACAAGAAGATCAAATCTACTTTTTGTGTTCTTTGCATTTTTACTCTAACATTATAAATCAATTTTTTAAACGTCTAACTTTTCTCTGGAGCAATATTTATAAACGTCTATATTGTCTATAAAAAAAAAAAAAAAATTACAAAATGACATACTAATGTACAACATAAATATACCACAATCTTTACCCTTGGAATAGTTCTGATGATTCATAAGAGAAAGTTTTGGTTTATTTTTCAATAATATTGACGAAAAAATTCAAAAACCGAATGGACTTTAGCCATCTATAAAATTTCTAATCAGCGTAAAAATCTCGAATTCAAAATAAGATTCCGTTGAAGAGAGGTGAAATGATGAAAAAATTATTATGCTGAGAGTTATTAAGTATGACTCACGAACAATCGACGGTATGAATTAATATATAAATATGTATTAAATGTAAACACTGGTACTGGATATTACACTCAATCTATATTGTAGGTAGTCTTTGCAAATATATAACAATATAAAATAATAATTAATTCCTAATCACTGCGATTCATGAATGGAGTCAGTATATTTGCACTTTGCTCATTACATATGATATTGATGGATATATAACAATTATCACACTCGTTGAATAATAAGAATAAGAATAAGTATTAAATATCATGCATGGTCATTATCATTGAATTAGTTAGTTTAACTCATCTAAATCTGTATTATGTCAAGAAAATGAAATAAAAGCGTGGAATATTATATTATATCTTAATATGTATACAGATAAATAAAATCAGCATGTAATATATAATAATATAATGTCTATATGACTTTTCATCTACTCATCAGTCATATAAGTCTTATAAAGTAGTGTTATATACATGATAATGTATTTGTGTAAATGAGTAATGCGGTAGCTAAGAGTCTCGTGAGCACGGTTGAGCGACGCGCAAAAACGTAAACGAGGAAGCTACTATCTACTCATCGACGAGCTAATAGATACACGCAATAATTATGCTAACTTGTGCGTATTCGACCGCGTCTACGTCTGCTTTGCTCACTATATTTATATATTTAAGAGTATTATAGATAGTGTTGTTTATTTTTTATTTAACGTACTTTTTATCTCTAAAACTCAACAACTGCAGGCTCGTTCGCTGTTTATTACTTTTCGTAGAAGCTAAAGATGGATTTATTCAAAAATAGATAATTCCTTACTATATACATTATTATATGTATACTACGGATTATATAAATGGTCATTACTCTTAACAAAGAATATTTTTATTTCAATTATTGTTTTGTTATGCAACGGGGTCAGTTATTGAAAGGATTTTTGTTTGGCTCATCGAGAGAAACTTTATTGCTTTAAATTACTGATGATGAGATTGAGTGAAAATTTTAGATATTGAGTGAAACTAAGAACAATTTTTTGGTATTTAATTATAAAATTTTAATGAAGAAAAAAAAACAATTAGATCATTCTTAAGATAGGATTTTAGTTCAAAGTCACTGCAAGAAATTTCAATTACAAAATTCTGAAAATTAAAGTCATTTTATTTTATTAACGGAAATGGGGGTCGAAAGAATTTCTAACACTATAATTTCGTCCTTTTTATCACAAACTACTCAAAAAATCTTAAACGAAGCTCCCCAATTCACCTTTCTAACAAATAAACGTAAAAAAACGTCTTTTTATTTCCTTAATGTTAAAAAAGAACCATGTCTCACTTCACCTTAATTCATACGTATATACATTTGTCCTCATTACTGACCGGCAATTCCCCAAGCACTAACCGTAAAAGATTATAAGCCTAATAATAATAAATAAATAATAACAACCACGACAACGAAGGTACAAAGTGAAATAACATGATTCATCTGCGACCACTGACTAATCTACCTTTAAAATTAATATATAATTTAATACAACCGGCACATTTCGACTCGGACGATGAGTCAATACCGACGGATAGTCTTAGTCTCTAGACTCCTTCTTTAAATAAATAATTAGTGTATGCATTGTATTATCGGGCGTACATCTATCCATCTACCTTATCAATAATAGTAATATATTCTTCATAGTTTCTCGTCGCTCCGCTCATAATTTATTTATTTAACCCAGAACCCAGTCAAGTTGTATAAACAAGCATTATACATTTCTCAGTCAAAGAAGGCCACATTTTCATATTTTATAATATTCTCACCATCATCATTAATAATTTGTTAAGAAAAAGAAAAAAAAATAAAGAAACCGTATGCATATATGCAAAAATTTTGTCGTAGGTCAGATTAGGTGAACGGTGAACCGGTTAAAAAAGGCATTGCGTGATATTACTACGGATTATATTATAAATATGAGTTTATATTAGCTGAGTAAGAGTAGATATATCACTATCATCATCATCATCATCATCATCACCAACATATATACGTCCACATGTGCACACATGAGTATGTATATAATACTTGTAGTATAAAAGAGGCTCGACTCCACACCCTCTAATCTGATCAGCCAAGTAAAGAACCGTAAGCTTTGATGCTTCCTTCACTTCATTTACTCCTCACGATATTAAGCATTACACATGCATGCATATCATCGCATCATGTAAATATTTAAATACACTGATGATAATAGTTAATAAAAAATCATAATGCGTATTTGATAAAACGCAATTAGATATTGCATATATGTTACAATTACAATTATAATATAATACAATATAATATAATATAATTTAATAATATATTAAATCGATTGAAATGACTAAGGTCTTTATCACAACTGTTAGCTATATACTTGGGTCTTTACACTGTGTGTGTCGTTGAACTAAAACGTTTAGGTTTAGTAAATAAAATATTATCTGTGGACACACTGACAGTCGGCTAAGTGGTAAGTACTAAGTACGAATGGAAGACTTAGTAATACTAATAATAATTTAATTGTATGATGTTTCATATTTCGTATTTAATATTTTAATGGGACAATAATATGAGTGTGTGGCGTACAAGTAAATTTAAAATAAAATCCCCGTGTTATTGGTTAGAAATAGGAACACGCGATACAAACCGGCCAATCGGTAACACCAGGCCTCCTTTCTTGAGACACCCATTGGTCCATTTAATACATATATGCCACAGTTAATAATGAGTCATAGGTAGGCTGTAGACTCATGATAGTTCTTTTATTTACTTTACATTTTTATACTTTCTTTAACGTGTTACTCATATAAATCTTTAGGAATAATTGTTGTATTGATTGGTGGGATCTTTTTATTTTATTAGTATTTAACGTTTGGTTGATGTTTGTTTTGATGCAGAAAATAAATAAATGATTTTTTATAAACTAGTTGATTTATCGAGGGGAAAGTGTCTAACCTTGATGTCCATAATCGTTAAGTTCTTGAAGACTCATCCGTTTAATCACCTTTTAACATCACGACTCGCCTCACCTAACATCTGATGGATTCTTTGTTGCATCTTTATTTTTTTAGTAATAAAAAAATTAATAATAACAATTTTATTTTATTTATTATTATTGTTGTTGTTTTTATTACTATTGGATGATATTGGTTTATATAAAGTATAAATTGACTAAATTTAAAGCCACAATATTTATATCCGGATGTGATAAGAATCGTCTAGCCAGTACTATAGAGAGTTCTAGGATAGCGTGACTCTTTAAGCTTTTTTTTGCTTTTTATATTTACTAAAAACCACTGAAATGCATTGTGGTCTTTTGATGTCTCTTGACACATTTGATGACTGATATAATAATATGTAACCGAACAGTAAACCACTTCCTCGGAAAATCTTACCCTGTTTACTTAAAATAACTGACCTCGGTACACAAAAAAAGGTTTACCACAGAAATTTGACATCTTTTTCGTATCTACTTCAAATGTAGTACGTAATTTGCCAATTTGTATTAATAGATACTAATTTTTTATTTTTTTCCTTTTGTGAAACAATTTTGTAAAATTTCGGAGCTAAAAAATTTATCAAATCCAAAACTTTAATAATAAAAAAATAAAAAAAAAAATTATCTAAAGAACTAACAAATAAATAATTATTTACACTAGAATAAATTCCAAAAATGACCTTGACTAAAGTTTTATCTAACTTAAAACTATCAAATTAAATAAACGCTGTTAATTTTAGTAAATTGACTGCTAAAAAGATATTAAATACATCTTAATCTAACAACACCGGAAATATCTAAGAGCCGATGATAGATAGTAGTAAAGCTCATATACATCTCCGATACGCGTACGAAGAAAGAAATAATAAAAATAAAAATAAATCGACCCGCAGTTTTCCTTCCATTGTTTCTACGATTTTTTTTTTTCGCTCCGTATTGTACTAAGCTAGTACACACTATCAGTAATGAATGTTGTAAGTACGTGTGTATACAGAAATAACTTCCGTCTGCCAAGGACAAATACGGTGTATGCACCGTCCAAGATAATTATATACAGTATTTCCAGTTATGTATCATTCTATCAACTGTCAGCTAAATAAACTAAAAATTAATAAATCACTAAAAAAAATGATTAAAGATACAATTTTTTTTTTTTTTAAGGCTCTTATTAATTATCGTCAAACCTCTCTCTAATTTTTTCATTTAATTTATTTGCCAGAGTAAATTTAATCATTAATTATTTACTAATTAACATTATCTTTTTTTTTTTTTTGTCATTATCTGTGTGCACGTGCACTCTAGTATATATTTATTTAGTGTGTGTATTGTATATACATATTAATCCAGTACACAGTCATCAGTCGGACGTACACACGTCGTAGAAAGATAAGACGCATCGTTACTGATAAATTATTTCCCGATAATTGAGTAAGCCTTCGCACTATATATTATATATTCTTGTGACAATGTTTATAAACTATTTTTTTATTTTATTAAACTTTATATATGCTACTGGATATTTAAACTCGTATTATTATGTCCTTTGTATTTATCAGTGTCTCGCTTTTCATATTATTGACTCATTAAATAATCACGACGATGATAATAATAATAATTTAATATTAAAGCCTACTCAATCCTTTATTTTACATTATTTTTAATTGATAATTTTAATCATTAAAATTATCAATAAAAAGTATTAAAAATAATAATTATTCTTATTCTTGATATAAAATTCGACGACAACAAATTGTAAATATTTTTGGAGGATGAGGCGAAGCAATATGACACTTGGGCTGATGAGAGTAATGAGGAACTGGCATTCAAATTGATGTTAGCCTCAATCCAACAATCCTACTTGCATCAGCTCCGATTTCGATCATCAGTTGCTGCAGATATATAGATATATGGGGTCTCTACTGTACTAGTTTAGTAATGTCATTGGTCTGTAATGTCATCCTCTCATGTGTATATGAAACCACCTGCCCTTTACTATCTCCATACATGAATATATACGTATATATGTATGTATAAGCCTTATATATCCTGTGTCAAGCTCCTATCGGCACATCACCACTGCATATGCGGATTTGCCGAGTCTTGATTGATTATATTCAATTCTAATTCATCATGATTTAGTATTCAGTAAATACTAATCCTGTATATTAATAATTTTCGTTTGATAACTTAATAATTTCTTATTGATTCAAATAATTTTAATCGATTCAAGATAAAAAATCTTATAACAAGAAAATCATTTTAAAGTTCGGCAAAATAATTTTTCAAGTTTTAATTTTTTTTTATCTTGATATTTTTTTCCCAATAAATTACTATTCAAAAAAATATTTTCATTTTTTCACTCAAAATGCCTTCGAACACGAAATGTCCCAATACAGAGTACAACAGTGTAGTAGCTAGTTGTCTGCATGTAACGATAATGCCATGGATATCTATCCGCGGAGAAGAGAGTAGAACTAAACGTGCCACTGTAGTTAAGATACCAGACGTTTTACTTATGTTACTGCTTGCACACTATACTATCTCAGCAATATCTTCTTATTTCAATAAATAGGTACTATGCAAGCATTAGCTGCTGCATGAATGCACAATTCAATTCCGTGATCGTGGATCTCCTATTATTCTTTATACACACTGGCCATTACTTTACATTACAACAACAAATAATAAATAATAATAAAAAGAAAAATAACAACAGCAATAATAATAATGTTCACATGAAATCAATCCTAAAAAATCAATTTAATTAAATTTTTTTTTTAATTACACACTAAAAAATAAATTAATAAACTGAAGTATGAACCTTATACTATTCTTCGTTTTCGATTCTCGGCTTTGGAGGGCTGCGGAAGCGCAATTAATTTTCACTTTTAAAAATAATCTAATAAAATTTCTCTTTTCTTTTAGTAACAATACAATCGAAAGTGAACGAACCTCTATCGAATAAAATTTAATAACAATAATAAAACATTATTCGCATTCATCGAAATGGATTTATATCAAGTACGCTACTACTGCGTTAGTTAACGGAAACAAAAGCCGAAGAAAGTGATGAGGAAAAAACGGACATTAGTCGATTAACTTTTAGAGAATAGCAACAACTAAACACCACCTGGGAGAATCTCATGCTCATCGTACTTGGCTACTCGATAGTAGAAAATTTTATTTTATCTTTATCGTCAATTGCAAGTGGAGGTAACCTCGCACATATATATATTATAATCATACTTATATATACATAATAATAATCAAACGAATAAAATAATAATTCCGATCTCACCGATCCACTTCACCTTTCTCTGTACAGTACTTACGACTTCTTACGACTTGTAACTACGCTACCTCGCTACTCCCTGAGCTATGTACTATCTACATCAATGTACTAATAATTATAATAATAAATATAACATTCCCAAGATTTTAAATTATACCAGAGATTTACGATATCAGAATAGCTTAAACGCGTAAATGCATTAAATATTAAATTAAGTTCACCACCAGCACATCGTTTAATTTTACTGCTGTAAATTTTATTCGGGCTTGTTATTTATGTTTTAATAAATACTGATAATAATCGTGTTATTTTATTATAAATGGTTTAAAAGTCGGGGATAATTTATATTATTTTAGAGAATTATTTTGATTTATGGTAAATTTTTGAAAAATTATTTATTTTGAGTTTATGAAATTCACGGGAAAATTAAATTGGGAATAATTAAGTTCGTCATTATAATGAGGAAGCTGCAAAGGTTATAGTTATAAGTTACAAGTTATAACGAACACTATAAATATTGCAGTGAATACGCTGTAAATATTGCTGCGCGGGCTTTTATACAACTTACGATTTATATATCAATACTTAACTGTAATTCACGCGGTAATAATTATAGAGTAGGTAGTAAACTTTGAAATTTTTTATGCGTAATGGTAAATATAATTCTTAAAACTCGAATCGACATGTCTCTCTCTTTTTTTTTTATTTATTAAAATAAATTGAAATGATGAAACGTTTTGTTTATAATTTTTCTTTAAACTTTTTTTTGATTCAAGCCGGAAAATTCCTAAAATTAAAGTTTTTTTTTAATTCAAGTAAATTTTATTTAATTAATCATGATCAAGCTTTTGAAAATGATGTTCTCGGTTCAAGTTTTTATCTCTTGAATCGTTAATTTATTTATCAGTGTATCTATCGTTCAATATACATCCTCAATTTAATTATTATAAATATTCTTCAATCATCCAGTCTTCGTCATTAATAATTAGCGTCAATCTATAAAAAAAATTCTCTTATCAATTTCAACTTCATTTTAATCCAGCCCATCAATCCCTACTTCATTATCAGTACAGATAAGCTAATGCTAGTTTAAAATACGAAGCTTAATAGACGTAGAATGCATAAATTTACAGCATAATACTTGATACAAACTCATGTGAGTAAAATAAAGATACAGACCGCGGGTGTACAAACTACGCAGTTACGCTTGGGCACGTTGGTGATGGCAAGTGGCAAGAGCCAATGCATATAAGCCGTTGTCCCTCAACCTCACACTCACATATTTACATACATGTACACATCAACCATACCATTACAAAAAAAAATCTGTGATTTAAAAAAACCGCGAATTACGTCCCTATATCGCGAATCGTGGTCCTCGTCTTTATCCCCATAGTCTGTAGTAATTCCTCAAGCCTCCCCCCGAACTAGACACCGAGCTCGGTACTCTTACACTCAATACTTCTGCAACATACATGTTTATTTTATTTTATTTTATTTTACAATATTTTAAAAAAGAGTTTCAACTTAACTTCTCTCTCCACACGGATCCCTATTACTATAACCATACCCACCACACATAATATAAATAACACATACTAGTAAACTCATGTCCCCAGCGGTCCTCCCCCTCTCCCACCCTTCTGCCCTTTCACGATCCCCTCACCCTTACCGTTGGTGTCCGTGGTCCGATAGGAACCCCTTACCCTTGCATTGCCTGACTCCTATTATATCCTTGCTCCGTTACATTACAGTCCGTGCTATGCGTGGCAGCCGCGACTCGCAACTCTTAGCTCGCGGTCCACGCGGTGCGCGCGCACAACTACCCCCTTCACCCTTCGCTACGCGCGATACAACTACACGGTAGCGGCTCGGAGGGGAGCGAGCGTGAAAATCCGCGGGGTGGGGGGCCGCTACAGTAGTTACCAGCTGGTGGGGATAGAGTTAGTCGGGAGTTTCGGTTTGGGAGCAACGTTTGCTTACTATACGATACGTATACGATCATTGCCACATCAGACCTCGAGGAGAGTAGACGCGTTTATTCGTTAGCTCAGTCGAGTTCTCGTGCTGTTTATTTCGCTCAGTAGTAAACTATCATTGTAAATTGTCATTAGAAAAATTTTGTTTTTTTTTTATCTTACATCGCTGCATAGTGATTTGCATTTACAAAAAATTACTGCTGTAATTATATTATTTATTTAATGTTAATTGCATTGATTTTAATTACTCTTGGACAACTGTGATCATTTGTGAGTTTATTTTATCTCAAGACTCCTAAGTGATTGATTGTGCTACGATAAATTGCATTTTCAAGTGACTTTTCAGTAGATAAAATTCAATGCTCAGACTCAAATAAAATTATAAAGACCAAAAAACTTTTGGAGAAAATAGATTTATATTTTTTTTTTTTTTGGAGCTAAATCGCGGAAATCGCGATACTTGAGAGACTTATGGAAATAGATCCATTCGAAGACCCTCCGTATCGACGTTTCAGAAGACGTCGCTGTTTATAAATAAAATCTAAATCTCAAAGTATATTTGTCTTTACTGACACTAAGATTTCTGGAGGGAATAATGAAGATTATTATTGATATTGACATTCCAGTGAGATATAGACTCGATCGAGGGGTTTGTTGATTATTTGTAAGGACTAGGGCTAGGATTTGAGTTTATGGTAATTTGAAATAAATCAAGTGTTTATGGGACGATTATTGTAATAATTGTTGGGTGACAGTGAGAGACATTGAATGGTTGAGTTTTTGTTGGAATTTAAGTGCAATTAACTACACCGTATTTGCAAAATAGTTGTCAAGCATGGCCATTCCGTTTAACTTGCCGTCTGAAGACGAGGCCGATGCGCAGAGCCAACAACTAGAGCAGCTGATGCTGGACCTCTACGCGGCACTGCAACAGGTCCTCAGGAGTAGGAGTGCTCAGCATCCCTCTCGCAACCGTGAGTACTTTAATGTTATATTATTTAAGGGGTTTCTTTGGAGGATCACTCTTTGGGTGACGGGCAAAGTTTTGGAGTCAAAGTTTTAAAATTTAGATTGAAATGAAAAAATATTAACTTGGAGTTAGAGTTGAAAAATGACAGAAAAAATTGGAGTTAAAAGTCTCAAAATTGAGACTTAAATGAAAAACTTTGTATCTTGAAGTTGGAGTTGACAATTGAGTAAAAAAAATGTTGAGTTTATTGAATATGTCAAAGTTAAGAAATGATAGATAAGTCAAAGTTTGAACGTTTGTACTTGGAATTAAAATATAAAAATTTTAAAATTTAAGTCAGAAATTTATAGATGTCAAAATATTGTAACATAATATGACGATGAAAATTTTCAAGTTCAAATCAATTAAATGTTGACAGGATTGAATCTATACTCGAAAATCGAAAAAAAAAAAAAAATGGAAACTTACAACTGTCAGAAGTTCAAGTTACGAATTCGGTGATTGAAAATTGATAGAGTTGGTTAAAAATGAAACAATTGTAATAAAAAAATAAAATTCGATTAAAAAAATAAACGAAATAATATTTATAACGAACTTTGTTTTGCATTTAAGCGTAACAGATAAATAAAATAAAGAAAACAATAAAATAGTGAATCATAGGTATTAATCGTTACCTTAAAAAAGTATCTCACAATTTAGAATATATTCAGCGGACTATGAGTATTAAATATGTCTTATGTCTTATGCCGTTAAAGTGATTGTGAGTGATGTCATTTGACAATTTAAACTTAAATTTGTCTTGCGTTAAGTTTTATTAAATTACTTAAATGTCTTGAGTTTAATTCGTAACATTTGTTAATATATATTTAAATCTGTTATTTTTACTCGTACTCATACTTATTCTTATTATATTACAATTATATAAATTTATCTTACAAATTATCTATTGAAATATTAATAAGTGTCATGTTATTGCATTCGTGAAGTTCAAGTGACAGTGATATTTATCAAACAATATTTTAAAACTAAAAACCATTTATATTTATATTTATATTTATATTTATATATACGTCGTATTTATAATTTATTCGCTTGACAAATTAAATATCAAGTGTCATAGACAGACTTGATAGCGTTTAAAAAAACTTTATCTATCTCAGCACTCGACTGGAATCGACTTGTTCAATTTATCAACGGACTGAAATATAATTATTATTTTTTCGAAGTTATTTTATTTTTCATTTAAAATAAAATTTTTTACAACACAATATACCGCGATAAATTAAAAATTAGAGTAATAATTAATAATTAATAATGTAAAAAAATAAATAAAACAAAAATACAAGTGACGGGTCAATAACCATGGTTCGCTGACTATAAAACAAAACAGTCCAAAAGAGAGTAGGAATATCAAGTGAGTAAAAGAGTAAAAAGTAAAGAGAGAATTGCTGGAGCAGAGTTGAGTACGGAGGGTGCGCGTGCTGTTGCATCAGATCGAGAGTTTGAATATTTATAGAACGAGTACAGCTGTGCACGCGCTCGTGAGGTTACACCGGGTGTGTAGTCTGTATTCTATGTACAGTACATATGTACATGCACCGCACCGAGTAGAGGCTGAGGCTGGTGCAGTTTCGCGGACCTAACATTTGTATTTCTACAACTTTATAGAGAAGTTTGCGGTCACGCCTCTACCGATTTCACGCTTACATGATACTTCGTACCATATTCATATCGATTTACTTATATTCTCTAATCAATTATACCTATCGCTGTTTTGTATGTACTGACTTTACTCCAATTAATCAATAACTGAAATATCTATATGTTAAACGTATGTTTAGTTATTTTATATTTAGATAATACTTGGTTAAATATACAACCTCGTCATCCGACGGGTAATACCCACTAGTCACAATTTCTGATTTTTTATCTATTTGCTTGAATATATAATATTCATTCATTTTTGAGATTTGAAATTTTCTTCAATTTTATAATTTAAGTTTACTTCGAAATTTTCTCCGAAAATCTTTTTGAACTTTGAAATTTTTATCACAGCAAATTTTTTTGAAATAATGTATTCTAATATAAATTGATTAATAATCATTGATATTTACAGTTAATTGAATGAAAATTTATTATGAATTATTTCTGAATACTTAGAAATCAATTAAACGTAACAAAAAAAAAAAAAAAAAAAAAAAAAAAAATGAAAAATACAATACAAAATAATCAGAAATAATATTATAAATTTAAAAATTTTCATAGCTATAATTCCCATAGTTTGTCTTAAAATTCATTATGATAACGCGTGTTCAATAAAAAAAATTAAAACAATTAATTACATAAACTTTAACTGCATCAATTGACTCAAGAATAAAAAACCAATAGAGTCTTTAAAAAATATTAAACGTACAATACAATGTAAAGCACAAAAACGACGTTTTACAAACATCGTCGCACGTGTGTTCAAAGTTAAATATGTCGATAATATAATAATATCTACTCAAAGTGGTATTGTATCGCTAAAACTCCAAACCACATTGTGTATTGAAAATACAAGGCAAGTACGAGAGGGATTTAAGGACCTGATATGATGATATGAGGGAGTAACGCGTGCACAGTTGTCCTCTTTACTCTTTACTCTTTACACATTACATCTATATCTATATCTACATCAACATCAACATCAACGTCTATAAGTTAACACGCGGCACAATAGCCTTGAGTGAGGTTCTTTGTGCTGAAAGCGACTTATATACTTTTATTTAGTACATAGTTAAGCACATAGCATGCATTTGCACACATTGAAACATTAGCCGCGTAAATGCCCCCGGATTGCAGCTAAAAACAAAAAAACTATCGACAAGTTTTAACTCAGATAACGCTCTGCTATAATTTACAATAAATAATTTTGTTTAATAATCCGTTAGATTGGATAAGAAGATAAATTATAATAATAATGATAATATATAACATAAATATGAAGCAAAAGATGGATTAGCGCTTAGTCTCACTCTCATTGTTGAGAATTAAAATCGAGTATTACTCTACTGATATAATACTTGCATCGGTTAAGTTACAATAAAGAGACATATGCAAGTGTGAAGGATAAATTTATGAGTCATTTCTGTTGTATCAACTGTCATTATTATTATTATTATTATTATTACTATTATTTATATTATTGTTGATTCAAGGGTGTGTTGTACTAGTTCATTCGACGTAAAATGCCATGCGGGCCCACGTGTCTAGTTGTTTTTTTAATTCGCAAATAGATAGTAGGACAATAAATGATATCTGATGTATTTATTACACGGTTAATTTATAATTGCTGGGCTCGGACTTTGTTGGTCGGAAAATTTTATTTTATTTGGAATTTTTCGACGGCAAAAAATAATAAAATGCGTGTAGTGTAATACTTTTGTAATAGATGTTAATGTGTTGCACAAGTGAAAGATAGTAAACTCGCTGTAAATGTCAAGGATGCTACTGCACACATAAGTCGCGAACAATATACACTACCCGAGGGCATAACACTTTGTTATATACGCTCAATATATAAATAATAATTGATAATGTATGCAAAATGCCATCGGTAAATCACTTGGCTTAAAAATATGATTTTTTTTTTAATTATGCTAATCAATCGATTTTTATGATGAGAATAAGTATTTCATATGTTCTGTCTGTGACATGAAAAATTTACCATGTTAAATTTTTAATTTGATTAGAGACACAAGTACAGATAATTTGAACTTTGACTTTTTGATATTCTGTTTTAAAAATGAGGCTAGAAATAATTTTTATACTGAAAAAAAAAAAAAAAAATCAATTGAACGGAAAAAAATTTTTGGAGCGCCTTACTATTATAACTGACACCACAAATTGAAATTGTTCAACTCTTCTTTATTATATGCATGAATTATACTTTAAACTTTGATAATTATCATAATTATTTGCCAATAAACGTAAATATTAAATTATAATTCATCCTCAAGTAGATGAAAATTGATTTTTCGAATGAATAATTCAAGTTAAATTAGTGATTTAAGTAGGAGAGAAACCACGGGAGCATTTTCTGTGCCTTGGGGCTCGTCTTCGAGTCTAGACTCGATAAACTTGAGATATTTGCAGTATAACACATGCACCGAGTTTATGACTTCATAAAACGATTTTTTTTATATCTACACAGTAAAAAATTGGGAGTGAATATCGATTTTAATAATTTTTAAAAGTTTGACTTTGAAACATTGAACAAAATTTTGATATATCATTATTTTTTTTAACTTTAATTGATAAACCCTAACAAGAAAAAAAAATATTGATGCAATTTTTTTTAATTAAGATAACGAATGAAAATTTTCTTTTATTTTTATTCATTTATATTTATATTATAAACCAATACCTTCTCAGAGTGACTCAGAGTCAAATTTTGTACAATTAATGCATCAATATTTATTTATAATAACAATAAATATCATATCATATTTTTTCCCATGACTCAGCTCGAAGTTTTGATAGAAAAAAAAAAAATTCGAGTGCTGCCGTAAAAATTTCTCATCATTAAAATAAAAACTTGGAGTTAATTATTCGATTATTATTTTTTTAGACCGTCTGCCAAGGCGAGGAGGAGAGACGGGAGCGAGTCGTGACCACCCGATCGTGCTGATAGACTCGGACCTGTCGCGTCTACCGCTCCCGGACCTGGTGCTGACGGCGGTCCAGCAGCTGCCGTCGCCTGAGCCCCAAGTGACCGTCTCGGCGCCGAGCAGCCCGACACGGGACGCGGCCTTCCAGTTCCCCGAGTGCAGCGCGCCAGTGCCCAGCCCGAGGCCGCGGCCACGGCGACGAAGGCTCACGTCTGAGAGCTCTGTCCTCGAAAAGGGCGCCACCAGCAGGTCTGACAGCATTTCCACCGCCTGCTGCAGACATCTCGGGCACTCGTGCAATGAGCGCGAGTGGGCGAGTGTTGGCGCCAATCTTAGAAATATTGCCGACGATTTTCACGCTTCTAAGAATAAGGTAAAATTTTTTTCTGAGTATTTAAAAAAAAAATTTATTATAGTCTCTAGAGAATTTATTAGAGATTAGACGTTCTTTTTCTGTCCGATAATTTTGTGATTGATTTTTTTTTGTTTGAAATAATTTTAATAACTTTATAAAAAAATGTTCAGCCTCAAAATTAAGTCATTTATTCTATAAATTAATAATTTTTTGATGCTGAAAAATTATTTAATTACTTGATTTTTCACTAAAAGACTTAAATTTTCTACTGCCGTCGGATAAGGTTGAACTGAATTAATAAATAAATTTTTTTGATATGTTGAAAAATTTGTAATATACCTTCATTTTTAACTAAAAAATTAATCAGGTCGTTTTTTGATAAGTAATCCAATTTCATTAAAAAATACAAAACTAATTAATTCAACAGTAAAAAAATTAATTAAAAATAAATTATTCAATAAAAACCCCTGAGTAAAACAAAGAAAATAATTTTATCTATTACGAATAATTAAATTCAACAAAAAAGTAAATAAAAATGCACGTGAACTCTCTGAAGGATTAAAAAATTTAACAGCAAGCAGTAACGACGTTGATACGTGTAGACTTGACGAGCTGTCACTGTAAAATTTGCGTCAAGTACGAACCACGACGGGTAAAACGATCCGAGTAGTCTCATAGTTTCATATACATACCCTCAAAGTATTTCCCCAGAGTACGAATGGGCGGAAAACGTCACGCTGTATAATATAACTAACTTTCCAACTTTTCACTCTGCAAACTCGCCACTTGGTTTCCTCGTGTACACACGGGAGGGTATTATTACATTACACACACATACACATCCAAACATTAGTTGTTTCTCGTTTACATTTCAATTCGCCCCAAAATGCCACGGTTTTGCGGGTACATTACACTCTACTACACTTATAAAATATACATATACATATTTACACATTTAAAAGTTTAAGCTCGAAAACTTTCGTCTGAAATTAATTACTGGGTGTCTGGCAAGTATTCTCTTATAATTTTATCAGCGACAAATTACTGCGTTTGAATTTACCTCGTCTTAAATGTAATATAATACTATTAAAGCAATGGATATATAATTATTGTCTTGTTTTTTTTTTATGGGAATATAGAAGAAAGAAAATAAATAGATTCTCGGTATTAAAGTTAACAATTTTTTCAATTACACGGTTCACTTGTTTCTTCCCTTTATTTTCTCAATTACCACAGCTTAATTCTCAGTGTACTCAGATATTAAGGATTAAATAAGTGTCGGAGAGATCAAAGATGATACTCGTTTAGTTTAAGAACTTATTTTTCATCGCGACCTTTTTTTAATAACAATCAAATGTTTATCCCATAATTTTTTACTTGTAAATAATTTTTAAAAATTTATTCCTTAGCTTAGAAATTTGTTAAAAATAAATTAATTAAAAATTTTTAATTGAAACTTATTTTAATTTTTTCAAAAGATAATTAAACATTTTGTTAGCCGATAAGATTTTATTATCCATCAAAAATAAAGTGAAAATCCGTTAAAACTTTTTTCCGTCGCTCTTAATACTTAATAAATACTTGTACTGGCATTAAGTGAAAGAAAAGCATTTGCGGTCTTACTAAATAATATTTATATTTATACCCTCGGATACATATTTGATCAACACTCGTATATTTGGGATTGCAAGTACGAGGGTGAGAATATATGAGACAAACTGTATATAGCAAGGGACCTGGAGGGATGAAGAAAAATAAAAGCCCGACTAGAGTTACAGTATTCGCTCTATAAATACACTCTATCGTCGGGTCATAGTGTCGATATTTATTACACCCACGGGATTCCGTGATAACTAAATTCACATTTATTGCCTCAACTTTACGTATAATTCATTTTTGCTCTTACTTATTTATTTACGCTTTATTAAATTCTTAATTAAAAGTGATAAACTTGTAAAATTTAAACACTGCGTACCAAATAAATCTAAAGTTTTTTTCAGTTAAAATTTAAGTACGACCTTTATTTGTATGAATTTAACTCTGAAATAAACCAGTTAAAAATCAACCACTCCACAATTTTTTACAGTTTAACAAGTATAAGTAACTTAACTTTATTATTATTATCATCAACCACGCATGATTAATTTCCTTTGTTTGCGTAAACTAATACGCATTTACAACTCTGTCATTATCTCTCCAAGAGTCAATGTCATATTATTCATCCATTTTAGATTCCTAGCACTGAATGATAATACATGATATAATTAAAATAAAAATAAATTTAGAGAGTTTTTAAGCAAATATTCATGCTATTGATTATTTTTCGCTCAAAATTTATGAGCTTCAATGATTAATTAAGGCATTATGTAATACAAGTGTTGAAAGATAAATAAAAAAGCGTAACAATACTTTCTACACGCATTGCGGTGTAAGTGAGCATGTAACAAGCTAAATAACTACATCCCCTGACGTGAAAGTTAACCGGGCATATCGATGGGCTTGAGCGCGTGCCCACTACCATGCATTTGTTTTATTTAATTAATAATATGGATACTTTTGATATTATTGTCTATGTTTTATGGTTATCAATTATAAATTGAACGTGAGCTTTAATTACAACGCGACAGTAAATATTCACTATAATAGAAATTATTTTTGGTAAGAGAAGCAAAAATTGGAGGGTTTTGTTTGGGGGAGAGAAAAAGGGGACGAAAATAAAAGGAAAAATATATTTATAGCGGGTATAGAGACTCCGTATCTGGTACGGGGTATAAATATATATTTATCATCTAGATATTACTCGCGATACCCATAAAAGTGGGCAAGGAAGATTGGACTTTCTCGCGATTACACCGAGCGTGAATTAAGATGAAAACGGGAATCGGAAGTTACTACGACGCATGTTATAACTTTAACTGTGGTAGTTATAATACAACTGTACAGTATAAATATAATAGTTGAGTGTGATTATTATTTTGCAGATAGAGCATAAGAGTATTATAAGGTGGAGAAAGTTGGAAGAAAAAAAATAACCAAGACAATAAAGAATAGAATGCAATTAATTGACCGAAAAGTTATGGCTAAAATTTTTTTTTATTGCTTGGGCTAAAATGAACTAGCGTTTTTGACATTCAAAAAAAAAAACTACTTGATTCAAGAATTTTTTTTATTCAATAAAATAATTAGAAAATTTTTTTAGCTAAAATAAAATTTTATTAAACCAAACAGAATTTTCCATCTTAAAAAAATTTTCTCTGGCTTAAAAACAACTCAGGCATTCTTCAAAAAAATTTTCTTGGTTCAAATGAACTTTTTTTATTATTTGCAATTTAATTTTTATCTCCCGAGTATTAAAAAAACCAAATAATTATCTGTTCCAGGATGCAGAGATTGAAAAATCGAGATTGCCATTTTTCGGCGCTGGATTCCCGAGTGTGACAACAACTACACCGTCAACGGACAGCTTTCTGTCAATGTTAATCCCGGCGCCTCTGCGAGAGACACTCTGGACAACAGTGGCTCTGTACCTGGGCTGGAGATTGGTCTCCCGTTTGCGATAGAGTTTGCAAAACTTTATGAAATCGCTATGACGACGATGATACTAATGATGATGATGATGATGATGATGATGATGACGGTGATGTTAATGGACATTAGCATCATCCAGCTTGAATCACTGACACCCGAGTCAACAAGGTAGTTGACCATTAATATCCATGACGAAACGTCAAGAGGATCTTGCGTCACTATACACCTTTACTCGCGTATTTAAATTTCTAACCAAAATAATTTTTTAAAACACCGCGTAAAACGTATCACGTAATTGATTAATTCAATTGATCGGTACGTTGAGGTTAATTCACGATAATATAAATAAATAATAGCTACTAAGTTTAAGGGATATTAATTATAAATGATAAGTTTTAAAATAATGGATATGGATAATGCATAGTCGTAAGATATTGAATACTATATAATAATAATAATTATTATTAATGAATGGTTAATAAAACTTTAGTTGTAATAAAAAGAATAATAAGAAGGGCTTAACGGGGGAGCTGAGGACGAGATCCAAAGAGGACTTAACCCAATAATCAAACCATGATCTCATTATGGATTAAACTAGAAGGAGTCTATAAATAATTAAATAAAAAAAAGTAGTGTGATTTTTGTTTTTATTAAAAACAATTAAAAAGTAAAATTAATAATACGCATAAGGCGGGTTTTGTGATTCGTTAATTCTTTGTCGACGAAGAGTTAATGATACTTTTGATAACGTCTACTCGTGAACTCAGATTACCAGCTAATGTGATTAGCTTTGTTTTATTTTATTTTATTTTATTCTATTTGTTTTATTAGTAGTAACTACGGATAACGGTATTTAAATTAATGATAAATATGTGTAATTAAGTAAACTATAAATCAAGTAATTTAAAAAATTGTATATTCATATTAAATTGATAATTAAATTTGAAAGCTCGTACTCGCGTTCCCAGTAGAACTTTGTAAATAATAAGACTACTTATAAATAAAAGTCGAGTGTATTCCAAAAAAAAAAAAAAAAATACAAAAAATACAAAAAAAAATTTTAACAATTTTAACGGAAAGAAACACGTTTACGGAAAAAATGTGGCAAGACTTGTGGAGGATTACGTGGAGGAGGTTTTAATTAGTTTTTGTTGTATAGAAAAAGTCGATAACTAAAGTAATAAGTCGAAGTAAATTAAATTATATGATAAATTTAAATGATTAATTAAAGGTAGATAATTGATAATTGATATATAGAATTTCGAGGATCGCAGCTTCTTAATTGGCTCGCTGCGAGGCCCGTGGACAGTTTTCAAATGATCTCCGGTAGCTTAGCTCTTATATTGTGGCGCCCTTGCCCACCAGCGGACGACTCGTAAAATTAATCTTTTTCGAAGCGTCCCCCTTTCCCGAACTATTTTTTTTTTTATTCTATTCTTTATTTAAGATTTTAAAAAATTATCTCTACGCTTTCACTGTCCTTTCAATGCTGATCTTTTAGTGATAAATTTTAAAAACAAAGCGCTAAAATAATACTTATTTTTTCTCTTCGGATTTTATAAATTTTTTATTATTCATTTTATTTTTATGTTTCTATATTTACTTTTATTTTTTTTTTATGTTTTAAATTTATGTTTTTTTTTTAAACTGTGATTTTCACGTCCCGATTTCTTACTCCCTCGATTAGTCCTTAAAAAAAAATATATATACATCTATTATATATTTATATGTATAAATATATATTAAAGTATATAATATAAATAAAAATAAATATGCGGATTGTCCGATTTAAAAGTGTATTTAAATCGCGAAGCCAGACGATTGTTGACCAAAACTGCATTACCGCGACTTATTTCAGTTGCCTTTTCTCTCTTACTTTTTTAAACAATAATCCTTAACAAATATTAATATATATTATCATTATTATTATTATTATTATTATATTATTCTATATTGAATTGAATACGTATATATTTTTCGGCTCGTTCGTTTTTTTTAATGACTAATATTATTTTATTATTTTTTCTTAAGTGATAAGTCAAAAGTAATCAAGTATTGCAGTAAAAATAGTATTTATTTAGAGGTAACGTTTATGAATAAATGAGGTTGTCTAGGTTTTCTCGGAAAATTAATTCTCAATTGTCACCGATTCAAGATTTTACGACGCTCTTTATTTTATTAAACGTCTCATTTTTCATTGGTTTATTTGAAATTTTTAATTAATTAGATTCAAAAGAGACCGATTAATTAATTTTTTAAAATAAAATGAACAATTGATTTGGTTAATAGTGACTCTTCCTCGTACAACGATTAAATAAATAAAATAAAATATACAGTATATGAAATAACAATAAAACTAAATAATTTAGAAAATAAAAAATAAGACAATTTATCGAGTGAGACGCATGTAAATAAAATGCTTTTTTTCATCGAATAATATATTTATTAAACCGATGATATATTTAAAATATTAAATTTATTACAGTTTTTTCCCTGCTCCGTTCTTTATTTTTTGACTGTTTAGTAAATTTATTATTTTTCTACAGCCAAAATATGTAATTAGATACTTGTATATTTTTATTAATTAATCGATGAAAAGCTTATTTTTTATTGTGAAAGTATTTGTGCTAAGAAATTTAGTGGAAAAATGTGACAATGAAAACAGTGGACAAAATAATTTTAATTAATCATTAAAAAAAAAAAAAAATCTTAAATGATTTTATAAATATTTGTGTCTGTTGTTTTCAGTATCATGAAAAAATTGTAATAAAAAAATTACTATAAGAAAAAAAATACGATTGGTCGACAAAAAAACGGAGGTTAAGGTGGGATATAAGCTGTAACTGTGACTATGCGGATCAAGGATTGGCTGGGTTATTTTTTTTTTTAATTATATAATATAATAACGAAATAAATTAATTGATATTATGAGATTTGAATAATTTTGTCATTAATTAAAGCAAATTTATTTAAATTAAAATGACATTTTTATTCCAATTTCATTGATAAAAAAATAAAAAAAAAAAACGAGGGATTTCTTTAGCTCGAAATTTGTAAAAAATTCAGCCGAGCCCAGGATCCCCGCGCGTCAAAGCGTCACTGTGATCTCGTAATAATTAAAAATAAATATTTAAATATAGTAAAAAAAAAGTAACCATTAAATATATTATAATTCCGGCCCCCTTATTAAAAATTAAAGACAACCAACGTACCATACTTGCGCATTTATCAGTGTTATTAACAAGAATAATTAATAACAACAAATAAATAATTAATGATTAACTATTACATTAATTATATTATTATTATTATTATTATTATCTATATCATTAATTGTTTTTTTTATTGATTATTATTACTAATTATAATTGCATTTTCAAATGATCTCTCGGAGGCTTGCGGAACTACTTCTTCCCTCCTCAAGTATAAAGAAAGCAAACAATATTTGTCGATACTGCGTTATGTTTAATTATAAGTTTATTAATTAATTACTGTCTTATTAAGAACAATTATCATCATTATTATTATTATTATTTTTTATTATTATCATCACTATGATTATTATGATTTAATTACGATTATTAATTATTATTATAAGTTTTTTGTACTACTACCGTACTGTTGGATAAAATAATTATAAATAAACAAATATAAATAAGATTCAGATTTTATGAAATAATAATAATAATAATTCCGGCGCTAAAGAGGTTAGAATCGACTAGTCTTTACCGGACCAATTGAGATTTTTTTACGATGGATATTTTTCAGAGGTTGCCTATTTTTAATCTTTACTTTACTTCTTTTTTGTCTATTCTCATTAATGAGGCATTTAATTGACTTGCGCCGCGGTGTCTAGATGGATTCAATTGCATTTATTAATTAAAAAACTGCCACTCTGAATTTATTGAACAACTTCCATCGTAGACAGCGGGTGAATTGTAAGATTTTCTACCAGTAATAAATTATTGTATATGCCATAATTTTTATTAATACTTATTTGAATATATTTTTTTTTATAAATAACTTTAATGTCTTTCCTCGTTTCCATTCCTCTGAAATGTCCTGCTGGTTCTATTTTGTTTACGAGGGAATGCATTAAAAATTTTAATTAATGTATAACAATTTAATTGATAATTTTTTCACTGCCATAACTGATAAAAAGTTTTTTAGCAAAATACGTACCAATAAATGTGCGCTTGCCAGTTAAATTAATAATTACTTTTTAATGCAGACCATTTTGAGTTTATGATGAAAATTCAACAGAAAAATTTTATTTTTAATTGGTACTTGTTATTGCATTGTGATAGACTGGACTATTATTTTAAAAATTAACTTTCGAATTCATTCAATTTTACCACAAAATTATGTTTTAATAAATTATTAACGTTTCATTTCAAATTTCATATTTGTCCAGCTGACTAATCCAAAGAATTGACCAAATAAAAGATAATATTGATTACAAGTATCAGTGATTGTAAATTTTTTTCTGTAATTTTTTTCAAGCTCTAAAAAAAATTTCATTTTAAAACTGATACATCAATATTTTTAAATTCCGTCGTAAAAAAAATCAGTAATGCATTTAAATAATTTTTTCTATTGAAAATCAATAATTATAATTAACAAAACCAACGGTCAAATCGCTCACAAAAAATTTATTTGACAAAACTGCTCAAATTCAGTGATTTTAGTCATTAATTATTTCCCTTAATGAAACACACTACAAATTGCTAATAATAATAATTAATATTCAATTGAAAATAATTATTAAATATATATATATATATATATATATATATATATATATATATATATATATATATATATATATATATATATATATATATATATATATATATAAATTAAATAAAAGAAAAAAAACCCGCTACGATGCTGTGTTATTTCAAGTCATACCATGCGTTATAAATTTTTTTTAATTATTTTATGTCAATTTTAAAAACATTATGTTATTAATTTTATTACAGTTTGTATTATTAATTATATTATGTATTAAATTACAATTATTTTTTATCGATTATTTTATCATCATTATAATTTTAATTATAAATTATATTATTATTAACATTATTGTATTAATTAATTAATTTTAAGCATAGAAGATAATTATTATTTTTTATTTAATCAATATTGCATTTAGCGTCGTCCACTGTCCACAGACGCCATATTTGAGTAATTGAAAAAAAAAAGAGAATTTTAAAAACATAAAATGGATTTCGTTGAAGAGCTTCGATCAATGGATCCAAAATTTTTGCGAAGATATAATATATATATATATATATATATATATATATATATATATATATATATATATATATATATATATATATATATAATATATGAATATTAATATGAGTAATACATTTTTTAAGGACAGAGGCATCTCTCCGCTACCCGTACGTCTTTCATTGTACAGATTTTTTTACTTTTATATAGTTACGATGATAATTGATATAAAGCGTTAAATCGTAAGAAAAGTAATAATTAATAAAAATATAAAAACATAAAAAAAAAAAAGTTATTGTGTCGATTACGCCGGATGGCTTGGTTGGCTCGAGCATTATTATTGTACTTGATTTTTTATTATTATTTTTTAATTAATAAAATGTGAAATATGCCGAACTATTTATCTTTTTCATTGTCATTCCTTTGCCTTTATTTTTTTTTATTTTCTTATTTTCTTATTTTCTTTTTTTAATTAATTAATATTGATAGGGGTTTATGTATGATATACATAACAAGCGATATAATATTTAGAGTTTGAAGTTAGAGAGAGGTAGGCTCTCTGAGACGCAACATCTGGGGAGCTCATTACGAAGGGATGTAACCACGAACCGATCGGCCCCTAACTGTCTCGACTACAGACCTATAGGTAGCTGTTAGCCGTATATCTATCTACAGAACATCTATTGCATATAATATATACCTGGAGAGAGATGATTACAAATCTACAGCAGCGGGCGTTCGACCACAAGGCACTTGCACCGTTGATTACATGATTACATGATTGTATGATTATATGATACTAATTACTCCTCTCAACTAGTAACCGCTTGTCAACATATCAACAAATTCATTTTTAATAAAAAATAAAATTAATATTAATCCAATCAAGTCTAGAAATTTTCAATGAATTTAATGAAACTTTGAACTTTTTGACAGTTAAAAAATATTCAGTTCTTTGATTTTTATTCATATTTTTAGTTATAAAAAATTTACTTGAGAATAAATTTTCTTATTATTTTTATAAAAAATTCTTCTGGCTTATAATAAAAACACAATACCCAACACGGCATTCAAACGTATCCACGCTATAATCTCCAATTATCTCCGGGTGATTTTATCCCATCAGCATTTATTAACAAAAAAAAAAAAGTTATTGCAAAAAATAAACAAAAGATTACAGCTTAGAATGGTGGCGAGTTAAAGCGTAGAATGTATGCAAATAGAAATATAATCTGGTGTCAGCGACGCGAGCAATAATGTCAATCAAACGCACTGTCGGTCGAAAGCCAACAATGGGGAATTGGCATGCGAGTTATACGGCCCAAAGCGAATATGCAGTATGTAAATGTTGTCATATCAATGGAGGGATCTCCACACTGCATATGGATACATCAACGCTAAAACTCCTATCCAGCCTCTAACCAATCTATCGCATAACTTTAAGCCAACTCCCATTTCAAACCACGACTATTGTCCGCAGTAATTATATTAAAAAATTACATCCACACTAGACTGTAACATATATCTATAATTATGATAAAAATATGTGACAAAAAAGTGTTAAAAACAAATCGAAAATATTGTGTGCAATTAATAGATAACAAAAGACCTAATTGAATTTATTCAGATGATTACAAATGTACAGCGTAATTTAACGTTCCATCGTTTCATCGTACCATTATTACATGCATACATAGATAGATGTACATATATTACACATGTATAGATGTTTATATATTGTACAACATGTCTACATGGATACGGTTGATCGAGCCCAATTAATTGCGATGAAACCTACGCTGCAATTTTCATTTTCCCGAGGGAAAATGTACTCGGCATGATCTGGCTCTGCATGTTGAAATAGCTCTCCATTTAATGTTTATCTTTGTTTTAGTTTTAAACAAACGCTATTAAATTTCATTTTCATTACAACCCTTTTATATTTTTTATTCATTTACCGAACAAAATATAACGAATATTTTATTATATCACCAAACACCGAATATTTAACTAATTAAAGTGAATAAAATTGTGAAAAATTAAAATTTATTTATTTATCATTTAATTAATTTTTAATGTTTTGCTTTTATATTTTACTGCTTTATTTATTCTCTTTTTTTTTTTTTTTTTTTTTTTTCCAAAGTACATGATATAATGTGTGTACCGCAATTGAGAACAATCGATGCGAAACGAATAGAAGCATTCTTTACAAGTGAAACGATTAATCGTTTTCCCCACTATTTATTCTGTCTCTTTGTCTCTGATTTTTTATCTCCGATACTATACGATATATCCACATATGAATACCTTTATATGGATTATAAAGTGTGGTGAGAACAATATAAGGATTGATTTTTTATTTTTCAATAGATTTTTACCTTGAATGCAAGCTATAGGTAAGGTAGCGAGGTGAAAATTTTCACTCAAAAGCACAAGCTTGGAATATTATTCTCATTATTTAATTCATTGTGTTACAAACGCGGGCAGTGTAATACAAGTATTTACTGATGCAAATATGTATGTGGTATCGTTAATATTTAATGGGCGACAAAATCACAAGTAATAATAAAAGGATAAACCACAAAAGCCGGGTTGTCTGACACGCGTACCCACGATAAAAGATATAATGCACGAGCGTGTGGCTTCCAATTGTTCTTTTTAACGCATGTAGATATTTTTAGTGAGGATTATGAGAATGACGTCTTTTTTACATATGACATGTGCCTCATTGATGTTCAACTAAAATATGTAATGGCTTTGTTAGTTTTAAATTGAGAAAGACTTGGGCAAATATTTTTTTTCAATTTATCTACTCAGTTTTTTTTTTTTTTTTAATTAATAAATCTTATTCTGATCAGCATCTATCATTAATGTCGTAAAAAAAAATTATGCTACTATTTAAAAAAAAAAAAATGTTATTATTGCCAATTTAATTAAATAATTGTAGTGATTAAGTTTTGAAAAAATATTCTTTGAAAAAAAAAAAAAAAAAAAAAAAAAAAAATTAAACTTGCAAATATTTTTTCTACTCATTAACTTTCTTCAGCTGATGAATAAACATAAAAAAATATCTTACAATTATTACGTAGTAATTTGAATAATAATAACAGTAATAAAAAATGAATAATAATCATCAGTCATTAAGTGTCTCAGATATATGATAACCATAATAAAGCAAGAAAAATAAAATAAAAAATTTTAAAATAGATTGCAAAGTCTCGGCGACAAGCAGTCTAGAGTAAGAGCATATACTGCAAATACACCGTGTAGTATATATTATATTATATTATGTAGTATAACATAATCGCGTATAGTTAACACGTTTCTTGTGTACGCACTTTACTTGTATGTGACACACCTCGAGCTCGTATTACACCTGAGTACACTTCACTACCTTCTTTCCCACTCGATAAAAAATAAAATTAAAAAATACCAATTACAATCGCAGTTGTAATCACAATCATGATGATCATGTTGATGATAATGAACAAAAAAATAAATAATAATAATAATAACAAGCGTCGACAAGTCTAACACGAGTATTTATTTTTCCATCAGTGTCTTCGAGCTGTATTGGATTAAAGACACGTTATCGGATCTTTGCTGGCTACTCGGATTGCCGTGTAAATTTGTGATTCACTGGCAATATATAGTATACTATACGTTTGTGAGTTATAATATATCAATGTCACATATACCTATGTTTATCTGGATATAGATAAAGATATGACCAGAGATATATTAATTTATGTTTATAAAATCGTTGATAAGGTAATCTAGGTCGAATTGGTAACAGATTACGTTTTATATCAATCGTAATTCCAGTTTTTTTTTATATATATATATGTCAGTCATATCAATTCTTTGATGATGTAATTTTTATAATTTGCAATTTTTTATTGCAGTATTAATTGATCAACAAATTAACTCACCAGGTGTTGATTTTTTTTTTGGCAGCAGCTCGGATGCTATCGTTGGTTCCTTCGAATAATCCTTTCAGCAGAATGCAAGACACTTGCTAGTTTATCTGTGAAAAAATACTCTGGTTATTTTAATTCATAAATTGATAATTTAAAAATTAATTTTTATGTATTAACCTATTAGTTTAATTTTGTAGGTATTGGAAACACAATCGTTGATTTCTTCAGATAATCTAATGAAAAAGACACACAAAATACTTGAGTTCACCTGTAAAAAATTAGAAAATACTTTAATTATTTTAGTTCATATCTATAAGTGAAATAGTAAATTTATTTAATAAAATTTCTCACAATTTGAATTTTTCAGAAGATAAAAATGTTAGTTTCTTGAAGTAATCCAATTGAAAAGGCACAAAAAAATATGCTGATTTCTTTTCATTTTTAAATTTAATAAAAAATAAAATTTTTATTATACTACTAAATATTAATTCAAATTGATTTTAAATATTCATGAAAATTGAATTTTAATTTTTCTAATAAATTTAATGTAACCGCAAAAATAAAAATATTTTTCTCAAGTATCAGATAGAATCAAATTTCTAGACACGAAAAAAAAAAAAAAAAACCGACATACTTTCTCACTAAACTTATTTTTAAAAACCGAATTAAACTAATCACGCTCCCTAAAACTTATTTATTTATTTATTTACTTAAATAAACACATCGAAAAAAAAATATAACCACTCCCGACATTACGCACTTGACCGTGATTATTTTTTTCGATACACTTTGATATTTTTTTCTATCAAATACTTTTCACTTTATTCACTTTTTATGATAGACACCGCAATTAATAATTAATTTACATAAATATATTTATTTTGATAAAAAATAATGCCTAAAATATTTCACTCATTACGCCGACTGTGAAATGTCAACCGTAATCTGACTTAATGACGCCAAACGTCACTAAAGTCCGTTAAAAAATTTTTAATTTTATTATCTTAATTCTGATTGGCTTAAAAAATTTAATAACGAATTTTTTGATTGGCGGATCGGAAATTATTTTAACCAACCACGAGAGAGTATCAACGGAAATAACTAAGTAGAAAAATTTGGTTATGAATATATTTTTTATCAAAATTAATTATTGAAAATTTAATCAAAATTATTTTGTATTAATTGATTTAAAAAAAAAAAAAAAAAAAAATCGAAGCTTTCACCAACACCAACGAACATTCGGAACACTTTCAATATTTTCACTAAATTCATTTGAACTTTTTAATTTATTCACTCAACTGTCATGACACTATCACTTTTTACATATTATTATAAATAATTAAAAGTTTATTATGGCAAAAATTATTTATGACGTAAAAAAATCACCGGACGAGAGACAAAAGACGCCATAATTGCAACTAGTAATCTAAATCTGGCTTTTTTAGTTTTTTATTACCCAGCATTCCCCAAAAAACCGTTACAAAAACCGTTGAACATTTTTATAAAAGACTTCATTTGATTGGCCGAGAAGTCAGTCTTTGTTCTAATCTAACGAATTTTTTGATTGGCAAATTAGAAAAATTCCAGCCAATCAGGAGCGAGGTTTAAATTTGAATTCCGCAAGTTTTTTGACCTACTTAGCGTTGGTGTGAAGTTAGAAGTTTTTAGAGCATTGTAGTAGCTTCCTTGTACATAATCGCGTCGTGGAGTCGACTAAGCTTGATCTATTACAGGCATCTAATAGTTATCAAATATAATTAAAGGTAAATTTAATTCTTTATACATCAGCAAGTGTAAAATATTATTTATTTATTTGATTTAATAATTAGTTAGTTTAATTTATTTAATTTTTAAATGTCGAACGAGTATGAAGTCAAAAAATTGACAGTCATCAAGATGGCGGCTATTGTAGTAAAAAAATATAACCCGGTGTTTTTAGTATATAAATATGCATAAAATATGACAAGTAGATGGTTAAATGTTGGACATGTATATAAAATAAGAGTAGGAGTGAAGTTTTGAGTAGATGTCGTTTATTTGCCTTAGCCTTTGTTACGAAGTCAAAAAATCGATCGATAAATTCGTGGAAATATTCTGGCCTCGAGTCGGAGAGTGATTTTGCTTTCTTCTCTGACGGTGTCTTGTTTCACTATTGCTCACTAAATTTATTTCATTTTTTTTGTAATATACACATGAAATAAAATATTAAATATTAGTCGGACGGTCCAATTTAATTCTTAACTTTTTTTCTTATAAATTAACTTTTTTAATAATAATAATATTAGCCGACGTTTTTAATTTTTTTAATTATTTTTAATTTATTAAATTAGAATTAAAAAATGTTAAAAAAAAATGGCACTTATAGTTTTTTAAGTTTTTTACAAATAAAAATTTTTTTTTATTTTTTTGTAATAATTTTTCCAATAAAAAAAAAAATTTGCACTTGTAAAAAACTTTAAAAACTGCAAATGCAATATTTTAAAAATATTTTTTTGTTTTAATTTAATTATTAAAAAAAAATAAAAAAATTTAGAACGTCGGCTAACTTTAATGGCATACATTTTTAGATGAAAATTAAAAATTAAAAATTCGACTGTCATTAAAAATTTAATTCTTACAATACATCAACTGATTTAAAAGCATTAAATAGATCTTGCTCAGAAAAACGAAAAAAATTTCTAGTGCGTCGTTTAATTTAAATCGCGAATTCGTAAAAGTTAAGTGAAGTTATTTTGTATAATTAATTTTAAAAAAGTGAGTGTGTAGTGAAATAAAAGTGTAGTAAAAAAGTGAGTGCGTAGTATGTAGTGTGTGTAGTATCTAGTAACTTCATGAGTCAATTCAACTAATATCACCAAGTATCATCTTGGATATTAAGACAGATCAACTGGTAAGTTAATTTTTTATGACATATTTTTTATTGGGTAAAATAATCACTATTCAATTTTGTTTGTTATATAGGCTCAAGGTTGCTGAAATTGTTAACCAAAAAAATAATAGAAATTAGAAACGAGACAACGTTCACATGAAAAAAATTGACAGCTATCATCATGAGAGACAATGCCTTAGTAAATCAACAATTGGTAAGCAATAATTAAAATAAAAGACAGTTAAAAGACAAGTGTTAATTAAATATTATAGAATGAAATTGATAAAATATTGACAAAAAATTTTAATAAATTTTATCTTGTCTGATGAATGGAAATTCAAAATCGAATAATTACAAAGTATATTAAATTGCCAGAGTTGACAAAAAATGAAATTATTAATAATAACGATAAAAAAATGGATGTATCCATCATCGCCTTTAAATTGGTTAAATATGAAATCTATAACAATAAAATTAATTTTTATTTATAAATTTACAGGTTTCAGTTATTCCTCTTCCAGCTATTAAACTGATGAACAAATCAACTTGATAAGAATTCCAATATAAATTTATCTACAAAGAAAATCAAGAAAAGTCAACAACCTGTAAGTAATAAGTAATAAAAATATAAATACTACGCTTAAAAATAATTGCTCTGCACTTTAATTTAATTTATTATAATTTTCGTTTAGATAAAGGTCCAGAGATGCTGTCATTTGAACGAGCTATGTTTAAAATAAATAGTAAAGTGTTTCATATCTTTACGCAATGGATCACTCGGGAAATTACTGCGGCTGTCAACATAGAACAGCACTGAGATAAACCTGACCGGTGAGCCATTTTTTTTTAACTATTATTGGAGATAATTAATATAAATACAAAATTACCGGGTAAATATTTTTAACAATATAGTTCATAACGATAAAAATATTATTTAATATATTTATAATACAGAAGGTTTAGATAACCACAGTATACTTTGAGATAAAGAACGAAAAAGAACTTTATCTGCGGTATTTATTTATATTACTGAGTAAATAATAAATATTTATTATTAAACAATTATCTGCGAATGTCTATTAAATTAGATAAAGATAACAATGAAATAAAAAATACTTGTGTATATAAAAAGATTTTATTTCGCAGTATTAAGTGATAAAAAATAATAGATGATAAGCTACTGGTACTCGCAAGCAATATTAAAATATTAAAATGAAATATGGTGCGTGACACGGGAAGAAATTAAATCACCACAAAATTCCGCGTCTCTAGTTTTTTTTTGTACTTGACTCACTTGCGCTCAGTGCAATCGTTTGTTTTCAACTGTTAAAAAAGTAATACGTTTAAATATACAGATATAGATAGAGAGTCCACTTCACGCCCACAAATTTGCATCTTCGAGTCATTAGCATACGACAAATATAAGTCATTCCGATTGCACACAAGGCACCAGCAAATATCGTCCCCGTGACTTATTACGATCCCGAGTGAATTACGGTCCAAAGGGTTGAATTATGAACGAAATTATTTAACCTACGTAATTTATATAGTATTCGTTGTTGAGTCAACTGAAAATCACCACCAGTAGCACGAGTGTTATTAATTACAATCCTGATGTTCTTGACGTAATATAGACCACCCAAATCTAATTTTAATCTTTGAAAAAATTGCTAAGCTCAAGAAATATTATTCAGATACATTAGAATTTAAATTCAACTGAATTTTTTTTTTTTTATGATAATTATCATTATTTTTTTTTTAATTTTACTACAAGATTCCCATGAAATCTACTAAAAATTAAAAAAATTAAGATATCTCGAAACTTTTACTTAAACTTCGTTGATAATTAAATATATTATTAAATTACATAAATAAAAATAATTACTAGAAAAATACCCAATAATGTCTTGTACAATAAATGAATGTTAATGATTGATCATATCCTTTGCTCAATCAGCGATCATAAACTCAATTACTATAAATATGTTAATAGTAATAGTAATAGGCAACAGTTATCAAGCACAAATAGATGCAAGGAAGTTATGAGGCGTGTCTATCGACACACGAACGCGGACATAACTAACCCACAATTCACTTGAGCTCTTACCATGCTAACAGTATACAACATACAGCATACAGCGACAGTTTAATACATTATATTTACTCTAGCATATCTGATTAGTACAATTAACTTTAGCAATTATCGTAGTTTATTATTTAGCTAAGAAAAATAATAAAATAATCGTCATCTCAAGTAAGACTTAATTTCATTAAAAGTACAACAGCGATACTTTCGTAACTTACAGTTTTATGTTCAGAGCTCGTATCTGTTTATGACCAAGCATGTTGTAATTAGACGTTAGACTTAATTGTTCCCCGCGACAAGGAGTTAGTTATTGAGATAGACAAAATTATTTTTATGTTATTGATCTCACAAGATTTACACACAGAAAAAAATTTGCAGAGTGAATAATTTTTAATTGATTTAATTTATATTGAGTGGAACCTACACAGAAAAAAAATTATTTTGATTCAATATGAAAGTAATTAATTTTCTTTAATTAAACGCTGTAATTATAATAATTTATTACTTTTTATTTTTTACGCGAAATTTATTAAAAACTCATTCCTGATTTTTTACCGTGTACGTATCAGGATCGGTTTTGGTTTATCACCGAGGTCCAATTGCTGCTCACGTTCTCAAAAATAATATACAGATCATAAATCGTCTATGGATAATAAATAATTATGAAGAATAATGAAGCCTATTGACTGACAGGGATAGGGGTGAGAGCAACGCAGCAAAAATATGTAATAGCAAGGTACCATTTATATTTACGATATTGCAGACTAGAGTGCGGTGACGAGTCGCTGGTAGAACGAGGAAGAGACATATAATTACAGCGCGTTTAAATACCAGACCAAAGCTTGCACGCGTCTCTATTATGATGCATGGGAGTCGAATTTTGACCCCCGGATAGTCTAGGATGTGTACTGAGTTGAGTAAAGAGTGGTAGTAGTAGCACGGCCGCAGTAGGACGACCCTAGCGGTATTGTCGGCTTAATAATATCCCGTAGCCACCGAGCAAAGTGCGACCCGCCCTGATACTGATGGTGCTGTTATACGTATGTGTTCCGGCACTGACACCGTATAATCACAGTACCTACCTACTGTATAGTACTATTCTCTCTCTTTACCTATTACCTACTACCACTGTTTGCCCTTTACTCTCCTTCACTTAATTCTACGGTGCGTATGTTGGACTGACTGACCATGATTCATATACTCCCGCGTTACTGCTAATAATAAACCCCAAATAACTCCAAACTATCTCCAAGCTCATCTCTTTTTCGATTTTTAATTTAAAATTTGTGTTTTTTTTTAAAGATAAATTTTTTGCTACACAGAAAAATCAAACTTCTTGCACCAAGAAAATTTTAAGGAAGATAAAAATTATTTTGGAGCAAGAAGAAATTTTCTTGGCTCAAGAAAATTTATACTCCAGTTGAGAATTTTTTTTTTTTCAATGTACTTGATTAAGTATTTCTTACTAAAATTTAGAAAATTGAAAGAAAGTAAAATTTGATAATTATTCTTCTTTAAAAAAAAAAAAAAAAAAGCGAAAAAAATTCAATTTTTTTTATAACTATGAAGAAGATTTTTTATTTAAAATATTTCTCATCATAAAAATAATCCATAAATTACAAAACAAAAAATATATTCCATATCTACTAGTCACGACTTCTGTTGGAGGTTTTGTAGGTTTCGTTTCGGTTGCGTGAACACAAATTCATCCCTTTCAATTCTCCCACTGCTCTCGTCTTCTCGTTACTTCTCTTATATCCTTCTACAAAAATATATAAAATAGATACAGACATAATATCACAACAGCGAGTACCTCTTATATTTCAGCTAAAAATTTATAACTGACGCATTCTCTGGCACACAAGAATTTATAATATGATATCGACCAATTTGCCGTAATCCTAGGGGTTTAAATTGTGAGAACTACTCTCGTAGTTCTTGATACTTTTTATTTAACTTGGGAAATAAATAAAATACCGGAAGCTTTGTCCTCTCTTTACATAATGCCGTATAATTTTTCACATTTTTAATCTTAAATTCTCTACAAATAAAAATAAGATTTATTTTATGACGGCAAAATTTCAAAATTTTCACACGGCTTTGAATTTTTATGAATTATTTTTCTTCTTCTTTCTTTATAAATTAGAAAAAAAAATTTTTAAATTCAATTAGAAAAAAAATTTAACAAACAATGATCAAATTTACTCAAAATTAATTAAAAAGACTCTTGTTAAAGTATTATAATAATTATTATTATATCTACTCATGATCGTGTTTTATTGATAATTGTCGGGATATCTTGTTAAATAGGTATTAAATATAATAATAACTATCATAACATAAACACTAGTACTATCATCGTCGTGACGAAGAGAACAGCAATATTATATTATATATACACATAATATAAAGTAAGTACTAAGTAGCTCGGGTAGTTGTGTTAGTTTGTTGAACATAATCTTATTCCATTAGCTACGGTATTATTTTCCGCGCCAACATCAAAGAGGATTGGGTGGTATTGTATACGATAATTCCTCGTTATTAGAAATGAAGACGGTGCTGCTGCAGAACTAGTACTAGTGTTGGTATTAGTGTAGTTGTAGTTTCAGTATACATACACTCTACTTATATTACCAAACTTAAGTTGTGGGTAGAATACACATAATACGATACAGTATAGAGGCTAGTGTTATGTAGCTGAGTGCAGACTGGTATACGGTGTCGCGATGATGTCGGCTTAACACCCCAAGTGCCGGGTAGACAAATCCGCGGCAATTGGAAACGATGCAAAGGAGTTCGTTGGCTCATGGCTCTACTCTCTACTTTTAATACGTTCTATATTATGTCTACAGATATATACGTGTATATCGGGTATATTAGTGTTCGAGTGACAAAGGACCCTAGGGGATGAATTACTGCGGTAATCTGACAAAAAAAAAATTAAAGGATAAATACCGGTGAATGAACTTTTTGATACAAAGAACATTGATTTAATTTTTCAAGATAGCGGTAATAAATAAAATCAAAAAATAAATCGGAAAAAATCTTTAGAGATGTAATTTCAGAAAATTAATGTAATAAATTTTCTAAAATGAGATTATTTTATAAAAATATATTGAAAAATTTATTTTACTTGAATTAAATGGTTTATTTGAAAAACGAAAAAATTCAAAGATATCTAAAGTTTTGTAGTCATTAGAATTTACAAAAATTAAAAACTTTTTCAAAAATAGAAGTTAAAGTACATGACCTGCGGTGTAAGTTTTAATAAAAAAATCAATCATTATCTCTTTGACAAAAAAAAAGTCTCTCACAAGTATATACTTGAAAAACAAAATTTCATTATTACGAAACACTTTCAACACAATAATATTCAGAATCCGTAACCCTTAAAATAATCCGCGATCAAATTTCAATCTCTCGTTAAAAAAATATGAAAGTAGAGGTTTCAAATTTCCCAACTGTACACGACAGGATAATTCTCCGAAGGGAATAAAAATTCATGTCAATCTACCACCGCATAATGTGGCTTAACACACTTCCATATTTTTCTGTATTGTCCAGAGCTCCTCCTATTATGTATATAAAATTTTTCAATTTTACTACCCGTTAAACCTTAAACCCAAGTCCTGGCTCTGGTCGCTGGTCAACACACTCTGATAAGTGGATCATCTTGGACAGAGCCAAGGGGAGCCAAGCCTCAAGCAAAGATGAAAAGTGAGATTGCGAGTATCGTGAATTTCTGATGACGGTTTTTCCATTTAAGGATTTTATTGAAAGCGGAGTATTCAAGTGACTGGTTTCTAGACTCTATAAATAACGCATTAGAGTGAGATAAATATTTGTATGGTATATTTATAATGGGTTACTATGGGAGTATGAAAAGAGACGGATGAAGATGAAAAAGTGCCGGGTGCCGTCAGTCAGACTCGCTGATTGCGGCATTGATGACACGTGTCCCGGATCAATCGGCTGGCCAACGACAAGCGCGTGCCACTATTTTTATATCATCGCTCGTTTTATATCACGTATGCGATTTTCTTCCTCCGTCTGAGCTGAACACAATACACTGTACTTTACACTCGTTTTGATTTTTAACTATCGAAAAAAGTAAAGCCGATGAATTTCTCTGTGAAAGCAAACATAAACCCCTTAGAGTAATATATTTCATGGTATATGATTCCTTTTTCCTTTTTGAAATATAAAATGATGATCAAACTTAACAGGATGACGTGGATTTTAAAAGTTGAAATTTTTTTTTTTTGAACAATGAACATTAAAAATAAAACTCCAATTAATTGAAATAATTTTTTAGATTGATTTTTTCAAATGCTTCAAATTGATCCCTAAAGATAATTTTATGACTTGATATTTTGATGGTACATGTACCTTAAGTTCCTTCTATTTTTCATTATTAGTAAATAAATAAACACATCAACGGATTTGAAAATAATAGAAATAAAAATTTATATTTAATTTAATTAACCAAATAAAAAAAATTATTCTTAACGATTCTCAAATACCTTTGACAAGCTTAAAAAGTTAAACCCCTATTCTCTGACTATAGTCACCGAAGAGTACGATACAATGATTTACCAACACTCGAACAAACATAAAGACATTGACACTGTGCAAATAAGCTCTCGGGAATGAGTATCCATCGACGGATACTAAAGGCAGGGGTATAATTATTTAGTTCTCTCTGGCGTATAATTCACGGTGTAGACACTGTTAGACTACGTGACAGCAGGAAGAGAATCGCTGAGGTATACCATCAGTAGTATCGCTAATAGCAGTAAATAGTGGTACTCGTAGTCGTACTAGTAGTAGTGGTATATAGCAGTACAGTAGTTCCAGTATAATTCTCAGGACTCTGGATGAGAGACAAACCCCGCGGTCTAATACCAACTCCAGAACCCCCTTAGGGGCGTGTGCTCTGGACAGGGCCAAGTGCTACTGGGGTCTAAGGGTGCAACTGACAGCCCGAGACAATTAGCTTTTTGATACACTCGAGCTCATCAACCACAACAAGAAACTATTGTCAAATAATCTAACTGTTACTCTGTCACTATTACTTTCTCACTTTATTCATCTATACAATCAGAATCATAATCATCAGTTTATTTTCTTTATAACATTTAATTACTCTGAATGTACATATTAGCGTGAGGTGTTTTTATAACAATGCGTTGTCGTCTGGTGGATGGTTGACCGATTGGTAGCTTATGCAATTCAGAATTTTCCTCTTCTGTCTCCTCGGTGTCCACTGAGTCCAGAGTCGGAGTACAGTGTTTGCTTTTGGCATCCCACGACTCATTTTCAAGACAAGAATATTCCTCGTAGTTTGGTTCTTGAGAAGTTTCTGAAACTGTAATCTTTGTTATTGACAAGCTTGATTGCCGAGGGATTTGGTAACTAGTTCAATAAGTCACTTTCAGGTTCCTAGACATTTGTTGTGGGTAGTAGGTCACTGTGTTTTTAATGTATCGAGACAAGTAGGCTAAGATTAATTGCTCAAAATATTTGTGATGATAAAAAATTATAGGATTATTTTTAAGGGAAATTGTTTTGAAAAAGATTTCTAAAAAATCTTTCAAGTTTTTAATTTTAAGCATTTGAATCATTTACCAAAAAATTTTTTAAAATTTTGATAAAGGTACTAAAACAATTCAACTACCTGGTGGAGGATCAGCTAAAGGCGGTGAATAGCGAGCAGTAGTCGTACCAACTTTAACTAGTCCGAAATCTTGCGGTGGTATATGCTCATTTAAAAGACCAGCTGATTTTATTGAATCATTAAGTTCCATATTATGCAGATTGTTATCGAAATTATACTTATCATCTCTGCTCAAGTCAGCAAGTTCTTGAAAAAAATGTGTGTAGTTTCCCCAACTGTTCTTTTCTTTCTTCAGCAAGGGAAGACTGTTCGAACTGCTTCCGCTGTCAATGGTCGTTGCGCATAGCGGCATAGATACGGTATTTGCGGGCATAATATAGATGCGACCATTGCAGATAGTTATTGTCGTCGCTGACGGTGATTGTTGCTTTAGATTAGAAAAATAATCGAGTGGATAGCCCCCCGAGCCAGCAGGATGATTCGGCGATGAAATATTTGTGGTGATGGCAAGTGGATTATCACCAATTACAGTGTCGCCTTTTTCGAATGACAATGGCGATCCAATTACTTTGGTTAGTGTATCGGGATCATCCGATGGTGATGGCATTGTTGGAGATCTCTGTCCCCATGAGGGGTTAACTATACCTGACCCACCTGCCCACGGCAGCGACGACAATGGCACCTGGTAAACGAAAAGGATCTTTATAATCTGATTCCTCTCTAGTCCAAATATAAAGCGACCTTTTTTACTTTAAATTTAATAAAAGAACAAGCCCATATAAAGTACTTTGGGCATGTCAGGGTCTAACAATGAAACCGAATCAGGTCGCGTGTGTATTTTAGATTTGGGGCGAGAAAAATAGTGATGTGGAATGGAGGTTTTTTTGTATTGTTATTGTTATTATTATTATTCTTTTTGTGGGGTGGAGAATACAGTGAAGGTTTAAGATCATTTTTTTTGGTGACTGTAAAAGTGGATTTTGGAGATATAAAGATTTTGTTTTGTTTCTTTTGAGTGTTTTATTTTTATTTTAAATTCAATTTTAAATCTCCGGTTATTCTATTATAATTTTATCTTTTTTATTCATTTAAAAATTATTTATTGATACAAAAAAAAATGAAAAATTCACTAAGTCTTTTATTTGAATTTATTTACTATAAATAAATCTTAAGTAAAATTTATTTTTTAACACTTGAAATTTTATAAAATACTTAGTAACGCATCTACTGAGGACATCTTCAGTAACTACAGCGATACTAACATTTTTTTAATTTTATCTACCAGAGATGGCGCTGTAATTTCCTCTAAAATATTTTTTAATTTTTATATACTTAATATTTCTTATCTCTTCTCGAATCACCAAAAAAAATATTTTATTCCAAATCTTCTAATTTTTTTACATTAGAAATTGCAATATTACAAAAAACAAAAATTTTTAACATGAAAATTTAAGAGTTAATTATAAACTATAATTTTTATTAATAATAACAGTACTAAAAGCAAATATTACCACTGGAGAATCAGATAATTGAATAATTGGATGTTTATCATAAATAATCGGTTCACCCACGAATCTCGGTTTTATAATTTTGGTCTTTCCTGATTGATAACGACCCTCTGCAATAGATTCAACATCTTATCCACCATAGTAATAATCAAATAATGGAATTACGAATTTTTTTTTCCAAAAATTTTAAAGCTTAATGTCAGTTCCCTTGTGGAAAAATTTTAATAAGTACGAATAATAGTTCATAAAGTTTTTTATTTTCTTAAAACGTCAGAGAACGTTTTCAGAGAAATTTTTACACAAGGGTTATTGCATTGATTAATTACATAATCCCATTAAATAGAGTAAAAACAATCAAAAAAAGTACATAAAAAAATTAATAGTAATAATAATTTTAGTTAAAATTATGACCTTGATTACTTGCAAGCTTGGATCTTATTATTTTATTAAATGTAGTAGTAATACGTCGCCTTTGACCGCGGGCATTCAAGCAAATAATTTGGCAAGGTAGTCTCTTGGATAAGTCCAGAATCGGGTGTTCAGGTGTCATGAGGGTGGTGAGAAACTTATTTTTATCAGCGCTGGCGTAGTTGGTGTTGATGTTGCTATTATCATCATTAGAATTAACAAACTGGGTGAATTGAACAGCTGTACCTCTTGAATCATGACAAATCATGTCACAAGGATGAATAACTTGCTCCTCCACTGGACTACGAGTGTCATCATTGACGGTGGGATACAATTCCGTCAGATTAATCACGTACAAACCCTCCATGTCGATAGCCCGGGGCACATTATTCACAAGGCCGCGTTTTAGAGGTTTTTTATAGCTGTCAGAAAATAATTTTGAGAAGGTTGTGTCTATCATGATACGCTGCCCGTCTGGAAAGGTGTAATTTGATAATTTTTTAGTTGAATAAGGAGTATTTTTAGTTGGCAGATAGAGCTTTCCATGGTTTTTATGAGACCCTCGAGATGCCTGATGTGATTCTTTGGGCACTGCCGACGGGTCTTTATCTTTATCTTCTGATTGGGATGATTTATCGCTGTGAAAATCGTATACCAGTTCCTCGACTTTTTGATCCTTCCTATCCTGACAATAGAAATTTTTTATTATGATGATCCAATTGGCTGATAATTATAATCAATTAGTAAAAAAAAAATTATATTGAAATCAGTATGTTAATTTCAACACGAAAAAAAAAAAAATTACTAGAATGTTACCTGAGGAAAAAACGACGATTCCGGTGAATTAATAAATCTATCTGAGTCAGTATAGTCTAAAATTTTAACATACTGCTGATCAGGAAAGACAACTCTATTATGATCATCATTTTTCTTGCTGCGTTCAACCAAAACAGTTCTTGAAGAAGGAGTATCAAATTTAAGTTCCCCCGTTGCTTTGCGATCAGAAACCATTTGTGAATCAACTACATCCAAACCACGATTGTAGCTTCCTATTGATCACAAAATAATTTTAATAATTAAAACAACAGGAGGGTTCAAATATTGATTAGAGTTCTTTATAAAAAAAATTCACCTGTATTACGATCATTGAAAAACCTGAAAAACCCTCCGTTGTAATTATTCAAGTAACTAATAAGTTCGTTTTGGCTTCTAGGACACTGAGGGTATCTTTGGTAGCAGACGTCTGGATTTCCTCTGTTGTTCCAACCCATCAACGCCGATTTTCCGAATGTCAGCAACGGTGATGAGATGTCAAAAGTCCTCGTCGTAAGGTAACTGTAAAAAATTATAAGTAATTAATTTATTAAATATAAAGACTCTCAGAAATCAAGTAAATACTGGCAACAAAATAAATTACTCAATAAGCGAACTGATTCCGAAGATAGAATTGCTACGTTTGAATCCAATATTTCCGGGTGTAACACCTGAGGCCACTTCGCAGATTATTCTGTGAACACATTTTCGGTCATCGTATTTATTTATCGATGAAAATGCTTCTAGTAGATTGATTCCTAATATTCCAGGCCGTGGATTTGGGTTTGTAGGGTAAATTTGTCCAGGATATTGGTAGTAGTTTCCATCATTTCTTGGCAACGGTCCTCGTTTCTTTAATTTAGAAATTTTTAATTGTTTAAAATAAATTAAAAAAAAAAGAAAAATAAACAAAATATCTTACTATGTCAACAAAGTCGGTATAAAAAGTTCTAGCTTCAGCATGCGGGACAAATTGGCTCTCATCAATGTCTTTATTCTTATAAGTCATGAACAATTGAGCTTTGTCATCCACCGATCTCGATTTTCTGTGTTTTGTTCTGGGTACCAGCTCATTAATACATCTAAAAAATATAAAATAAATAATAAATATCGTGGCTTATCGATCCAAAAGTAATCTAATGAAATATCTGACTTGAACAAATCGTTGACGGTATAAAACTTATGAGTCGTTTCAAAGCGACAGTAACGAAGCTGATGAGTGTTATGTTGAACTTGAACGGGACTTGAGACAACCGGATGAGTACGAAGAAGCCCTACAAGCACAAGAATGAGGACAAGGCTGATGTTCTTCACGAGCCAAGTCACTTTCGTTTGCGGGCACTGGGACATTGAACTCGAACACAAATACATGATACTAAGTTGCTCTTCTCGGCAAACTTTTTCACTCACTTTCTTGTTACTCTCAAGTTAAACTTAAACTTTATTATTTTTTTTTTCCTCTATTCTCGATCCTCGGTCTTTGTAAAAATTTATTTTTAAAAATTCCTCACGGTCGACTCACAATGAAACCGGCATCCGATATCGGAGTAATTAAAATTTGTTTTGTCCCAGCGAGAAACAAGCAATTTTAATCCACTTTTTTATCGGTTGTATTTATTCGTTTTAATCAGTCATAAAAAGTAAATGACAATATTATCAAAAAAAAAAAAAAAATTACTGTTTAAGAATAATTATTTTTTAAAATGTTGACTCTGTGAAAGGAAGTTGACGACTGGTTGTTAAACCAGACTTATTTTATGTTCTACGTTTACGTTACTCTTATTTGAAAGCAACGTTTGGCGTGGGTTGTCAACGTTTTATATTTTCTACTCTCTCCAATTTGTTTTTTCAATTTTATCTCAATTACGTAAACATTTTGTTCGCGAATACAACGATATTTCAATGAACAAATAAATAAATAATTTTGTTTATGTATTTATTTAAAAAAATAACAAAAACAATTTTAAGTCAAGTACATTTTATAATAATATTAAAACACCTGAGGTAATTGTCGTCTGACGAGATAATACACAGCTTCACAAGTCACAACTATGTTTATAGAGTGATTGTGATTACTAAATTACATATTTACAATTACTAGGTTCGAATTTTATCATAGTAATAATTATAGCACATCAATTCCTCTCCATTAAATCTGTAGGGAAATGTCGGAATTAGTTGGTTAGAAATTATATTAATATTTTTTTACTTTAATTTAAATTAATACTTACATAAATTTTTCTAACGGATGAAAATGATCAATCAGATAAATTTTCATCGCAAGCACGTCGTTTAGAAAGCTGATGGCAAAGTCGAGGGCTGCCAATTATTTCTCCCATAAAGACACTCAGTAAATAATTTTCTTTCATTGGATCTGGTGACGACTTGTATTGACTGTAATTAACAAAGTTATTGTGTTAGTACTATTAATTTTTGTTAATGGTTTATAGTTTTAGATAAATTTAACCGCAAGAATTATTAAAACGCTATAAAAATTAACGGAAATTCGTGTTATTACTATGAATTTTTTTATTTAATTCTCTTCTTCATTGATTTCTAAAGCAATTAGAATTTCCAGAAACTAAAATTAATTCGAGTTAATTAAACGTAATGGATATAGTCTAAAATTTGAAGAATTTTCTAATTAATTTTTTTTATCGTATATTGTGTTAAGTGTAGTGTAGTGTAGATCTGTAAGTAAAGAATTATCGAGATACATTAGAGCACACGCGCCAAGCCATTAAGACAATCTGTACCTGACATTGCTTACAACAAAATTTAGTGTAAAGCTACAAGAGAGCTAACGTCTAAACAAACAGACAGAATAAAGTAGAATAGAATAGAGCAGAAGTAAAGCAGAGTAGATATACAATAGAGTCCTTAGAACTTAGACAAACAAATGTCGCGGATAATCCGTGGATGTATCTCTTCAGCTCTCGATCTTGGTTTTACGAGTACGAGTCGAGCTTTCGTGCCATTAGCGAGGATACTGAGCGAGGACCAAACACTAAAGTATATTTTTTGTCTCCCGGTGCTTTATTTTCGGTAATAGCTGACGGATTTACGCTATTACCCGTTTCCCAAATCCCTCACTTGGTTATTTATTTATTCGACGATTATCTACCACTGTCCTCTACTCTGTAATCGTGGACTTTAGCCGTTAATACAGTAATAGAATGAGGTATAGTGCAAAATTTGTACACCTTTGTCCTCGCAAAAAAATTTATAACCGTCAATTATTATTTGACCTTTGTTTTCGTCATTGGAATGGACTTGTCGTCTAATCAAGTTTGTTATTTTACGATCGTTAATTTTATGCCGATGAAATCGTGATTGCTTTGAAAAAAATTTTTAAATGTAGTAATAAATTTATTCGGATGACTAATTCATTTCTTTTTCATGTTTATTGGTTAATTATAACCACTCAAAAAAAAAAAAAAAAATTATGATGAAAACATTTTTTTCTAATTATCTAGAAATAATAAATTCTACTCCGTAATAAATTTGAATACGTTTCTAACTAATAAGAAAAGAGTTTTTAAATGTTAAATCATCTGAAAATCTTTTTAAAAATACAGTAAAAAAATTAATATCAATGATTCAAAATAAATTGTTTCTCAAACCGTATGACAATTCAAATTTAAAAATTTTTAAATATTAAAATCAAAAAAAGATATAACTACCTAAATATTTCATCCCAATCAAGATTCGGATCGCGATATCCTTTCTTAAGTGTAATAGCGGCAAATTTGGCACAGGTTCTCTCATAAATGCAAACTTTTTCCCCCATTTCGGCAATTAATTTCTTCTCCACTTGGTCAATATCTAATATCTCCTCATCTCTCACAGATCTTTTACCTCGTCCCATGTAGGTCTCTGTAAAAAAAATTCCACTAAATTATTGAAAATCATTCATTTTACTCGGAATTTTTCACAAAACTTAACTTCGACTTCTATGAAAACGAAAATAAAATTTTTTCGATTTTAATTGCGTGAAATAAAATTAATTAATCTAAGTAAAATATACAGATATCTAATATATTATTACACTTGACGTAAGAATATAATTTGATACACAGTAGCATGAAAGTTATATTTTAACTAAAGAATTCAACACTTTCGCTTACAAGGACGTCCGGATTCCAATTTATTACCTTTTTATATTAATCACGTTATTTCCCCTATATTTATTATTCACTTATTATTATAAAACTCGAAAAACACGCTTTATTTTACACTTTTTAAAAACATGTAATGATACAATCCACATAATAGTAAAAAATTTCTTCCTCAACAAAAATAAAACCATCAATTTAATTAAAAAGTCAATTTATAAGTGATGCTAAATTTTGTGCAATGACTAATTCTATTTATTAATTAAAAAATTGATGCAACATCTTAATTTTTCATTATAGTCGTGTTTCTTCATAAAAAAAATGACTAAGCCAAAATTTAATACCATATTATGATAATAATAAACTCACGAGGGTTGAGAGAGTAGGCCAATTTCTTAATGAAATTAGTAATTCTGACAGCGGCAATGATGACAGGAAATCCGACTAATTGGACTGGAAGTTCAAACGCCGGCTCCTGGGGACTCGGTGCGGATGTAACGTGCCCTATTGCTAGTAAGCAACACACAAGTAATATCCATACACGTGATAACTCCATGCCTCAAGTATTTAGTTCAATACACCTTTATCACTTGATTATCAAAGTGAATATTCAATAACCTCTCTCGGTTATTAATTTACAAATCTAATCGGCTTCTGTCTCATCCACTATCCCCTCTCGTTGTTATTACTTTAGGTCTGCAACAATAAGAAAATTTGTAAATTATGCTACATATTTACTATTTATTCTCAATGACTGATTAATATCTCGTCAATATTTAAAAAAAATGTACTTTTTATTTATAATTTTAAATTAAAAATTATCCACACTCTAATTTATTTTTTAAATAAAAACTTACATGAGTGTAATCAAATTATTCATAGAAATTTGTTGTATTTTATCTAACTGAGAAGAATAATTGATTCAGTCAAAAAAATTTCATGATAATTGAAAGGGACGGGGATTTGGTAAATGATTGATTGAGGGTGAAAAAATAGCAACAATGAATACGTACGGAAAATAGTTAGCAAAGGACCAGAGTATTGAAAGCGACACCAAATAATGTCTAAGACCACGACAATGCTCACTGGCTGATAAAAAACTGGCTAAGAGTATTTTGAAGTACTGTGATGTCTGGCCAAGGCACGGATTCAAAGAGAAAGTGTTTTACCCCACCGTGGCCACCGACGTGTGGTTTAGGTATCCACTTGATTGTTATTATTATATATTACTTTACACTGTATGGAACTGGGTGCTGGGTTCATGCACTGAGCCAAGTGATTACGAAACGCCGAGAAACCATTTACTATACACACACCGGAATACATCTATTTATTACACAAAAGTATATATTTATATTAAAGCATTTTGCTGCACGTAGTATCTCACCACTGTAACACCGTTTGTTTATATTTATATTATCAACTACTCGAGGTTTCATTACTTTGTGTCACAGAAGTTCAAGTCTATTATACATATTTGTGATTTTTTGAATTTATCTTATTATTTTTAATTTATAAATGATCAATTTTCTATTTTTACTGTTATTTATTTTTAACGTCGAGAGATAGAATGATTTTATAATTTTTGATGTATTTTTAAAAGTTTACTTTTGATTAATTGGACTTTAAAACTATTAATCAAGTTATTATTACCAGCCATTGCAATTGCAAAACTCGTCTAAGAGTTATAGTTATCATTTTATGAAATATTGCGAGCACTATAATTAAATAAAATAATAATTGGAGTACAGAGATTATTAATCCAGAAAAATTATATATAATTTTCTATAATTAAATATATTTTTTAAAATTAGAGTTCATTTTATCAAATGCAAATCCAACAGGAGAATGTAATTTAAAATTTTTCAGATTGATATTTTTATATTGATTAGAATTTTAATTCAGAATTTATTTTTTATTATTCAAAAATTATGTCATAATAATTTTTCCTCTGAAAATTTATTTTTCAATCAAAGCTTAATTTTTTATAACAATTTTATTTTCAAAAATTCTTATTACTTTAAAGCAAACAAATATTAAAAATTAAAAACCAATTGATTAAAATGATGTCACATTTCTCGATACTCGTAAATCGCGTAATTCCAGTAACATTAGTCAAAAATAAAAAGTGTATGTTTGAATTTAAAATAACTTGAGAAATCAATATCCTAGATGTGTGTTGAACACCTTACGACATTATGTAATTAGACGTTTTAATATTGATGTAAGGATATATTTTGTAATTGTTATCGATTGGTCGTTTCCGCGAGTGTACAAATTACTGATAATCGGTACAAAACTTTCTATCACGTAAACGCACTTACTGTGACAGACGATGAATAAAAATCCGATTGATTAGAGAAATTGCAATGCCTCTGCTTCTATACAGCAATTCAAATTATTTGCATGCACATACATACATAAATATATACACGCATTAACTCGTAAGCTCATCGGCTTAAAGGCTCACGGAATTTCGAATTAAGCTTGGTATAATTATAAACTGTTATATGTACATATTATATATAATATTACTCTCGTTAGATAAAAATCCGCTGGAAAAAAAAAAAAAAAAAAAAAAAAAAAACTCCAGATCTACTTCGTACGCGGAGTGTTGTATTTCTTCACTCCGGCACTCGGGGAGAAAAAATTCACTCTATATTTTTTATAGTGTGATGCAACCAATGTTAAAATAATTAATAAATAAAAATCTCACTCTGAATTGAAATTATCACCATAAATAGATTTTATTTTTTACGAGCCGGAGGTCAGTAATGATAATCATAATAATAATGATAATGATAGTGAGTATGAGAATAAGGACGGAATATAAATGAAAGATGACAATAACTAAAGAGTAAGTTGTAATTTAGTAGATAGTATTAAGAGTATTCAGAGTTATCGTTAATCTCTCAATAGCCAGTGAGTATTTGCAATTATGCTGTAGGAATTGAATGAGCGAGGATTTCATCAGTGGTAAATGCTCTTGCTCTGTAGGAGGTTAAAGCTAGTATTCAACCTAAATGCTGGACAGTATTGCTCGGATAATTGGAAAACTTTGATGGACATAGGGGTCAAAAGAGTTTCCTCTTTCATTTGTGTGACAAACACAAATATATGTGTATATACACACATAAATATATTTACTAATACAAGTAAAGACACAACACAATTACGGAAATTCATGTTTTTGTCTCTGGCACGTCAACGAGTTCTCAGATATTTTAAATGACGCTAAATAATAATTACGAGACGAAAATGACCAAGACAATCTTCATATTTAATTAAAAATATTATTTACGTTTACTTACGTTGTATTAGTTGTAGAAAATACGCTGAAAGTTTGATATATATTTATACTTATACTTATACCAATTGTCATGACACCAGACATAAAACCGAATTTAGAGGATGGACTTTTGTAAGTTTAGTAACTTATGGTCCTTTTAGTTCGAGCGAGCTCTGGTTATATACGAAAGTTTTTTTAATAAAGTTTAATTAATTGTTTCGCTTTTTTGTAGATAGTTTTGTTAGATGTATTTTGTATAAAAGAGTAAGACATTGAGACATGAGTTTTTGTGAGGTCTGAGTTTTTGTTCTTGGCCTTGAGAATAGACAAAAATTATTTAATTGGCTGTTGACGCGTGATATAATTTGGGTTGTATAAAAAAAATTCTTTTGGGGTATTTGATTAATGTGTTATTAAGAATTGAAACGCGTTACAAAAATGAAGATGTTTTGGATTGGCCTGGATTTATATAATAGATTATAATTTTTTAGAGTTTGTACTAATAGTACGAAAATATTACCAGAATATCAAATAACTTAAGTATTTAGTGTCAGTATAAAATTTTTTTATTAGTTGGAAAATTTTTAAAAGTTTTTCTTTAGTTTTTCCTCATTATTTAATTGTTAACTAAAATATAAAACTAATTTTTTTAGAGCCAGTAATAATATTTCTTTCTTAAAAATAAATGAAAATTTCATTTATTTTATTATGCTATTTCTAAATCATTCTTGATATTTTTAAATAAATAATAACTTTAGGAAAATGTTTCAAATATTTTTATTAAACGATTTTGTGAAAAAAAATTGAAACATTCGTAAAAATTAATAAAATCGATAAAAATGAAATAAAATAGAACATTTACGATAATCTAATTTCTAAATCAGTAAACTCTTTAATAATAAAAAATTTTTCATTAAATATAGTAACAACTCTAGCTATAAATTATTTTTTTATTTAAATATAATCATAATTGATAAATCATTTAATAATAATTAAAAATATACAAATAAAATTTTCGAAGCTAGTTTCTGTCAAAAATACAATCAAAAATTTTCCCATCAAATTAATAATAAATTACAAAATAAACAACACACTTAATAATTAAACGAAGGCAATAATAATACAATTACTTATAACATTAAAAATAAATGGAATACAACAAAGTTTGACATGTCAAATTCTATAAGTAATTTTTAAAATTAAATTTACACCTAATGATTTAAATATTGTATCACAGATACCACAATCAAATGACCCGCGGATCATATTTTTTTCAGTATTGAATTGGTATTTTTTATAATTAATGTCCTTGTTAGGGTAGATAGGCAGGTTGGTAGGCAAATAAATAAATAATCAATCGTTAACGTAGACGGATTTTTTTCATCATACTGAGAACACTGGAACGAGGTAACGGGCACGTAGGATAAAAGTTGTGGCAGCCTTGACCTTCGATACCGGCAATAAGTTGACCCATATGTGCGGCGAAGTGATACCTTGAAGCAACTTCCGCCATTGTTGATAAACTTGTATCTCTGTGAATTTTTAAAAAACAATTAGACCGTCGCAATATAACAATCATAAAGTGTAAATATATTTTTAATTATATACTCATTAATAGTCTAGCTTTTTTTTTAATTATCAGATTATCAATCATTTGATTTCTTAATTTCAATAGGACAAATTAAGATATAAAAGATACTTTAAAAATTGTTTGATAAAAAATTCAACCCAACACTTTTTTATAAATTTTTTCAATAGTTGCAGTGATAGTTGTTATTTATACAAATAAATATTGCAATAGGCTGTTTAAAAAAAAAGTAAACACTAATGGTTATTACTATGTAAAAAAGGAAAAAAAATAAATAAGCACAAGGCAAGTTACCTTTTACTTTCTTAGTTACTAAAACAAGTACTATTTCATGCAAGGTTAACGCAATTTGACTACTAATTTTTTGTCAATTAAAAGCATTTATCTCATTACCCTATTGTATCTTTAAGGGAATAGAATTGAAGGCTAAGTTTTATATTGCACGATTCATAACGCGAAGCATATTTCAAACTAAAAAAATTTTTCAAACTAATTTTTTTGAGTCAAGACTTCTTTTTAAATCAAGTTAATTATTTTATCATTTTAGACTTAATGCTTGTTTCACTTAAACAAAAAGTCAATTTTTCTAGAAAATTTGAGAATAAAAAAAAATATTTAATTTTTTTTTCCATGAGTTTGTTGACATTAATCTCTTAACACAAACCCGGCAAGCAATAAAGATCGGACATCCGAATCGCGTGTGTAAAAATAAATAATAGATAATGAATAGAGTAAAAAATAATCTTATTTCCCGTAGTATGTGAGTGAGAGTGTAAGATACCGTATTATATTAACTAGTAACAATCACTATTCGGTATTAGTTATTATATAGCATTATTATACTATCGTTCGTCACGCTGATGCCAAGATGATGAAGAGAAAGTTTCGGTGTTGAATAATCGAGGAAAGTGGTCACAGTTAAGTGCCGCTCGTGTAATTTAAACTTATACCTTTAACTCATGTCAATAAATATAAACCCAAGTGTACAAAATATTCTCCCGAGTATATATATATATATATATATATATAGGCTCTATGACTTTTCGAGACATTATATAGTTGTTATGCAAAAAACGAGAGAACGTGAACGTAATACCAAACCAGACACAACCTCAATTTTTGGAACTGTTGTGTAATACTTCAGGGAGTTACTTTCACATTTAGGTCGTCGTTTTTGCTATCGTTATACTTTGAGACCTTTCGAGTGAAATATATAACACACTATAGAATAAATTTATCGTGACTAAGGAAGTGAATAATTTATTTTATTTTAGTTCAAAATCATAAATTTGGTCATCAATTTTTTAAATAAAAAATTTGCTTATTAATTAATAATTGCAAGTAATTGAATTAAACTTAAACTTTCGAATTAACAGGCAAAAAAGTAACTTGAGTTATTTATTTATTTATTTATTTATTTAAAATAGTGACTATTGAAATTAAAAAAAAAATGAGAAAATAGTGAAGTTGTATACGGAAGTAACTAGCAGACAGGTCTAGAATAGAATGAGTCGCTGTATATACAATATTACCTACTAGTAGAGTTATTACACGGGTAAACGAAAGTCGTGAAAGTGGCCGTGAGTGCAGCGACCATGAAGTTGAAAGTATAAGTAGGATTTAGCATTTTATTAAGAGGAAATCCGCATAAATGCAAGACCAACGACTTTATTTTATTTTAAATGTCACCATTAAATCAAACAAAGTATATTAAAATTTGCGTTTATGCTTATTCATAATAATTATCCACAATAAATGTATGTGTATAGTAATGCAGAGAGTTATAAAAATTATTTAATGCCACGGCATCGTTAATTATTTGTAATTGGCTCCTAGCTTTTAGTATAGTAGAAGTTTTACGTTCAGATCGTTAAAATGATATGATAAGTGAGTTTAAAAGCTTTGGCTGTTACATCGTAAAATTTGCATTGTGTGAAGTAAATGAAAGAATGTTTTTCATTATTTTATTGAAATGAGGATTACCTGATTAAATTAAGGAGTGATTTTTCCATCTCACTTAATTGAACTTGATGCGACGATGCCGTTAACTCGCAAATAAGTTTTGGCAGACATGCGGTTTTTATTGTCATCATTATTTGTTCTCTCCGTGACATTACTGTTTGAAATAAATATATTAGTAATGTGGTTGTTTGTTTGGAAATAGGGAAAAGTAAAATTTTTTGCGATACTAAATTTTAAATCAAAGTTAATAGTAGTTAACAAATAATCAAAACAGATAAAAAAAATAAATTAATTACAAATTGTATGATTGGATTTTTAATTCAGAATTAAAATTATCTAAATTATCTAAATTTAAAATTTTGTGATATTAATAGAAAAGAATTCATATTTCTTATTGAAAAAAATATAGAAATTGAGTTATAATTTATCAAGATAAAAAAATAAGACATTTGTCAACTTTGATCTATAAAAGTGAGAAGATTAAAAAACGTAAAATAAAAATTATAAAAGTGCGTCTGAAGAATTTCCATGCTAATTCTTGGAAAAATTTATTTTCTGCGCAAAAATTATGTACAGTTATTTGGTAAAATTAGTATAACTAATTTAAAAAATTTTACTTTATTTTATTCTTTTAATTGATTAAATTAAACTATGCCTATAAGTTTATAATTGCAAATGATTCTTACCATTATCATCATTTAATTTTTTACCGTCAGTAATCAACGAATCACGTTCGGTGTTAGAGCTCGAGGTTTGCAACCTTATAGACGAGTTGGCTCGTTCCATTCCATTGCCAAAAACAGAATTTATTAGACTAGTATAATCCCCAGCGAATACTAGGAACATTCCAATAAATATAACTAATCTCACTGTTCCGGTGTCTACAACCATTGTTGCTTATTCCAAGATCACCAAAGCCTTCGATAATCACCTTCAACAATTACAACTACATTTATATCAATAAATAACTTACTTCTTATTTCTTTTTTTTCAATAATCTTTTACATTTGATTTCTTTATTTTGCGTGTATTAATTCAGTAAACTAATGCGAGTATTTGATTTACTGAAAAGTTGTAAATTTTGATTATAATGCAATTTAATTTTATTGAATGAGAAATTAATAGTTTGATACGTTATTATATTTACGATAATGGCAGTGATGAGAGTATAAATTTAAAATAACAAACAAGGTAATACAAGCGAATTTAGTACGTTCGCAAAACTCGTTCGCTCACAACTGAATACAAGAATTTAACTTACAAGGCAATGCTAAACTCTCACTTTCTTCTTGCTCCCACTCTTTGTTTGAAATAATTGTTGAATAGCGATGACTTTTTTTTTCATTTTTTGTTTATTGTTTTATTAAAAATAAAATGTATTTATTAAATTAATTAAAATATTCTCTTATAATCAATATTTGTTTTCAAAAAAAAATTTTTTCTAATGTAAAAATAAAAAAAAAATTTTTTTTTTTTAAATCAACAACATTGTCTCTAGAAAAATTTAAAAGGAATGACTAAATTTTTATTTTAATTTGCATAAGAACAAAATTTAATTTCATTTTAAATAAAAAATTCTTCAAATTTTACCAAAAAATTATTTTAGATTAATTCATTTAAAATTATCAAAAATATTTAACAAACTTGATAATTAATAATTAATAATTTACAGAAAAATTTTTATATACATTATAAATAATGGATAAATATATGATTTTGCATATTTTGCTAAAAAAAATAAAATAATCTCAATAAACGTATTTATAATTAGACACTCGATGCCGTATTTCATAAAGCGATAAAATCAGATGAAGCTGCTACGAATCACACCGAGTTATGACGTAAAAACTTATACACCAGCATTAAGAATTAACACTTACATAACTAAAAAAAAATCAAGTTCACTATAATTTGCGATTTATTTAATAATTATTCCTTATTATTCCAGAAATACGATATTTGAATTATAATATTAAAGAGTCACTTAATTGCTTTATCTATTCACTTACTTATTTATGGCCAGGACACCCATTAATCCGTAAGCGATAGATTATTCAAGCCACACGCGAACAAAAATAAAAACAGAGTTAGCTAAACATTTATTAATATAATAACCGTAAACAGCAAACGTGCGTATAACTAGTAAATTAGTGAACTGGTGAACGTCAATCCGGTTCACTGAATTAACTGCGAATGAGCTAAAAGTTTAAGCCACTGAGAACTTACTGCAAGGCAGAGAGACTAATCTAGTGGTGATATCGTGCCAGAATTATATAGATAGTTGTAGTTTAGTTGTTATTAATTTAAACTCTCAATCTTGGATCTCGATTCATACCTGCACAGTGAAAATTCAATCTTTTACCGGCAGAGAGGACTTGACTTGTTTTCGCATTTATTCATTTCTTCTCACACTTGACTGCTTGAAATTGTAAATTATTGTATTATTAGTATCGGATGGAAAATTAACTTCATTCAACGGAAAAAATCTTGAAGTAGAAAAATCATTTTTATCAAATTAATTCAAGCAGCAAATTTAACATTAAGTTTCACAATTCACAATGCTTCAAGCCATAGAAATTATATTTAGAATTTTTTTTTAATTATTATATATTTTTTTTTCTTAAAGTTCATTAAAAATAAAATAATGAAAAAACTTGTATACTAAAATGTTAAATATAACATTTTTATTGAAAAAGAACCAGATGACCGTGAAGTTAAATAATTATCCAAGACTATAAAATTCTTCAAAATAATTTTTTTGGTTCAAGTTTTTATCTCGGATCAAATGAATTTTTTTCATCAATGAATACAAAAAAAATTTTAAATTAAAGTTATTAAGATTTCAATATATTTATTATCGATTTTTAATTTTTGATGCAAGCATTCATAATTCTAAAATCAGAATTAGTTTTTCAAAATATTATGAAATTTTTAAATACTTACTTTTTTTTATCTTTCATTACAAAATAATTGTTACGCTTTCATTGCTGTCATTTTCTGGGCTTTTAATTAGTTATTTAGAAATTTTTGTGAATTAGATTACTTAATTGTGATAAAGACGCATGAATGCTTCAATTTCAATAAAAAAAAAAAAAAACAACGGGTACAATTTCAATTATAAAAGTATATATTGCATTAAAATTAAAATAGTATAAAATTAAAAAAAATTTCTCAACAACAAATAGCATGCACATGTGTAAATATTTTTTCAAATGACACTAAAAAAATTTTCCATTTAACAAAAATTATTAATTTAATGATAAAATGTAGAATTATCTGGAAAATGGCATTGCAAGTAATTTGCTACAACATAAACACGAGTTTACTTATTTAATTACGTAAGATTCAATTACGATCCAATACGATTGAATTATTTATTTTCGAGAATTACAGTCTGCATTCAAGGACGTAAATGTATTTAAAAAAAATCCCGAGCGTTATACATAGATAACTCATTTATCGATTAACATTCACTAAACAATGTTATTTGAATAATAAATCGCTCATTTAAATTTGTAATTTTTATATTATAACTGTTATAATTTCTTTTTTTGAGTATTATAATTTATCAAAGAGTATATCAGCTAAAATAAAGATTTAATGGTTCTTGTCCCACGAAATATCGGAGCCAATAATGATTTAGCAACTCGCGATGTCAAGTCCAACGGGATCTTTTTTTTCTCCACTAGTTTAGATATCCTTACTTTGTCGCGTGGATCTAAATAAATCAGAGATTAGTCTTTGTGTTTGTGTTTATATTTATATTTTTAAATTTATATATATATATATATATATATATATATATATATATATATATATATATATATATATATATATATATATATATATATAATGAAAGGAATGTGTTATCGTTGATTTATACGAATAGTCGTCTCTCACGAAGTCTAGACTGGACGTCTTTAAATATCTATATAAAATTTTAATAATATAATGTATTCAAATTTATGTTCCTTATTTCAAGGAGATATCTTTTTCTCGGCAGTAGTCTTATGAACTGTTATTTTACAAAAAAAAATTATCAATGACTTAACAGGTCCATTGTTTTTTACATACAAGTCAAATTTATAATTTTAAAAATCTAAACACTTTTTTATGATTTTTTATAAACAAAAATATTAAAAGGCCATTTTTATTTTTTTAATGTTGAAAATCAAAAAATTAAACTTACTGTCATGTGATGATGAGTCAGAAGAAACTTCAGCAGATGCAATGTTACTTGAATCCGATTCTCGGAGGTGAACCACGTCCCTTAATCGGTCGAGGGACAAAGATACCGTATTTCCGTGGCGGTGGAGTTGTTGACGGGAATGACGGTTCCATAATCTTTTATTATAATTATTATTATCATTATTGTTTTATTATTAATATTTCTATACTACAAAAAATTGGAAATGAATTTAGAGTGAATTTTCACTATATAAAAATAAAAAAAAGTTGATGCAATTTTTTTCTAATATTAAAATTAATTTATTGTACCAAACTAAGAAAAAAAGTTATATTAATTTTAAAAATCTCTAAACATGCATTTTTAAATTTTTATTGAATAAAAAATCAAAGAATTCACGCCTTAGAGTTGTTTTTATTACGAAGATGAATAAAACATTTCTCGGAATGAATTTTATCCCGGAAGGAACAAATCAATTAAAAGTCATTCATTCCAAAAATTTTTTGCAGTGTATTGTTATATTATTAGATTATCAATGCAGTAAAACCGATAGTCATTTTGTTAGAATGCAAATGACCATACTATAAACGCATAAAATTAATTACTAAAATGAATAATAATTATAACGGATACCTTGACATTTTCAAGCGAGTCTGTGACAAAGTTCGAACCTTCCGTGCATTCACCTTCCTGCTGTGAAAGCTCGAGGACCTTGTTGCGCGATTTTTCACCAGTCGTCCGCTGAAATTCATCTAATATTTTATAACAATTTTTGTTTTTAAAAACCGGCACAAGCAATATTTTGAATATTTACTTTCTGTATAATTCTCTCCAAAGCCTCCAACTTGTCGGTCGTCATCATCAATTCATAATTTATCTTCTTTATCTGCAACAATCAGTTATCCATTTAAATTAACTGATAAATAATGCATCGATATAGAGTTTTATTTATTGTTTAATATGCATACTTCGTTCTCTAAATGCCGTGCCGTGATTCTCTGTGCTCCTTTCTGCAATTTTTTATTTTTCGGTTAACGAAGACAATTTATTTTATTTAAATTAAATTCATTTCTATCTTTACTATACTCACGGCTTTCATTACCACTTCTTCGTACTCTTGTCGTTTATTTTTCAAAGCAACCACATCCGCTAATTTCTATAATAAATAATTGTATCATGTTCAAATTTTATTACTGTTATAAATTTTCATTGTAGTTAATAGAACTCGTTATAGAAGGGTCAATTATAGAAACTTTATTACATCAATAAGATAAGACATATTTTTTATCTCTCAATTTAAAAATATCTTAATTACGATTCATTAAGAGCTGTAAATTAATCTTAATTTTTAATAAGCGAACATTTTTGATTTTTCGACGTTAAATTTTTAAATTTAACGTCGGTATGTTGGAAATTATAAATTTTCTAACAGAAATGTTAATCACTCGTTCGCTAAACTATTGTTATAATCGAAGAAAGTAGATGATAAATTTAAATACGTAATCGGGGTCAATTTAAATTATTCAATTTACTTTTTTAGAATAAATTTTCAATTATTTATTCATTCTTATTAACTACTAACGTTGTAAAAAATATTTTTATATTGAAAACATTGATCTAGAAACTATTAAAAATTTTTTTGCTACTATTTTAGTTAAAAAATAATAATGATAGAAAAAAAATTTTAAAGCTGAAAATTTTTTAAACTGTTATAAAAATTTTTAAACTATCTTAAAAAATTGATCCAGACTCTTTGGATTTTCTGTAAAAATTCTGACTTACATTTAATTTACCACTTACATTTCTATTTTCCTCAACAGTAGTCAGCATTTCTTGATTCGATTTTTCAATTCTCTTCATAACCTACTCCATAAAAAAAACGTGTCAAGATTTAATTTAATATTTGTTGCATTAATGATGAATATCTTACCCGATTGGCGTACCAAAGAGTAACGTAGAAAAATATATATGCAAAAACGCAAATAAAGATGTTATCCAAAATATATTCACGTATAAACGACTGAAAGAATTGTATGACATTAAAAAGTAGATGGATAGAAAGTGAAAAAAAATATATATATAAATATAAATATGTTGCTTTAAAAGATAAAACAGATTAGTCTATCAAAACGGATGGTCTCTGTGACGGAATAAAATGGACTAACCTGACGATCATAAACGTTAATGAATTTGAGTATTGGATGCGACCTGGCCAGCCGAGAAAAATAATATTGCCTTTGCGAGTACATGATGAACTCGACAATCCATTAGCGTTTATAAATTACTCTGAAGTGTGCGCAATATTATTTATACTCTCGTTAAATTCTGTTTGTGCTTCTATCATTTAATTACTATAACAAAAATTTTTAATTAAACAGTAAATGAGTTTGTGACATTGCGACAGCTATTGCTCTGAATTTGGCCGCTAATGTTTTTAGTTTTTAATTTTTTATTTAATCAGAGTTCAACTTCAATTTAAATTTCAATTTGTTTTTTATTTCAGTAAAATTAAATTTTTTAATATTAATTTTATCAAATGGCAAACTCTTCAGACTTCAATCAAATTTAGTTCAGTAACTTCTCCTTTGACTTTCTGATAAATTTGAGAGTAGGCAATCAATTTAATTTAATTTTAGATACACTCGATAATATTATTTCTCCTATTTTTTATTTTATGCAACGTTTTGAACTTCCGGTACACGAAAATATTCAATTTTTCAAAATAATGATATGAAGGATTCAAACCACGCGCAAGAGGGTCTCATAAAGCAATTTTCATCCTCATACATGTTTTTAATCATTCATACAAGGATGTAATAATTTTCCTTGCCATAATTACTATCCGTGAAACTTATTAATTTAACGACGTTTAATCTCGTATTCACAGCATGGCCTTAGGGTCCGTTATCGAAATTCTCCGGCCATAGAAATCCCCTCTGTCAAAAAACTTCACATCAACCCTTTACTTTAACGAAAAACTGTTCCCCAAAATTTATAATTTTTATTTTTAAAATTACAAAACCAATTTCTATCTTTCTTAAAGAATGACCGTAACTCCCCAAAAAAATTATCACACTTGAATTGAAGAGGGATTAACAGTAAAAATAGTAAAAGTAGTCTTTAACATCTAATCTTACGGTAACGTGTTTTTAATAAACAACTCTGGCTTGACACAATAAATTTTTAAGGACAGAATTATTTAATTGTTTTTACAGTTGATTTTACTGTTTGTTTTGGGTACACTGTACTTTAGTCTCTTATTATACATTTGTAGGGAGACATTAAACTACGTTTAACCCTAGCTTGAGGTCTGTTTGGCTAACTTATTCGTATTTAGTTAGTCAAGCTGAGCCGTGAGGCGTCATGGGAAATGACAAGTGCCGCATCAGAGATCTTCTATCTCTTATATAAATGTTATATTTATATTTCATCACATATATATATATATATATATATATATCAATATAGTCTGATATATATATATATATATATATATATATATATATATATATATATATATATATATATATCAATATAGTCTCGGTTCGGTAATACTCACACATGCTGAGGTACTTGGGCCTATTATGTCATTATCGATCGCTGTATTTATAAAAAGCTTATAAAGACCTTTCATGTGCTAATCTCTGTTTATTTGATCGAATGCTAATATATGAGGGGACTAGATTCTATTACTATACAGGCATATATATATATATATATATATATATATATATATATATATATATATATATATATATATATATATATATATACGCTACTACCGCTGTAATTTATTTTCACCCTTAAAACTTTCAGTTCAAAATAAATAAAGTTGAGATTGACTTTTATCTTTATTTATTTATTTTATTAATATTAATTAGTGTCTAAATTTTCTGTTAAAACTTTTTTTTACGGATGGATAAAATAATTTAAATAATAATATTCCGATCTATAAAAGTCAACACGTATTATTTTCAACCTAAAATAATATACTAACAAATTGATAAATTGTTTTTCGTGATTACAGTTCAATAAATTACTTGCAGATGTCATTAGTAATTACTTACCGGAATAAAAAAAATAATTGATTGTCACTAATAACAGGCTCTCATCAATTCACACAGTGAATGCGAAGAGACACGTCAGATAAAACGTTTAAATTCATCCTGGAAACGGTGGATCTGAAAAGTTGGCTCTTCGAAGTGGAGACAGGAGATAAGAGTACGGTCGATGATCCTGTACCAGCAGAACAAGCCGCGAGAGAGAAAACAATACTGAAGCTAAGAGTATCTGTACACAGATATAATACTGAGTAGAGGCTGAGAAGCAGCCGCAGAACTCGGTAATGTCGGCATCGGGAGACATAATCGATTTGCCGTGTAGCCAACCGTAATTCAACCCCCTTTCTCCCCCTTGCTCACTTCTCATCCACCTTTTATTCCTCTCGGAAGCTTCAAGTTTGAGTCACGGTGTGACAAGAACGAGTCTAAGTCTCCTGTACACAAAGCGTCCTCTCGCGACGGCGTCTCATACTACTCTGTCCTTCCAATCAGCTTTCTTGCTTCTGCCATGTCTTCATTCTCCTCTTTCTTTCCTCGTTCTTCTTGTACACTCTACCTATACATGTATATGTATATACAAATATATGAAGAGACAAGAGAAACCAAAGGCGCCATCCAACCGAGAAATTACTCATCGTTCTGATTGAGGTTAATTAATTAGATAATTAAGTCCCCGTAGCGACCAAGAAATACACTCAAGACTTAACTTGGACGTGTATCTTCTTAAAGTCTATAACACTATACCCTCTAGGTAAATTCGTTACTTCATTATGAACAAATATACCCAGATAAAATTTTTTACAAGGCTTGGCTCTCTGGTTAGGCAGCCGAAAAATCAAAAAAAATAAATAATTGCTCGTTATTAAGCTAAGGGATTTTTTTTGTGGATTTTGCCACCCTCAGTCTTTAGTTCTTGTTAATTCATTTTGTTTCCCTGATGTCGATTCACGAGGAAAAAATTTTTATTAAATACAAAATATTGTTGGTTTGACAAATTTTTTTTTTTTTTATCAATTAATTGTAGTTTCAACAAAAAATTTATTTAAAAAAATAATTGAATTGTTTCGTTAATATTAGCAAAAATAAAAATGCCATCGTTGTGTTTCGGTGTGAAGCAATGTGTCGCTAAGATTATATCTTAATAGTTTTATAACAACGAACGTGGAATAGAGATTTTTATCTCCGGTGTGCTAACTTCTGCCATTCGTTCCTCTTCACTGTGAATCAGACCTCTTCGGATGGGTTGAAAATAATAATAACAACACAAGTAATAATAACAATGAAAGTAAAAAAAGAATAAGAGCATGTGTATGCAACGAATTGAGTTTCGAGCACGTAATTCGCGCTTACTTTTTCATCCCCTATTCGCGTATCTATTTTCAGTGTGTGTGTATATGTCATTCGACGGTGGAATCCGTTCGCTGTTGTGGTAATGTGGAAAAATACTACAGTATCTACGTGAACCAGGGGGTGGTAGGCGGATATGTTAGAGCAGAGCGAAGCAAGGGGAATTTGTGTACACTTATTTCATGCCTCGTGTACTATTGGAATTGAATCGCTGGCAGTACGTGGCCAGAGGGGGAGAGGCCACTGCAAAAATATTTCGCCCGTTGAACACACACTATTTTTCAGTAGGTAAAGTAAAACAAGTAAAGGCTTGAGATATAAATGGTCAGAGCTAAATTGGCATAAAAATCAAAGCTTCAGAAAATGTTTACCGATACTTTTCCGTTCATTTTATTTTCCTTCGAGTATTTACATTTTATAATTTGTTCTTTTTATACCACGGAATCTACCAAAGCTATCCTAACTTTATCGGTATCAATATTATTCATAAATCATTGATATTACAAAATTTGAAAAGCCTCAAAATTTAAAGATCTGATAAAAATTTTATCAACTAAATTGTCAATTTTTTCTAAATTATTTATTCTTATCGTGATAAGTTAACTTACGTTGATATGCGAAATTTAATTGGAAGATGATGAAATTCAACAGCGATTTAACAATGCCACTTGTTTCAACCGCATGTCATTGACATGTCACAAGTTTTTACAATGTGAAAGCGTAACAATACTGACACTGTGTTCCCCGAGAATTTTCACTAGCGCTCGCTCTCAATGCGTGTACATACATATAAATTTATATACGTATAAACATTACGAGTACAAATAAAACTATCCATTGAGCCCGAGTGAGGGTGGTGGAGAATTTAACATGAAAGTTGAACATTGGCGTTCACAAGTGTGTTACCAAAAAACTCAGGGCTGTCAGTCAAGGGGTAACCAACCGTAAGGAGAAGCATTGTATACTAAACGAAATATATATATAAGAGAAATGGAATTGAGGGTTGTTACCCTCATTGCAACTTGTCCATTTTTATCTTACGGAGATGTGTAGGTATATATATTGGGTATTGGATATTGGGAGAAAAGGACTGATTGGATGTCGAGGCTGAAGATAGTTTCGAGTCGGAGTTTCAGTACGAACATCACTGAATGTCAAATCGAAGAATATGCTTTGACTTGAAATTAATTTGAGTGGTTTTCGCTCGGCTGAACGTCCAACGTGCCTGAGTACGAGTAGAGGGCTTTCGGACACGGATGCACACGCTCCTAATTAATTACCACCATTGCATCCTCCATTGCTTCATATATATACACGTCAGCTGAATATATACATACACATGCATATATGTAAGCCTTTCAAATCTGAGATGTCCCTCGAGACTGTCGATCATACTAAATCCCATTGCACGATGTGAATAATTAGATTTAATATATATGTGCATATACGTATATCTCTAACCGACTCATAAACCTTTTCGGAATATAATCGCTTCTGGATAAAAGATTTTACTCTATTGCATACTCTGGAAAAAAAAAAAAAAAAAAAAAAAAAAAAAAAAAATACTTTATTCAAGATAAATATTTGAAATCATTACAATCCTTGTCGAAACATTCTCGAATCAAGATTATCGGGCCTCTTTAAAATAATTTTATTAAATCTAAAATATTTCATGAGTCAAGTAGATTTTATTCAGTATCCATACATGTACTTTCACGGTAATTGAGTCATTAAATTTGATGAAGATGAAAAAAATTTTTTTTTAAAATCAAGTGTAAACATTAATGAATAAGTGATGGCTTAATTAATAAGAAAACTAATTAATTTAAAATTAGAAGTTTCAGGGTAGAAAAATGCGCACCCTTTTATGATTAAAGGATTTTAGGGGACAAAATTAGCATACTGTTCATAGTTTTTAAAAGAATTTTCTAATTAAGTCAGTGGGAAAAGAGGTTACTCTTGTTAAAGAATATTATTTTAATTAATTTTAAAATTTAATTCAGCTGGTGTGAAATTTTTCAGTGAGGAACAAAGTTTTTAATTTTCAGTGAATGGATAAGATGGATTGATAAGCATTTATGGAGGATAATGCGATTGATGAGAGTGTAAGGAGAAATTGATTGATTCTGTGTAGCCATTGAGCTCGTGTAATAGCTCAAATTGACAATCAGTCTATTATGTAGCGCTAGTATTCAGTGGATGCGAGATGTAATTCCGCATTACAGGTGTTTGTAATTGAAATCCGTAGAGCGTGTAATGAGACTACGGTAGTACTCTCGTGCGCCATGTGAAAGCCTTTTATGATTGTCATCACTATTGATAACAATTATCGCTCACCAGTTTCATGTAATGTCATCTTCAATTTTAATACTTCTTTATCGGAAGTGTTTTCCGAGTATTCTTTTAAGTAACATAAATTATAAACCCAATCGAAACAAAAAAAAATTTTTGAAGTAAAAAATTTATAAATATTTTCATTTAAAAATGTTATCGTATTTTTGAATTTAAATTGGTTAAATTAATGCACAAGAGTATCAAATACCGAACAAAAAAAATTTTGCTGCTGAGTTAGTAATATATTGAAAATGAAGAAGAAAAAAAAAATTCCCTCGAGCCGGATTTGAACCAGCGACCTATGGATAACTTTCAGAATTTACGACTACAGTCCACCGCTCTACCAACTGAGCTATCGAGGGGTCTGGGAACAGGTCTTGCTTTGCACGTTATAAAGATGACTTGTAGTTAAGACAGCGTTCAATCGATAAATATCATCATTTATTAATTTAGTATTCTACCAATGAATTTTTGACGTTGTCTATCGTTTTTTATTAGTTTAATGACTTTGCAATATTTTTTTGTTTTTTAATTTTTAACTGAAACTATAATGAGGTCTGATTTGTGTTGAAGTTAAAGTTAAACTTAAATGAATTTAAAGATATTTTTTCTTCCTTTTAATAAAGTACAATGACTTTTGGAGCAGCAACCAATCTTACAATTAAATCTAAAAAATATAGATCAAAATGATTCTAAAACCAACTGTTCGAATTAAATATTATACGAAAAATAAAAAAAAAATAGTGTGTAAACTACCACCAACAAAATAACAAGGATCAGTAATTTTACGAGATTGAATGCATCAGAGCAAGGAAATAGGGTGTCATATACAAACTCAAGTATCAAAATTGTGTGCTTTAGTTTATATCTGACATGTATCCTTATATCGCTGGCAATGTTTGCCAATCACCATTAAAATATATATGGCAGACTGTACTGGAACAACTGGTACAAGATAAAGTAAAAGACGCAGTATCCCGCGGGCAACTCTACGGAATAGTTTACATAAAACCTTAAAGTCAATTCTGCTGATGGAATGCTTCCACCGAATAAAGTAAGAATGAGTGTTAACTTTTAAACATATATATATACCTCTACCTATACTTATACTTATGTATACATGTATAAACGTAAATGTATTATACAAGAGAAACAAGAAAGAGGGTGACTCTGTTAATGTCGTAAAGACAATCAAGGTATTTTTGCATAGAGTCATTACTTTACTTTATTACCAGACTAAATACTTTAACCCTTTAATTGCACTTCTTATTTACTTAATTAAGTGACTTGGTAACATTTACCCAGAGGAATTTTTAGTTTTATTGGTTTTTATATTACTTTACGTAACATATACTTTATTATCATAAAGAAAATTTTATTAGTCCTTCAATAATCAACTTTATTTTTTTTTATTTACTTAACTGGTTGGGATTATATGATTTATTTATAAATAATGAGTATTATTCATTGTTATATATAGTTGAAATTTTTTAATTTTATTTTTGCCTGGATTTTTGGTAAAATATTTGAAAAATTGACCATTTAAAACATTTCCTTTTATGATTACATTATTTTTTGATAAACTTTATGAAAAGAAACTTTAAACGTGCTTTTTCATGGGTTGAAATGCTTCCATGGAAACTAAACAATTACCGAAATAGTTTTTATTCAAAAAAGAAATCAACCCGTAAAATGAAAACTTAAAGACGATAAAGTAATAAAATATTAAGTGAAGCTTTGTAGTCTAAAATAAAAAAATTGTTAGACAAATATTTTTAGTGGTAGTTAAATTGAGGATCGTGAAATAAAGTAAATAAAATATAAAATAGCTTACGAGACAATCTTTTTACATAGTATAAAATATAACGTCGATATAAGAAGAACGACTGTAAGCTTTAGGTAATTTGCTTCTTTTCCGAGTCCTATTTTACTCCTGTAATTTTTTCATTTTATTTTTCTTACCAACACACCGGCATTTTTACGCCGCACGCACTTAAGAAAGCATAAAAAAAAATTCGCATCTTATTTAAACGCCTTATATTGGGCGCCGTACCGAGTCTTAGTCTACCAGAGTAAGGCACTAATAACGTTTTTACGATATAAGTTCGAGGGTGTAGCCGCGAATCGCGAACGAGGGTTAAAGGGTCGGTTTAGCATCCAACATTCAACATCCGCGATCCCTTCATCCCACCACCAGTCACCTTTTATCCTTCAGTTTGATGCAGCGAAGGGTCGCGCCAAACCAAAAGACTCGGATGATGCAATAAAACACATTATAATTGCTTTGATGCGCGTAAATCTTCAATATCGGACTTTTACGATCTTTATAAAATTGGCTCAACAAGGGTTTTTATTGGCAAATTTTATCATACTTTTTTAATTCCTCCCAGATCTTGAGTGTAAAATATTTTTGGAAACTTTTGTATTCTGTAAAAATTGTCAGATTATTAAAAATACACAATAGTTTTCAACTAACGTCAAAAATTCTAGAACTTTCAGAAGTCTTGAAAAAAAAAAAAAAAAAAAAAAAAAAATGATTTTGTATTCTTTGTAATTTGTATGAGCAAAAAATAATTGTGTAATATTTCGCAATTCTGTTGAAAAATGTCTTTGAAATTGAAGTATGTGTTTACGAAAAAAAATTTTTTTACCATGTATAGAGTTTACCGTTAGAGCTGTCTATTGTGTCGTGAGACGTTAAGTTACGAAAGAGATTCACGTGGCTATTACGATTCATTCGTCATACTTTTTTGCTGTAATTTCAAAATTGTACTTTCATTATAAGTTATAACTTTTATTTATAGTGCAATCGTGAAATTACTTGCCCATATTTTATAATTCAATAATACTTATTGCGATGTATCAGAAATAGTGACTTATATTTTTTAACTTTGGACTTTTATCTCTCATCCTACAAGTTTTTAGTTGAAATTAAATATTTTCCTTACAATGAAAGAAAAAATTTTAATCTAAATAATAACGTTGTTGGAAATTTATCACTTGTCTTGTTTTAAAATGGAAAGTAACGTACATATTTATTTTAGTTTTTAATAAAAATAAACAATGTAAAGTTTATTGTGTTGCGGTAAAACTTATATTGTTAAAAAAAATTAAAATAAGGTACATCATGAAAAGGGGATGTTTTATATCTAGATTTAAGAATATCCGTTGTCATAAACTATAAAGATTCAAGTCATAACTTGAGGCGTATCACATTTTATTTAATTGCTTGGTAGCTTTTCTTTTTATATTACTTATAGGTATGTATATCTGTACTGGTTCTGCTGTTGCTCATCTCACCCACCAAACGCGAGAAGCTTTACTTCCTATACAATAAGTATTTACACAGAAGAGGCTTGAGTTCCCGTGTGCATAATATTATTTATTACCGAGGAAACTGTTAAGGTTTAATGCCGAAAAGCGCTTACTCTTTAAATTAAACTCGATAAAATGTTTGTATCCAATCGCCCCAAAATTTAACGGAAACAAAGACCATTTTATCTTTTATTCAATCTTGTGCTCACAATCAGTACGATAATAGACTTTTTTTTATTTTATTTTTAAATTATCTTGCAATTTATTGCCTAAAATTATTTTTCAAGCTCTTATCGAGTGTTTGTATTTATACGGAATTTATCTCATTGGGGATAAAACTTTCGAGCAGTTTATGATCCTACAGAGTTTGACCTAGAGTTTAGTATCCTATCAGTTACCAGCAATTGGAAAAATCGCTAGAAATAACCTTTCGAACTTTTAAATTTATCTAACCTCCTAATTTTGTTTCTTATCTTAAGTCCTTAAATCAACAAAACAAATTCTTCATATTCAAGATAAATTTATGTTGGTCTCGATCTTCATTACTAAAAAAATTTTTAGGACTTTGTATCATAAATCAACTTTGGAATTTTTTTACAAGGCAGTTTGAAAAAAAAATGACTCTGGAAACCTTGAATAACTGGATTTAAAAATAAGCCAATGACAATAGATCAATATTTTGTTGATTACTTACGAAAATTATAAATGACTGACTAGTTTAATTTTGATAAAGGCGAGGTTAAGGTTAACTAGTTGATCACAGCTATTTTTACAATTTAGGACAGGCAAAATCTTCGAGTTAAATAAAATATTTTTTTTTTTTTTTACCAAAGATTAACGATTATTGATAACTTTCTTAAGATCTGAGCATTGAATTTTACTTTGTACGTATCTGGGAGTTTAGTCTACTAATCATAAAAAATTAATGACCTGCTTGTTGAACTTTTACTGGTACTCACATCACCTACAAGTCAGAAATTAAATGATGTGTTTAAAGGATATTACGAAACATTTTAAATGAATGTAGTTTATAATTTATTGAATTGCACAAATAAGATACTACTTTCTTTGTTGCTATTCTCAATTTATTTTCGAAAGTGAGTGAATCATTTATTTAACATGTAACTTGTAATAATCTCGCAAGGCGTGGTACAAAACAGGAATATAAATTTTTACAACTCGTAGGTAAAATTCATCGTTTTTAAAATCCATAAAAATTTCAGTCTCTTTTAATATTTAAGATCGATATTCAATTAAGTAAAAATTACCATTTCTTGTTAACATTTTATAGAGAAATATCCTTAAATAATTAATCTCAGATACCATACGGGAAAAAAAAAATCATCGGAAACATTTACAGACTTGTAATAAAATTATGTTTCAGTTTCAAGATTTAGTTTTCCTGATACTCGTTTAGATAGATTATCCTTTTACGATGATAACCATAGAAATTTAAATTACATTCAAAAGACTGTTATAAAGGATTATATGTATATGTATAATATATAAATGCATAGAAACTACTTGAGAGTCCTATACCCATTTCGTGATATTTTATAGTTCACTTGAGTTATAGGGTTCCGCTCGTTAAGCTAGGAAACTTTTCTACCTAAAGCTATCTCTCTTAATCGCACTTTACTTGCCGTTCTTAAATTTAAATTGGGAAAGTATTTTACGAGCGACCAACAAGTTTCACGGAGCGTTGTCACATCTTGATGAACTTCCGGGTCACGATCATCTAAATCTCAAAGATGTACTTTTTTATAAATAAATAATTAAATGGATAAACTTTAAATGAATTTTCTCAAATCACATCTCTAATATAAAAATCGTATGACTCTGTTGGATTATAGACAAGTGATAAAAATTCAAATAGTTACTATTAATATAAATAAGCTGGTCTGACAAAGAGAATTTAATTAGTTTCACTTACAATTGTAAATAAATATAAAGTTTTATCTTTCGGTAATCATTCAGCCGGGAAGAAGAAGAAGCGAAAAAAAGTTAATGAAATAAAACAAAAAATGTGATTTGAAAAGATAAAAGATAAAAAATATATTGAGAATAATAAAATAGAGCTATCTGATTAAAGATAAGTAATGGCAGACTGTAGACAAGTGCATCCAATCATTGTAACTCGGCGAGAATACAAGATTAGGGTGAGATAAGCCGCTTTTAGAAGCATTTCGGAATCCATACTGAGTTACGTGAATAATGGAGGTCTAATTGCCTTACGACTGGTGTAATAGCTTATCTGAGATATTGCAATCGCTGAATAAAAGCACAATCCTCACTGACAGAACCGAGATAAGGAAATGCTAATAGCTATTCTCTGTACTCTGTATCTAAGCTCCAACCTACATAATACAATGTCATATTTTATTGTTATGACTGTGACAAGCCATCGATCCAGTTTACTAATTGGGAAATTGTTACAATAGCTCTATTCACTTACTCTGCACGGTTTGACTATAATTCTTAGGGAAAATTCTGGGTTTAAATCAATAAAGATGTATTTTTCATGAAAACAATATCTAAAAGTATTTTAATATTCAATTATTAAAAAAAAACAAAAATTAGGTCCCGCCGAGATTCGAACTCGGATCGCTGGATTCAGAGTCCAGTGTGCTGCCATTACACCACGGGACCGTTCTTGTGAGGCTGGTGTGAAGATGGGTAGTTATGTCGAGGGCTGACATAGTAATACATCTATTTTTGGGAGTTTTTTTATAGTTAAAATATCGTATATTATCGTTCAAAACTTGATAAATTAAAAACAATTTCCTATAGAATATATTATTGTTAAAAAATTCAGAATATAATTTGTATCTAAGATTAATATTTAGTTAAAATATTTTTGGTCTTTAGCATTATTAAAACCTTAAAACTATTACCCTACAACTAATAGAAAAGTGTAAAAAAAAATCAATAACCCGTAAAATCATAAAGTTAACAAAGAACTGATACATAAAAATAAATGCTGTAGAAATGTGTTTGTTAGATATGATTGAATTTAAACTTGGGGATTCTTCAAAATGAAACGGGTTTACGAAAAGACTAGTGTAGGGTTTATTTGTTGTGTAGAACAAGAATGTACTATACACACTCTTATACACATATTCACCATAATGTATATAATACAAGTGTTAGACAAGAGCACCCCTGTCTACAGGACGCGTTAACCCCTAATTGAACGGAAGTCGGCAATAAATATTATGTTTCTCTGGGTAGCCTGGGGTGGATTTTATAATGGCATATCGTTGGAACAATGATAGAAATAGGTATACATTTTCGTAAATTCAAGTACACACGCCTCTAGACGGAAACGGATGTGCAATCAGTGTGCAAAGCCTCATGGTAATTTAATTTATATCCTTTTACAGTTTTATTGCTGTTATTATTTATCTTTATTTTTTATGTTTGTCTGAAAAATAGAACCCTGAGCGTTTTCAGTCACAGAATGTAAAATAAATATGTTATTAAGTAATCAAAAAGGCATGCGACAAAGTCGATAAATATAAATGCTCCCGGCGAAAACGAGCTTCGAGATCCGCTTCTATTCCCTCGATCAGTGATCGCATTAGTCTGTATTTCGTGAATTGTCGGTAGGGGTGACACTTTGATCTCAGCTGAAATACCCTCTGGCTCTGGTGCATTATTATAATTATCATATGATGTTATCTCGGGACATTTCAGCGGTAAATATCTTAACAGAATTAAACGTTAAATACACATATGTTAAATTATTTATGTTATTCAATCATTTACAACTTTTACATATACATTCCCAAAAATAAATTAGATTAGAATTCATATTCGCTCAGTAGAAAAAAAAATTCCGTACGCGGAGTATTTCTTCAGTCCAGTACTCCAAGTGATGGAAGTCAAAATTCACTCCCGATTTTTACAGTGCATAAAATTGATAAAATTTTAAAAATTCACACAATTACTTGATAGGAATCAAAAAATAAAAGACTCTCGAGAACATTGAAGTTGAATTGTTGGCATTAGTCACAGAGCATTTTCCTAGCAGGCGTGACGAGCAATCTTTTTTTGTGATCGTTAATTCGAATCCCCAGCCCACTCCATGTCATCCTCGATGTCTCTCCATATCCATACGTTTAGCACGATACACATACATCTTTATTTAGGTTCATACACGTACACACAAACATTTTAACAAAAAAAGATCATCCCTATCTCTTTCCCGCGCTTTAAACTCGCGGCCATTTTGGTCACGTGTCGCCACAATAGGGGATGATGTATATTTAAATACATTCATCATCGCGTATCGACTTTATTCCTTCGTCTAAAAATTAAATGTCGAAAATCTAAAATAAAACGTTATATTTCATTTCGTCGCGGCCCGTGACAGCCTTATACATTACCGATGCAGAGACACATCACACACATCACACTTTCTCACGTCTCTCTACTCTTTAATCTGTTATAAATGAATCTTCTACTAAATAGACGATACGCGTGACCAAATTCGCTTCTCTTCATTTTATTTTTTCACCCATTGTAAACTTTAAATTGGATTAATTTCATTTTTTATTCACTGCTTTTCGATTAATTTCAATCAGCGACGGATTTTTTTTTGTTTGTTTTAATAATGTATCTTTCTTTAAATATCAACGCTGATGAATATATATGGTACAAATAAACTGCGAAAAACCGGGAAAAAATTCAATATTTGAAATCACTCAATTACTCAGCTCTGTTCTAGAGATTTTTATCAATGAAAATGAAAGTCACATAATAAATCTAAAAGGTATTTTTAAGCTGAGTCATTCCAATAAAACAATAAAGTCATCAATCAGAATCAGTCTGACACTTAGGATTATGACCGTAGTAATTGTTGAGGGGCTTGAATTAATTTTTTTTCCAAAATTTCTTTAACATTAAACATTTATCAACACTTATATACGAAATCTTTAGTAATTTTTTTAATTCCAGTAAACCATGATTGGTACATTTTGCTTACATCTGAAATTTTCCAAATGATCTATCTATACGTTCAAAAATCGGTTTTAATTGAACACCTATGATCAAAATTGATAAATTAACATTTGAAAAGAAAAAAAAAACCTAAAAAACACTTGACAAAATCCCGGTAAAAATATTTGAAAACAAATGTAAATATTCATAGACAGATTAATTAAATGCGGGTGGGTCTGTTGTTTAACCGAGGTATTGGTGGATATATATGAAATGACGATCGGTGAACAAACCCCAGGAGGGTTAGCACACTCGGTACGAGCATAGCGCGTGTTGCTTCAGCTGCTACGAGAATCATCCACATACATAATCCGTCTCTCAACTCTCAATATTTGCAGCCTCACCTCCCGATTATACCGTATTCCGCCAATACAAACATACTACACATCCATGCCTGCATACAAATATCGATTGTCCCTCTAGTGTTTCGTCGCGAATATTCCGCAAAAACCATTACTCAAACCAAAAATCAACCGAAATCGGTTTAGGGTCTACGCACTGGCTCTGATCTCCATTTATTAAATTCCACCCTTCTTTTTGGTTTTCCCTAAACCGCTAAAAATATTTCACCAATCATTCATCATTAAATTCTCTTCACCCCGCTAATTAAACGCTAATTACGGGTGTTACAAGTAATGGGACTGAAAAATCACCGGGAGAAAAAATGAAAAATAGCGAGGCCAAAAAGAGGGTGCTGCGGTCAATATTATGGACACCAGCTGTGTGACATAGCGCCCAACCGGTTCAACGTCCCCGTCCGTTGGCTCTTGGATCCGAATTTTTTGGGATAGGTCAGTATGCAAGCACACGTATTACATTTCATACATGCAGAAGCATGGATATTCTATAGATGGAAGGAAGGAAGGATCAATGTGTGTGTACTGAGCACAAATGTTAATACATTGTGTAGAACTGTGTGTTGCATGCACGCTGATTGAGGGAAACCGAGTAAAGGGAATAAAAAATAGTATTGTACAGCGTATAGAGAAAAACGTGTACTTGTCCCCAGGGCCAATAAATTTTTTAAAGTGTGCCGGTTCCCTCGCTGTTTACTGACATTTATACCCTTTCCATATCACACTGCAGTACTATCTCCCTGATATATATCTGTGCATGCTTGCGTTACATTTCATACTAAAATAAGGTTTTAACTGTCACTTTTTAATCTTCACTCGAGTGCCCATTTTACGAAAAGGACCATTGAAAAATATTTTTAACTTCCCGCTAAGAAAATCAAAAATTGTCAAAAATCGGGAAGTTCTAACCAAAGAAAAAAAAAAAGATTTGCCATAAAAATGATTTCTTGTTAAAAAAAACTAATGAAAAAAAATTCGTTATCGCGATCGACATGAACATTTTCGAAGTAATAAATTTTCAAAAGTAAATTAGGTATAAAAATATTTAACAGATGGCAGTATGCGGGTATAATCGTCTAAAGAAATCTTTCCACTCTGCTACGCATTATTTTACGTATTATTATATAGATTGATTTCATAGCTGGTGGTTATCATTTAATACTTTATACACTTTTAGCATGATCAAAACTACTTACCCCGGATGCCCGAACAAACCAGCTTAACCCCCCACTGACTGTCCTCTATTCCGACCCTACATCAACCCCCTAGAGCGTTTGATGGTAAGATCAAACACTTTGGTGTGCTGACCTCCTAGCGCGTTATTCATCGCCCTGAGGTCCGTATCTCAGACTTTCCATAGGAACCTTTCACAGTGACACCTAGAAATTTGTTTGCTAATCCTTCCAAAATACCGTGTCTATCTTTTAAAGTAACTGCTCTAATGATTAGATCGAGTGATTGGACCTATTGAATAGTACATCTAGGTAATAACTAAGTATTAGTACAAAAAAATTCACGGTTGACAGTCCAGGGCCCCATCTTGTGAGAAGTAAAGAGATGGAGAATATTGATATCTATAAAAGGATATTGAGCCATGATTTACGTTCATGAGTAACGAATTCGATAATTAATCAAGATAAAGTCGAGTAGTGACGGATTGCTGTGTCGGTACGTCACTGTAAATTTTTGGGATTGGTGGCTCCCTCTAGTATTAGGTAGAGAAGCATCCCCGTCAACTGGAACTGATCTGACCTGACCTAAGTCGAGCGTAATACAATTTAGAGAGGAGTTTAGTTGTAAGAGGGAATAAATGTTGTATAAAGCCGACATAGAACACGATACAAGGTAACGAGTAACAAGCAAACTCGGCTTGGATGTCGGCTGACCCTCGGCAAGTATCTTGTCCTCTGGTAGATTAGATACGTCGTTCACTCTCGGTCATATATTACCCCGATCTTTCTACATGCGTAGTATGGACATCTTTCTTGCTTAATGCAGCTACAGATATATCCATCGTGGATCGTAGGATACATATGGGTGCATAGCACAGAGTATGTCTGTATATCCGTGTCGAGTTTGGAGGACCCTCTTCAAAGGGACCGTGGCACATTTCCGGCGCCAAAACCCAACTCTGTGTTGGTGTTTATCGAGCATGCGTGTCTAGGGCACGTATTACTCGGCATTTACACGTGTGTATGTACATATGTGGATAGATGTACTGGGTGAGTTACAGAGCTGTGGACAGGGTGATGCATTGCCGTTGAAATCCGAAGACCAGACCCCCAGAGCCCTTGGGAATCGAACAAGAGCAGGGTGGGATTGTTGCATCGCCAACGCCAGCATCCGGATCTTACGGCTATATGTTGCTAATAGACCGAGGGCATCTCATCCTGATCCTCATGCTGATTAGTATTGAGATATTGATTATAATTTTTTATTAGTATTCTTTTGTAAAGAGTTAACCTTTTTTTTCTATAGATTGATAAAAGATTGAATTGATATATCAATTTTATAAAATAAATTTTTAAATCATATAAAATTTGCTTGACCTAAAAACAGTTTTATGATTTCAAGTATTTTCTTATCAGTCTTGAGTTTTATAAAATCACCTAAAAAACGAAACAACGTAACAAATAGTCTTTTTTATTTCAACACATAAAAGTAAAAACTAACATGAATTAAAAAAACAAGAGTTTTTAGTAACCCATTAAAAGTAATTTAATGCTTTTGGTATTCGTAAATGCGTCCACCCGAAGAATTTAGCCACCGGGAGTGTATTTTTATTTTTAAGTACCCCCGTCATCGTTATTACTAAACTCTGGCTCTCCTCACTTGTGTATACATCGAGATCGTTTCCGTCTCGTTGTCGAAATCGGATGGCCCAACTCTCTCTCTCTATTCAGCAAGTTAATTCCCATCCCCTTGGCCCGCTACAACCGGCAGCTTTCCGCTCCATCCACTTTTAAGCTCGGAAATTCTCTTTTTGCCTGTCCGCGTTTAATACCGTGATACGTATCATCCGAATCGATCCGATCGATTACCGCGATTAAAATAAAATGTAAATTGGTTAGACGGGTGTATATCGCTTAACTTTAAAATCCCACTCGTGTGCTGGCACTCTATAACTACCATACTTCCAACTTCAAACTTCTATCTCTACTCCCATTCTCGCTTTTCTCCAGCCTTTACTTATTCACCCGCCATCACTCGTATATGTAAATACGCTCGACGTAATCGTCAAGTGGAAGCTAATGTCTTCCTTCGGTTTCTTAATGGCCGTGAAAATCACATGCGTACTTTTTATTTTATCGACTCTGCTTCTATTTTATATATTTTAAATTTTATTTACAAACCAATGAATATATAAACAAATTCAATTTTGTTTTTATTCAATAGTAAACTGGAAAAAAAAATTTACTTATCCTTAATTATGTTGTTAAGGACTTTTGCGAACTTTATAATTTCTTATTCGCAAGGACAAATGTTCTGAATATTATCGAAATGTCTAATGTGTTGATCTTAAAAAAAATCAACGAATTTAAGCTATGTATATTGACATCTTTATGATCAATATCATAATCAACATTTAGGTACCTAAAAAAAAAAATATTCTCATTTATCAGCATCGATTTGGACTAATGTAAAAGTCTCAAAATTTGTGGTTGTATTTTCCCTATAACATACTGAGCAGCATTCAGAAGAAACAATAGCTCGCATTGTCTGGTGTTATGTAAGCTTGACATCACTGGATAAAATGATCGATCGTCCTCGGAGAACTAATTATAGTCTCATCAAAGTGCAGGGTGCAGGATGAAGCCAGATTCTGTGGAGAATGCCCTGACGGTGACGGTAAATGGAGAAAATAGAGTGGTATATGCAGAGGGACACTAAACAACGTTGAGAAATGACATGCAAGGATCGACGGATCGACTAGGATTAGTACATAGGTACCTACTTTTGTCACATACATGTTGTACTGTACCGATTTACATACAACACTCTTGCACTCACCACCCCAGTCTGTGTGAATATAGACAAAAAGGGGCGGCAAAGGGGTAAAACGTTATTCAAGCTTCGTACTCGTCAATGGGATACAGTTCGCGACTTGGAAACAGCCAGAATGTACGAGGTTCACCGGCTTTAGCGTTGCATCGGGCATTGATTAATAGCACGCCTGTTGCAGTCCAGTTACAATGCAATTCGCTTTACATATAGATCTATATATAATATATATCTATTTAGAATCCCTCTTGGTAGTGGTGTTTGCGGAAAGTGACAAAGCCCGAGCACGAGTGACACTCTGACATCCTACATACGACAACCAATTAATCATTCTACTGCGAAACCTATCTACTGTTGTGCAATATATTACCAAGAATATTTACTATTATTTTCAGTACAAGTACTGGTAACTCCAATTATTGACACTGGTAGAAGCATGTTCAAATTTTGATCATTTTTTCGTAGTTCACACAGAGAAAAAAAATTTTCTACTGGAGCCATCTGCTCCAAAGACAAAAATTGTGTTCTGAGCTGTTTTAATTTTTTATTTTTTAATAATCTTATGGGCTTACCTTTTTCCTGCATACGTCAGAAATAGAAAAAAAATTTTTTTTTTGTTTTGGATTAATAGCAAAAATATTACAATTGCACTTTTCAATGTAAAAATTATTTTATGTAGTCATCATTACATTAATTAAAAAAAAATTAATATTTTTATTATTAAAAGTTAAAATAAAATGATGTTCGAATTCCAAACGAATGCTATTATTCAATAACTTTTTATTGAAATCATTTGCAATAAAAAATTGTTCATTTTACTGCGTTCAAAGAGTTTTCCCCTTAATTAAAAACTGGAGAGCCAGCTTTCAGATTCTCGATCCGCGATCCAAATTTAATTGCTGATAAAGTAACACAATAGTTTAAAATTCTGGGAACTTTGATCTCACGCAATATCTTTGAAAAAAAGTTGAAATGAAAAAGGGCTCACCAGAAAGTAGATCAGAAACAAAGAGACGAAGAGAGAAAGTAAAAAGCAAAACGATTATAATGTCATATGAACTTCCTAGTTCAACGAACTCACGTACTCTTGACACCCGTGATAATGATTGTTGAAGAAGGATGAAGGAAAGCAGAACAAAAGCCACTCGACAACTCCAGCAACCTCAACTGGGTGCTTTAGCTAGCTGGTTGCTGGTTGCTGCTATGTCGTACTACTCTAACTCTATGTACTCTTCCCCTCATTTCTTCCCTCCATCTTCCCCTCATCCTCCAAGCCTCTTATTTCTTTGCAGCTCATCTATAATAGCTCAGGACGTTGCCCCGATACACAACGACAACATGACACATGATTCGACGTGCAGTTGGGGTTTGGCACCACTGGCACAGATGCATGTGCTATATAATCCCATCCAACATATATCTACCATACTTACACTTGTATCTTATGTACGAGTATACACATAGTAAATACCGCGAGCGTATGCGTAAATATTCCCGCATAATTACCCAACGTGTAATGTACCGCTACGAAGCATTATTATGTACCCATTAGTATGTGCGTATACTACGTGTGTTTTCTAAGTAAGAGTGCACCGTAAGCCTCTACTGGCATCGATGGATATAGAATAGAGGCAGAGGACGACTGCTAGAAATAAGGGCTAGAAAAGAGAAGGTGTCTTCGATTACTAGGAGCAAGCGGATTCAATGCAAGGAGAAAATTTTACAAAAAATAATTTGAGATAAATGAAAAAATATTTTAATCAGTAAAAAATGTTTTTGTTTCCTTAGAGAGACAAAGTATAAGATCTCTAACATTATTTTCGGGAACAATTCATATTTAAATTAAAAAAATTTTTTCAAATATCGATCATTCATTAACATTATTGATCGTGCTTGGGATCTATTACATATAATACCGAGTTTGTATATAGCACTGGTAAGAGAATAAATCCAAGTTATTTATAAAACCACAGTGACATACCAAGGAAGATTCACATGGCGTAGATTGTGCATTGTAGAGAGAAGAGCGTAGAACGTTACCCGCGTTTTACACGGAAATAAATATGCCACGAAGCCATGGAGTGGGTTACCCAGCACTGCATTGGGGTACTAACAACAATAGGTCCTCCGAGTAGTCGCCATGGCAACCCCATCAATCCCTTGGCAACAGCTTTACTTGAAATCTTAAAGGAGAGAGGACTCACGCGCTCTTGCACGCCAGAGTATTAACATGCAATCGTTAGGATCTGGAATATATGTGTACGTAGAATATAAAATACTCGCTCTTGTGTTGTCAGTTGCGCGTGGATGCTATGTACATGTTCTCTGTACAAACTCTTTGGTAGAATTAACGGTGAAAATCATCCTACGTGCTGTTTCACACCTTTTTTATTTTTATATTAATGCATTCATTTCATTTTTACCCCATGCGTGCGTAGGAATGTTTGTTCGAAGCTTTAGATATTTTAATGGGGATACTGCAATTTTTTTTAAATGTTTTTATGGGAAATTTTCACAATTTTTTTTTTTTTAAATCTACATTTAGAAATTTCAAAGATTAACGATAAATTTTTGTAAAATATTTTTTTGCAGTATCATAAAATTTTTTACTGTACAGAAAAATGAAGCTTGAAACATTTTTACTTGCTCAAAAATTTGGATGATCAATTTCAATGTAATTGATTAATTATTGGTTCACTTGAATAGATTTTAAGAAGTATAATTTAAAAAATAATAGTTAGCGATAATTGCGAAGGAAGAAAGGAGAAGCTATTAGAGTAAAAAGGGAAAACTATTAATAAAATATTAAAAACGCATATAGAACTAAAAGTGTGTAATTTACCGTGAGGAATAAAATACAGTGTAATTGTGATGAGGGAATATATAAGCCTTCTTTTGCTTACATTTTTCCCGAGTCGAAATTAAAAAAGTGATTTGAGCCTCATGAGCCTCCTTTCTTTTGTTTTTGGGTTTGCATTGAAATTTAAAACTGTATTTTTACCCTCATCGGCCTAAAAATAGGCTGTGGAGGTCGAAATCACAGTTTTAAACGGTATTTTGAGCCTAAAGAGCCTCCATCGGGGGTCTGTAGGTTGATTTCATCTTTTTATTTTTTACAACATAGAATTTTTTCATAATAGAAAAAATTTTTTAAGTAAAAAACTGGACTTGGAAAACTATTAACTTTTATCTGTGCAAAAAAATTTTTTTAGTGCAGAGTTGAAATAAAAATTATGACTATTGTAATTAACGTTGCAACAATTTAGCAATCATCCATAAAATATACGGACGGTAATAAGCAATAACATCTCAACTTATATTTTTTCTAACGTTTATCGTTAGAATATTCGGGTTAATATATGGGGCAGAGCATTTCATGCCAAATCGACCACTTTTGACCCCGTCAATTTTCGATTTTTCTGAAATTTTTGTATCTTTCTCTACCCTACAAAAAACACTTATTAGAGATTTTTCAAATTTTTTTACCCAACCAAAAAAAAAAAAATACGAGTTATTTAAAAAAAACTAGCTTTTTTTTTGTTAAACAGCCTTAACTTTTTTGAAAATTGACTTATTGGGATGTTTCTTTTTTTAATTTTTTTTTTACAATGTCCTTTTTAGAAAAAAAAGTCAGAACAATAATTCGAATTCATATTCAACATTTTTTTTAAACTTGTAAAGGAAAACGAAAATTTTAGGATGATGCTCATTTTTGATTATCGATTTATCTTTTTTTTTTTTAAACCAGTATTTTCCGCAAATTTCTTGAAATTTTCAGTGGCATTTTTTATTCTCTATATTTTCTGTTTTAGAAATGAAAAAAAAAATGTTTTTCCTCCAATGTTTGTTTTTCGTTATGCCACTCTGAAAATTTTTCAGCAGATTTAGAAAACTTCAAAATCCGAGAAAAAAAAATTCAAAATGACAATCATCGATAAGATTGGATTATTTTCTTGTATTTTTTTTTCGAAAACTATTATCTAATTGTGAGAGAATACTCAAATTATCCTGAATTTAGGATATGTAAATTACTTAAACGTGTAAAAAATAAAATCATATTCCATTCACAAGTCTACTGTTTATAAATCATTTAACAAAAATGTTTTTAGCTGTGTAAATGAAAATAAATTCAATCAAATTTTGTTTGAAATTAATTGCCTCAAAATTTTTGAGAGTTCATGCATTGCTCCAAAATGGATCGAACAACAATTTAATTGTTTTGTTTTTGCATGTAGTTTTGGAAAAAAAATACAAAAAAAAAAATTCCATGATTTTTTTTATTTTTGATCTGACTTTATTGAAAAAATAATTAAATCTCTTGAATGATTATTATTTTTAATTTTTGTTTTTATTTTTTTTCTCGGATTTTGAAGTTTTCTCAATCTGCTGAAAAATTTTCAGGCGAAATAAACATTTAAAAAAAAAATTTTTTTTTTTTCATTTCTAAAAAAATAGAAAGAAAAAAAAATGCCACTGAAAATTTCAGGAGATTCGCAGAAAATTCTAAAGTATTTTATAAAAAAAAAAAAAAATTGAAAATCAAAAATGGCAATCATCCCGAAATTTTTGTTTTTTCTTCCAAAAGTTAAAAAAAAAAACGTTGAATATGAATCCACATTATTATTTTCATTTTTTCTCGAAAGTACATTTAAAAACAAGAATTTTCAAAAAAAATCAAAACATCCCAGTAAGCCAATTTTCAAAAAAGTTATGGTTATTTACCCAAAAAAAAAAGATATTTTTTTTAAATAACTCATAACTTTTTTTTTGGTTGGGTAAGAAAATTCGAAAAAATTCTGACAATTGTTTTCAATAGGGTAGAGAAAGATAAAAAAATTTCAGAAAAATCGTCACCATATAGATTTAGTTTATAACAACTATAAGATGTGAATTAGCTCATCGGTCGTACGGTGTAAGGGTTAGTTATCGATCTGGCAAGCGCGCGTCTCAGGTTCGAATCTCGGTTAGAACAGATTTTCAATTTATTTCTATAGTTAGTAAATTAGCAAATTTTAGGTCGAAATTAAGAATCACACGTTATTGAACTTGCGGTAGCTGTATATCAACAATAAAATATAGATATGACACTGTCAAAATCCTTCTTTTATCATTTTTTATCAAATGGCATATGAGCTGGACATAGCATGCCTCTAACGGCAGCCATTTTTATCTGGATCTATTCCTCTTTCCTTTCTTTCTCCTCGTCTACATTATATTAACAAATAAGAATCTTTTGTACGGTAGAGATGTAGGCTCAGTAGGCTCAATTTATGGTTCTAAAACCGTGATTTCGGCCTAACTTTGGTAAAAGCGGACAAAAATACCACTTGTAGGCTGAAATTATGGTTCTGATATACGCGTCATCGTAGTCGAAAAAATCTAAAACCATAATTTCAACCTATAACTCCTCCGGTAGGTTGTGGAGGCTCAAAATATATTTTTAATTTTGACTCGGGTTTTCTCTTTTTATTCCCGTGTAATTAAAATCACGGCATCATCATCTTCAGTGAACAACTGGGGTGATGGTAAAAGAGAAAGCTTAATGACACCATATACCGTATGCAGACCATACAGGGACTTAGATTTATAATACACCACCCCCACACTATGCTTCATCTACGACGTGTTCATATATGAAAATATATCCAAAGCTTTTCCGTACTTGGTAGTTCTTTTCTCCATTAACGTTCGATGATTACTTCCAAGTCGTCTTTTGTGTCTTTCGTTATTGATATATTTGTCGTTGTTATTCCTCCGTCATACGTTGCCTTGATTTGTTCTCCATGCATGTATAGTCATAATCAGTCAAAATGAAAATCCGTGAATATAAGTGAGAATATATTTAATGCGTTGAAATACGCTTTTGTTGCATGTGTTGTTGTCAAGTATTATCATTAGTAATTAGTGAAGGACTAACAGGTATAAATTATCTATACTTAACTAGGGAAAATTTGAGATCAAATAAAAAATGTTTAGTTTAAACAAACATTTTTTGTATATATTTCATATAAATATCTTTCAATAATAATTGACTTCGAAATTGATCTATTTAAAATAAATCTAAAATATCAATTAAAAAGAATTGAATTATATCATTCATTTATAATTTTATAAAACCATGAATTCACTAATTTTCCACTCTTATCACGAGCCAAAAATGATGATAAACATTCCTCGAAAATAATAAACTAAAACTTGATTAAAGTAAACCCTATTGTCATGGCAAGTACATTAAAAATCCAGAACAGGGTGAGTAATTTAATAGCCAACTACTGTACCGTTCTCTTTCCCGAGAAAATGAGCGACAAAGCGACGTGTGATGCAAAATAATGATAGACTATAAAGAAACGCCGTGAAACAAGTGAACCCTTTAGCGTACAAGTAACCCCACAGTAATTTACCTTCGGCTCGCATTAAAATCTGTCCCCATAACTCTTATTTTAGTTTTAGTATAATTAACAATTTTATCAACCGTTTTTTATATGTGAGCCTGCGTGGCGAAGATTGCGAATTGCAAACAATTTTCCCATGGGAAAAGTCCCACTCAAACCCAATCCAAGTAGCCCAAAGATAAATAAATATATAATCCGAATTCGAGCTGGCAATAATCGTTCAACTAAAATTTAACGTTACACTGGCCCCAATGCAATCCATTAGATATTGCTCATAAAGAGCCACCGATTCACGGACAGACACATATACATTAATAATAATAATAACTATGGCTGGTGTATGGTGTAATATCGGCGCATAACGTTTTGAGCCTTTCAAAGCATAGCATGTGACGTTACTCTTGTTCTTGTTTATATAAATACGCATGAATAGTCGAACAGTTATCAGTTATCTCTGCAGATAAATAGATATTGGTATGGATATAGATGCAGATATGAGTTTGTCAGAAAGTTATGGTTGTTGAATCACTACAAGCGGACCAATCCCTTGCTGGTTCAACGTATATTGTCATTCTTGTAAACTGCCCAGTGTAACAAGTATTGTTAACGTATCGAAACAGTCCCTTAAAAGCTAATTGCATTATTACTCCATCTGCATGAAAAATATTATATATTGGAATTTATTATTTTATTATTATTATTTTTTGTCATATAGAACAGTGGATGGAATAAAAAGTATGAGTTATTGTGATGAGTAAATTAATTGTTTAATAAGTATGTGAATGAGGAACCATTTTGCTACTCAGATTTGTTAATTGAACAATTATTTCAATAAAGTCGAACACGATTTAATAGAATAAAATAAAAAAACAAAGAAAATTCTTGAATGTGCTTCGAAACAAATCATAAATAAATTATACAGCTTTCAATAATATAATCCAAAATAATCACCACCTATAACAAAAATGCTTAAAAAAAAACTCTCTCTAAAGGATAAAAGCATGAACTTTATTCGTTATTTAAAAAGAATATTCACATAAATAAAAATACATTTTTCCCAATATTCATTTTCACTGAAAAAGCATAATTTTTTTGTAGCCATATTTGTACCCCGGTGTTTATTTTCTTCATTTTATTTCATTTCACATTTTTCATTTTTTTTATTTTTTTAGTTTTCAAATATTTTTTATTACCTACGGTCTGCTAAAGTGTACACAAGTTTTATAACGCTTAATGGGAAGTAATTAAATTGAAAATGAAATATCCACCTCGACAGGCATCGATTTCACCCCTTTTGCATGATACACAACACACACACACACACACACACATATATATATATATATATATTGCATTTGAAGAGTGAGGAAAATTTACGACAAATATGTACATTTGATTAAAAATTTATTGAAACTCATGAAAAATTTTTATAAAGTCTGCTTTCATCCATCCTTTTACTTTTATTTTTTCGTTTCATTTTATTTCTGATTAATTAAAATGATATGCTACGCAACATATGCTTTTTATGAGCTTTGCACAGTATTTTTATAAGAGCCTCTTCACCAACTTTAATATTCAAATTCAGGTTCTTTGTTTCATTTACATTTTTATTTTATTAAACTCTCGACAAAGCGCTAACATTTTATAAATATATTACAGTCAAATTAAATAGTATATGTAATCACAATAATTAAAAATTTTTATTTTCTACACTTAAGATCGATTTTTAATTTTTAATCCAATCCAGATAAATGTAAAAAAAATTAAAATTATAAAATAATAATAATAATAATAATAATAATAATAATAACGTGAGAATTGAACGTGTAAAGCATAAACATTTAATTACATGCATTTAATTTGGCGGTCGCAGCGGGCAGAAAAATTTCCCGGGTTTTCAGGGATGATGGAAAGAGACGAAGGGATGGCTATTACATAGAGCATTTCGCGGTAAAATGCACAAACCAAATAAACAACAAACGAGCGGAAGCACGTTGACGGTAAATCGAGCGCGACCAGAACCTATTTGCATTGGTACGTACGCAAATGTAACTAAGTGGACCAAATGCTAAAGCAATACAACAACACAACACAACACAACCCTGCTTGCTTTTGCTTCTATATTAACTAAACACTCACACATATGTAATGTATAAACATCGGAGGTGTACCTCACGCTTGTCACCCCCATTTACAACGGTTTTCGTGGTTACATTGACGGAACATTCGCGCGATTATTAGAGCACCAGCCCATCAAAATCGCATCATGATTAATGTCCACGATCAATAAACTGTTCTATTTATATTCATGTTAATTTGATTGCTAAATCCAATTTTAGTTTGTTTTTTCTTTTTTTTTTTTCAATTTCAAATTTCATATGTACGGTTCGCTAATTATTTTCTCTGTGAACAAAAAAAAATTTATTTGCTAGTGTCCAGAAACAAAGGATTCATATCACGTTTGTTGCAATCACAAAGGCCGTGTAACTGTAAATTGAAAAAAGTCTGGATTCGCTTCAGGATTTTGCATAAAAAAATTGTCACATCGTTACAAATCCCAACTATTTCACTCTGAAATAAAATTATTGTTGTAATATTTCTGGGGCCAGCGACATAAAAGCGGAAATGAACAATAGAGAGGTGTAAGTGCTCTGGTCCAATTATTTTCTGCCCTCGACATCAATATGGGCGTGTTTATGCCCACCAGAATATGGAATAAATCTCTCTACCCGTCGATTTTCATCCACATATTATATATACATATATGTGTTTACAGAAAGTGTACTTTGAGCAAGCGATGCGTGGCTAAATCCACTTACACTGCAACACCATATATGCCCATAAATAATAGCTATACATATAAATATCTGAGTGGCAAACATATTTACTGGATATAGGATATGCGTTACAGATAATCCGCCCATAATGCAATCACTGTAAATGGAGTGACGAGTTATTTTACAAACGCTACAGTTTCATTGTGTTGTCTGGTCATTTTGAATGCAATACCATGCCATACTATAACTATGAGGTGTGATGTGAATTTTATATACAAGTTTATGGATTTATGTTTTCGAAACTAAATTTTTTTACAAAGCTGGAGTGTTAATTATCTCCTATAACTTGCTATCAGGCTTTGTTTTAACAATAATTATGAAATTTTTTGGTAATTATATAATAGTAGAGCTCTACTTATTTTAAGGCATATAAAAAAAATCAAGAGATTCGGATTAAAAATAAAAACTTATTTATTTTTCAAAAAATTGAATTCGATGACAATTTTTTAACTGAAAAATTGTATTAATTAAAAACCTATTTATCTGCAAATTTATTAATAACTATCATTATATAAATAATTTATTAGCTAAATTTCATAATTAAAAAATAAACGTTTAATTCCGGCTTGTTTGAACCTTTTTACATTTTTTGCGTGAATAAATCTCAGAATTGCGAATGATTTAAAATCATTTAAAGAGTCCTTTTGACGAGAGCCTGAGAAAAAGGTAAATCATTATTACAAATGAGTGAACACCTGATGATCATTGAGGTTAAAAGATGATTTTATGAGAAACGGCATTCGTTCATCAGTGAGCGACAAGTCAAGTGTAAATAAAGTAAAACCGACAGCAGTCATTGATGTTGATGATGTTTAATTCTCATGTGGAATATAAATCGGGGGTGGATTTCGCACAGGCATAATACGAATCTGATATGAGGAGGTGAAAGAGAGAGAAAAAGAGGACGGACAAAGAAGTTGAGTAGAGAAGGGGGTAACAGCAGAAAGGGAATGTAATCATGCGACGATATGAATCCGGTGACCCATCTAACTCTCGTCCGGTTCCACATACGTTTACTGCGTTACTTTCAATGGATGTTTGAGTTTGAGAGAGCATTGTGCTGAAGGGAGAGTTAACGATGACTGCAGTACTCGAACCCGATGATTCCGCGGTTCGCGATCATCCTCAATGCTGGCGGTTAAATCATCGCGTGCAGGAGAATGGAGAGTGCATTCCATCATAAGGGCTTACCGGAGGCCAGAGATGGAAGCATTCAGTATTAGTTGATGGCGAGGTTGGCTCGGTTATAAAAGGGATAAAGGGCGGAAGGGGTGCCTGGACCTAACTTGCAGCTGAACCTTCAAGCTGGGGTCAGTCGATGATCAACTACGTGGATTGGAAACGATCGTGGGTGTTAACAGCGTTATGACACCCATACTGCCTGTATAACATTGTATTGACTGCACTCCCAGTTGCGATAGAAGTTGATATTGCAGCTCAGCAATGCACCACCATTTTGGCCTGTGTCACCCTTGCAATTAAATACTTGTCTGTATGGAAGGTCCATTGGTGAAATTCAATTACGCTCGATGACTTTGTCTTTATTAAAAAATTCATTTCATGCTGGATTGGATTTTTATTATGGATTCTAGTGGGGTTTTTTATTGATATGTGTCAAAGGACAAGCAAATTATTTTCAAATTATATTTTATATTGGAACGGGGAAATGGAAACTAATTGTTTATTAGTTAATTTTTAGGAATTTGGTCTCTAGCTTGAAGGAAAAGGAAATATTTCTTTAAATCCACGTAATTCTCGTGGTTAAAATGTGAGCTGATGTGAAAATCTGCAACAGTAACATTAAATATAATGACAATAAACGTTTATCGAGCAAAAATAATAGATGTCATTGTTTAAAAAAGTAACCGTAACTCTTTTCTGTTCTGTCAGTGAGGGGAAGGGGCAATATCGGTGCTTTTTCCCCAGCAAATGTCAGAGTAGAAACAAAACTAAAGGTATATCGTCGTATATAAAAAGGTGTACGTCTTTGAGCGAAATGCAAGCTCTGAGAAAATAATACAATTTCATTTTACCGAGCTTTCATCCCGGGGTATACATATATTTCTGTAGATATCCTATCCGTGAAAGCGTTCAAGTCAACGGTTTAGTTTTCTCAGCTTGGCTCACATATTGCGATCCCTCTACTCGTACTCGGCTGATCCTGCAATATTTCTGATACGCCTTCTTTTCTCATTTGACACGTTCACCAAAAATCACAACCAAAGACATTTCCCCAGTTATTTTCCTTTACCCACATTCTTCTGATATAATATTGTAGATGGAAAAAGATCATTTTGCGGCGAGCAATAACCGAATCTTTTATTAAATCGAATTCTTCTTTTCAATTACCTATGTTGTTATGAACCAACACCAATAACTATTTTTACAAAATTTATTAAATCAATATCAATAAATGAGAATACATTTTTTTTTATAAATTCGTTTTTTTCGATGGTCATTTATTTAAAATGAAAATGAAAATTTAATTATTTATTTAGCTACGAAAATTTTTTATAATTTTTTTTTTTTTTATTGTTGCTCCAATCCAAAACAACTTAGATCTTCCAAAAAATTTTTTTGTTTCAAGTAAATTTTTTTTTCTGTCTATTATTAAATCAAGTCCAATGATTGACAGCTAGTATTTCCCATATAAAAATGCACAACAATTCAAATATCGACAAGAATAAATCCGATGCAAAATGCGAAAAAAAGGAAACCGTTTTCTCTTTAATTCCTTGCATTGTCGCCGAACAATGGATGGAAAATAAAATAGAGTAAGACTGCAGCGGATTGAATCGAGAGTGGGCACGTATTAACGTGATTATTATGAGTACGAACGCTTACAATAAATCGTATGCGTACTTATTTAAAGACCTAGATACACTCTTTTACTTAAAGACGGGTGCGTTAATGCGTATAGTACCGAGTAATAATAATCGAGCAAGAGTTTGGTACGCAACCTACATCCACATCTACGTACATAATAATGAAGAATGGAATGAATAAAGAGGCTCTACTCGGATAAAGAATAAAAAAGGAGGGTGAGATTGGAGAAGGAGAGATGATAATAGTTAAGAGAGGTCGGGATAATGCGACAGCCAAGGGACGTTACTCGGTCGACTGTACATTATGAATACTCGGTACGAACACTCTAAGAGTGTGTGCTATTCACCCCGCTTATAACTTCCTATATGCACAACCACCACTGCGTGTGTTATATAACAAACTTTCAATACTCATACTCGCTCTGTTCTTGTTCTTGGTCTTGGTCTTGTGTTGGTTCTCTTCCTTTTCCTCTCACTCGTCATCTTCCTCCGGCTAGGCCTTTCCGCGACTAACGCTCCCTTTAGCGGCAGCTTTCGTTTGCGGCAAACTTCACCTGGTATTTCCTTCTCAAAGAGTATAAATACACCCAGATTGGTATTAGTGCAGAGCAGGAACGAGACAGGGACAGAGGAACAGGAGGAGAAGGAGGAGGAGGGCAACTGAAGGCACTGGAAGCTTGTCAAAGCTCAAGAGAAACAGAACAGAAGGGGAAATTAATCCTAGGGTGAATTATAACTCATGATTTTATTGAATTCTAAGAGCTCGTATGGGTAAGAATATATGTGTTTTATGAGGGTCGATGACCTTTTCGAAGTATCATGTTCAATCTTCACTGTTTTGCTAGTTGTTATTTTTATCGATGACTTTAAAAAAAATCATTTTCATTTACCAGACTAAAACTTAAAAATTTACAAAAAATTTAACTCGATTCAATAGCAAAAATTTTGATAAAAAAATTTTTTTATGAATTCCATCGTCTTGAATCAAGGAAAAAAATTTAATAAATATTGAATAATGTTTTTTAATAAATTATGAACACAAGGAATCCTTATCTGAGCAAAATTCTAATTTTTTTCGGTGTAAAATCATTGTTTTGGTTCAAAAAATTTTTCTTAAGAATCAAATGATTCAAAAAAAATTTTCCAAATAAAAAAAAAACCAATCTTATCTGGTTCTTTATTCAAGAGAGAATAAAATTTTCTTTTTCAAGCAAAGCGTAGCCACGTAATATAACAGCAATAGTGTAGGTCGTTGCTCGCACGTGGGTTTTGCTAAATGGAGTCGCACCCTCGCTGTACCAAACAAGTCCGGACACCGGTGAGGATTACCCGGTAACAGTGAATATATATGTGTATATATATATATATATATATATATATATATATATATATATATATATATATATATATGTATGTATGAAAAATTTAATAGAAAAAGAAAAGTGAGATGAAAGATAAAAGAGTCTGCAACCCTTTTTCCTTTTACCTTCTGCAAGAAGTGCGTGCATTCAATTCATCATTCTCCATACATATTCATATGTACAAACATGCATCTATGCAGTGAAACTCCTGTCGAAAAGGACGTTGACCTGACCTGGTGAAACACATATGAGAACAAATCCTTGCACACACGTAAGAAAGGATACAGATACAGTCTTTAAATATGGGGATAACATAAATACAGTTTATATATATATACATACATTTCTCTTGTGTGTTAGCCATTGATGACTAGATGCTCTGTGGTAGAAAATGACAATAATAGGAGAAGGAAAAAAACGCAATAGAAAAAGGAAAACCAAGGAGTGGATAAGTGAAGGCTGTATGGAAATAAAAAGTATGGATGAAAAAAACTCAGTGAAGTAGGAAAAAAATTTCACCGTGGGACTGTTGAGAAAATGTAATGAAAATAAGGATGAGAAGTACATAAAGGCAGGAGATAGTTGAGGAGGAAAAAAAATACTGAGAGGATAGAAGTGGATTTAAAGGGGGATGGGGTTAGGGTGAGAAAAGACTAAATGCAAAGCCTCACTCATTTATAAATCCTTTTCAGGGAAAATAAAGACTCATATGTGGGAAAAAGATTATGGGGAGTATTTTACTTATGTGAAGATTCTAAAGGAAAATAAATGCCGGGCTTTTTTTTCCTGGAGCTTTTAAATGCTTTCATTACTTGGAAATTCCGTTCTGCTATGTTCTGGGTAAAATGAAAACCTATTAGAGGATATGAATTGTAGGTTTGTTTTTTTTTTAAGAATTTTACCTCTGGGGATTAGAATTCTTGACTTCTGAAATGTTTATGGAAAAATTTCTAAGAACTGGTTTTAGAATTTTTGATTCTCAAAATGATTTACAAAAAATTTTCATTGTTTAAGAATTTTATTTTAATTGATCGAGTATTTAAAATAGCTGATTATTTTGAAACTATTGTGGAATTTGATGTTAATAATATAAAAAATAGTTGGTAAAAATATTTTTATCTAAACTTGGGTAACTGCAAAAAATAAAAATACGCTTTAGTTCTCACCAAACAACCTACCCGACGTGCATAACAATAAAGATATCAAGCAGCTCTAAAAATTTAACTGTAACCCAAGTACGACACTCGAAGCTAAAACTCAAAGTTACGATTTATCTCGACTAAATATCCGGCATTGTGTCAGCTTCTGTCAAACATATCACTCGGGCTCAGAGTCTCAGACTTAACTTGACGTACTCTTCAGTCATAAAATATAAGAACCCAAATAATATAAAAGAAACAAAAGGTTAATAAAGAAAATAGAGAAAAAAAGCATATTTCAGAATCAGAATATAAATATAAAGGGTGAATTTAGTCTATGGTGTATACAAAGTGTCCTTTTTTTGTCAAGTTACAATTCCGTTACTAAATTGTCTCATTACGGGATTCGTGGGGGGTCTCGGGGTTATGATTTGCATCAGTCGTAGAATACAAAACAAGTCTTTGGTCTCTATCTCCATCTACCATGTATAGGTACGTAAGTAGATTTGAGATTTTATTTTGTCCCACGTAAAACACTTTTACGACAAACTGTCGTCGGTGTGTTGATGCAACATGACATTCTCAACAGTCGAATCTCGGTAGCTTTTTGTTTGTGCTTAGATTTACGAGGGTTGTTTGTATTTGGGTGTAATAACTAATAAGTAATAAGTTTAAGTATAAATAAACAGATATATATATATATATATATATATATATATATATATATATATATATATATATATATATATATACCCTACAGTTTTGCTAAGTAATGTATACACGTAACGAAGCTTAAGTTAATATTGTTGACGAGCTTTTCTCTCCATCTTGTTATCATGTTATCATTTTGTGGGTATTACACCGTAGTAACAGTACACGAGATATTGTAACTCCGAGTTGTGTAAGAGATAATCTCATCAGACAGTTAGATAATCAGCTAATTATTGTGGTACTAATCAGGCTAATGGATTAGTCTGGTAAAAGATTTTTTAGAAATTATTTATCTTAATTTTTTTTTTTTTTTTATTTAAATTGAACGATAAATAAGTAAATAAATAAATTAATTATTATTAGTGCAAAATTCATTATGATAGTGACTAAAAATAGTTTGATAGAAATATAATTGACCAATAAAAATTATCATTGTGGATCACATTGTTCTGTATTGTGAAATTTTTAAAATAATTATAGGTTTTTTAATTTAATTACTATTGAAGATAAATGCCAATTTATACATAATTATATAGATATGTTTTGGAAATAATTAGTTGTAATAGCAAAATTTTAAAAAAATTGACAATTTTGTAATTATTTTTTTTTTTTGTCATTAGTATCAACACACAAATTAAAAAATTCTTTGGTAACATTAGATTTGTTTATAATTTTTTGACAATTAATTTTATATTGTTTTATCGATGTATCATCATTTAAAATAATTTACAACTATTATACTCATTCTTGATTTTATAAAAATAAAGCAAAACCTATTGCTTTTTGAGGTCTGTAAAACTAACTAGCAATTGGTAAAGTATACATGTTATGAATAAGAGGGTAAATTAAAAGTTATAAAGCTTGTCAAAGTTGATATTCATTGGTATTAAGTGAGTTAGTATCATCATTTATGTATAATATAGACGTCAACGTCTACTCTCATATGAATATTATATATTACATAGATATAGATATGGAATGGCTTATTATCGGGCTCGGAGTATCTGAACGCCATATTGCTCGAATAGGATCCATTTCTCATGAGAGACACGTAGGTATCTCGTATGCGCTTTGTAAGCCGCGTTTCACCCACTAAAGCGTCTTCAGGCGGAATTAGGAAGCTCCTTTGCACTCAATTTATGTGTACCGCCACGTCTAAAGTCTCTTTATAATATGTATCAGCCATTACTGTTATTAGTTCGTTACCGCGATAATTAGACTCACTCGCGTAAGTTAAGTTTCGATTACCAAAGACGTCACTTCTTCCCTCCGCTCCTCTGTCCTCTCTTGCAACTCACTCGCTCATTCTATTATGTGTATATACACTTCTATAACGTGAAGCGGAATTCTACTGATATCACTTAATGCTTCTCATATTAACTTTATCATGTCAAATATTATTAATTGCTTGCTTGCTGACAAAAATTTTTCTGTTTCATATAAAAAAGTTTTTTCTAAGTATTTTTATTTTTTAAGCAGCTTTATTGAAATTACAATAATTCTATGTGGAATTATATTACTTGGTAGAATTAAATAATTCAAAAAAGCCATGGTTCAATGTTTTAATTGTAGTATAAATTAATTTTTATCAAAACTTAAAGGTATTTTTTTTTTGAGTTATTTTCTTGAAGATGAGCTTGATCGGCACCAACAGACCAAACCTCTGAAACAAATAAAGAGTATTTTATTTTTTAAGTCAAAACAGCGTAAAGAAAAAATTTATTTTTCATTATATTAGTAAATTTTTAACTATTCGTAATATTGTTGTTGTTGTTGTATATCATCAATAATAATAATAATAATTATTATAATATATAGAATATTAAAAAAATGATTTTTTTAATGATTGATTTTCGGCATTGATATTTTACGTCGATTAAGTAATTGATTGTCAGAATTAGTTCAGTGAAATTTTAGATTAATGATAAGGCTTATAAACTACTATAATTGTAAAAATTCGATATTTTTTACTGAAGATAACTGTACAGACAATTGTCCCAATTAAATTTTTTGATTAGAAACTAAAAAAACCCGCTAAAATTGTTAAAATTAACAACCAAAAGTTAGAGATGTGAATGGCCGATAAGTAAAACTCGATGAAAAAAAAAAAAAAAGGTTTTTGTTTGGCAAAATAATTTATCAACACTTTAGCAGAGAGTGTGTACGTTTACGGTGTAAAGGACTTAACCGTCAGCAAAATTATATGAGGAATCCCGTTTTCCCTTAAAACGAGTTTGAATAGACGGGCTCGTGCGAAATGCCGGGTGCCTTGTCAAGACAAGAGCAATTTATCATAGCCGATCTATATTTGCATACGTCGGCCATGAAAGGGCCAAGTAGAGAGACACTACTCTTCGTTTGTATATGTAGAGACCGGGACATCAGATAGTCGAGGGCCTTTTGAAATTTGCGTGTTTGCGAATATGCTCGCCCTCATACTCATGCTCATGCTTACATTCGCGCTCACATCCTACAGAACATATAATCATACTATTACATACATACATTCACTTTATACGACACTTCTCACTCTCCTTAAGCTTCTATACATCAACTAACGTTCACTCTTGCTTATGTTTATGCTTACACTTACATTTGTGTTCATAGATAATTTTAATTTAAATTTACAAAAAAATCATACAGAAAATTTAATGTTAACATTTTTAAAGAATTCTAAATTATAAAAAAAAATTGCAAAGTCGGTGATTTTTAATTGATACAATCCGTACGGAGTGAAATTCACTCCAAGAAGGATTCTTTAATAATTAAAATATTTTTTAGTCAAAAAAAAAAAAAAAATTGGATCTGAAACATTCAAAGCTGAAAATCAGTAAATCTCGACTTTTATATAATTACCATTATTATAATAAAAAATGAATAAAATCAGTATTTCTTTGGTTATGAAAAATGATGAGAGCATGATATGCGTGTTCTACAAAAATATGGTCATTTATATAGGTGTGACCTTTGTCATCTAATGTAAATATACAAGAAAGAAGACTTAAGAATGTAAAATACAAAAGTAAAAACTTGGGGCGTGAGAGTAGATGAGTCAAAAAAAAAAAAAAATTGATCCTTATTACAAACTGGACAGTCAACTGACTTTTAGGGGACCAGTCTATATACAAGTGATGAAGAGCAAGAAGCTGGATGGATTGTTGCAAATACGTGCCATCACATCTTCTCAAACGCTTTTTAAAATCTTTTATCCTAGACAACAAATGACTTTGACTGTGTAATGACGATCGAGCTCCCGCCAAAACTACTTTGTATTTTAAAATACGAGGTGTTGCAATTTCGAACGACATTCAGTTAAAATGACTACGTGATGTACGTTGAATAAATTTACTAAATTATCTCGGTGTATACAAATAGATATTAAAATAAAAAACATATAATAAATACGATGAGATCTGACAGCGGGGTGAAAAAAATTTATTAAACATTTTGTTTAAGAGATTTTCATTGTTGGAAACTTGACTGAGATCACGACTTATGACTTGCACTGCATTATTCTCGCAGATATTTTCTGTATCAAGATCGTATCGCTCGAGATAACTATTATTTGCTCCCGTTTTATTTACTGATATCTGATTAAACTTCACCGGCGTCAAGCCTTCAGTCAGTTGGTGCTTTAAATAATAATAGCGAGTTGTAATGATAATGATAATAACGGATTATATGCATAATATTTAGGGTAAGGACTATAAGTGAACTGTAAGCATATAAAAGTAATATTTATGGGGGAATTTTGCATAAACAGGGGATTAAAATTTCAAATATTTTTTTCAAGTCCTCGACACCTTTCAAATTTTTTACTCTTTATTTTGTTTAAAATTTTCATACTTTTAAATACAAGAAAATATTTTCTTGTGGTAATATTTTTAGTAAAAATCACAAAAAAATTTATCATATTTCATCAATTCAAGCCGTTTTATATTTAAACAAGTATTTATTTACACTAATAAAAATTATTAACAGTTAAAAATCCAATTATTAAATCCAAACAGTCGAAAATAAGTCCAATGCATACAAAGTAGGCAAAGAGATAGAGGGTTAATTTATTTGATTTAGTATCTGTTTATGACCGTTCCGGACCTTAAGGTACATTATAACCATATTTATCCTAATACGCGTGTTTATTCAGACTAAAATAAAGTGTTGAAATGCACACATTAAACGTTCTTCAGGTTGATTTAGTGACACGAAGATCATAACTAAACTTCTACCGGCATTTTAGTTGAACAGCATACAGTGTTTCTTTGTATCGTATCATTGTTGCTCAAAAATAGCATAGGTGGATGATGGAAACAATGCATGTTACACCCGAGTGAGCACTTACACTACTCATAGGGTGTGAGAAAATACTGAGCTCTCATATACATCATCGCACTTTATTAAATATCCTTTAACGTTTTTTCTCAAAACTATCTCTGGTTTGTAATGTAATACTAAATCGATAGAAGAATTTATTATAACTATTATTAAATTTATTTGTTTGGAAACAGTTTATCTATTTTTTTAATACAAATAAATATAATTTTTTTTTCAATCGTCAAGTATTAAAAAATCACGCATTAAATGTATTAAAATAAAATTTATTAAATATTAAAAAATCCTTCTGTAAGTGTATTTATCATGAAGGAGGACAACAAGCCTTACTTGAAATACTTGAAATGATAAAATGTTATTTCAGTATAACATTAAAGTAAAGTAACCTTTGTGTTTTATTAACTAAAATTTCTGCATGACTGGACACAGTATAGGAGAACAAAACTAGTATAGTTAATAATAATAACCAACGAGACCAAATACTTTGTGTATTTTTCCACGCTCGCGGGTTTGTTTAATTTTATGGATAGTGTCCAGTGTTACGTACTGTAGTCCAGTGGTATGAGAGTGGAGCCCTTAATTTGATAAATCGCACCGATTGTAGACCCTCGCGGCATTAATCACTGCGTCATATACATATATGAATGTATACATTACATATGCACATATGACCGGTATTAAGGCACGCGATATATAAATGTAAGGGTATACATTTATAAAATGGTGGAGAAGATTAAAGTCGTTGGTGAGTGTGTGAGTGGAATATGGATACATAATATGAGAGCCTTTGGAGTGGTCATTTATAAACCGTCCAGGCCATCACCATTCACCTCTATCTTGTTCAACCTAGGTTTACACACTCTGGCACCTTTCGCTTCACTGAGCACGGGGGATTGAATTAATGGCGGATTAATTCGACGATCGTGGACCTCTGGGTCCTCTGCCTGCCTTCTGCGTGTATGTATGGACGATGCAACCCCTAGTGCTCTGTCTACATCACGACAAGTCGTTAGAATCGATATCTGTCAAGGTTGACTTTCACGCTCTTCAAGAGATGTCCTGTTTTCATTTATAAATGTTTTTTATTATTTAGCTTTTTCGATACCATTACTCATCTTTTTTACAAGACTTATTTTGTTGGTCGAATTTTTTTTTTTAAATAAAAATTTTATTGTTATTTTAATACAAATGGAAAAATATTTTATTTTTAATTAACGGGATTCTATTTTTAAATTCGGTTATGAAAAATATGTTTAAATTTGAAGGCTTATTAACATTTACAATTTTGATTAGTCTAATATTTAGAGTTATGAACTAAAAAATTTATTTTTACAACTTATAAAATACTCAAAAATAGCAAAAAATGTGTTAATGTTATAAAAAAAATTTTTTAATAAATAACTCATGATTTTATCAAAAATAAGTTTTAAATACTTTTGAGAATGAGTTCAAGTCAAAAGTTTGTTCTTTTCTTCAAGTTTTTTTTTTTTGTATTTTCAATTTATGTATTTTGTAAGAAACAATAATATCAAGCTTTAAGCTTCAACTTTAATCTTATTTATTCTAGTACTGAACAGAGAAAAAATCTTACTAAGTGGAGTTGTAATTTAGATTTACAACCCCAAGTATGACGTAACTGAGGACCAAAATTGAGTAAGTACGGGTTAAGGGTGGCTGGTGGATTGGATAGGAGGATGTAAACTAACGTTAAATGTACATCATGAACGTCGATTCTCAGTATCTCGATAGCCAGCTTGTGAGCAGAACACATCGATATACAATACACTACACATAGGTTGGTGAGCATAGACGTCGTAGTTGTGATTTGTGGCCGTCAATACTGGGGGTTATGCGTGACGTATCTCACCGATCATAATTACATCCTGTTACTGGAAATCTCTCCCCCAAAGGGTCCCCCACCTTCCGCCTCCTGGCGCCCTCTCAATACCGAGCATCTCTCAGTGTAGGAGGCACAATCCTCAGTTGATCACCCGATTACACTCTCAAGGGAGGTAGATCGCACCACCGTACATACCGCTGTACCGCTTCCATGTACATCCACGCATTTCTCCAACGACGCCACTTTAGATCCTGTATGAGAACCCAGAACCGCAGGCTCTTCACCCACTGCAATATATCTTATCTCACATCTATGCGTTACGTTTTGATTTACTGCTTATCCATGTTAACATATTATTAATGTCTTATCTAGTCATGTCTTCGAATTGTTATTCAATATTTCCCTTTTTGCACGCCTCGAAATGCGAAGTAGTTGATCTAGTGCGTTTAAAAAAAATTTTACATCATCCCAGATAAACATTTTCTTGAGCTAAGAAAATTTTTTGATAGTCAAGAATTTTTTCTTTCTGTTTACTTTCGATCAATGAAAGTCGGGTAATTTTCTGAACTTAAAAAGTCTCACATTGCACCGATAAGATAATATTACATATGTGTAATTTAATAAAACAATTTTATTTAAAAAAATATGATGGTTAAACTAAAAAATGAATTAAAAAACAAATAATTAATATTGCCATCGGAAATTTTTTAACTGCATCATTTTCTATAAAGAATAACGATAAAATCCTAAGTAATTAAAAAATAACTAGCTATAAAGTAGACAAAGCAGTATAAAATATCAAGCATTTTGTTGATATTATTTTTATTAAGACAATGAAATTAATAGTGATCGATATGGTAATAATAATTAAAAAACACAATGATGACATCAACAACTACATACGTGTTTTTTTTTTTTTTTTTTTTAAATTAATAATTATTACACCGGCTTCACTTTGTTCATAGTTTTTATCTTTCAAAAGTGAGATTTTCAGAAGTGGGTGTGGTCTCGTCAATGACATTTTTATCAAGTGGTATATATGTAGGTAACTCAACGTAAAAAACACAATGATGACATCAACAACTACATACGTGTTTTTTTTTTTTTTTTTTTAAATTAATAATTATTACACCGGCTTCACTTTGTTCATAGTTTTTATCTTTCAAAAGTGAGATTTTCAGAAGTGGGTGTGGTCTCGTCAATGACATTTTTATCAAGTGGTATATATGTAGGTAACTCAACGTAAAAAATTCAATATTGATTTAAACTCAAAGAAGTTTAGACGATCTAAAAGTTCGATATCATTTTTTTGTAAGTCAAAGAACATTAAATACATTTTATAAATTTTATACCTGTAATTTGATTTTTTTTTCTTTGATAATTTTTCGAAATTTTTAAGATTAATTTTTTCAATTAGCATTTTATTAAGAAGAAAAAAAAATTATTCTCAAATTTTCGGTGTATTTAATTTTTATAAAAAAATTAAAAAAAAAAATTCTAAAAGCTTACAGTTCGAAAAATCACAGCCAAAAAATGCAAAAGTTCATGCGATTATTCTTTCTTGGGTTATTCTTCATCCTTTTTATGACCACGCCAATTAAGGCCGATGGCTGCCTTACTTATGACTCTTTTGTAAGTTTTAATACATCATAATTATAAAATTCAGTAAATTAACATACACGATTACTTTTTCATACTTTACAATCATAATTTTTTTAGTGTTCAACAATGTATGACAAATGCTGCACGTCTATGAAATGTCGTGGATTTTTTTTTGGATATTGCAAAAGTATCTAGGCAAAGTAAGAGGATAAAGCAAAATCATCTCGAGATAAGGAGAACAACCATAACAATATAAAGATAGTATTACTGAGTGTCTTTTTAATTCAATTTTTCCGTAGGAATCTATTCTCCAGATTTTTTTTTAATCGCATCATCATTTTCGACATTTATTGTAATTAATATGAGAGGTTTTGCTTTAATAAAGAAAAATAAGTTGAAGTATTTTTTTTTTTATAAATTTAACATTTTTTTTCGACATTTGACATTTTTTATGAAATTTTACATTTTTAATTTTTAGAATATAATTTTATCATTTTTTACAATGATTAAAAATTATCAAAAAAGTTATTGTTATTTATAATTAATAATAATAATCATCTTTTTTGCCCTTCAAAGTTATCAGTGTCATTATTGGAGTCGATAAGTGCTTGTACGAATGAATGGAAAAAATATTAACAGAGATAAGTATAACAAATAATTGATTTTTTTCATTCAAAATTTATTGTTAGAAATAATTATTTAAAAAAATACCTCGTGGAAAAAATAAATAAATTAGTATATAAAAAATTTATATTTACACATATATCTGTACATCAATAATTTTTCTATGTATCACACAAATTATCATTTTTTATTAATTTTTAAAGAAACTGTACTTGAAAAATAAATATCATTGAAGCTTGTTCTCTAAATTGAATATTTTTTAGTTTCTCTCAAACAACTCTCAGTTATTATTACCAACACTCCATTTATTTTTCGTATATAAAGATTGAAAAATTTTAAATGTTTTCGAAAATTGTTTGTTAACCTTATGACAGTCTAAATATCAAACAAACTCACCACACAACCCAAAATATATAATATCCAATTGAACTATGGACAATCGAAAAAAGGAATTCATAAGAGACCCACGCAAGATCTAATACATACTCATCCTTTGACACGGAGTCGACGATAAAGGGAATGTACCTTCAGTGATGGAAGCCCTTTCTGTCTAACAGCAATTCCCTTTTACCCTTGCGGTGTATAACCGTGTTGCATCATCGCATGTGTTCTCTGTACATAATACTGTCGCGTAATCCCGTTCAGTAATTGTATTTCGCGATATGTCGATCTATAGAATGCACGTATGGAGGTATACATTTTAAGTGTAAGTACACACAGGGGTTTTCAGTCTATGACTGCTTGGAGAGAGTCAAAGTATAGAATTCAGTGAATGCATCAAATGGAAGGAAGAACGGGCGAGAAGAGGACACCCCGTAATCACATGTATGCTCATAGATATCTGTATACGGAGAAACGTAAAGCCGAAGCGTGTATTGGCTTCACCTATTAACTACGATATAACGGGCGATCACGTAGCACTATAGACAACAACATCAAAGCCAAAGGCATAGTTGCACCCCAGGGAATTTCTGTGACGTATCCTAAAGCTCATGCTGCTGCTACTGGACCTATCATATGTATATTGTGTGCATACACTATAGACTATAGACTATAGAGTATCACCATCACCCCCTTACCCTTAAATTGCACCCCCACAATTATTTAGGCCTCGGGACGATTGTCGGCTCTATAACAGTGCCGGCTCACTTAGATCCTGGATGATCTTGCCAATAAACCATCCATGATGTCTCAAATGTCATATACATCTCAGCTCATATACATCATCATTATAATACCTTTATTCATCTAATTACTTTCGGTCACTATTAGTTGGAAGGTTACTCTAGATTTTTGTCTTATCTTCGGATAGTGTTTTTAAATAATTAAAAATTTTTGGTGTTAACATATCGTATATTATTTTGTTGTTGAATTTTGATACAAATTTTTTGATGTTCCAACTAAATATTTTTCTCCAAGAAAATTTGCGACCTTACTGATTTATTGCTTCCGTATTCTCACTAATGATGACAACATCAACCTTTAATATAATAAAAATAACCATAAACTTCAAACAAAATAAACTCATTATTACTCAAGTTTACTTTTAAAAAATCTTGTGTATTAACCGGAACTAGAATGACAAACACAGGCCAGTTCAATGACAATAAAAACTCATAATTATTAATCTCAAGCCAGGAATCATGTGGTTTCAAAACGAGCAGATAAATTATAAACCTTGAGTACAATACATTAAACCAATTATAAATTTTCCCTACTTCCATTTTCTATCCAACAAACATTTTCCCACCGTGCGCAAACATAATCCACTAAAAAAAAATCTAAAAGTAAGAATTAAAGCACCATAATCTTACAATGGCTCTTTATTCGGTATCATCGAGCAACACTTAATAAAATATTCGACAATACGAAAATTGAATTCACTGTAATCAGTAGTTGAAGTTTTGCGGTTAGGAGACTATTGTGATTTGTCGTAAGCCCTTTTTGCATCCTGTTTATTGTCAGGTACATTTACATGCACAGAAGAATCTAGTACACTTGCATTAAGAATTGTCGGAACTGGAAGGATATTTATATCTTTAAAAATATTAAAAAGTATTTTTACAGCGCCATCGAAAACTTCAGTGACTTAACATTTAATACAATGCGGTCTATTTTCTCTTCTCGTTAATAAAATAAAACGCAATATGGTGTGTACACGGCCCGCTAAGCCCTGAAGGACAAGTACATACGTGTTTACATGAAGTACAATTGCACAACAACGTATTTTATAAAATTATAACCCTACACTTTTTATATTTTTTGAAAATAAATGAATTATTCGAGCGAGTAAATTTCTCTGTGGTTTTCATTTATTAATTTTATTTCTGTGAATCTATTTACCTTTACCTCGGTTCGAGTAAGTGGTCACGAAGAGGTTAAATATTTATTGGAAAACGATATTCAGGTCATTATTGCTATATTACACAAATTGGTGGTATGTTGGCTGCAATGTCACGCGCCAGAGAACATGTAACTCGTGACATCTGGTGTCTATACAGCGAGAGACATTTCTTACCGTAAAGTTTGGGGACGACAAAGTGTTTAAAGGACCGTGAAAGGACTTATTCACATATTTTTTGTCGTGTATCGTGCATCGTATAGGTATAAAATACTTTTCTTTTCAGCGATACAATTTGACGAACACATGTTACACTGCCGGTAATACACTTGACCAAATGGGCGTCATCTTCTTCTTTCAACGCTTCCGATTGATTCACTTGTTCTTTCGTAAATTCCATGTTATTATTCATCATTTATTATGTATTCTGCATAATGTAGTACAATAAAAGTTTTTGTAACAGTGAGACGTTTTGTTATGACTCGACCGTAAAATCGGATTCTTTGTTCGTCAATTTTCTGCGACATATGTGTTACTAATTATTAAAATGTTTTGTTAAACTTGTACCGTTTTGTTGATGTTTTTTTTAAACTACTTCCGGATTTTTATTATAATTTATTTTTAACGAAGTTAATTTTATTGTGGATTAAATTTTACTGAAAAAAAAAAATTTTGAAGGAAAATATTTTCTTCACGTCTTGAGATTAATGATTGTAACATGTCATTGTAGCGAGACATTAAAGTAAAGTATTCGATGATTTTTTAATTTAATAATATCCCGTTTATATCACTTAATTTATTAAATAGAAAAAAAAAAAAAAAGAAAAAAAACACTCATTGAAATGACAAGATGGCTTTCTCATTCATCAGAATCCTCTTCTTCACCCTCGAGTGCTTACGCACAATACTGAGGATCGGAAAGTACGGCCCCAGGTGTTGCGGCTCGACCGTTCTCGCTTAATTTGAAACGCCTCGACAGTATTTGTCGCGAATATAAGCTTTACCTTCCTCAAAAGCCGAGACTTTGCACATTTACAAATATATATTTTAAAAATATATATCCATATTCACCATTGCACATCTACACGTACATATTTATGCAAATGAAAGAAAAAGTATTATCGAAGCAACATAAGAGAGCTGTTACGCTAATACGTCTCAACCATCTCAACATTTTTTTAAAAATATACATATATTAATATAAACCCGCATAAAACATTTTCCAAGTAAAGTGAAAAATAGTGACACCAAACTTTTGAATATTCACGAGTAGAGTACACTCTCAGACTGATTACTTATGCCTTTTTTACTTTTAATTTATTTTACGGGTAAATAAATAAGTCACCGCGACAATCAATCTGATTTTCAATCAACGAATTAAATTAGTCCCCTTTTGTTGCTTATTTTAGCACTTCTTTTATTTCATCGATACTTTTTCTGCTTTTTATGTTCGGAAGTCTATTCACCGGCACGATCAACTGCTGATCACATCTGGTGTGAATCGAACTGAGATTTATTATTGTACTAATAAAAATGTCTTACAAAATGGATTTGGTTCAATGAAAAAACGTGAGTTACGACTTGAGAATTACTTAGCGTCTAATTATTATGAAACAAAATTAACTTGGTTTAGGAGGGAAATTCCTGAAACAAGATTATTATTTTTACCCAAGTGATATAAATTTTTTTTGTTGAATTTAAGTTGATGAGTATTCATTTTTGAGTTCTAGTTGAATAAAATCTACCAAAAATTCAACATTTTTTTTTTTTTGTAACAAGTTTAGGTCAAAATATAAAATAAATAAATACTTGAATTAGAGATGTCTTCTAACTACTACCTTCAATTGTAATAATATATAATACTATATAAGTTTTAAATAATATATCACACTTAATAATATAATATAACTTTGATTATAAACTGAGTTCATAACTAATGACTCATAAAAGTTAAGACATTTTTAACTTGTTATAAACTTCCATGATTACAGAAAATTATAGTCATGAATAAATAATGACAATTGCTTCTGAATAAATACAGTTCCTGTATTTCAGGATAGTAGCGATTTATTGAAACATTTAAGTATCGATCAACATCGATAATTCATAAAGATATACTTAGAAAAGGTAAAAACCACCGCTTACTCCGTAATTTAATCCACTGTAATTATATAACAGAAGCGCTTGAATATTTTTATTACTGAAAGTTTTAATACTAATGTCACTGACCGATTGTGATTTTATGTACATTGACATGCAACTTATTTTTACAAAATTATTATATTTTTTTCTATTCGGTATAACACAACACAACAAGTGAAATTAGCAAAATCTTTTCTATGTTGAGCGGAATAAAAATAAAATAAAATAAAGTAATTTATTTAATTCTTAACAAAAATCAATCTCCATAAGATAATAAACGCGGTATAAATTTATAAACAGCATATTAATACAAACTACAATTGTAATGCGTGTAGCACGCGTTAGAATCGCGACATGAGGATTCTCAACTCCAATGCAATGTTGTAAAAATAACGATGATACATATCTACGTTAATAATAAATAAAGCACGTACTGTGTCCTGTGTATGTACTTTAACCGTTTAGTGAGCAAGTATTTTTATAATATAATTAGCCGAAACTTAGGGGGCACGTGGATGCTTTCGCACGACATGTCATATGTCGCTTACGGCTTTGTCAACTTTCATGTCTAAAAAAACTGCCACTGCTACTATTATTTATTGAAGAACGTCAGAGCATAGAAGCCAAGCCATACATGCAAATATTTTTTATCGAAACCTGTTATTACGACAGTTCAAATTTTTTAGACTCTTGACAAATGTTTATTGGATTGTATATAATTTGGTTAAATTTTTTATTTACTCAATATGCGACAAAATTTTTTATTTATGGAAAATTTCACGGTCTCTGAACGGAAAAATTGCTTTATTATTTATCAACTGTTCATATTGACCGATCTCATAAAATTTTTTAATATTATAAATTTACCATTAGTAATAATATTATTAATAAATAAAGATGATATGGTCTAAAAAGATTTTTAAATTATAATTGCAATAATACTATGCATAATTTATAGTTGTAAGAAATATTTTACATTGTTTATAACCCTAAAAATAAGTAATTTAAATTACCGAAAGTGTGATTTAACATTAATCAGTTATCAATTATAATGTTTTTTTTTTTTTTTTTTATAGGAAGATAGAGGTTCAAAGATGTGTTTCCTGTAGCAGCGCTTCCTAGAGGTAAGTATTTTATCTAATCAATTAAATGAAATCTACTGGATTAATTAGAATGAACTCAATTTTTTATGTATTTCCTTTATTATTTTTTTTAAATACACTAAAAAAAAAAAATTAACTTGAATCAAGAAAAATTTATTAGTTTAAGAATTTTTCAACTCAAACCAAAAAGATGAATTTCTTTAAAATTATTTACTTGATTCAAGTTAATTTTTTTCCCATGTAATTATAAAAAATAAATGTTCAGTTTTTATAACTTTGAAATATCGGGATTCAATTAGTGTTATCAATAATTGAGTGCAAAGAATCAGGCAATGATTTATTGACAAATAAAGGCAATATTATAAAGTAATGACAAGCGAATAAAAAAACGAGGAACGTTAAACCGAAAAATAGCCCGCGATATGGACGTGATATGATGACGAATACCGGAGGGTTTTATTGGATAGCGATGAATTATGGACGTACTGAATTTTGGGGATACGTGTACTGTAAAATGGGGTAGCCAATTTGGGTGACTGAATGCGATAAAAGAAGGAGGAGGAAGTTTATCCCAAAAAAGTCGATTTGCCTAGAGCATCGCGGATTAAATACATTTTCTGACTCTCACTCGTTCATTTATTGGGCAGGAAAAATCTCAAAAAATAGGAAAACTGGTAGTAACCTATGGAAAGAGAAAATGGGTGACTGATGAAGATCTAGAGTATTAATGATGATCCCGGTAATAACTCGAAGCTTAACTTTGTTGTGAGTTGCGGCTATTGTTCCAATCACCAATCATTGGTTATGTCCATACTAATTAACTAATGTTCTTCCGTATGTAAATTACCTTTTAACTGTGCGTGTAGAGAAAATCCCTCAGGTATCTACCGAGTAAATTTAATTTTGATTCATGGACTTTGTCACAGCGTATATTCTATGTTATTTATCGCTTAATTATTAATTATATTTCTCTTTAATGTTGACAAATATTAAATTGCTATTTTTTTTATTTAAAAAACAGAAAAAAAAGAAGTTCAAAAGTTTCGATTTTTTGTTTAAAATTTTCACAATTTACTCGTCATTTAACACCGATGAATGTTATTTATATTTGGTATTTACCCGACTTTACCATAAAAACGTGAATGTGAATGTAAATGCAAAAGCATGGATTTTATATTTGAAGAGTATTTTTGTACCGTGGATAAAATAAATTAAACCGGTTGACTGGATTTCAAGGGACAGAGAGTGGAGGCGCATTTAGTGCTTTGTGTATCGTCGCGTCAGATCGAGGCGATTTCGCGAATGATAGCACGCGATCATCGATACCCGGTGTGGGGTCAGAGGCGACTCTACATAACATATAGCCACGAGGATGGATGGTAGAAATCCATCGCCCAGCCATTCGTCCATCTACCGTACTAATCTGTGGTTCAGTCGTAAACCGTTTAAACTCTGTTTCGTGATAAACCGCGTCGCCATTTATACTACACTCCTACTATACTATACTGCATATTTCTTCATCCACTATCTACTATCGCTCTTGCCAATGCGAGGATTGTTTACTCGAAATTATTTTGTCAATTGCAATTAATATTTGCAATAAGTCATGCGAAATATCTGATAAATTTTCGATACTCTACTGTGCCATCGTTAAGTAATTAATTGCAAATAAATAAATATTTAAATTGGATAAAACAAATAATTAGAAAATTTTCACTCTTTTAAATTTTTGGACAGTATATACTAAAATAAAATTTATTCATCTCTTAGAATGTAAAAAATCGAATGAAAAATAGCAAAAAAAAATTTCAAAAATCGCAAATTTGTCTTTGACCAAAATTTTTTTTTCCATTTTCAGACTGCAATTTTTTCTGAATAGTTTGAGACTCGTAACCAATATTTGATATTTTTGAAAATTGTATTGTTCAAAGCGGGAAGTTTAAAATTTTAAAAAATAGCTTAATAATAAGCTTTATGAGTTTGATATTTTATAACTTTAATCATAGAGTAATAAAAGCATAAAAATGATACATTTGGGTAACATTAAAAAGTAGCCAGATAAATATATACACATATAAACATATATCTAAAGATAGTGATGTACATGGGCATACGAAGGTGGTCAGTTCGCGAATTGCGCTGGACGTACAGTATATAATATCATACAGAGAAGAGTAGAGTAGTATACTTTGGAAGCCGTAAATCCCCGAAACGATAGTGAAGCTAAAGATGAGGAAGAGAGAGAGAGAAACAGTCTGGAGGCCACGCTGGAGCCATTTGGTATCTTGCGACTTTTCGAGTTATCAACAGTGGGTTTTATTAATGACAGCTAGACGACGTTGGCCCCGTGGCGGCTCTTTATGGCAGGACATAAACTCTAAACTGATTAACAGTAGCCAGTAGTTGGGCTTTTCACGTTCGCTACTTCTTCTCCTTCTCCTTCTCTTTCTCTTCCTCTTTATTCGCTATATATTATGCACTATACACGTATATAAGTAATTGCGCGTTTCAAATATATATATCTGTACATAAATGTATCGAGTAGGTAGAATATCAAACTACCCTGCGCTTGTGGTGCGTCTCGTTAGCTATAGCCCCCAGGTTTATAGGCCATCGTCGCTGGAATTAACATTGCCCAATTAAATTGATAGATATCCAGCCCGGTAGGTATTAAATCCTATATCCCTTAGTAAAATTGTACGTAAATCATTAATCTCTATCTATCTACATTGTTCTCTATATAGATTTTATGCTTCACTATTTATTGCGTTTTTTTTTTTTTACTTGGTTGCAATACATTCAATTCAAATCAAGGTCATTATTATTATTATTATTTTTTTCTTTTAAATTAAAATAAATATTTTTACAAAATTTTTTGTATCCTCTCCCTACACGTGTCCATACTATAAAATACGCATCGAGCCTTGTAATTAAGTTATCTCTTCAATATTCATAATTATTTCATTCTCGGAACACCTCAAGCTGAACACAAAGGCTTACTTAGAATAATTTTTTTAATTTTGCGTACGGCTTCATCATTTTTTTCATATTTCCTAAAACTCTGTTATTCAAACGTCGATTGTAAAGTAAATTAAGATATTAACATTAATAATAGCTTCTTCAGTAATAAAAAATTCTCTTTCATATCCAATTATTGCTTTGACAAGATATAAAAAATTTATGTCAAAAATATTGACAATTTTTTAAAGATTAAATTGTAGTGACTTAATTTGTGGCAAATTAAAAAAAAAAAAGAGATTTTTTATTTTTATTTTAATGTTAAATGATTTTTTTAATCAAAATTAACTGCAAAACTGACTATAAAAATTTTTAAAAGTTGAAAATAAAAATTTATTAGAAAGAATTAATTAATTTATAAAATAGTATTCAAAGCTAAATGTGTAGAAGAGATTGTCGCACTAAAACGGACATTAAAGTAAATCAACAGGGTCAACGAGTAAATTGAAAGTGTAACGGGTAGTTAAATAGTTTAAGGGTCATAGAAAGTGGAAATACCTGATTTGTCCTCATATATATTTAATTAATACTCAACACGCCCTTTGATCCAGTCGTTAATAGATTGAAATCATATTTTAAATAACTTAAATTCGCCGGGTCTGATTATTTAGTTAATTAATTGAAAACAAAATTCTTTTTTTATCTTAAAAATAAAAAAAATAGCTCATCTTATCAACGGATAATTCTAAAAATAATTATTATGAATCATAAAGAGTCATTAAGCTGTTTTCGAAGTAATAAAAATATCAAAGAAACCGAAAAAAAAATTAATAAAATATTTTTAATTTTTTTAATTTTATGATTAATTTAAAATGAAAGTTTGAAAGTTTAAATTATGTCAAAACTGTTTATTTTAATTTCATTTTTTTAATTTACTAAAAAGTAAAAAGACAAAACTTAAGCCAATTATCTGAGACTCTATAGTGAGTGCACTTAGCTGATGAGTGTTCTCTACAGCTGTACACGCAAATTACACGTTTTAGTTTGCGTGTCATGGTGTATACAAGTATTTTTAATCTCCCAAAATGTTTTATTATTTGCTCATATATTTTATTCATGTTTTTTATTTAAAACCTGAAGAAAAATTACAATTTAACTTTCACAGATTTTAAAAGTTTAAAAAGTAATTAAATTTTATTGCTATTTAATTTTTAATTAAAAATCAGTGTATAGCTGTGATTAAAAAAATATAAAAATTTTTTCTTATCAGTCAAAATTCCCCGGTACAAAAATACTCTCTACATTAATTACATGTAATTAATGTTTCTAAATTTAAAAAAAAAAAAAAAAAACCAACAAAAATAATTCAAAAAGTAAAACATTTATTAACTAAAACAACAACATTTTACTTGTTACATGTTATCAAAATAACAATATTTAACTTTTTGTAAAACATAATCGTCGAAACAAACAGACCGAAAAAATGATGAGAGTCAATTGATTTTTATTTTTCCGTTACTGAAATCCGCGAACAGCAGTTCAATAAAAAATCATCAAAGTTTACCCTCTTTATCACGGCCTTCTTCTTCACTTATTTCAAAAAAAAATGTGAATGTAAATGTCTCTGTTTACGTTTCCATTTTATTTGATATGGTGAGATAGTCAGAATGGCAAAGGGCTCGGTTGGAGTCAGACCACGAGAATCAAGGACTTTGTGGGGTCCCACAACGCCCACCTCGGAAATTCACCCCCAAAGAACCCTTTTGTAAAATAGTATAATAATATCATTGCTGTATACAGACGAAAAATATAAAGGGGTACTTATCCTTGCGTATAATACCCTCCTATGTGTATATGCATACGTCGAAGTACATACATATATTTAAAATAAATATAAATTCGGAGTGTAGGTGTATTATTATTTAGTATTGTTGTACAGTATAACCTTCTAGCTATTAACTACCGGCCGGTCCATTATTGCCTTTTCAAAGTAAATTACAATTACCCTGATACGATATACGATCATGTCTGACTCGCGACTAATAACCAGGTTATCACTACTGTAGACACGTGACCAAAAATGGTCCTTAATGATTGGTTTTTCTTCCTTTCAATCATTTTTTTTTGTCTATTATTTCGATTTATTGTGATTTTTTATTAATAGTTACGTTTAATAAATTTCAACAATTAACCCGTAAACAAATTTCTGAATTAAATACATGGATGGGCACAAAAAAAAATATTTATTCTTTTCATAAATGTGTGCATACGTAAATTATTGTGTTTTATTAATCCAAAATTAAAAATTATGAATCCTAAGGTAAAGCGCAACAATTATTTATTGAATATTATCCGCTAATTTATAATAATTAAAAATAAAATAAAATTTTGTTAATAAATGCATGAGTTGTATCTAAAGGTCTCGTCACGTTGCATGCGCTACATAATAAACGGGGTTAAAAAATACATGGATGCGTGCTGGACAATGGTCACTTTATTCGCGTAATTGACTCAATGGCCATTTAGTGTAGCAGACGATGTTAAGCAGAAGGGGGATCAGTAAGAGCAAAATAGCGAGATGGGAGTGTCTATTTTACTCTCACTGTAATCAGCATCATCATTATTATCCTGAGTTATCTAACAACCATCGTACAGCAGACTACTAAACTATAAAAAAAATACAGCTAAGTTTAATTTAAGTAGCCAAGAATTGAAAGAAAAAAAACATGTTTTTTACAAATATCCGCTTAATTACAAAAATGATATTATTTATTTCTTATCAGTTTTTGATTTTGATTTGATAAGTCGTAGGTGAGTTAAAAAATTCGACAAACATGTTTTTAAAAAATTTAATGACTTTGATGATTTGATAATTTTTTAAGAAATAGATTTCATTAAAAAATCTGAAGAGATTTCCGTTAGATTAGAAAATTTTAATTTAATCCGTAGGATAGCCAATTGAATTTCCAGTCGGTGATACAGGCAGTGCTTAGGTTCGGATCACTGAAGAGTAAATGGAGGACAAAGTAAGCGTCTCTAGGAGGATGGACCCGAGGTTTTATCGACTAATCTCGTCGCTTGTTCCAAAGACACCGTATTTCGGTCTATACACTTATATCCTGACTCTCTCTTTTTGATCCTCTTTCTTGGATATTCTCTTTATCTCACTCGGTGTATATTGCTTCCGGTCTCTCCCGAGAGAGATTTTATATGCATTCAAGTGGCTCTAAACCCCCTCGATCCTAGACGAGTTCACCCCGATTGGCCATAGCTGAGAAACTAGTTTCGAAGTCGATAAACCTGAGCGTTAAAGTGCCTTCTCGTTTATATTATAAATATATATGTATATTGTATATTACATAGAGGAGTCTAGCAAACTTCTAGCCATACTTTTGCTTGAAATTTCATCAACTCCGATAATTTTTAGAAATTTAAATTATTCCACCAGTGAGATAGATTTATTTTATCTAATCAAAAAATTTTGTATTAAATTATTTAACACAAAATTTTTTAACGCAATGACGCAAAATTTTTTACTGTACATAAGACGCTGGATGTGATTATGGTTAATATTATAATATTATTGTTGTTGGCGTGGTCGTATTGACAGTCCAGCTGTTTGCGTTCAATTAGCCTCGCTTGATAAGCTCAACAATACTCGTATTATTACAGAACAACCGTTCTACTGTCTACTCAACACTGATGCTGTTACTATACACGTACGTTTATTTGATTCAATTAAAATTTTTATCATCGCGGTTAAATTGTCACTTTTTTCATTTTTATTCATATATTTGTCTATATTTATTGCTGTAGATTATAATTTTACAAATTCATTAATAGTTCACAATAATAGTTCACTGCTGTAAAATATACATCACATAAAACGCGGATGTAAACGGCGAAGTATAGATTTAATATTTATACACTCGTATCATGAGTGAGCAACGAGTAGATTATAATACTAGAGACAAAATCAGAAGGCAACCGTGCAATGAAAGCACAATTACTTGATACTCGAGATATATTCAAGTACGCAAATAAAAATTGAACCAATGCTAAAGCGGTATACAACGTCTAACATATTTCATGTATGTTAGTACACTCTACTCATATTAATATAAATATATATTTAACATACGAAAGTCAGAAGTTGTTAACGCACGTGCGTATTGCACAAGTCGTAGTACTACGTTTTACCCCTTCCTTCCAAACATATGAACATATAATTCTCGAGTGGGAATTTATAAATGTGTACATTATATTCGTGCTGTGTACTAATTATGGATTGGCCATATATTGGTGGAAAAAATATATGCGGACGAATCAAAAAAAAAGTTGATAATTTAAAGAGATGTATTTTTATTTTCATTTATTATTTGCAGTAAAATATCAAGAACAAATGTGTTTGTTAATTGCGTTTTATAAAAAGTTTTAAAGTTCAAACAGTTTTTTTTTAACAGTGTAGGTAAAATAAACAAGTTAAATGAAATCAACAAGTATTAAATTATCTTGTCTGTCGGATATTAATATGCTCGCAGAAATAATGTTTGTATTTCGATATCACGTGGTTGAATGATGTCACGCGGTCAGTAACATTACGTACGCGGCACTGACCTTACCTTAAATGCTCGGTTCACTGGCGTGTGGTTATTCGCGATCGCGATAGACCCCAAGGGATTGCCCTCGACTTGTCTCGAGACATCTGTCTTCCAGGTGCTCGACACCTTGTACTGTAAAAAAAGTTCTCGAGGAATCGGAATTTTTTACTATTAATTTTATGGTGATACTGTGACACGTGTACAGCAAAAAAGCTTACAAGTCTCGGTAATTAATTTTTGCTGGTATTTTTAAAGTTGTCATTTTTTAATCGAAAATGATTTTTATTTAATTGTAAATAGCAAATTGCAGCGGATATTTGGTTTAATGATTTAAAAAAATTTTCATCACATATTTATCATACATTTTAATATTTTTAATATCCATATTTTTTATAAAATTTTGCGTAATTTTTTAATTATTGAGATAATATGTATATTTTAATGATCTTCAATTTGAATAATTAATTATTAACTCATTAGTCAAAAAAAAAAAAGAAAAAAAAAACCAGTCGTTCGATAGTATGACATTAAAAATGTAAATAATTCATTAAATTATTTAGTGAAAAATAATTAGTTATTAATACATAAGAATTATGGTGAACATACGGGTATAAAACATTGAATTACCCGGCACCCCTCGGGCTTAGTCGGTATAAAACATATTTGTCGTGAAAGAAAAAAATAACAGAGTAGAGAACGCGCGGTGAGTCAGTGGATAAAATAAGGGAAAAAAACATCCAGATCGTGGAAAAACTGGGGGGTCAGGACGCGTTGCACACGTGGCTGAACACGTGTCTCCATACGCTTACACATACATACAAAAAATACGACGTGTATGTCATCGGAGTTTATTATTTCCACCTTACGTACGATTAACTTCCCTTACGCATCCACATTAAATCCTCTTTTATTTTTATACTATTTTTGGTTTTTATTAAATGAATAACATAAATAAATTTATTTATGATGGACGCGTCTAATATTGCCCTGTGCTGTTGAGGTAACTATGTTGTTTAGTGTTATGGGTTTATCATCAAACATTATGCGTTTTGTTTTATTTGTCTTCTCACGCTTAATATAAAAGTAAAAACAACATTGAATAGTACTTTTAAAGACATCGAAAAATTATAAGACATTTTTTGTAGAAAATTTAATTTTAAAAAAGAATTAGTTTATGAAATATATAATTTACATTGTGTAAATCTAAAGACTTTATAGTAGAGAAATAATTTCATACGTTAATAAGCAATATAAGATTACATATATAATTATATAGTATATAAATTAAGACAGCCATAACAATATATAGCCTGGCATTGTGTCCAGTTATAGACGGGATGCAGTAGCGAATACTGGTCCCAGTAATTGCTGAGAGGACCGTGGTCCAGATGCTCCCCAATCAGTGGTTGTCCCGTTTGAGGAGTATTCCGGTCTCCGGTGCTGTGTAGTACGTATAACAGTGTAGAGGTAGAGGGTGTAGGGTTATAAGCCAGTGGGAGAGCCACCGCTGCCGTGACCGTGTTAAGAATGCCCGGTTAGTTCCTGACCATACGCATGGTAGCACCGTTTAATTGGCACTGGACACAATGGTTTATGGAATGGTACTATCCACTCGACGTCAGAACCATTTCACTCGTTTATCCTGTACCGTGAATCTGACGGCGGTCGAGACTACACGGTAAATGCGAGACGTCGAATGCCAAATACCCTCTACCAGAGTAAGGTCTGAGTTTTGTCCGAAGGTGAACAATAATATAGGAGAACAAACCGTAGGAGGGTAAAAGATCAAATCAAACAAATTCTTTTTTTAAGATTCTTTGGTTTTCATTTATCGACTTTGATTGTCATTTATTACTTTTTTGTATGTTATTAATTATTTATTTATTTATTTATTAATAAAGTCATTTTATACAGCTTATTTCAGAATTTTCAATCACAATTTTTTTTTTCTACAATTTTGGCACTCGGAAGTATAATTCAAATACTATAAAATTTTGAAAAGTCAGATATCTGTTAATTTCACATTTATAACAACTTTTTTAAAATTAACTATAAATGAGACTAAAAAGCATCCGATTCAAAACTCGTAAGCAAAATAAAAACTATCAGATAAAAGATAATTCCATTTATAAATCTAGTAACATAATATTCACTGCTCCAGTTCCCGGTTAAATTCAATAACGCCTGTCATATTGATAATGATCAACGACATAATTCTCTATCTCAAATACTTTCTCACTCTCCTCGGTCGCCATTTTTCTTAATATTTTATTTCTTCAGCTCCTATTCTATAAGATCGGAAACTGGGAGCCACTCAATTCAGTTCCCTCGCATTAAACCATCGAAAGGCAGTAACCGTCTTAAATTTATCGCCGGAGCTATTCCGCTGGCACTCACTGTCTATCTTAACCTCTGCTCTCCTCCTCATTCTTATCTTTATCCTCACTAGCTTTTTGCTTGTATTATTATTATGATTATACTCTCGGTTCTAGACTACAGAAGGAAAAATATCGGTAAAAAAAATATAGAAGTAGAAAACAAGGAAAATAAAAATATAAATAAAAATTGCCTTGGACTATGGACAGTTGCAGTTAATACGGTAGACTGACCCACGACAATCGCCATCTTCTGAGCTAGTTTCTCGTTACTTCATATAATCTTCGGTTTTATTTTTATGTCTTTTTTCCTCGTATTATTATCATGATCATTATAATCATTATTATTATTATCATTATTACACTCTTTTCTTTACTCGCTACTAAGCTATAAAACTCGACCCTTCAATTCGCAAGGATGACACCCTTCCACGCGATATGAGGCTGCCGCTGATCCGAATGGGAGTAAAGACTGAGAGGAGACTACAGAAAATCCATCGGACAATTCAAAGTCCGTGTCCAGAGAATCGAAATGATAAAAAAGAGAAAATAAAAAAAAAATCAGAGACAAGATATAATTCAATAGGGTTCTTTGATTTTTTTTTTTTCTAATGCTTATATTCATTCTCGCCCTCACCCTTTTTTCGCGTTACAACACACATAACACATAACGGTCAGTATTCAGCGCTGGTATGAAAAATCTATAATATAAAAATAAAATACGAAGCATGGAGGCTTTGAATTTGAAATCCAGTAGAGGTTGGGCGCTACCGAAGAGATTGGTGTTGTGTAGCTTGGAATTGAGTCCAGAGATGTAAAAGGGCGCCAAGTGGTACAACGAATGAGAAATAGAGAAAGGACACAGGACACAGGACACTCATGTGTCATTTAACAGAAATACCTCCGATGCGACCGACTGATTTACAATCCACCCTTCGACCCCTTTCATTGTCGCTGTCGCTATGTTAAATTTCCTTTTTTATTCACGGAAAATTTTTTTGGCTTTTTTCATTCCTAATGTAATTGTTTTTTGAGGTTATCTAATTTAAAATTACTATGGAAGGAGATTTTTTTTTTATTAAACAACTGAATTTATTTGCTGCCATATAGAAGAATATTTTCTGGGTTTATTTAATTAGTTTTTTATCTGGAAACTTATTGAGGTAATTTTTTCGCTGAAAATTGAATATTTTCACCTGAAACTTTGTGGTAAAAATTTTTGATGAATTATTATTATTATTATTATTATAGAGTAGATTAAGTTTGAATAATTAATTATATGACATTGATTTATTTTTATTATTGCGAAGAAGCGGTGAGAGAAATTTTTATCAACACGAAAATGAAATTTATTGGTGAAAATTGCCGTTTATTTATGTATTGTATTTTTTGTAAAGAAATAATTTTACTTTTGGCAGTCGTCGCGACAGTTTTGTACTTTATTTTCACAATTTCCACTACGGCTGTCGTAACACCAAATAAATGTGTAACCGAGTATTTTGGGTTACATATTAGTTATATAGTCCAAGAGTTGTGGCCATTGCACATGGGAGTTATTTATTGTTTACTGTCAGGGTAGATTCAAGTAGATTCAAATTCTAAAAATTCACTTATAGAGGTTTTTTACTATGCTTTTTATTTGAGAGAATCTAAAAGTGTATTAACAACTTATCTCGGTAATTTTGAATAAATGAAAAATTTTAATGAAATTATTTGATAAGAATGATTTAATTTAGCGAATAATAGTGTAGATAGGATTACATAGGCTATATCCAGCAAACTCCAGAGAGATTAGATGGTTGCTTAGGGTGGAAGGCAAACGTACAATACATATGTACAATGCACGTCCGTTCGTCGGGCCGTATCCACAATGCTCGAGTAATTATATACCCAAGTGTCAACATAGGGTAGGATAATCAAGATAGTGGCTATGTATCACGTACCGGATCATCATCTTATCGTGAAAAATAACTGAGCCCGCCCATCATCAATATTAAGTTTTTATTTATGCACATACAATAATCGTTGAATTATGATAAACATTACTCTGATTATTTAATAGAAAAACCACTGATGCGTGACAATAATTGATAATTGACTATTAATAACTGGGCATTGACGTACCGCGTCATGTGGGGGTTTCAATTAAATGAAAGCAAAATATAGAGGGAAAATATAGTTCCATTAAGCGACAATGTTTAATCAGAACTCTAAAGCACGTATCACGATAATTGGCTTTGCTATTTACATTAACGGTGACCGTGATATCAAAACAAGAACAAAAATTAAACAGAGCCAGTAATTGTATCGGGCTTGCGCTCACTCTCATCTGCGAGAAGGCTGCTGTGTTAAAAAGAATTCCTTGGTTCAAGAGTGCTGATGAGTAAGAGAGAGAGAGAGATCTTTTCAATGGGGTTCAACCTGGAGTTTAAGTAAACATGTCAAGTACAGTCAGTCCATTAATTAGAATACCACTACGTTCACTCACAGTGTATATGTATTTTGCCCAGACAATTGATGTGATGTGTGATAGAGCTCGGCTTTCGACCGAGTGATTTCGCCCCAGGCGAGTATTTTTATGTGTCCTGATACTTTTTGTCATTGTGTTTTTATTCACACCAGTGATCTGAAGCTCGGAAATTTAAGTTTGGATAGTCCGGTAAAAAATTATATTTGTTTTGGTGGATGTTTGGTTAGTCGATGGATGGTTGAAATTTTAAGTTACATAGAATTTAGCGAGAGCTTACTTTATCCTCCGGTAGGTTTTGATAACCTGAATTAGTCAAAATTTTAAATAAAATACTTTCAAAAAGATTATTTTTATATGTTTATAATAAGAATTGTTAAAAAGTCTTCTTTTGAATTGTTTAAATTTCTCAATAATAAATTTGATTTGAATTGATTCGATCAATCCTAAATTTGGCTTTTAGTAAATTTAGATAATTTAGTAAATATTCTAAGGAAAAAATAAGGAACAGATTATTATCATAAACCACTCTCATTCATGTCCTATTAGCAAAGTAAAAAGAATATCTCTGTGAATTTGAATATGTATGACTGAATAAGTAAAAATGTGCTTTTTACCTAGAGTCATAAGCTTTCGAGCTTTTAATAGCAAATTTTTTATGCACTAGCTTAAAAAACGTGATAATAATAAGCATAATAAAAAGTACACATATATATTTTAAAATTCTGGATTCTAGTTATTCTCGAGAGAGCAACAGGCCATAATGGAAACAAAGATTTTGTCATTACCCGAAAAGGTAAAAAAGTTAAGGAACAAAACGAAAAAAAAAAAAAAAATTTCAAATAAATGACGGCGAATAGTCCCGTATCCTCTCGAGACTGAGCCTGGCATCAATATATGTCTAGATGTATATATATTTGTGTATAAAGTATGAAAATACATAGAAAGATATTTCGACACTCATCTGCTAGCTATTCGACTCGCGGCGTCTAAAGTCTATATAGAAAGACGATTATATCCTCAGCGGTTCTAGAACAGGAAAGAAGATCCTTTAATGCGATACCTTCGCTGTTTTTCACTTAGGATGTTGCTTCTAAAATTGTTCTCATCAATTTAATAGTTATGTGAACAATAAATAGTTGTAATAACTATTTTAATTAGTTACACCAACTAAATAAAAATAATTGTCCTGTTGTAGTTGTAGCAACTGTTGGGATTTCTCTCAGTGCAGACTCACATACACCTATCCGTAAATTGTACCTGTACTTTCTTCCTTTCAATTCTCCATTAAAGTAATGAAGACCGAACGATGGCTGCCGTGTATTGTAATATCGTTGATTCGTGGATCCGCAGAATTATTATTATTATCTTTCGTGGATTTTATTTTCATATGGCAGTTAAAACTTTAAACAAACCCTATTTGTGTTCTTTTACTCATGCCTCTTTTCATCCTTTTACCCCTTGTCACTCGCTATAACCACTAACTTAAAATATATACGTATACACTCGGCGGCTGGTACTACTTTGGTGAAACACATTTTATTGTTTTCTTGCGCTTACTACCCACTCGTTTCGGTTATTAACTCTTTTTGCTTTACTCGCTTTTCTCATCGTTTCTCTCCTTCACCGAAATTACAACCGTGACGCGGCAACATACTCATTTTTGCAATTCATCCCTATTTAAGAATTATATATATTTTTACCCACTGTTTCAAATTTTTCTTTAGTTATTTTTTTTTCATTTTTAATTTTCAAATAACTAACGATAATTATAAATCTAAAATTATTCCATTAATTTACATTATCCGAATAATTAATTATCTAGCCGTGATAAAATTTTAGTTGACATAAAATAGAAAAAAAAAGCCATAAAAAATTTTTTTACTATGAATTTTTGCACTAAATTGTTTTAACTAAAAAAAAATCAAAACAGCTGAGTCTTAGATTACATTGATAATAAAAAACTTAGAGGTTTAGAGAAATAAAAATAAAATTCTATTATTTAAATAGAACAAAAAAAGTGATTGCTATCGATAATAAACGCCTTTGATTTAAATGCTTGTTTTTATTCCGAATTGAATGAATCGAGATTAGTGAGTTTCATTGTAATAAAAATTCACCTGGACACCATCGAGAAATATATGTGGTTAATCTTGATATATAATATACGAATATAATATTTCATTAAAGTGCTGTACTGAGATTTTCTATTTCGAGAAGTTACACACACGCTACTTGTGTCACGTCACATTCAAGTTGACGCACGAAATGTCAACCAGGCAATCGCCAGGACATTTATGTACTTTGGGCAACTCGCGCCATATGTCGTGTTGGTCGCGTGCCTTCACGAGGGCTTTCCTACTCAGCTATAATTACCTACTTCACTTTAATGAACGTCTAATATTGTCCACTTCCACTTGCAAATATATATATAAATAAAAAAACCTCTTGGCATTATTTTTTTCGCGTCTTTTCTGTCTGCCGCTATTGACTCCCACTTTTATTATATTTAACTATATTCTGTTTTATTGTGATTCTACATAGGCAATACAAGTCGTGTGCCGAGCTTTTGTCTCGACTGACTAATATTTTTTAATTATATTATAATTTTTGTAATAATCACGATTTTATTAAAAAAAAAAAATGTTTAAGTGATAAATTTTATCGCTAATAAATTTTTTTCAAACAATTTAATAAAAATAATAAATAGAAAATTTATCTTCCCATAAAACTCATGATAGCAGAAGTTATTTAATAAAAAAGTAAAAAAAGGTAAACGTAAATTTCCGATGACGAAACAAATAAAAATACGCCTTGAAGTTTATATTCAGAGACAGAGAAATCACTCTAGTATTTGAGTTTATCTGTAAAAATAAATAAAATAAAGAGCTAAGAAAGTTGATAGTAAGGAAACGAGCTGAGAAAAGTAAAGCAAAGCAAGTAAGCAAAGCGAGTGTGCCAAAAGACAGTAGTTTCCAGTCGATAGAGCTACTACGAGCGCGAATACCAATATAGCGAATCTCTGGCCGTGACACATTGCGAAGATCGCACTTGGTTGCCAACTACGACAGCTTCATTCCTACATATCTCGAGCTCGAGTTGAATTTTCCCATGTCTATTTTCTATTCTGTCTTTCTCTTAGCTCTCCGCGATGCACAGTATATAAAACCCCTTGCCACCCTATCAGTTATAGTCGTCTTTCAAACCATCCTAGCTTTTCTCATCTTCAGTGTACACCTATACATATCCAGGACGTATACTCGACTACTCAATGGGTTCTCTTCCTATTCTATTCCGTTGAATTTAGCATCCAGTTGCCGCTGCTATTTAAATGACAGCCTCTTCTACGTAAATCGTCTCTATTCGAATTCAAATGAGACCTCGTTCACATCATGCCACGCGTCATATACCTCTTCTATTCTAGTACCACCTACATCTTTTTTCCGAGCTTCAACACGTCAAAATCCACCGCCTTCTAACCTGCCCTGATCGTATATTTTTCCATGTATGCACTCAAGTTCAAGTTGAGGGAAAAAGTTTTAATTATATGGAAAAAGCTTAACCTTCAAAAAATTAGGATTTCATATTTTTTTATCAATTGCCAAATATTTTATAAATGATTCAAAAAATGCATTTTTTTTTTTTTTTTTAATTTGATCGAGCTGACTATAAAATTTTTTTGTCAAGCATGTCAAATAAAAAATATTCATGTGAATATCTCTAACGGACTGTCAAGATTAATTATTAGAATGAATTATACTCGATGAAAAATTTAACAAAAAAATTAACTTGATATAAGAGAAAAAAAAAATTTTGAAAATCAATTAAGTTTAATTAGATGCGAACTTTTTTTACCAAATGTTGAAGCATTAATATAAACATGAGAATGCCTGACAAATATTAGCCATCCAATTATGAAGCTCAATGAATAGGCAAACATTATCAAAGCATTAAACATAATACTAATGTCCGGGCTAACTGGACCGGACAAGAGTTGGCAATTATTTGAATGGACAATATAAGGAGCAGAGTAGACAATATAAGAGTACACGGCTTAAGACTGAAACTGAGACTAAGAAACAGAAACCAAGGGATTGAGAAAGATAGCGATATTTCAACAATGAATGGCCACCGGGGACATGCGGTTGAAATTTGATTAGCGTTAATTATCACAAGGTACTTAGTGCTCTGAAGGAAGCCTTGACGCAACTCTCATCCGAGACTTGTTTGTCCGCTTGCTGGTGAATCCGGCTTGGGCTAGCTGAATTATTCAGTTAATTTCCGGTAAACCGAGATTTCACCTCGTACTTTGGTAACATACATAAGTGAACAACCAGAAGTAGGATAGAGACAAGAAATAACAAGGACGCGTAAGAGAAGAACATTATGGATAGATCTAAGACATCGCTTATCCTTGTCGAGCTGAATTGAGTTGCCTTGAGGACGAGGACAGTGACTGAGAAGACGTCGTCGAAAGCACGGGTAACGGATCAGACCTAAGTACGTACTTAGCAAACCTGGAAGCACTGCCGGAGGCGCCTTAATCACGTAATTGCTCGCTAAATCCCGGAGGCTTGGCTCTTAGTGTAACCAAAGAGAGTCGACGGTGTATAGATGGATAGACGAGAAATTTTAAATGAGTCTATCTGCACTCCGAGACTAAAGGCAGGATAGACAAACTAAAGGTGAACGATAAATCCAGATGAAGATCGTGTAATAGAGATGAAGATGATGCATTATAGTTTGCTCCATCATATCTACTAGTGAATTCTATCTGCAAACTACAAAGTAAGAACAAACGGCCTCCGGCTCCATATCTTCTTACTTATTCATTACGCAGAGCCTTTACTTTACTTTGGCAATAGAATGGAAAATTACAAGAGCGCATCTTCAATAAGATATCCTACGTCAACGTGCCCTTGATTTCTGTTCCCGAGAATTCAAAAGTTTACGGTCATTAAATTTATCTTTAGAAGTGGAGTTTTTGTTTTTATTACACTTTCTGAAGTTATAAGTTTTTTTTTTATCACCAGATTTGTTTTTATTTTGGTGGGGGGGCGTTTAGTTTAATTTGATGATTAATTTTTGGACTTTTGAGAATTACATTAAATTTTGAAATTCAAATAATAGTTATAAATTATAAGATTTAACTTTTTAATCTTGTTCAAAAAAAAAATCCGTAGAAGAAAAAATTTTTGAATCATAATAAATTATTTATTGATTCTAATTAAAAAAAAAAATCATTGGAACTTGGTGTACGTTTTTTTGAATGAAAAGAATAATAATTAATGATTGAATAGGATTTGTCTAATCTCTATGATTAAATATATTTTAGTAAAATAATCATAAAGACTGATATCTTGAGTTAATGAATTAATTTTATATGTATCGGAAAATATAGGGTGAATAACAGATGTAACAATCGTCGTATATTTCCAATCGAATGCTCTCATACAATGTCATAAGAAATTATTATATGCTTAACGACTTAGAATTTGAGTTAATATAGCAATTAATGTTTCACCAGAGTTATTTCACGTGTCACACGAATAAGTTATAACAGAGGGTGTTCGGGGGATGCTGGTAGCAGTGCTTTGGATTATTTGTACCCTTGTGAAACGATGTAGAAACAGTTGAGGTTGAGAGAAATATTGCTGAGTTTTTATATATGTACAATATATAGGGTACAAATATAAATATAAGTCTAAGTATAAGTATAAATATACATAAAGATTTAAGCTCCCTCGGTCTATTTATTCCCCACTCAATATTCAATAATTCCGAGTGTCCAGAGCGTCCAGTCCCCTCGAATAGCCTCAAAGTCATTTACAAAAATGTATCTTCCATTGTCTCTTTTTCTGCTGGGTGACATTTTTTGGCCATCAACAAAGCGCATTATCGTCCGACGTGGATAATGTATATCCGAATCAAATCGGAAACCCGAGACATTACGTTCCGGTGGACGTCACCGCAAATCGAGGTTAAGCACTTCCGGATACCCCGAAACTTGTACAAAAATATCTTATATTGATATCATCACTATCTATTATGAGTGTACGCACAATAAAAGTTCCTATTTACTTTAATGTTACGGTAATTGCTTTGGCAACTGCCAATACAATTACCAGCGAGACTAATTTCAGTGAAATGTCGGTAATTTATGTGATGACTCGGCTATTTTTACTACTTTTAAACTTTTGGATTCATATTGGACTAATTTACGTGAACATTTCTATGTAGTTGATAGTAGATGTGATTTTTAAAATGGCAATAAAGTATATTTATTTTTATTGACGTATGAAACGAAAAATGAGTTAATATACCATTTAACCCTCACATAATTTAAGAAACATTATGTAAAAAAAGTCATCGTAGCGTTTAAAAAGCCCCCGGAGGGATGATACGAAAAAAATTCATACAAGCGGAAATGGCCACTTTCTATAAGAAATATATTACATAAAAGCAAAGTTGAGGCAGCGAAAAATAAAAACCAGCCAGAAGCTAAATACAAAAAGCAAAAAATAAAAGAAAACAACCCCTTAAGTCTCTTTTCTCTTAGAATATTACATTCCAATAACTTTAACGTTATTTCAGGTTCAGATTTGCCTGAAATTTGTTTCTTGCCTCTACTAGAAGCCCATAAATATGTAATGCTTCGACTTCCATCTCTCTCATTTTCTCTATAATTTTTCCTCAGCTCTTTTCTTATTTTTCCTCCACCTTTTTGGCTTGTAAAACGGTACGTGTTTGCAGCTTCGTAGGGTTGTAGCTTAAGGCAATGCGCTGTACTCGGTTTGGGATATATCGAAAAGAGAATGGGACACGCGGTAAATCATTTGTCCCGAAAGAAAACACAATGCAATATCAGAGACGTGCAGAAATATAACTCGCTTTTTTTTTTATTTTTTTTTATTTCTTGTTACCATGAAGAAGACGGCGAATTGTGAACACCATAAGTCAACGTTATATTGCCAAAAATACTTTAAAGTGCCACTCAGCTTCTATGTACGCATATTTTGCACATATACCTTGGAATATATAAATTTATATGTGTTACATACAGTGTCGAGTGAATACATAGACGGTATAGTTGGAAGATATAACTCGGTGCGCCCTTTATGCTAAGGATGATATTTTATCACTGGAAGACGCTTTTGAGATTAAATCAACCGGATATTATACGTATAAACGAATACGGTGACATAAAAGATGCTAATTAAATTTTATTTTCAATAAAAAAATTTTATTGACATTTTTTTATGATTTGTTATGTTGTGTGAGAATAAATAAATAAAGTACGTCGAGTTGGATTGAAAATGAAAAATATAAAATAGGTTAGTTGGAATTTCTCCCCTTTTTATATTTAATCAGTTGTTTAAATCCTTCAAGAGGTCTTTTTGTGTACGCGTACAACAATTGAGAGATTCTTAATTAAAAGTTGCACGGTGCGTTGCAATTGTAAATAAAAAAAAGTATGAAAAATGTGTGTTCGCGAACACTGTGCATGTTGATGTTGAAACCAACGCTCGCAGGGAATGAAAGAGAAGATAAGTATCATTGGAAAGTAAAGTAACTCTCAAATAATACTCAAGATTCTGTATAATAGAATTGTAGTAGTTCCCCGAGGAAAAATTACTTTTTCTATCACTTTTTTAGATAAGATAAATCTTCAAGTTATTATCAGTGTTATTTATTGTAACTTATATACGGAAAAAAATAATAAAATAGGAAAAAACAGGAACAAAATTCGGACTAGAGTTAAGAAAACTAAAATAATGCTTTCGAAATCGAACAAAAGCTATGAAATATTGTCCCTAAAATACTGTACAGTACAACGCTGTAATTTATGATCTATGTACTTCCGGTTACAGTGAGATACGGAAAATACTAAGCTAGATTTTATCCTTGATTCATTTTTGGTCCTATAAATTTTTTTTACTCATAAAATTTTTTGATATTTTCGAAGAATAGTGTTTTTATTTTAAAAATTAAACATTTACAAAATCTCCAAAAAGTATAATCATCAAATTCAACCCAAGACTAAAAGAGAAGCTCCAATTAAATTTTAATCTCGCAAATTAATTAAATCCTCGCGTAACAGTTACAATTATCCCTTAACGTCTTGAATATTTATCCGTCTAATCCATTTAATAATCAGATACTTTTATTTTATTTAGTAATCTAGAAGGCATTCTAGGACCGACAAGTCTATTCGGTCCGTCACGAGCCATTAATACAGAAGTAACATAAAGGAGAAAGAGAACTCAAGACCCGAATGCCATTTCCACATCTCGTTTACACAGCTCGGGACGGTTGTTCGGCATTAATTGCGCCGTAGGGCATGTCTTAATTGACAAAGGTCCTCCTGGACGCCACATTAAAACATCTCCATGTCTTTCAGCGGCTAAACATCCTCCCATTTTACTTTTTACTACTTTATTTATTTTTATTTCATTCATGTGAATTTTAATTAACCAAAAAATCTTAACTCGAACAAAAATTAAATTCACGGTTAAAAATAATTATTTCGGCAATAAAATCCTTGTTTTAAACCCTGGAAAATAAACGGAGAGATTTTGTACAAACAATATAGGTAATAAAATAATAGAAAGAATGAAAATAAAATAAATGATTGAGAAGCATGACTCAGACAATTATATCAAGTACATCATAAGGGTTTTTTATTAACCCACCACATGGTACTAAACAAAAGGGCCGATTTCATGAGGTCAGCCACTCGATCTGTCTAGCCAAACAGACAGTTACCTTTTATACAAGTTAAGTAGATGACCCGCAAGTGCTTAACCATTTCAAAATGAATACTTCATCTTTCGTTTCAGTTATATTACATCTATATATTGCTATTATTATTATTATTATTATTATTATTATTATTATTATTATTATTATTATTATACAATATATGTATGACTTTACGAGAGCTTGAGCTACTTCTATTCACCTTACATTCACAAAAATATATAAAAAGCTAAATAAATGGCAATAGTAAAGAAAAGTAGCGAAATTTTATTTTGTTAATGCCATTTTCCCTACACACAAACTTTAAATATATTCATGGACTATGAAATATTTTATTTTTTCTTGGTTCATTGTTATCTTTAAAAATATTATTTTTTATTTTGTACTTTTATCAGATTAATATATATAAAAATTACTTTTTATTATTTTATTTTGAAATTAATATTTTTACTGAACTTAATGGTTGATTTTTGAAGTAAAGTAAATTTGTAATACTGGTTAGTGCAAATTGAAAATACTCGCTTACATTTCTATAAGGAATGTAATGTAAAGACGAATAAAAAGTTAATAAAAGTTAAAGAGAGTGTATGAGGCGATAAGATAACCGATAAGAGAAACGTGTGTCGCGAAATGGGAGTTGTTTAGTTTTTACATGGAAATCAACGCGTAAGAAGTTTTCTCACGTATCTAATTTTTGTGGTCGTAAATATGACATTATTAACACGAATCGTGGAGCTAAGAGCTCGGCTAGTCTGCCTTTATAGCGAAAAAGATGATTGTTTATTTGCAAATACTTACAATATAAAAATTGTTTGATTTTACTTTGAATTCAATTTTTTTAAAGTTAGAAGTTTGATGCGCATAATGGCTGTAATTACTTATTAGAAACAAATAATTGGGGTATTTTCACATTTAATTACTTTTTGTACTCAACAATGATAGTTTGTAAAATACCTGAGTCCATTGTTACTGATATAATAAACAATAACATAAAAAATTAATTAAAGTGTCATTACTTAATGAAGTTTCATTATCTTCATATAAAACAAAAAAAAATTCTTTCATCAAAATTTTTTACAAATACTATAGTACACTTTACTATCTTATTTGATGTTAATAACCGGCATTATTGCTTAGTAATTTTTTAATTGATAGGTAAATAGTCGATAATTCATTGATCCACAATAAAAAGTTTAATAAATTTGATATACTATAAAATTTATTGTAAATATTTATATTAAAGCAAAATTATTACTGCAAGGTTTTTTTTGAGAAAATTTATATCTAATAAGTTTGCATGCAATTTTTTTTTTGCTTGTAAAAGTTAAAAAAATTTAGGCTTTCATGTTTTTGAATAAAATTTATATTTTTTCTTTTTTTGATATTTTTAATATAATTTTTTTTTAAAATATATATATCCATACATTTAAAAAAAAAAATTAACGTGGCCTAGCATAGATTGACCCCACTAATAAATAATTACTAAATTGTTTCGCGTTAAATTATCTAATTAATAAAAAGTATCATTAACTTCAGTTTTAATACTTGTAATTTAATAAAAAATTTAAAAAAAGTCTAATGAACTTGTACTGTGTTGACCGAGTATTAGTTCTTTGACTTAATATAAATTTTAGAACTCAAATCGTCATTATTAAAAAATCAATTAATGATAATGATAATTAACTTTGTTTGAAGTTGAAGTTTTTGATTGGACATGACAAATAAAATGAATAAGAACTAAATAAAATTCTTAATGCGATAAGAAAAATTTCCGATACTGGTAGTTAAATATTAATGCGTAATAAGAAAGTTGCTCACATTCCAGAAGCACCTACGTGTCAATATCGATCTAGTTAAGTACGCGGTGAGTACCTGGGGCCTGGGAAGAAGATTATAGCCAGTAGACAAGAGTACGCGACGGTAGACAAAGGTAGATGTCTAGGGTGACGGTCGCACTGGGGTATGAATAAATTCCGTAGGCTGACTCATGGAAAATAACAACGTCTGCGGCTGAGCTACACTACTTACCGTTTAACTATTTACGTATTTACCAGACTGTATGACTACGCTGCTATCATTTGTACACTTAGGTATTGACTGTTCTGTCAACTATATCTGACGCTAACTTATCAAAGACAAATAATGAAAAATTCATAAGACTTCACAAGATATATTTGGCAGTTTATTCAGGGGATAGCCGGGAATTTTTTATGAAATTTTGGAAAAATAAATGTTACAAAACAAGATTTTTTTTAATTTTAAAAATTCAAATAGTCGAACTAGAAATATTTATGGGAAATTTTTTAGGACGATCGGAATTAATTTAATAAAAATTCCAGGACTGAAAGAATTATTTTTGGAAAATTTAAAAGAACCGGAAGGACTACTGGAATATTGATTCTAAAATAATTATTATAGGCATATTGAATGTAACTTTGTATTTACGGATTACGGAAAAAAAAAATTTTATTTACTTATAAGAAATTATGTTTTATTGGAATTTTCAAACGGAATTTTCGTACGATACTGATTATTTTATTTATTTTACCTTTAGAATAAATAATGCTTTAATAGCCGAGCTGCACAACTTTGCCGCACATTGTGTGAGGGTTAAACAGGAACAAGTTGTTATGTGGAGGCTCTTTCTGGGAAACAGTCTTTATTATTTCTTGGCCCATTATTCCGCCGATTATGGCACACGTGGGGCTTGTTTGGGCGTACAAATCTCCTCTGCAATAAAAGAAATTAAAAAAAAATAAATAATACAAATCATTTTTTTTTTTTTTTTTTTTTTTCCCCCAAAAACAATGAACTTACTCGAGTAAATAATTAATCTTATCTCCCAAATTATTCTTTTCAATGATAGCGCGTGCTTCGGAAAGCAAAACATTGCAATCACGTTCATTTGGCAGCGGATCTCTGCGATGTTTCTCACGATAGTTTAACAAAACTGTAAAATAAAAATTTATTGATGAAATATTAACAGTATTTATTATAAATATATTGATGGAAAATAAAAAATTAATTTACCTTGGAATAAATAATAAGTTTCAGTATCTTTAGGCAATTGTGTAGCGTCAAGAATTTTATGAATCGGTACAAATGTTTCTTCGTTTCTGACGTTGACAGTAGTGCTTTCGACTTTAGGTTTGTCTGAACCAGATTCTTTGGTTTTCTTTGTTTGCATTACTTCCCTGTAATGATAAAAAAAAATATATATTTATATTCACAATTAATAACTAAGGTAAAGGCACCAATTATTGACACTATAAGAGACTTGATTAGAATTTCATCTTTTTTTAACATATTTAAAATTAAAATAAACTTACATAACATATTCATGGATAATCAAGTCAGAGAAAGTGTAGCCAAAAGTTCCCCAAACATCCCCAGCGAAAAATTTAACGCCGTAGTTTCTGCAAATATCATTCAATTTTTTAAGCTGAGTGATAGTGCATTCAGAAGCGCAGATAACGTCAAAGTCCTTGAAATATTCGTCATTTTTACTGTCAACATGATCCTCATCGGCTGAAACTTTTACCATAGGATTCAAATTTTGCGCTCTAGATACTGAAGCTGTTGCTCTCTGTCAAAAAATTCATTCATCAACCATGATTAATTTACTTAAGTTATAAATAGAATAAAAAATATCAAATAAACTAAATCAACTCACGTTTGTACCAATGTCATTTTTAGTAACAAAAAATTGAGAACATGAATCACCGGTGTCAACATTACGGTGATCTAGGAATGTTACTGACTTGACACCAGCAAGGATTATGTTTTTAGCAACTTCGGCAACGAACCCATTCATTCCGATCAAAAGTACACGTGCTAATCGTAATCTGCAAACAAAAATAAAAAAATTTATTCATTTATGCGATTAAAATAATTTCATGATATTTTTTAATTTTATTTAACAAATAAATTTATTCTGAAAAAATTATTGAAAAAAATTTTCATTTTTAATTTTTTTTTGTTAGAAAAATTAAAAAATATCTGGTAAATTTATTTTCAAAATAATTTCTAATTATTTTATAAATTTTGATTTGTTTTATATAAATTAATAATTTATTGATCGAGTTTGATTATTACTACAAGAGCCGGCAAATTGTAGGTTATAGATTATTGTCTTACCTTTTCTGTGATTCCAAACCCCATAAACGGATTTGCCTGTCATATAATTCAGCTTCCGCGTCAGTAAGCATTTCAATGCCGTTTTTATTATCACCCATTGTTTAATTATTTAAATAAATCAAATACTATTTATTAAATCACGGACGAAAGCCAGAAAAACACAAACCGACGCTAGTTTCGGGTACTAACTGAAGTATCATGCGAGTTCAGCAGTGCTGCCAATGAGTTTTTAACCAGGAAATTTGAAATAGCCGCGCTTTTGCGCGTGCGCGCGCCATCTTACCAACATTCAGAGTTTTTTACTGGTCGTTGGTAGAATAGCTTTGTCATTCATCGGCTCAGCTTCCGATGAGTGTCAACCAGTTTTTGTTTTGTCGTAAACGTCTCTCTGTGCGAGTTGTGTACATTTAAATGAAATGCAGTTATTTAAATAATATTCATTTCACTTAAATACTTTAAATAATTATTTTATATGACTTTGATTGATAGTTCATTTGTAGTGTTTCAAACTGTCATGGCGTTTGCAGTCAATCAAGTCATAGTTGCACTCCAAGCAAATTTTTTTAATTGTTTTAAAGTTTATAAATTCATTAATTTGACGAATCACTTAACTTTTGTTGATTCTTTAAGCCGAGAGTTAGCAAATGTTCGGGATATAAATATGATAGAGTTCATAACACTGAAGTTGACAGATATTAAAAATTTTTTTTAAATTTTATAACAATTAAATTATTAAAAAAAAAATTAATTTAAAAATTTCACATGTGAAAATTAATAAAAATTACAAGTGAAAATTTTTGGAAACATTTTTTTAGTGTAATTAATTCGTTAAAAAAATTTTTAAAATTGACAGCTGACCGCTAACTTCAGTATTATTAGAGTTCATGATAGTAGGAGTAGCTGACATAGGTAAAAAATTTAATAAAAATTAAGTTAGCCGACATTTAAAAATTTTAATAATTTATTTTATTGAAAAGTTATTTAAAAAAAAATTAAAAGAAAAAATTTCACACGTAGAAAATTTTAAAAATTACACATGCAATTTAAAAAAATTTTTTTTTTGTTATAATTTAATAAATTAAATAAAATCAAACTTTTTTTGACAAACTAAATAGTATTAGATAAAATAATTATTTCGAGAACGTATTTTTTCCGATTTTTTGTAATGTAAAAAATAATAGTTTAGTTATTTATACAGTCCTGTTCTATTATTTTTGCAGAACAGTGGTAAAAAGTGTTTGACATCAGTGATTGACAGTCAGAATATAATTGGAGTAGACAAGTAGCAGACTTCGATTCCTGCAGCAGCAAAGCAGCTTAATCATCATCATCATGACCACCATCGTCATCTGGCATCGGCCGGTAGGGAAATAGCAGTTAAGTGATGTATTTTAGCTGATGGATCAACCCTTCTGCACATTATTTTTCTACCGAGGTTTGTTAATGCTTTCAATTGCATTTTTTTTTTTTTTTTACAATTCTGATTGATCCATATTATGCCATTTTCTCGCTCATTCTGTCGGCAACATCGGATTCGATTGTAAAATGTTGAAAACATACAAAAAACACTGCTTGATATAATTGTTAGGTGAATACTATTAATATTTTATAAACATAATTATTTTTCATTGCATAAAAGATGATTTTTTATAAAATTACTGAAATCTGGAGAAAATTGTAATGTTGGTACTAGGAATGGGCGTCAAAAAAATAGTAAACATTTCAACTGTCAAATCATTTTACAATAATCCCATTACACAAAATGGTTTTTTATTTACGACAATTATTTAAAGTGTAAAAGTTATTTTTGTAGTGAAAAAAGTTTTAATACTCAAGAATTAATTATAGTTTTTTTATTTTTATTTTTATTTATTTTCGTCTTGTAGGTTATGTTACCTATATGACAAATTATTTTAGTAAGTAAATTATTTAATTATTTTTTAATTAACAATTTTATTTATTTATCATTTTTGATGATAAATTTGGGTAATTATTTTTTTTTAATCTAGAGTAATTTATTCAAATAATTTTATAAATTATTAATTAATATTTATTATTTAGGACTGAAAGTGCTGGAGTTCGAGATTATAATTTAATAAATTTACAAACTACAAAAATGTCTGAAGACTTGCAAGAAAAAATATTTTTATTCCAATTTCCCACTTGTACGACCAATCAAAATTACACATTGGAAATACCATTAAAGATTCCATACAATGGATCAATCAAGGAGTTGACATACCGAATAATGAGCGCATTTAAATTGCCTTGTTATGTCAAGAAAGATTTGTTAAATTCTCTGGAGCAGACAGTAAAAAACTGGACTCAAAATTACTATGACGAGCGAGACGAGAAGTTGATAAAATCCGCCAGGAGCGGAGAGATAGATTTAGAAAAGATAATTAAAAACTGGGAAAAGGCTTACAGAGAAAAGACAGCAGAGTATGCTCAGCCCATGGGGACTACTGACGAGGAATTATTCGCGGCAGCTTACCATAAACTCGTACACTCACCTTCCCTGGAACCGATTTTACAAGCTGAACACAAGTATGGTAAAGATGTTACTGATGTTATTCACATAAAAAATTCAGAATATGATCAGTTGACTCAAAAGTAAGTTTTTTGTTAAATTTATTTGTCAATAATGATTATTAAATATTTTATTTTATTTTATTTTCAGACAAACAGAGGAAATGCGAGTAGCTGTTGAAAAATTAGAACTAGGATCGACCGAAAAATCTATTAATGAAATGGCTGCGAGACATTTTGAAGAGCAAAGTTTATTGCAAGGTCACTGGGGATCTAGAATAGATGCATTGAAGTTGGAACAGAGGAGACAATATCGCAACTGGATCATGAGATTACTTGAAGAGCAGCAGACAAATATGCTGCCGACTCCAGTGTAATTTTATTTAAACTTTAATTTTTTAATTTAAAACTTGATTAAAAATAATTGACCGCAAAATTAGAATTTATTAAATTTTTTTTTTAATTAGAGGATCGCCAGTAGTTCCAATGCCTTTTGTAGCAGCAACATTGGAAACCGTAGAAGCTAAGGAAAAAATAAAAACATCAGACTACCCTCAACTGGAAGAGAGTTTTACAATCCACTTGGGGTCACAAATGAAGCAGATGCATAACATCAGAATTTTAACCGGTGATGTTTTAGATTTCTGTCGCACTAAGAATAATTCTGCCAGGTATTTTTTATTTATTTAAATCTTAAATTTATAAAATTTATAAAATAATTCACGAGTTATATATAGACACAAAAATAAATTTGTAGCATAATATATGTAATTGCGCTAACTAGTTTACATATTATGTGTATCATAAGCATAAATTATATTAATTTGTTAATCTTATCGCTTGTTTATCATAGTTCCATGTTTACGAATTTCTATATAGAAACTTTTGAAATTTTTAATTACTGCTATCTCAAACTTTATGATAAAAACATTCAATTGGGATTAAAGAATCTAAAATTTCATTTATAATTGATGCATAATAATTGATATTAATTTATTTTTTAAGTATGGAACCAACTCCTCAAAGATTGCAAACAGCATTAGGATTGTACTCAAATGATTTGTGTGGAATTGTCGTTCTAAGCGACAATCATCTAGGAAGTTACTCGGGCATAACTAAAGGTTTGAATACGATTAATTTTAATCATAAATTTCTTGCTATCAATTAGTATAAAATTAATCTAATTTTTATCGATAAGCATAAAAATAATTTACGCAATAATCCATTCAACCATCACAAGACTGATCTCAATGAACTTTTATTCGTAGAATTATCAACTATATGCCAGCTTACTACGGAGTTCCATTTTCCATCAATGGAAGAGCAGTTGGAAAAAATACGCGATGATGTCAAAGAAGCTGTCGCTTGGAGACAAGCTCATCATAAAGATACCAATGATTTACCAGTAATTTTATTTGGTTATTAATTTAATTAATGATTTAATATTTTATAATTTTTTTATCAATTATTCAGGTCAAAAAGTCAACTTTGAGTAAGTCGCTACAAACTGGTGATGTTTTTATTACAAGACATTCCAATTTAGCTCAGGTTCATGTTGTATTTCATATGGTTATTAATGATTCACTTAGATCAGGTATTTTTGCCAATTTGTCTTGTTATTTATGGACAAACTAATATTAAAATTTTTTTTTCTTAGGAGATATAAATTCAAGACATCCAGCAATATTGGGATTGAGAAATATTTTAAAAACAGCATGTTGTAATGACGTTACAACGCTTACTATTCCTGTCTTATTAGTACACGAAATGACAGAAGTATTTTTTATTAATTAATATCTTTATTTTTATTTATCACTCGCACAAGGAGCGAAGGTCTTAAAACTTGACCTTGAATAATCAAAAATATTTATGATTAAAAGTTATAAGCATGAAATTAAATTTGTGAATTTAAAAATGATCCAGTTGTTGCATAAATACAATTGTAGATATTTTTTTCAGTAATTTAAAATTAAAATTTTCTTGTGCGAAAATTTATTTATTAATGATTATAATTTTCTAGTGTTATTAATGAGTAAAAATTTTTTTTAACATAGGATATGACAGTAGCCTGGTGTACAAAGCGCGCGGAACTTGTTTACAAGTGTGTAAAAGGCTTTATGATCGAAATGGCTTCGTGGGGAGGAGCTGAACTAAAAAATTTACAGTTCCTTGTACCCAAAGGCATGTCCGAAGAAGTTTTTGGGACTTTAGCAACGATGTTACCCAGTATTTTTCGTGTATCTAATCCGTTGGTATTCAAAGTATCCAACGCGCCAGTTACTCCGAAAAAATAATTCTATTTTTACTGCTTTTTTTTTAAAATCTAGGTGGATTTTTTTTTTTTTTCAGTAAAAAAATTTCAAGAAGTATTATCACAAAATATATATGTATGTATTGAAAATATACAAGAAAAATCTGTGATTATTTGCTCATTTTTTATTATAAATTTTAATTAAATCAATGAAGAGGTTAATTAAATTCAGTGCAAGAAGATAAGATTGCTAAGTGCAATAAATAATTATGAGTGATTGTCACTTCATTTATAATTTAATTTTCAATTCATCACAAATGATATTTACAATTATTTTTTTTTATTCTCACTTTGATACTATTACTCATTAATAAATTGTAAATTGTAATTAATGTAATGTAATGATCATATATTTTATACATGTATATAGTAAATAAATCTATAAAACGCCATGAAAATATTTATTTTAGGTCACCATCACTTGATAAAATTAATTGTACGGAAACAAAGCGTTGAGATAATGCTAGAGAATAATAGAATCAATTTTTATTTAAAAAATAAAGTTTTAGAGATGAATTTATTTATAGGAATAATATAAATATAAATAATGGGTATTTATAATTATTATCACGTGTTATCTTTAAAAAATGGTACATTAGCCCCACAATAATGAACTTATGACCTAATCGCCAAGTCTCGCGCGGGTCTTGGATCTCGGGTTTTAGTTTTAAGTCGTCATTCTTCGTCAAACTCATTGGACTTAGATCCCGAGTTAATCGGGATAAAATTACTTTAATTTTTTAAATTTTATTTTAAATTTAAATAAAAAATGTGGTTTAATTTTTTGGTTTTTGTTGTGTGTATTTTTGGTGTACAGTCGACTGTGGTGAGTGTATATTTTAATTTATAAATCAAGTTAATCGAATTAAATACTGAAATTAAAAATACAATTAATTTAAATAAACTAAAATCGTCAATTTGTCTAAATTTAAAATTATTCATAATTGCAGGTGGATTTATCCCACAAAGGATTAAAAAAAGAAACTTTTTTCGTTAATCTCCAGCGACAACTAAATCTTCATGAAGTGACGAATTTAATATTAAAAGGAAATCAATTTGACAGTTTCCTCGACTGTTCGACGAATCTAGATCACTTGAAATCGTTAGATTTAGCAGAAAATCATTTGCAAAGATTTTTCTTTCTCTGCAAAGATGAGTATAATTTGGAGTATTTAAACGTGAGCCACAATCATCTGGAATACATCGACGATTTCGCGCTTAATAATCGAACGTCTAAATTAAAATTGCTCGATCTTTCGTGGAACAGATTGAGTGTCATCAACGAGACTATGATCGAACATATGAAGGTATTTTATTAATTAATAATTTTTTATTTGAATTTCAAGTCAATCATTTAATATTTTTTCTAGATCCTGGAGTATTTATCAATAGCGCACAATCCTGTTAATGATATCCACGAGAGCGCATTCATAAATCAGCAAAATTTAGTGCATCTAGATATGAGTAACGTTTCAGCTTCATTTATACCAACTTCATTATTAAAACCGCTGACGAAGCTATCATTTTTAAACATTTCGTTCAATCCAATCGAAACTTTGCCTTTTTTACCAGCATTGTTGACAGAACTTGATATCTCCGGTACAAATATTCTATTCATCAGCGAAATTTCGCTGCCTCATTTGTCGCGATTCCATTTGAACCACATGCCGAATGTAACAGAAGTTGTATTAAACGACTTCGAAAATATTACCATGTTGGAAGTATTGTCATTTGAGAACTGCAAAATGCTTACGGAATTCCGAACCTGGCCTCCCAATAGCAGACTTTTACCACATCTGAGGTACTTGTCTTTAAAAGGAAGTGCTCTGGAGACACTGGATGAAAATCTGAGACCGATTTTGCAGAGAACGGCTGAAGTTGATCTTCAAAATAATCCATGGCACTGCGATTGTCGGATGCAATGGGTCAATCGATTGAATATTTCCAACGATCTTAGTCGTGAAATTAGGTAACAGTTTCAATCAACCAATTAACATTTCATAGCAGTTAATTCATTTTTACAGCGCAATAAAAGTTCAAAAATAGTAATAAAAGCTTTATTCGGGATTTTGGTCTTAGGGTGTAATACAAATTTTCTACAGTCGGTATTAAAGATTCTTTGATTGTAAAATTGACTTATCATAAATTTTTGTCGGTAAGTTTTTTATTTTTATTCAAATCTGATTGATGTCGCTTCAAGCTCTTTAAAGCTTTAAATAGAGTTTTTATTACTATCAATGATAATTACAATGAATATTAATCAACAGTTAAGTGTTGAATAAATTTCTAATTATTAAATCAAGCACAAATCAATGAAAATTTACATATACTTTAATAAATAATTAATAATCAAAATCTAATTAATTACAGATGTAAAACACCAGAGGAGCATGCGAGTATATTATTATCAGCAATACCAAATCGCGAGTTAATATGCATTGAAATATTAAGCTCAGCTTATCTAGCAATATGGGCATCAATATCGATCATAATACTCGCACTCACCCTCGCCGGAATGTACCTCTTATGGCGAAGTCCTCTCCGTCAATGGATTCTCCCAAAACGCGGGGGTGACACAGTTTCATATAAAAATGTAAAGGAATCCTCGAACGATTTGATAAGAATTCTAGTCACCGATGACCACGCCGAGGATTGAAGATTAAATTTCAACAAGAAAAAAATTGTACAATATGTTATTAAATTATATATTTTTTTTCTTTTTTTTTTTTTTTTCTACCTGCGTTGCTTATTTATCCACGAAAGGTTGAGTGTCTTAAAGGGCGCAAACAATAATTTAGAACGCATTATTCAGCGCGTATGGATCTGAATAGATGCTCAACATTGACGTTGATGCACAAAAGCCAGAAAAACATTCTGATTTACAGTTCATTGAGTAAACTATTACCAAAGCGAACGATAATCACAGCCCCATTTCACCCTATCCTTACACGAGAACAACAAACGAGACTCTCTTCCTCCACTGTTACTTTTTTCCTCTCCGTTATATCTAAATTTAAATTGAAATTGTTGATACGGGAGAAGAAAAGAGATAAGAGAGAAAGAGAGAAGAGTCAAGTCGAGTCTTCTGAATGAAAGTTCACCGTGCGAGCCATTTCTTACACTTTCAATCAACCAACCCCTTTAACAAATTACTGTGTACTTTTTTTAGCTACAATATTCACATATATGTTTTTATATTTATATGTATGAAAAGATTTTACCACAAAAGTAAGGGTTGACTGCTTTTAAATAACTTTGAGGATTATTGATTTTATTAAAAAGTATTTGTCGATTTTTTTTCTTTTATTTCATTTTATTAGACTAACGTTTGCGATCGATCAAGCAAATTGATGACCTATTTTTTGATAAACTCTATCCATGTTTATAATTTTATGAAACAAAATTACAATAAAAATTAATTTCCTTTGAGGTGGCCGAATTTTAAAAAATCTTACCAGAAAAAATTTTATGAGTTAAAATTTTTAAATATCAAAACTTGAAGACTCTTAAAAAATTTAACTTTCAATAATTAGATTAAATTTAAAACTATAAATTTTCAAATTATTGATTTTTTAATTTTTTTTTTATCGTCATTTAATAAGTTTAGAAAATTTCAAAAAAATAATTTTAATACTCTTATTAAAAAAAATTTTTCCATGCAATGCAAATAATGAATAATTTTTTTATTCTGTGGTTTAAGAGTGGTCAGATAAAATGCGTTAATATATGTATAGATATATGCGTATTAAGATCGTCAGAAGCCTTGACATGAACGGTGATCGCGTGCGATGTAGCGATGAGCCTTTGTGCTAAAGTATGATCTTCCTACGGGAAGCATATCGAGTTACACGTTATACGTGTGCTTAAACCCATCATATTCATATTATACATATAGTATGTATTATATACTACAGAAGTGCAGTGCATAGCAGTAACAGTAGGCTACTTCATCATATATATAATGCAAACACATATATGTCAAATTCGCTGCTTATGTGTTATACGTATACAGAGCCCGTATCGGCTCTCGATTTACAATATATTAAGTCTGTATCGGGATAATATTGCATACCAATGTCATATTTGATGATCCGATATATCTAACCATATTTCTTTCTTTGTATGTGTTATATATACATTCATATATTATACCGTAGCAAAGATGTCAATTTAATCAAAAGTTTAAAAATAATTTAATTGACTGCAAATTTTTCTTACATACAAAAAAAATTAGGAAAGCAATTAAAAAAAATTTTTTTCGTCGTTTTTTTTAGATTTCTCAAAAAATTTTTTTATTTTTCTTTACTACAATATTTGTGTAAATATATATAAATTTTACTAAAATATTTATGTGAATCACTATAAATATTAAACACATTCGTGATTACAATAAATTCATAAAACGAATTGATATTTTTTCCAATGAAGTGCGAGCGTAGTGCGATCCTGTAAACAAATGGTGTTATAAAAATAAAATGAATAAAATAAAATTAAAGAGCGTTGTATCGGAGATTGTGGATGTGAATTGTTAAAAACCACAGTAATACGGATATTTTGTTTTTTAATGGCGGTGGTGACGTTGCCGAGTATTTTTTGGCCAAGGGGATTTTATCTGATTAAACCGTCATGGAAACATGGGGTTACGCGTGTAAGCTGGGCTATACGCGCGTCCATGGGGAACATCGAACAACTGAATAATGAAAATAAAACCCACGATGTTATCGTTAAGCACTGAGGGATTACCAACGCATCAGCGCGTCCCCGATGAACTTACTCAGTGCGCGACGTACCAGTACTAGTACCTACATGCTACACTTTATACTCCACTCTTGTATGCTATCCGTACACTCTACCGTTAACGTTACATGCTATGCTCACTTCTATGTAAATCTATCACATCGTACTTTTACATGTATATGTAAATAGGTTTTCAATTTATTTACATGATAGTCGGAAAAATGTATACTTGAATTCCGTCAGAAAATATCAAGCTTTTTTTTTTGTCATATATTTTTTTTTATTTCAATTTTGAGAAAATACTTCGCTTATTATTTTTTATTTTTCTTCACTGATTAAAATTTTAACTTCATTCAAGAGAAAAAATCTTGAAATTAAAAATAATTAAAAAAAATTTTTTTTTCTTGAATTGAAAAATATTTTTTATTTAAAAAAGTTTTCTTAGCTTGAATAAATTTTACTTGATAAAAAATTCTGTTATATAATTTTTTGTTCCAAGAATTTTTTTCTTGAATCAAGTTAAATTTTTTTTCAGTACATTTATTAATTTTTAATATACTAAGCGAATAGAATTTAGCGATGAATTAACGCTAACGCATTTACGATAAAGTTATCTTCCATATGCCTTTCTAATAAATACGTACCATGTATTCTGTATTATGTTTATATATATATATATATATATATATATATATATATATATATATATATATATATATATATATATATTAGGGTGATTCAAAAAAAAAGAATATTTTTTTTTTCGTTTGGTACTCTGAAAAATAGGTTCCTAGACACCTCTAAGAAAGCCTCTCCAAGCATGAGTTCTTAATTGTAACGGGAAGGTCCTCCTTCTTACAGTTTTCTATTTTTTCTTATTATCAGATAGAAAAATTTATATCTCGCTTCCAACTACTTGAAAAAATATCTTGTTCCTTAGATTTTGTAGGAAATTGAATGCTCTACAAAAAAGGTCTCTTACGATTTTTTCGTAAACCCAACCGTTTAAAAGATATTAACGGTTAAAGTTTGATTATTTTTGGGAAAATTTTTTATTTCTTATGAATTTTATAACTCAATGAAAAAAAATCATTATGAATGATGAAACTCATAGTTTTGTAGGAAATTTACTGCTCTATAAAAATGGTCTCTTATGATTTTTCGATCAAGTTGAGCGTTTACGAGATATTCATCGTCAAACATCAATGCATATCAATTTTTCTAGTTTTTGATCAATAATTCGAAAAATTTCAATTTATTCTGTGAGTTTCAAGGAAATTTAGACAAATTTGAGTTTTTATTATAAAAGCAACTCCTATAGATGTTTTCTGTTCAAAAATTCATTTGAAAGTTTTTATTCTAATAATATTTTTTTAATTTTATCTTTAATAATTTAAAATCTTAATCGCGTTGTCATTTATTATTATGAAATTTGTTCAGTGCGTATTTTTAAATTGTTTTTCACAAAATATACATAAAATTTTCGTTCGAGGGGATTTTTGTTTTGAATTCCATTTCTTCTTCTGTTTGTCTTCTGAAACTAACGCCATCTATGTTTTTTACTCTCAACTATCTTCAGTATCTACCCATTTCATACCGTATTTTCAGTGTTCCTAAAACTGATCATCTTGAATACGTAATAAAATAATTCATTTTAAATAAGTCTTATAATCATCACATAAATTTATTTATCATCAATTAACCTACAATGAATAAAGAAATACGTTTTATCGGAATACCTCTACAAAGAATTTCGGAACGTAAGTTACCAAAAGTGAAAGAGGTTATGCGTGTGTTTTTCTACCAACTTAAAATTTTAAAGTATTCAATCAAACAAAGTGCTAAAAATTCAGTTGACCAAGTTATTGAACTGTGGAGAAAAAATCAGATTCCAACTAGTGGAGCTCCTAATGCAGTCAAAAATTTCTTCGCTATCACAGTCAATAGTTAAAATTACAAAAAAATTTCGATAAAAAGAATTCAGCGCAAAACCAAAAGGAAATGAAATTTCAGACTGATCTTGAACAATTATTCGACATTGTGAGCGAAAAATCCTTAAAAGTGCTTGATGATAATATTAGAAAGTTGTATTTGGATCAAAAATTCGGTACCCATAAAGAGATTCTTTCTAATAATGTACCTGTATCAAACTTAACCACAACTATGATGGGAATAGATGAGAGTAGTAAGTATCTGAGATATTTAATTATTATAAAGTCAGGTAGTAGTGTAACTTTTCATAGATGACTAGATGACATTTGACTAGACAATTTTTGGAGTCCTTTCTTAATTATTTGTCATCAAAATGAATAAATTCTATACATTTTCTTCGTTTAATTTATAAAACAGATCTTATTCCAGACTTAGATCAACCGTCTACCAGTCATGCGATTGTTCCAAGTGAAAAATCAGAGTCGTTCTCTACGTATACATTAAGTGGAGTTACAAATTTTGGATCTGATTCAGAGTATGAACCTCCAATTCCGACAAAACGAGCAAAACTTGATGTCTTAACTCCTGAAGTCATTTTTGGACTCGACCGAGCTAATGTCAGCAGTAGAAATGCGATGTTTATTATTGCTCCGGTTTTACTAGCAGTAGGTATTAAAATTGAAGATACAACGCTCAATTATAGTTCAATTCAACGAGCTCGTATGCTTCAAAGAAAAGACATTGCTAAAGGACTTAATGACAACTTTAAGACACACGATAAATACGTTGTGCATTGGGACGGAAAAATGCTGAATGACCTTGTTGGATCAAAATCTGTGGAACGGCTACCAGTTATTTTAACTGCATTTGGTACCGAACAATTACTTGGGGTTCCAAAAATGAATTCTGGGACGGCAGACAATCAAACATCAGCCATTTTATCGACATTGAGTGAATGGGGTATTACTAATTATGTTAAGGCGATGTGTTTTGACACGACGGCAGTTAATACAGGTAACTTATCAATGATAATTTAATCTAAAAATATTTAATTATTAACGTTCTAGTTTAATTTTTATTGCTTACTGAATTTCACTTTTGAAATTATTGAGAATTATTTACTCATTTGGATTTTAAATATAATCTACAATTTGTTGAAAATATTAAATTTAACGATAGTTATCTATTTTCTTTATACAGGAATTTATAACGGTACATGTAAGGCAATTGAAAAGACTTTGGGAAGAGAGTTAATGTGGTTACCATGTCGTCACCACATTTTTGAGATCATATTGAGAAGTGCATTTGAAGTATATTGGCCTGTCATCTGGGCCAAACGTACCAATGTTCGGAAGATTTAAAAATCATGGGATGAAATAAATAAAACTAATTATAAATCTGGAATTGAAGATACTGTTGTTGCTGATATCATTTTGGATAAAAAAATGAAATATCTAGTTTAATTGCACAATCCTTACAGGTATGATTTAACTGCGATTTTAAGAAAAAAATTTTCTTGTTTCTGACAAATTTTTAATTGTTTTTGATAGTTACTACAACCCCGAGATGACTATAAAGAATTGTTGGAATTGTCGTTGATTTTCCTTGGAGAAATGCCTCAAGAAGAAATTTTTTCAAACGTCCTGGTGCAATTCATCATGCTAGGTGGTTGGCGAAGGCAATTTACAGTTTAAAAATGTTTCTATTCAGAAATGAATTTAAACTTTCTAATAAAGAATTGGACGGTCTTCGGCAAATTTGTATATTTATAGTTACACTGTATTTAAAAGCTTGGTTTTCATCAACTTCTGCAACAACTGCTGCTAATCATGACTTGCAGTTTTTGAAAAATTTATTCGAGTACAAAAATATCAATTCATTGATTTCTTCAGCAACTTGTGAAAAAATGATTTTGCATTTATGGTATTTAAGTGATGAACTTGCCATTTTATCATTATTTGACGATACCGTTTCATTGGAAGTAAAAAAATATTGTTGGAGCTGTTAATACTCGTAACGGTACAGATTCTAAAGCTAAAAATTTATAATTGATAAAAACGATTTGAATTCATTAACGCAAAAAGTCTGAGTGACTTTGTTTCTAAAAAGTCTTTAAATCTCTTTAAAATCTTTGATTTACCATATGACTTCCTTGATAAAGATATTGAATCGTGGCCTACTAATGACAGTTACATTGAAAATAAAGAATACTTTAACCAATTGAAAGTTGTTAATGATTCAGCAGAACGAGCTGTTGCATTAGTTAGTGAGTATAATCAATGCTTGACAAAAAATGAAGAGCAATTCCAATACTTATTGCAAATTATCAAAGAACATCGAAAAAACTACCCAAACTGCAATAGAGGAAATTATTTACAGTAAAAGTGTACCGTTATGTTGAAAATATTGAAAATTATATGGCAGTTGATAATTAAATAAATAAATTCTTCGATAAAAAAGTGAAACACATGTGAAACACACTAAATTGAATTATATATTTAAAAAAATGCACTAATTTTTTGTTTTAATGTAATCAAACATGTCCAAGACTAAAAAAACTAATTAAAAAATAGTTCATAACATATTTCTATTCATACAAACTCAAATTTGTCTAAATTTCCTTGAAACTCACAGAATAAATTGAAATTTTTCGAATTATTGATCAAAAACTAGAAAAATTGATATGCATTGATGTTTGACGATGAATATCTCGTAAACGCTCAACTTGATCGAAAAATCATAAGAGACCATTTTTATAGAGCAGTAAATTTCCTACAAAACTATGAGTTTCATCATTCATAATGATTTTTTTCATTGAGTTATAAAATTCATAAGAAATAAAAATTTTCCCAAAAATAATCAAACTTTAACCGTTAATATCTTTTAAACGGTTGGGTTTACGAAAAAATCGTAAGAGACCTTTTTTGTAGAGCATTCAATTTCCTACAAAATCTAAGGAACAAGATATTTTTCAAGTAGTTGGAAGCGAGATATAAATTTTTCTATCTGATAATAAGAAAAAATAGAAAACTGTAAGAAGGAGGACCATCCCGTTACAATTAAGAACTCATGCTTGGAGAGGCTTTCTTAGAGGTGTCTAGGAACCTATTTTTCAGAGTACCAAACGAAAAAAAAAATATTCTTTTTTTTTGAATCACCCTAATATATATATATATATATATATATATATATATATATATATATATATGTATATATATAATATAATATAATGGAGGATGACCTAACAATAATATTAAGCTCAATCCATTGGTACAGTTACGTGTTATATCATTGTGAGCACCCTTCCCAAAGCGTCAACACTCAGCAAATCATCCCTTGTTGCCGGCAGACATTTAGTATGATTTAGTATATACATCAACCATCACCACCAGAAAATAAACTACTAACTATACAGCAGTATAAAAAAAAAATAAAGAGTATTTGACTAGTTTTAGGGGTAATGGCCGAACACATATCGGGCATTATTCCAAGGTGTGAAGGTTTTGCCCGCAAATACTTGGACAATAAGTATAAGTATGAGCGAGTAGAATGTAAAATGTGGGATTCAAAATATAATATGTTGAGTTGAGATATATCACAAGAGAGAGTAGTTATAGTGTGACTAGTCTATAGTATTGAATACGGAAAGCCGCTTACGATTGGATCAATGGCGACCGATCTATACATCCTGAATATGATTCACAGGAATACAGTAGATCTTTCAGAATTATACTATTCTGTTGTGTCTGTGTCCAAGTGTCTGGTATGGAAAATGCCAAATCGCCAAGAATTTCGGTAGCTTAAGTACATTATTATACATATAGTATATATATATATTTTTTGTGCGTGGTCCAAGTCCATCTCATGCTTTCTCACCTTTTTATTTTCTACCTAAATATTTTTATAATGGACATTATCCACGCTTTAGATTTTTGAATGAATTACATATTGTCCTGGTACTAGTGATCCGATTTTTGGGATACTTATACACTGGACTGGTCTCAGTGAAATTAAGTCTTGGAAATGCGACACGAGGCACACGTTCTTATTCATTTATTTAGATTTGATTTTTAGTTGAATAAATTTGGACAGAGAATTGAAAATAAAATATAAAATTTTTATAAATAAAAATACAAAAACATTTTTCATCATTGTGTCAAAAAAATTAGGGTTAAAATATTTAACTCAAATTACTTTGATGAAAAATTTTTTACTAAATTTTGAAAATAATCTTATCTTAAAAAAATTTTCCTACTTGATATTTCTATTTCTCTTTTTCTCTCAAATCGCGTTTTCATTTTCCATTGCTGACATTTAAAGTAACTTCAATAATCAAATCAACTGGTTTAATTTCTCCAGAGCTCGAGTTTAAAACAAACTCAGACATACATCAGTCCATCAACTTCAAAATTTCATTTAACCAAAACCCATTTATATCAGTATAATGTATCCGATCTGAATTTGCATCTACATCCCTTATACAAACCCACAACTGTTTACTATAAAAATAAACTCATAAAAAATTTGGTGGAATTAAATTTTTTCGGGTAAAAAAACAGTGATAACTTTTTGAACAAAAAAAAAACGGATAGGATCACTGATCCCAAGAGACAACTTTTCGTTAGTTTTCTCACTGTCACCGTCTGTTGTCATTCTTGATATGTATATGTGTATAATAGTACGCACTGACATTACGGGAAGTAAAAATACAGTTAATCTCAGTCCCTTGGCAAACGGTCACGTTCTTGAAGAAATATAACTCGGTCCTCAAAGCAGAGAATAAGAATGAGAAATATAAGAAGCAGGAGTAGCAAAAGCACCTGAGTCTTGTCCAGAGTCATCTCACTCAATCTTGACGTTGTAGCGTAGATTTTAAAATTTTCTATACCTACACCACTCTCTTGAGCAGGTTTGGTCTCCGTAATTACTTCCAGATGTGCCAAAATTTCATCGGTATTTTTTCCCATCACTACCAATGTATACGTTGAATGTAAATCTTTGTATGAAGCCAAATACCAAAACTTCAGACTAAAAATTTAAAGGTACGCATGTAAAGAAATATTAATACCAATACAACAGCATTCAGCTATTCACAAAACTAAGAGCGATGCACTTTACATTGCCTTATTATAAATTCTCATGGTCAAAAGTATCGTGTCTTTTTTGATTTTAAAAAGTACCTTTACTTGTCTAGGGGTATTAAAAATTCATGAGATGAGACATGAGCCGAGAGCTAAAGATACCTGCAAACTGTTGGTCCTGGTCTATCACATACTTAAAGTACCGGGTTCGCACTTAAAACTAGCACACATAAATCCAAGTAAGACTCTACCTTCAAAGTTCTTTAATTACTCTCATGGTCTTGTCGTAAGGATTCAAAATTCGTTTCAAAATATCTACCCATAATCCCGTCCAGGTATTGATTCAGTTGAGTGTATTTTGTATTGTATTTGAAGTTTTCTGACTGTATTAAAGTATTGGGATTGGGAATTCCCCGAGACTTAGATCAATGACTGTTTATTTAAAGTTATTTTTTAAAAAAAGGAATCGTAAATACCTGCAATATGCAACAATATTTTCAAAATATTTTTATTATTATTTTTATTACACTGGAACAAAAATTAACATGATTCAAGAATAAAAATGTTTGAATCATAAAATTTTTCTTCATTTAAGTAAATTTTACTCGATTAAAAATTTTTTCTGCTTAATTTAAAATAAAGAAATTTTTCAAATTTATTTTCTTCATTTCAAAATTTTTTTCTTCACTTGAGTTAATTTTTTTATCAATGTAATATTATTATTATTTCTATAATTTGAGAATTAATCATAATTAGTCCATATTTGAAAATCTAAGTTTTTATCACATTATATTTAAACTATTTTAATTTTTAATACAATTTTTAGTTGTTGAAAGTAAAGATCATCTTGAAAATAAATTTGAGGAGGTCCAGGTTCAACTCCTAGATTGGTCTTGATTCCTTAAATTTTTTTTAATATAATCTTTGCTTCCAATGAACAAAGATTGCATTAAAATTGAATTATTACTATTTTTTCGAATAGTTATTTAATTTATCTATTTAATTGAGTTCAATTTGGTTGATAGCAATTACAGCTTCAATAATTAATTAATGAATTGATATATATATATAAATATATAATAATCAAGAGTAAAGAGGATACAAAAAGAGAAGCGACATATGAGAAACCATAGGTAAGAAAATATTACGAGGATGGAATATTACAACAAACACCTCGGGGGTCTTTCGTGACTATTCCTTGACGTAACGGCGACATATGACACATTTAATGTTTATACATATTATATGTATTAAAACGATATATGGTTGGGGAATAATATCAAATTCCCGGTCACAAAGCACTTCCTTTGTCTAGTTCTTGGCGCCACTGAGACCAAAAGCTCCTCCGTCATATTTTCTAATATTTTTATTAAGTAATAGATATTAATGCATGCTTTATAAAAAATATTATTCTTGTCATATCCTTTCAACCTTGGGAAATGAAATTTTTCTATTTGGTTTATTAGGTACACACATGTTTTCATTTTTAAATATTTAATATCGTATTGTCGAGTTCGAGACCGTGGAGATGGACATAAAATGATTGCACATTAAATTTACGTTTAAACTTTATGATTCATTGGTACATGGTATTATTAGAATAAAATCTATAATATGCGGACACATATTTTATATATAAATGTGTGTATTTATATTATATATGAAAAAAAAAAGATACAACGGGTAACAGGAGAGTGTACAATAAAATGATTGTATTTGAATTGAAGCGTAAAATTATTGGTACATCTGTGGAATGGATTAAAAGCACAATAAATTCAATATAAATAGTCTCCAGTGATTGAAATAACCGTCCGCAATATTAATACTTCAAATTTATTAATTTAAATATAAATTAATGACAGTTTTTTATTTTTTTTTAACTGTTCATTCATGTTAATTTTTAACTGAATAATACATTCAAAATTTTGTCCCTTTATTACGTCTAAAAAATTTTTTTTATTTGTCTTAATTTTTTTTTTATTGAAAAATTGATAAAAATTTCTTTCCTTCTGTCAATCATTTCGAAAATTAAATATCAAAGTAACATAATTCCTTCAAGCTAAATCCCGTCTCCGCCTTTAGAAATTAAAAAAATTATGACTAAATTATAACAGAGCATATTTCCCATTAGCCCTCATTAACAACCTTACTTTTAAAAATGCAGTCAAAGCCCCATAGATAAATAGTACCACATAATATTCCTCTTAAAAAAATGAAAAAGTTAAACAAACAGAAATTAAGTTGCAACGGCGCCACAACAGATGGGCCTTGTCATCTTGAGCAATTTAAACCTGACAGATATCTTTCTTCTATTTCTCCACTATACATCCTACTCATATATATGAAACATATAAAGTATAAAGTAGTAAAGAAAATTTACCTCAGCCTCCAGCTCGAGCTCGAAATTTCGACGTTTATACACACACTCTCCGTATAAATCTCGTTCCGTTTCTCCCGGCATTCTATATACTTATATATACAACACAGTATACCAGAAAAGCTTGAGTTGGTTATAGCTTGGGAGCATGGGGTTGTGGATGCTCCCGGGTCTCCTGAGCAAACATCTTGGAGTAGAATGCCGAGACGCATTTCCTCGGCGCCACTTGCATCGCCAAGTTTACAACCTAAATTGACTTCTTGATCCAGTGACAAGCTGGCAATATTAAACTCACTCCTCAGTCCTACAAAAATCACCGAGCTTGCAAGCTTTCGACAAATTTATTTCCCCTTACTAAATGATTTCAACCGAATTTACAGCTCTTTATTTGTTAAATGTATATTATATTTTATTTTTTTAGTTTTAAATTCAAATATCGGGGCACTCAAAACCTGCTAGCTTATTTATGAGATCAACCCCATTAGAAAGCCGTTAAATAATGAAACCACCACATTATTTGAGTTCATAGTTCGCGAAACTTAAAGCAGATTATCCTCAGTACATATAAATTTTTCGTGTGAATCGGCCTCATCTAAATTTACTTACATTACTTTTATTTTTAATTTCAGTATTTAAATCTTACCTTTAGAAAATATTCAAAGCTTGCACTTTAAAAGTTTGGAGTGAATTTTAAATCTGAATTTGCCATTTGTAATTTAAAATTTTTTTAAATTAAATCAATCAGTCGATTCATTTTAAATTTTGAATTTTTTTCTCCCTCTCACAAATTTTCTAGAACCAAAATTATCTTCAAGTAAAAATTTATAAAAATTTATATGCACAATGAAGTCAATAGAAATATAAAAATTGTGAAGCTTACCAAAAAAATCTACTTTTGGACAAATCCGTGTTTACTCCCGAAATTCCTGCAGTACCTATAGGATTAAAAAAATTTCCCACGCAACAAACAACAGACCCAAACCAGCAAGTGACTAATTGGGCCCGTATATTTACTTGCCATTTAAACCATGTCTGCGCTTCAGGGGTCCTTTAACTATTTGCTGGTTGCCTATTGTCGGTTTCATCTTCCAGCTATTCTCTGTTCTTTTCTGTATCATCTGTTTTCTTATTTTTTGTCAGTCATTCAGTCTTAGTCTAGCCATTCGAAGTGTAAATTCAGGTACTGTGTAGCATGTACAGCCTATATTCATCCGTCGTCTAAGTCTAATCACTAACCGCAATTGCATTTTAGCAACCAGGGTAAATCCGTTGGCAACAGAGACAGATCTTCCACTAATACTAATACTTCGGTTAACTACATTTAATATTTATATTCTACACTAAAAGCCAAAGGAATAGGCTTTTAAATCGTCTTCTAACTCAAGGATTCGGTGTCGGTGTGTTTTAAATTTTCCCAGTTCAGATTTTCTCTCGTATCTGGAACATTTGTTCTGGATTTTCGATGCCAATCCATTAAAATATCATGCCCTATTTTATATTAAAAATTGTACAGAGTTGTTTTAAATTTGGCTAATAATTAAAATTAATTACTTGTCAGTTTAGAATTCTGCATGTTAATTACTTCCATTTCCACTGAAGATTTCGCATTTAAGCTTATAACATGACACTCTATTCATCCTCTGATGATGTCAAGAGTCCAAGTTAAGTTTTGAAAAAAATTTGATAGATTGTTACTCCGGTCATAAATAAAATGAACTTTTATAACATTTACAACTCGAAAAAAGAAAGAAAAAAAAGAACATACTGTCATGTCTTTTGGAAAACTTATATGCATTATAATAAAAGGTATCTTGGGTAAATTACTTCCAGATGTTTGTCTCACCATGTCCTTTTTTCGTGTTGTACATTGAGTACTTGTCTCTTGTCGAATCAATGCATCCACTTCAACCTTCAGTGCTAATGTCATAGATCCTTTCACAGCCTTAATATGAGTTTGTATTTACAATATCATATTTATTACACGTCTTTTTTTATTTAAAAATAGTTTTTTATTTTAGAATAATTAAATTAAATTATTATATAGTGGCATGATTGTAATTCATATTTCACTGAAATTTGGAGACTGGAAATTCGAGTATTTGGCAAGACTGGATCCGGCCGGAGGGATGGAGAGTCTGATGTATGATTTTCATCCTTATGTGTGATGTAGACTGCATACATAAATCCGCGATATGGATTTATGCATGAGATATGTATACAGCACGCTCAATAAACCGTGCATGTTGTAAAGTATGTGCGTCGCGACATTTTGGCATCGAGACAAATTTTGATATCTGCTGACGATGAATTTATTGGAATTTTTTTTTTGCTCGGTGTAAATATATTTTTATATTCAATAATATTTGGTGGAAAGTTTTTTGTATGGGATTTTGAAAATTTGAGTTTTTTTTTAATTTTTTAAAAGACAAATCAAATTGTCCCAAATTTAAAAATGTCTTCAAAGCAACATTGCTATTAATTAACAAAGCCCAAACTTATCTTCATCACTCAAACTGGACATAAGTATGCACTATCTAAAGTTTATCTGACAAAACGTAAATAAAAATTATGATTGCCGCCTTCACTCCAGTGAAATGTTATCTTCTCCTGGAAGTAAAATGTAAGAGTGCAAAGAGTAACACATAAGGACATGAACACCTTCGGCAGCATTATCAGCGTACTCAGTGATGGTGACTGCTGACTGCACCATATTTAACCCGTCAGCAACTCGCATCACATATTGTATATATAAATTGGCGAGAGTTGGAGCTACAGCGTTGGACATACAACATGGAGCAACACCAATATAAATAGAGCATACTAACAAGCAACAACACAACAGAGAAACCTCTACTCCGGGATAATACCGGGAGCTTTATTCCCAGTGTGGGGATAATTAAACTCGCACAATACCGAACGGTAGCCAGGAGTGTACAGGAAGAATAGTTGCCATGACGACGAGGATGGGATCCGGCCAATCGGGTTGAGTTCTCTGGGCGTGGCCTCCTGATTGGCTGCCCGGAGATCCCCTCGTTTACTCTAAAACGCAAAGCCAGGTGTCTCGAACGTGGGGGTGAATCCCACTCCTGGTAGTTCCTTTCCTTTCCTTTCTATTGCTGGTAGTGCGGAAAGTATAGAGTAGTGTGTATGCTCACTGCAACGCGACCTATGTAGGTAGGTAGATAGATAGATAGACAGCGGACAGGGGGTAGGGGATAGAGGATAGAGGAACGAGTGTGAGATATAGGAGTATAGGAGTCTGGGTACATCGGGACGGACAAACGTATCATGTGGGGCAGGGCTGAGCCCGAGATGCCGGGTTGTAAATGAAACCAGTTTGCTATTCGATACGATCGAGGCAACAGTAGGTCTGCTGCTTAGCTTCCCGAAGAGATAGTTTACCTGACTTCATATCATATCCTGCCTACCAAAACAACCGAACCTATTTTTGTCATCACCAATTCGAACACATTTGACTATTTGATCATTCGCTTCCAAAAGGAACATCAACATCGGTTTTTTTTTTTTTAATTTGAGTTATCAATTAGTTTGTTGTGATTTACACCAGTTGTTTGTTGGAATCAAACGTCAGAATGCCTTATAGCTGATGTCTGATAGTTGGTCAAAAATAAATAAAGTTTTATCGGTTTGGATTTAAGTGAAAAAAAGAAAATATGTTTTGACAACTTTGGATTTAAAGACAAATTTTGGAAAAGTGTTGTGTAAATGTTGATAAAAAGTCAAAATGACTGACTCAATAAAAGTGGTGAGAGCCTGATCAATATGATAACGAAAACGGGAGGAAAAAATAGTTTGATTTTGTGTAAATTAAGAACTATCGTAACTAAAAAAGTGATCTTGAATGTATAAAGTTGGCTATCACCCGTACCATCGCAAGATGTCAGCAGTAGCACCAGCTGGAACTGGATCCGCAGTGAGCAATACTAATGGCCCGATAGTCCCAGCCCCGATGTTCGCGTTGCCCACATTGTCCTTCACAGTTACCCAGGTGGCGACTGTTTGCGAAACCCTGGAAGAAAGTGGCGATATTGAGCGACTGGCAAGATTCCTCTGGAGCTTACCTGTCGCCCATCCCAACATCCAAGAGCTCAATGAAAACGAAGCGGTGCTGAGAGCACGTGCTATTGTCGCGTACCACTCGGGGCATTATAGGGAGCTGTACTCGATATTGGAGAGACATAAATTTACCAAAGATTCCCATGGAAAGCTCCAGGCGATGTGGCTGGAAGCTCACTACGCGGAGGCGGAAAAGTTGCGCGGAAGACCACTTGGTCCCGTGGACAAGTATAGGGTGAGGAAAAAATTTCCTTTGCCCAGGACCATCTGGGACGGAGAGCAAAAGACTCATTGTTTTAAGGAGAGGACTAGATCTTTGTTAAGAGAGTGGTATCTTCAGGATCCGTATCCTAATCCTGGGAAAAAAAGAGAGTTAGCCGCTGCGACGGGGCTTACGCCGACCCAGGTCGGGAATTGGTTCAAAAACCGACGGCAAAGAGATCGCGCTGCTGCTGCTAAAAATAGGTATGTTTTCTTTTCTTTTTTTTTTATTTTTTAAAAAAGTGTTTTTTAAATTAGAGAATTAAGAATTAAAGAAATTTTTTTGTGCTTGATTTTTTATCAAAAAGTGTTTGTTTAATTTTATTTCATTGTCGAATGAAATTCAATAAAACATTGCTGCAAAATTTTTTGCGCTTCTTGTAATCAAACAATTTTTTTTTTTTATGGCTTTAAAAAAAATTATTTCAAAATTGTGACATTAAATAAAATTTCAATCGTTTCGAATTTCTAAAAAAATTGTATATTAAAAAAAACTTTTGGTAGTATTTATCGTAGACAACAATGAAAATAAAATAACAATTACGAATGATTTAGCGGTTTGTCCCTCAAACAAAATAAATGTTCTCCGATTAGATACGAAGCGAATATGCTGGCTAAGTTGTGGCGTGTTATCCTTAACAAACAAGTACATGTATTATATAGAGTATATAGTATTTTGGGCGCAGAGATTGTTGTACACATTAGAGAATACGGTTCATACCAGCAGTAAGTTTCTCAGTCCCCTATGTGATGTCCTAGTGATGTGAAAACTACGAGTACTAGTAGAGAAAGTGGAGATAAAAGGACGAGGGTGGTGTAATTTCATTTAACTCGCCGACGGAGGGTCGCTGCCGACGGCGAGTTCTCTCGATTTTCAAATTATGTATCTTTAAAATTCAATTTCGGCGCTTTCTATGGTTATCATAAACCAGCCCGGAAATGTGTCTTAACCTCGTTTTTTATAAAATAACCACTGAAAAATAGTTTTTAATTAATTGTTTTTAAATTTTCATTTAATTCTCGTCTTTTGTTGCTTCTGGTTTAATTTCTTTTAGATTGAAATAAATATATATTATTTTATACATTATTGAAAGAGCGTGCATTGTTTTCTTGATTACTTCAATGGTTCCCGGTACAGGTGGCTTTGTAATTTGACACTATTTTAGTCATTATTCAATTATTTGTCAGTGACAAAAGATTTTCAACACTGCCGGTTTTTGAAAGCTTCTAAGTCTAGAATAGCATATGATACAACATAATAGTAATAGTCAGCATAATTAGAAGTACTAGCATTATATTATATTATTGTTGTCCTTTTGCTGGGCGCACCGGAATTTCCCTGCCAGTGATTTATGCCTGGAATTTCCCAGGCAAACTTTCATAAATATAAGAGTCTTAAACCATTACTTACATTCCCCAAATAGAATTGCCAATTGTTCAGGTCAAGAGGTATCTATATCCTTCTGGTACAGGTAACATGAGGTAGAAGGTATCTATGTCCTGAAGTATCTCTAACTCTCACTGCAATTGAGGTATGAAGTACACATTACTTGAACAAGTACGCCCTAGTTCGTATCAGCTACAAGCTACAATACTGGGAAAATTAATGAATTAATAGTTACTATGCATTGGCTTGAAGGATTATTACAAAAGCAATCATTGTCCGTCGATACTATAATAAATTATTGCTTGAATTTCAGTTTCGATCTCTGTTGAAAAAATATATGCTAATATATAGTAGGAAAATTTCGGGAAATGAAAATGATAACGAGAGTTAGTTTTTATGTTACACTGAATTTTTAAGCCGAGATTATTTAAATCTTTTACTAATGAAATAGTTTGGTGGATATAAAGGCTTTCTGAAAATTTCGGGTAATATAAATGGTATTAAAATAACTTTCAATTGTGTTTTAGTCGGATTTTTATTTTTAAATAATTTTAGATGTTTTTTTTTTTTTTTTTTTTTTTTTTTAGGAAATAATAAACAAGTATGTCTAGGTTAGAAATATTTATTAATATAGTAATTGATTTTTATTTTGAATAATTTTCCAATTCTATAAATTTATCACGAGTAGAATTTTTTTTAAATATTTGATTTTTCTTTTTTTCAATTTAGTGTTTCTGGTGCAATAAAATTTTTTTTTAATTCACAAGTAAATTTAAAAAAATTCACCATAAATTAAAATTTTAAAAACTTCTTATAACATTGAACTAAAATTATAATTTATATAACTTCTATACAATAATACCGTTCAAATTTTTAATATTTCAGAAATATTGTAATTAAAAAAAAATTAATATTGTAATAATCATAATTAATATTCATTATTATTATTATAATTAATGTCATAATGAAAACAAATTAAATTTAAAAACCAAAACATTGATTTAAATAAAAACTGGTCATGTACTCAATAAAAAGATCCATTGTCGAAGTTAGTAAATGAAAATATATTCACAGTACTTAGCAATGTATAGAGGATAAAGTCCTTGGGTATGGATTGAGCGCCGAGGATAGGAGTTACGATATGGACACACGAGTATATAAAATCCCGAGTGCAATTTATATCTGTATATCTGTATATTCTTATAACCAGAGTACGAAAAAGAGAGTATATTTTCGCGGTCCAGCGAGCGAGTTATTCAATATGCTCAGCCCCGAAAGCCCCGGAGCAATCTTCCTATATATTCTTCATCTATCTATACAGCACATATTGCACATTTATATACTACGCTCTATACCATCCATACACCAATCTATCTCCGGCAGCAAAGCACTAACACTAAAATCTTTTCTGGTCTCATCCCATATTTCATATTTCATATCTTCCGTCTCTGACTCTACATCTTCTATACTTTTACAAGTCTCCGTCATATCAATCCTGGTCGTTGAATTTCCTTAACTTAATCCACAATATTTCAAAAATTTATATTATTTTTAAAATAATTACTTAACTAAATTATTGAAGTTCTTCACAGTGATAATTTTTGTCTTTAATCAAAGATGAAATAAGTAGCACAACCAAAATATTCCTTTAGCACACAAAATTTTCAACAGATCATTTTTGGTTCAATATTTTTACTATCTCTATCCTGCTTTTTTCTTTTCCAAGATGATACAAGATAAAAGCCTAAAGACTACTCTAAATTTCAAAACTTGAGCGCCACAAAAAAGTGAGAATCCTCACAAGACAATGACCTGAAGTCTCGGGTGTTAGAAATAACCTGCGGGCCACGTATATCCAAAAGACAAAGACGATGATTAATTTCACGTTGGATGTCTAAGGATCATTAGTGACCAGACTTTATTCCATAACACCTGCTCCAGCGCTACAGCTCTTCTGGCTCTGCACACTAAAAACAAGAATATAATAACAATAACAGTATAAAAATTCGTGCCGGCGAGTGTCTGATGAATTATTGCTGTGTTATACCGGTTTCCAACTTAGAATCAAATTCTCAAATATTTTTTTCCTTTATTCGCTATTATTTTATTTTAATGCTAATTAAAATTTCATTTTTATTCACTTAAAAATAAATTCTTTACAATATTCTTAAACTTCACTTGAATTTATTTGTATGTATGAACACGAGCATACACACATACATATTTCTAGCCACCACACTTGCTTTTAATTGCGAATTTACCAAGAGCTGTTCCAGACAGGATATTTTTACCCTCAATAGAAAAATAATTAGTCTCATAGTGACATATCCACATGGACTACTGTCCTGTTGCTGATGATCATTATTTTTCTCTTTTTATAGTGACTAATTAACGCGTAATATAAAAGGAGAGAGGGGTTAAAGCTGTCGATCCTAACCGTTATGTTTGATTTGTTTGGGAAGCTTCTCGCCCTTTATTCACACCACAACACATTACGAAATGAACTAATTTGTTGATCCAGTACATTGAAGTTCATCATTACATCTTGTCTTATTTGGATCATTTTATCCTTTCACTAATTAGAAATTATCATCGGTATGCAACCCTAGCTCATATTGCTGCTTACAAGACATTAATTAATTAATTATTTGATTGATATTAGTAAAAAAATATCTAATTTGCAATTATTAAAAAATAACCTTTTTATTAGGAAGTGTAATTTTTTATATGAAACTTACAATGTTGACATCGTAATTTTTTTTCAATTACACGAAAAGATATTTTCTTTAGATTACTATTGATCGACGGTAATCTTGGGACATTTTCAATTAATAGTATATTATTTCCGTGAAATAGAATAAAATTTTTCATAAAAAAATATTTTTCTACAAAATTAACGATAATTTTGCTATCCTTTCAGAGTGTAATATTCTTAATTCAGTCAAAAGCTTCTTCAAAATACCAAAAAAATAATTTTTTTTTTTTGACTCATTCTGAATCATGTTTAAGACATTTTTAATGATATTTTAAATGATATAAAAATACCATAACTCCGAAAATTATTGATAGATATTTTAAACAACTCAGTTATATTGTGAATTATAATTATCGCTTAGCAAGAGTAAAATTCCAATAAAATAATTTCTTTTCGGTTTTATCAACAACTTACAACCATAAAATATTTGATCATCAACATATAACCTCCGAATCCGCGCATTCATTGATAATTGACAATAAGAAAAACAACGCGGCGAAAGTCAAAGAGATAAATCGCTGATTGAGTATGAGTTTGCTCGTTATCCCGTGGAGTTAAAGGTCAATCGATACTCAAAGTATCCGACACCGCCGATTATCGAGATATATATAAATGTATATATATACATATGTAAGTACAAGTAACAACATATTACGAACTGTTGTCCGCCGATTACGTTACAATAACGATTAATAAGGATCCTTCTCGGTTTCCACTGGCTGGGAGCTAGGCAGTGTCTAATTTATTTGGATATCTCGAGTAATATCTGTAATTGTTGTCGATTATTCGATGAGGATGATGGAGATGCTGTAGGGATTTCTTCGAATATTTAACAGACTGTGCCACCTGTGATATTGAATTCCAGGGTATTGAATATCCAGTTATAGGGAATAAAGGAAAATAAATAAAGGAGCCAAGAATGAGTATAAGAAGTAGAAGAAGAGTTTCTTTCCAGATACCTTGTACTCGACATAACACGGAGCTCGAATCGAATCGAGGGCATCCTCACTGTTTTAGAGACGTGTTGTTAGTTTGGATGTAGGTATAGGTATAGTAGGATATTACTGCTGGTGCGGGTGTATCAAATGTCCCATGTGGTTTCTCGTCGTCTATGGTGTCCAGCTACCCCAAAGGCTGTTTCACGGTTAATTAAGCGGCTGACAATCTGACCACGGGACGGTTTAGCGGCCTTATATTAACAAAAAGAGCCAATAGAGAGAAGAAAAAAACAGAGATGGAGATGTAGACGTTGCTTTATTTTATTTTATTTTATTTATTATAAGTATTGGGATGATGAAAAAAATGCTTTCAATTCACTGAAGAATTCTTGCGATGATGCTTGATATGTCTGAAGGTTTACGTTACTGAAATTGATACTACGGTCATTGTACCTATACTAACCGAATTGATCAGATTATTATTATATTTATATTTGTACATGTAGAAAGGTTTGTTCTTTGTATTTGATTTAATAGATAGTACCTTTTTATTATTACATCGAGCTCAATTTGGCTGGAGATTTTTACGTCTATATTATAGTGAACAAACGATCCTACGATGATTTAGCAAATTTATTTGGGTATTTGAAGGTTCTTGTTGCTCGGCTTAAGGCTTGATCGATGATACTCGATTGTTTTATGTGAGCCGTTAAATTATTAGAAAAATATGTTGTACATTGTCTATGAGGATTCATGTTTAAATGATTAATGATGTTTTAATTTAAATTTTAAAGTCAAAAGTGAATGTGTATATGCTTAAAAAAAATTCGTTATTTTCGATTTTGAATTTTTAATTATAGTTGATGAATGATAAAAATGATCATTACAATGATAAAAAATTAATTTGATTCTGAATTTTTTGATCAATAAAATTATTTTAAAGAATTTTAATGTTGTGAATTAAGTAGAAAAAATTTTTATTTGATTAACGACTTTAAAATTATTAAAAATGATTTCAATAAATCGAAAATTTTCTTTTGAAACAAATTACTTTTTTTTATCTAGCCTGCAATTTATTTTATTTTATTTACACTGCAATAAAATTTGACATCAGCAAAAATTAAATTACGATAATAATCATTCTTACGAATGAACAAATTTATTTACAAAATTCCGTCACTTCACGATTGACTTATTCCACATGCATAAAAAACACGTAACACGTTGTACTGACATATCTAATGACATGATCGTTTACTTCACTAGCGACTCATTAATTAGAGTTTTAGTAATTTATCACAAGTTCTGATACTCACCTCGATCAAATAAAATAATCACTCCTTACCTGCATTGAATTTGATAGTCTTATGAAAAAGCGATTAGCAATGAATGTTATTTACAATAAATAATAATATTACTATAACTATTACAGAAAAATACAATAGTAATTTTAAAATAGTTTAGGGTGTATCGGAGGCGGGAGGGGGGTGGACGGATTTTAACGCAAGGGCAAATATACGTCTGCGAAAAAGGGTGCCGACTGAAAGGCAAACAGTTTAGCTGGAAACAATTGACTGCAGATTGAAGAGGGTCGGGTAGACATCTGACGATCGATCTGCACGCGTTCTAGAGCTCTAGACTGGATGTTGGATGTTGAGGTCTCTCTTTCTCGTTCTTTTTCACATTTAATTCTCTTTTAGTTTGGTTGTCTCACGCCTAGCCAAGTTACATCTGTTCGATCAAAATAGATTTCAAGTTTCCAGAGCTAAAGAGTTGTTGTGTTGTGTATTTGAATCGTGTGTGGGTTCTTGAGTTTTCTAGATGTGTGCAAGTATCCACATTTACGATCGGCAATTGTTGCCACCCTGTTGTGGAATCATCCACCATTCGAATCGGCTCTTAAGGGTCAAAAAAGCTAAACATACTTCTACTTTATGCTCCGAGGGTTACACTTACACGCAACGGTATTTCATAAGAAGAATTTATATTTTATTATTTAATACACTTTAGAGTCTATAGCCTCTATACTGAGACTAGTGATTGCGATTACAAAGTATAATGTAGAAGTTGAAGAGTATGTTTCTAGATTACTGCGGTGATGCGACGCAATACCCTTCCGCGTGTCTAGCGTGTCAATTAGCCACGGTGGTGTACCGAGGTAGGAAACGTTACGGATTTAAACATAACAAGTTTTATTATACATGTACATATATACATATATAGTTCAGATAAATTAATGCTTATGAGTATCTGTATATGTAACTTGTTTCATACACTCTACACGTGTAACCAACAATCATGTCACGATCGTACGACCGATTCATGATAATAATTCTAATCCGAGAAAAAAATGAAATCTTTATATAAGAAACCGAACCGTTTCAGATCACTTTCGGTTAATAGCTTCTTGCGAGCACTCTGATGTATCAATCATCATTTAATCTCGACGTTAAATTGATTCTTTTATTTTTTAATGCTAATCAAATCCATGTTTTGAATCAAAGTTATTATTGTTATTATTATTATTATTATTATTATTATTATTATTATTATTATTATTATTATTCAAGAAAATTTTAAACTTAAAAAATTGTTAATTTAAAAAAATAATTTTTGAATTTCTGTATTATTAAAAAAACGTGAATATAAGTATTATAAAGCGTGGACATGAAAAATTCAAAGAGTCAGTAATTAGCTGTTTCACAAAAGCACCGGCATGTTGAACGAGAGTAGCCACTGTGATGATTTGTTCAAAAATAAAATCTAAAAAATAAAAAAAGAGAGAAAGGGAGCGAAAAAAAAAGGAGAGAATGGACACTACTATATTTATAGTAGATGAAATCCACTTGGTGTTGGTGATTTGTCTGGTCTGAAGGACTGGACCCTGTCTTTTGTTAGACTCCGTCAAAACAGTATTGTCCTGAACTAATGATCCTCATCTCTTATCTCTTCACCATTCTTAGGATTTTTTTTTTTTTTAGTTTTATTTTGTTAATTTAAAACGTGAAACAACTTTTACACGATTCTACATTCTCTAAATTACTTTTTTAACCACAATATATGTGTATTTTATTATTATTATCTAGTTAATGACCGGTGTCAAAAAGTTCCTAAGAAATTGATTTTTTCTCTCCTTAATCTCGCTTAATTATTATTATCAGTTGCCTGGATAATTGAATTTAATGAAAGTTTATTTAGAGTTTAGCTTTCGAGATTTATTGGCTGCAATATAAAATCTGGGTGATGAAATGAGCATTATTCAAGTTTTAAGTGTTTACTTTGGCTTATTTTCTTATTTAATTTTTTTTAATCAAAAATTAATCGCGGTATCAAATTTTTTAATAGTAAAATATATATATATATATATATATATATATATATATATTGATGTAAAATATTTCATTGCAATGATATAAATAATTATATCGAGAATGAGATACAGTTTTTTTTTAGGCGTGCAATAAACACAGAACAAGATCTATAATACGTATTTTATTCATATTGAATAAGTGAGTGTGTATTCAAATATGAATATAAATATTGAACAAATATAAAATTTAAATTGATAAGATTGTACGTAGGATTTGTAGGCGAGATCAAACGAGTGTGCAAACATACTAAACAAGTGTCACCATACCAGTCACTATAAGGCAGCATACAAGAGATGCTGACCTGTCCCTTGATTTTTTACGCTTTTTCAATCGCTCCACTATCTCGAATTCACCCTTACTATAAAAACAACTTTATATAGATAGATATAGATATAGATATACGCGTACATATTGAGTATACTTTGCCTACAGGATTAGCATTCGGATTAATCCGGTTCTCCTTTTAACGCATACACGTTTGTCTACAAGTCCAAATACAAACAGAAAAGTCTAATGTTAAATTTAAATCTAAGAGGATCTCATTTTAAAAGGATTTCATAATACAACTATTGTTGTTTTATTTTTACTCAACCACTTTCAATCAGTGATTTTATTTTTTTATGATTTATTGATAATTAAAAAATCAATAGAGTCACAGAGTCAATGAACATTATTTAAAATTCCAATAATAATAAATATTGTAAAACTTTTTTCTCGGGTCTTATAAATAAAATACTTGTAAGATTGAATCGTTTCGTGTTTGATGAAAATAAAGCGGTAATCTTAACATTTATAGGTTGTTGCAATAGTAAGAGTAAGGCTCACCCTTCGTTATTTAATATTCGTCAAGTCATCGTCTAAGAAATGAAACAAAAAAATAACTTTTAAAAAATATGGCGTCAAGTACATTATGTGTATATTAAAACACAAGACTTGGCTGCCTATATTTATATATATACACACACATATATATGTATATTAATATATATTTGACAAGATGATGTTTTGAGCGTAACATTTACATAAGTATGTTCATTTTGTATATATTCATGTTAAAGACCAAATGAACCGCACCATAGGTGCCGATTCTTGATAAAATTTATACCGATATTTTCTACACATATATATTATACATGTGTGTAAAAGTTCTTAGATCATTTTGGGTTTCTAAAATATTTTTATTTTAGATCTTTTGATCAACATATATTAATATATATATATATATATATATATATATATATATATATATATATATATATATATATATATATGTATATGTATGAAGAGGCGGATTAGTTAAGGCGTGATTAACTTGTCAAAAATCATGGAGTCATGTTCCGAGTTATTTATTATTAGGTGGATAGTGATCGCTGTTAACAATCGATCAGCCCTGAAATCAAGTTATTATTATTTTTATTTTCACCACATGCACGCAAATAATTAGCAATAATAATTGTAATAATTAATAGATACTTTCTTAATTTTATCACGAAAATATTGATTATTTTAATTCTTCGTAGAAATTTTAAGAAATTACATATTTTTTGTCTCCAAGTCTTGAAAATTTTTTATAAGGTCAAATTTCTCTTTAAAAAATTTTATCATAATATAAATAATAAAAATTAAAAAAAAAGTAATGATAATAATAATAACTAAGTAAATAAAGTAAAAAATTTTACACAGTAGCAGTAGCACAAAAGTGACAATTTGATAAATGAGAGACTGTGTCGGTGGATTTATAATATATTTTTTATCTAAATTTAATATTTTACCATTGTCCCTGTCACTAGTCGATAAACAATAAGTGTACAAAGCTGACGGACAAGATATATATGTTGTAGAGTCTCCGGTGGAATGATAATTTAAACGATGACTCTCAGCTTCTTTGCATTCAATTACTAAATAATTGCCGGACGGAGAGGGAGTCGATGATGATGATGATGATGATGATGATGATGATAATGATAATGATAATGATGATGCTGATGATGATGAGAGCTTCTGCTGAGAGAGGAGAGAATAATAATAAATACAAATAAAAAGTTAAAAATGAATCTTCATACCTATATATATACCGAGTTATATTTTATTATTTTTATTTCAACCCTCGACTCATCTCGTTACCGCGCGAAAATCGACGAATGACCGTGACTTCTTGTAAATTATAATCCAATTTATTATTGTCATATTTAATGGCGTATTTGCCGGGAATTTATTATTAAATTGAAATTATTTATTGTTTTCATTTTATTATTTATTATTTATTATTCCTAGTGTTAATTAAATGGTTTAATTGTTTTAATTTGAATTATACGGCGAGCAAATTTTTTATTAATTATTAATCATTTCACGATCAAAAATACCTTTTGTTATTATTATATTATATCATTATTTATTTTTCTTTTATTCGGCTTACAATAGATGTATCCGAGACGTGCTTATTAAAATTTTTGGTGCTGATGCACAAGTCGGGAACGACTTAGTCATCTTCAGAGTATAATCATCGTGTATTTTTAACCTTGTACATAACAATCGCATAATGAAAATCGAAAAATTTAATAAACATTTTTAAAAAAGATACATAATTTTTTTTTCTATCTAAGTCGAAGAAAAATATAAATTTTTTTAGGTAAGACTTAGTCTTAATGTGAATATATAGGCATTATAAATATACTTATAAGGCATTTATTCATAGAGGGTTATCGTATAAACCACAGTAAAGCTAACAGTTGAAATGTCGTCGACCTTAATTATACCGAGGAAACGACGTACAATTATTTCGTGACAGCAAGGAAATCCTTTCGAAATTTATATCCACAGTCGTGAATTTATTTCGTCATCTTAAGAATTAATGAATAGATTTTTTGCCGCCTACAAATTATATCTGCTTTTATTCTATGGTTGGTTTTAGTTTTTGACACCATTTTGACATTTATGAATACTGTTGAGGGTGTTAGTGCCTGTCCGAAAGCTAATTCGACATTTTCTATCAAAACTTTAATTTATTAAAGTTATGATGATTTTGCTCAGGCTTAAAATTTACTAATACATTTGAAATTATGGAATTTCGTGAAAAATTACGAAAATTCATAAAAAAATTCAACTCACTTTACAATCTAGTGGATAAAAGACACTCGCTTAAAAAAAGTTAAAAACACGTTAGTAAAATATTTAACTAAAACATAAAGGATCTTTCAGGGGATCACGTGATCGCGATGTACGTTAAAACGTGAAATTAATCGGAGCCTCGATATAAAAGATAGCCAGTATAATTACTTACCAACATTACATTGGATGATGTTACTATCTGGCATTTTTTTATCTCCTCACACCGACACATTTATGTAACACACATGCATTTTTTTTCTGCCGTTATTTTCGCCGCGTAAATGCATTCACCTTGATAAAAATCTATCGTATATATATATATATATATATATATATATATATATATATATATATATATATATATATATATGCGTGTATGTTTGCATTGTTACAGAAATGAGGACACGTGTATTGTCCGGCAATATATTTTTAATATTTTCAATGGAATATAATACTTTTAATAAAATATTAAATAAACAAACTGAATCGTTAAACATGTCAAAAAAAAAAATTACATACATAAATCTCAGGATTGCAAAGGCTACAAAGTTTCTCGTTACAATTATTTTTTACTTACCGTTCAGCTTTCTCTGATCTTTCACATATTCATAGCCTTGCATATTACATACCATCTACATATACCTTGTGGGTATGTGATATGTATTTTATTTATTGAAAGGGAATGAAAAAAGTAATCAAGTCAGAGAGCTAGCTTGTACCTCTGCTCTAAGAGTATAGTTGGTGTAAAAGAGACTCACCTGCAACTCTGGAATCGATATCATGCCAGGTGTATAACCTCGCGCATGCTATTGACGCTTAACTTCGCTCCGCGGGCTATACCTGGAAGCCCTGTCGACGAGCATAATTTCACACTCGGTTTCACCGCCCACAATACGCCATATCAAGTAATACACGTATGACTTTTATCAAAGACTATTTTCTTTATCCTTTATTTATAATAAAATTTATTTCATTAATTTTGGTTATAATTATAATTAATAATTAGTTTTTTATTTTTGTCCTGAAAATTATTACACGTTGAATAAATAAATAATGATAATAATAAAAGGATGAGAATAGAATCCTTATTACAAAAATACAAATACGAATGAGTATATAAAGTAGAAGAGAGTAGAGAGTAGATTGAAGCGGTGGTGGTGTGTTTTATCGAATTTGACACTTCAAGAAGCCGGAACATTGAAAAGGGACCGCGTAATATCAACTCGTTGTTACTCGGTGGGTTTTGTTGGCAAAGTTGTTGTACTAGAGGAAGATCGTTGCCTCGAGGGACTCGGGGACTCGCTAATTTCCACTTTGGACTTTACGATAGTGCTCCGAAATAAAACCAGATAAAATCGCCGTCCTAGTCAATTCCCGCAGGATTTTCATAAGTTTTTTTTTTTTTTTTTTTTTCTTCGTCAATTTACAATAACAAGTTAAGTAGTCCAAAAGGAAATAAAATAGAATAGAAAAGAAGGAAATTTTATACCACTATTTACTATTTTGTGTGGTATATTAAATTATTTTGCAGTACTCAACGTCCACGCGGACTCAATAGAGTGATAGATATTGACGGTGTCGATTGTCGATCAATTGAACTGAACGGTCGACGGTCGACGGTTCTTTGCGGGTATACTATATATATGGGTATATGTGTGTATGTAGGAGGTCAATTTATCGTTCAAGAGGCTATTCTTGACGCGAAATTGCCTGAAATTGGTTTACAGGCTCTATAGAAGCACACTACTGCATCTACACGGCTTAGAAATTGATTCGTTTTTCGAGCCAAAGAAAACGGAGACCCGCGAATCGTTTAATTTTTCCACCCTTGGTCCATTCAAAATCATTTTAATATATACTTGAAACGTTCAGGATATTTCTTTATGTGCATGTACAATTCACTATTGTGCAAATCATATTTGGTCAATTTTTCAAAGCTATACTTTATGTCAGAAAAATTGACAAATAGCATAATCTTATAAATTCAGTTTATCTTTTCTTTGTCACAACTAGGGTTTAGGGACTATAAATGTTTTTCAAAAGGTTTAAAATATTTTAAGTACTGTAAGTTTAAATTCAGGCTTGAAAATTCTTGTTCAACCAAAGAAACATAATACTGAACTTAACAGACATCTGATCATTGTTTTTAATTTTATTAAAATAGTTAATTGGTACAAGAATAATTTTTTTTTATTAATTTAAAGCTTTAATTAATAAAATGAATAGTTTTTGATTAAGTTAAAAAACATTAAAATAAAAAAATTCCAGTAGTTATCTCCCATTACAATTGAGTAGCTTCTTCCTACTAAAATCTCTCGACCAGCTTTAATAATAATTTACAACTTGCTAATGAAAATCATAAATCAAACCATAAACTATAGAAATAAAATACGTCAACAAAAATGAACCACTGGCAAACAAATAACGAGTTCAGTAGCTCGAATTACTTTGATGAAAGAACATAAAGCATAAAATCAAATAATTATATGTGATAATGAAGACAACAGGTTCGATAGCGAGTTAATTGTTGGTAAACGTGTCGTAAATCTCCGAAACGAAGACATTTATGATGGGTTCACATCCCTTATGATTGAGTTTTAAATCATCGCGTAATTTACGACTGATCTTATGTATAAAAACTTTATACCCATGAAAAATTTTTTTTGATACAGCCATATCCGGTATATATGTTAGAATAAAATAATTTTACAATTTTTTTGTGCACATAAGCTGAAATGTTATATTAAAAAAAAAAAAAAATCGGTTTAAAATTCGATTTTTTTGGTAACTGAAAATTCATGTCAGATCAGCTTCTTAGGAGAGTAAAGAAATAAATTTTTTAATTAAAATTAATACCTTGAAATTAACTATCTTGTATTATGAGACGATTTAGCAATCATGCGCCACCTGTCGAAAATTTTCAACACTAACTTATCGAAAAATTATAAATTTACTTATAAAGTCATATCAGGCTTGGTGGGCATTTTAAAAATTATATATGAACTTTTTAGACTATATATGAAATTTTTTTACGGATAAAAAATTGCATATTTTATTCTATTTTATTCTGTGCCATGAATAAAAGCACATCGATCACGGGTCGGCGTAATTGATAATACAAAATGATCTGATGCGTAAAAAGTTGTGATGACAATGAGTTAGAGCAATCGAGGAGGGGGATGGGAACGAGAATGGGGGTGCCGTGTATTATCCATTACATCGAAGCCCGGACGAGTGACAAAATCTTGGCTGGTAACTTAGTGACATCCCTTAGGGTATGAAATGTTACCCCTATCGTCCAACGATATCCCTCTGTGCTACTCCGGTCTCTTGCAGTCGCAGATCGGTCAGTGGTGCATGAAACAGTTAAGCATCAACAATGTAAGCCAATCAAGGGACTAAGGGCGGCGGGTATATCACTGAACCGGAGTCCCGTGGTAATCGCCTGAAATTGCGTTAAATTTAAATTTTTACTCAAGCTCGTCACCGTTCCTGGACTATCTATATATATAGATAAATATATAATAATATGCCCTGTAGCTCACCCCAATACGGAACTACACTCTGTACCGAGCTCTACTCTCCTCTCTACTCAGCCTCAGGGGATTCGTGTTTTCGATGTCAAGTCTTTGATGCCATAGGAGATCTACAATGCTTGCCTGATGATTGGTTTCACATCACAAGCGGATATATTTGCTATCTTTAAACGTAAATTAGTTTATTTTCATTATTGTTCATGTTCATTCACATGACTTTAAAAAAAAAAATTTTTTACTGCTTCAATTGTTCGTGAAAAAAGTTTTAGAGTCTTTTTTAAATATGATAAAAAATTTCTTAATATTAATAAAAAAATATTATTAATATATTTATAGCATTAAAACTAATTCAAAAATTAATTTTTACAAATTTGAATGATTATTTAAAAAATCTAAATCGAGCATTTTATCTTCAAGGTTTTCAATTACAAAAAATACCTTCAACCTCAACGAGATTCTAAGTTTGCACAAATCAGTGCCTCAATAATTCCATTTGAAGGAATTAAAACTCAGAAGCTCAAATTATCTGGACTAATTCACATTATTCACATATACATAATATATAATATAATAAATCTACTCAGCCGAGCGTGAAATAATACACAGCAGATCTTAGAGGGGTGGGATGAAAATGAAGAACAAACTAAAGCAAATAAGCTTTAAGCAAAACGAGCAAACCTCGTCGACTAAAAGGCTTACCGAGTAATTTGCGACGGCTTAAGGCACGCCGGCCAGCCAATCTGGTCCTCCCTCTTTTCCCCGTTCACGTGTGAAATCTTATACCATCCAGCATAATACATCACTACATCCAAAATCCAGCATCCTGCATCCTTTATAAAGAATAGCATTAGTTTTATTCTCAGCAAATTCTCCAGTCTTCGAAAAATAACCATTATTCGTTCTCCCGTTCAACTTATTCAACAAAAAAAAAAGATATCTCGGTTCAAGAATGATATTATTGCCTGCAGAATGTTTGAAGGGAATGTCTTAATTAAAAAAAAAATTCTTCTTTGTATTGAAACATTTTCTTAAATCAAAAATTCCCATACGTTTGAATAAAAATATATTCTGGCTTAATTTAAAAATTAATTATTTTGAGTAGACAAAATTATTTTTGTTAATTCAAATTTTTAATACAATTAGCTTAAAAAATTTTTTTTGAATCAAGTAAAAATTTTTAAAGACCAATACGTTGTTGGTTTAAAATAACCTTTTTTTTTTCTGTGTGAAAATAATAAAGATTCATCCCGTCGGATTCTCGATTGGTAATTTGAATTTGGAGCATCGGCTAAGCAAAACAAAATAAAAAGGCGCTTACTAAACGGAACTCTTTGAAAAATGATCCAGATTCGATCGGTTGTTCCTTTCCACCTTGTGGATCATCCTTAATATTAAAGAAGCTAAAGATAGTGCGGCTTCTAGTCACAAGTCACAAGTATCCGCTTCTCATTCCTCGTTCTCTTCCGTATAGTATTAAGTATTATATTAAAATTACCCGAAATGGAACCGAACACGGAGCAACAACTTCGTGTGGTTTTACGGGCTGTCGCCCAGAATTTGCTCCACTCCGTGAATTTCGTTGGTGAAAGCCTAATTGACCGTGCGAGAGCACTGCAAGTATAAGTAGGACCTTCTTCTTAGGTTTTTGTACACTTTTATAGACACACTTTTTCTAATATTATTTTTTACCTTACATTTGATATATAACGGTTAGATATACCTGTGGGCACGGGTGGTCGTATCGATTTCTCCTTCTATTCGGATTCGTCGACAAAACCGATCCGATTACTCGGTTACGTCCTATCCTCCGAATGTTTAGATATAGATATTCTATTTTCAGATTTTTTAAGAAGGACCATCCATGCATTAAGTCACGCGATTTTCCAGATTTTTAGACCTCCTGGTCACGTTTTTAACTTTTTTTTACTTTTAATCCAATATAAAATAAAATCAAAAAACTTCAATTCAAACCAACTAATAAATTAATTTTTCAAACATTTTTTATCCAAATTGTTCAAGATTATTTTTCTTAAAAAAAAAATTCATTTTTGATTCGACTAATTAGTTTTTTTCTTATTATTGATCTAAATATTGGTCAAATAAAATTTTGTCTGACACCATCATATATAGTTTAATTAACTAGAATTTTTTCTTCATAAGTTCAAAATTTAGTGACCTAATGTCCTTGATATCAGTCCTAAAGTTCCGTTGATCAGCTTATAAATTTAAACTACAACTACAACTAGCTCGGGTGTCTGACACTTAACCGATCTATATAAATCTAGCAAGATGGGTGGTCACGGGTTGAACGAGCCGGGGTATTGAGTTCTATTGATAAATTTATAATTCGGTGCATAGACCTAGAAAAGGCCTTCAACTTCCATATTAAATGAGATGAGATGATGTTGATGCTGGTGATATTGATGGTGTGCTTTAAATTTTTATCGAGTAACTAAATTTGGCCTGAGTGTTTAAAACTGAGCAAAGTATGGGTCGGCTATCCACTTGAAGACCCTTATAGATATGTATATGTATATAATATTCATCAATCTCTTGAGTCGATCTCGTTGATGACGGGCTCTTTAAAAGTGACGCGTGCGCCTTTTAGTGAAAAGACATGATGTAGCATGTAGTTAGTAGCCCTTGGAAACAAACGAAATGTTTTATTTTATCAACATCGGAAATTTTTGGAAAACGTGGAAAAAGATAGGGGCTTTGTTAATTTATCTGATGGGCAAGCTGTGAACTAAGAGCTAGCTGAGTGAAAAGGTGAAGGTGAGATCGATTAGACTGTAGCGGGTTGAAGAACAGCCATCGATATCCGGGAAAGACGTCGAGAGCTTCCAAGCTCACTCTCGACTAAAGTATTTGCCCTCAAACTCAAACATCAGCCAACACGAAAGCACGGCGTACTTGTACCTTCTGCGATGTATGTACAGAGGTATTAAATTGTATAGGAGCTTAACGCTGAATAAGACTCATCACTTTGTCCCTCGAGCAATGCTCCACTCCCAAATAATCTTGTCTTCTTTTGTCCACGCTCGCTCAGTACGGGTGATATATTTCTCTTGCAAACTTTAATGCTTACACATTCTCGACAAAGCCGAATCGCTTTTTGATTGCAACATTTATTATTTACCAACAAATCAACAGGATTTTGATTTAAATGCAAGACAAGTTCGTTTGTTTCAAGAAAATATACTGGAAAAATTTTTTTCTTTTCTTTGAATGTTTTTTTTAAAACTTTATATAGATTTAAAAGACTATTTTTCATTGGTTCAATTTTTTAACTAACTTCTCAAATTTTTTTCCTCTTGAAAAATCCTCAAAATTATTTCTTCTCAATCTACCTCCAAAAATTCGTTAATTCTTTTCCACCGCAATTTTCTAAAATTTCACCATTTCTCAAACTTTCCGACTTTTCCGAGCATCTCACTCCTGAACCCCCATCCTTCTCCCTTTCACCTAAAAATTTCCTCAAAAACCTAAAAAAACAGTATTTTCTTGATTTCTGAAGCATAAACAGATATTATCTCGCCCACATTTTCCTTAAAAAAAAAAAAATTGTCTATAATGCTTCCGGTTTCCATGCAACCCAATGATGATCTTTTTCCACACCAAGTAACGGCTTAATTAAGCATCAGCCCAATTTGCGATTGTTTTCTTTACAATGTTACCATTCATCCCATACATTCATTCCTTTAAGCATTAGAATGTTTACATATACTAATCTATTTATTTTAAATATTCACAGACCTGTGCGCTACTTGTCTTTATACACATTACATTAAAATTCCCACACATAATACAGGACATACCAAAAAATGAATGTACCATGTTAAATTCGATCGTGCATACTGTTAAATTGCTGTGATGTCTAGGGTCTTAATTATACCGTCGTTTATCTCGGATGGCTGCTAAAAGGACGGATAATTTTCCTGGAGATAGACACAGACTAAAGTGAATGAGAATGAGACAAGACCGGGATGAAAATTTGAATATATATCTATAATAATAATAATAATGTATTCAAGAATAGTCGAGTGAATGATGAGTCTTGTTCGTCTCTCATGTTGTTGAAACAGAGGCGCCCTCAAGCGAGGACAACGAATTTAACGGTTAAGTCTTGTCTCATAAAATTCACCTAAAGACAACAGAATTACATATTATTATTATTATTATTATTATTATTATTTTATGTATAAATATATGTAGTAGGTAATCTCCGGATGCAGTTACCCTCACAGGATGTTGTACGGTCACTTTTTAGGATTCAATTTAAATTATTTCACAAAGTTACTTATTGTCTATACTCTTAAAAAACAAATCTGTGGATTTAAATTTTAATTTTATGAGAAAATTTTTACAGGAATGTCTTTCTCATGGATGATGATAGAATAATAAGTAAAAGGGCTTTGTAGACATAAAACAAAATGTAAACACTAAAAAGTTGTAGCTTCCAATTTAAGAGGATGATACGAGGAAGACATAAAAGAAATTCGGTAAAAAAACTATTTGTATTTAATAACTTTTAGTTTGGTTTTTAAAATAATAAAATATCAATTTACTACACGTATTTTCTTTGGAAGACTATAGTGTCTCTTTGGGGTTCAAGTGGTATGTACGATGTATATATATATATATATATATATATATATATATATATATATATATATATATATATATATATATATATATATATATATATATAGAATAGTCTTTGTAGTTTTTGTATTGTGGATTTATCTAGAGTAAAATAGGACGCACTTAAAAGCGGTCAACATATCGGAATTCACCGACAGGAGTGAAAACTTGTGTAAGGGAGGAAATGGATATAATAGGAAATATAATAGACAAGTGGCTTGCTGAACAAACATTTGTCGCATTCTCTGCAACTGGTCTGCTGTTTTGTGTTGAGAGTTTTGAAAAAGATGTATTATATACTTAAACTTTTAAGTAAAGTGCAGCTAAAAAGTTGCCCGATCGCAATATCCGATAAAATCCTGCAAATCATTCGACTACCTGTTCTCTTCACTCGAATGGTAGAGGTTCGGCCACCATTTTCAGCGTGTAGAATATCGCCAGTCAAACGCGGTTTTTATTTTGGATACTGCTGCGTATTTTTAAACTCTGAAATAACAAAATTACCATCTGTCATTTACGTTTGAATTTTTAAAGGCAAATGTTGCATAAAGAACGTTACGTGGTGGTCACTTTTCATAAAAATTCGGATTGAGTGACTTGGAGAAATTTGGAAAATAATTATATTGAAATTAGCAAACACCTGACTATTTTTAAGTTTAATTTGAAAATAAAGAAGCTTTAAAATGAATCTGAAAATATTTTTTGATGTAAATTTTTCATTAAAATTTTTCGTAATCATGTCAAAGAATAATATCAATTTTACAAAATTGTGAAAATTTTTAAAGTTAAATATTAATTATCAAAAATTATTCATACGATTTTAAATTAAAACAAAATACAAATTTTTTCAGTTTTAATTTAAGAAACTAGAATTTGAATTTGCGCGCGCAAGCGCGCGCTTGAATGTAGAGTTTGCATATATTTTCATGCTTATGATATATTCGACCAATCACATCACGAATAAATTGATGCCACATACATTTCATCTCAATTTTATATTAAGGATTATAAGGAATGTTTTGAAGTCTTAATAAGTGAATAAAATAATAATAAATAAAATAAAAGAATGAGCATCGGATACCCCCTTAGTATAAAGCACACGTGTAATAAAAGAAGGAATAATATGATCTAAAAGAGAATTGAATGTATAAAACGTTGGAGAAAGAGATGAAGCCGTCAAAGTCGCTGGAAGGGGCCATATCGTTTTAACGTCTCTATTAGCGGCTATTAAAAACGAGCTGGGGATGAAAAAATGCCCGGGGGTCGGGTGGGGTGTAGAGTAACGCGAGCACGTAAGAGTAAGAGCGAAAGAGTGAAAACTATTTTATCGTACTCGGGTACGAATACTACAAGATAATAATAATAACAATAATAACAATAATAACAATATAGCAGCGATAGTAAAAAATGAAAAAGAAGAGAATGAGAAAAAGACAGGGTGCATGCATGGACCGTTTCAAATCGCGCCTCTGCTCGGCCGTCGTTCCATTCCGTCGTTCACATGAACGATGCACACCGTGCCGAGGTATCCAGTTACCTTTTGTCGTGGGCCAAACCGGGCTCAGATTTTTCGGCGATACGTACCCCCATTGTGCATCTGGGTATTTAACCGTATACTGTTATGTGCCCTGTACCCTGTACCCTGTGCGTAGTTCAGCTAAAGGTGGACAAGGGACTCGAGACGAAGATGCGGAAATTTTGTTTTAGGGGGGAAAAATCAAAATCCGTTCGGGTGGTGCCTATATATACTAATATAATATGAAAGTAGATATGAGCCTTTTTTAATAGTGTACCATGACACGTCGTCCAGATTCTGTTAAAATGATATCCCGTTCTTTGCACTCTAGACCTTTTTATTCTCCATAGGGGTGCTTATTATTTTTATAAAATTGTTTTTTTTATTTTAAGTCAAATTTTATTTTTTTTCATAAAATTTATTAGTTATTATTTATGACAAATTTTAGAATTCTTACGACACTGAAAAAAAAATATATTCGATTCAAAAAAATCACTTTCAAAAAAACTGTATGTCTATTCTATAAATATTTTTGCCGACGAGGTTTATGTAAAAAAAAATTTCTTAAATACGCTCTAATTAAAAATCTTGAAGCAAAAATGAAATTTTAAATCAAGTAATTTTTTTTTTTTTGGGTATAAAAAATTTTTTTCTTCAAGAATTGTAGCAAAATTTTATCCTGTGAATATAAAATGATATTAACCGTAAAGTTTAAATTCGAATGATAGGTTCACCGACCGAGTAAGCGGCATTATATCCCGTCCATCGTAATATAATTGGCAGAGACCCGTGGACTTTAGTACGTCCGGTGATATGCTTTGAAAAAGCGTCTTGTCATCCCGCGTAAATGCACGCGCCGTTACCACACGCATCCGGACAGTGCACCTGATACCCAATTTTACATTTACACATGTGTATACACAAATTTCGTACTACCGAATTTTGGTTATTTTTTTCCACCATTTCTTATATCCTTAATTCATTTTTTTAATATATATAACACATGTAATAGCAGATACAGAATAGCATCAGCGGTGTCTTTGGAGTAAAAGTCCGCAGCATATAAATGCCTTCTTGATTTGCTACACCCTTCTCATTAATTTTAAATGGTCACGTGTGAAATGATTAATTGCCGAATTTAACATAAAATTATTTTTCGATCATTAAAAAAAAATTCATAACTTCCAAGAAAACAAACAAACAATTTATTTGAGTTCTTAAAAAATTAATCACAAATTTGTTAATTTATTTATCGAAACAAATAATAGTTAAATAAACGAGAGTTGACACTCGTTTGATGTCTGATGGCAACTGCATGTTGCAAAATGTCAAATAAAATAAACTACTTGAAGCTCAAAAAGAAAAATCCATAAAGACTGAAAGCGATAAAAGACGGCTGTTGAGTTTCACAGTAACGAATATAAGGGACAGACCGATTAGTAATGAAAACAGTTTATATTTTTTGTCTTGTTTTATTTATACTTTTACTGCCATTTGTGTTTCGTTCTCGAGTTTCATTTACGCTCTAATGTACATCAACGGGAGTTTATACTCAGGTTTTTAGTTTTTTCTGCCTTTTTTTTTTTTTTTTAATTTGTTTCAATTCTGCCGAGAGCTGGGATCGATTCAGTGTCGCCGACAGCAAAGGAATTGTAAAGTGGAAGCACGGATTGTTTCTTCTTTTAAATCATTTGTATATACAACACTCTTTTTGAGCTTAACTTTAGTAATACGAATCTTGAATTTTTATTCTTTCATCATTATTGTTTTCGATGTAATTCAACATTTTTTTGACGCGAGATACTACCGAGTCATTGGGTGAACCATTTGTTTACTTTTTAATTATGTAAATATATATTAAAAAAATCATCAACCAATGTTTAAATGTAACTAATACAAATTTACAAAGAAGCTTAAAATAATTTTATTTGAAAATGTAAAATTACTCTTTAAAAAGTATTTTTTTTTAACTAATTTATGAAAATAAAATACGATAGACGGTACTTTAATTACCTCTTCTACTATACAAGTATCGTAGTTAATTATTGTAGTGTTATGAGCAAGTAACGAGCTGTAAAGCGATTATTATTAACACTCTGTTAGTCAGTAAGACAAGAGCTGGGAATGTATCGACATTTAACACCTTACACTTTAAATAAAATGAAAACATTATTACTTAAATCTTGAGAAACAAACAACTTGCATAAAATTGCAAATAAAATTCTTCAAAATTCAAGAAAAATAACAGTAATTTTTAAACAAAAAATTCTTTTGAGTAAAAAATTCTAAATAGAAGATTTTTTATAAAACTTCCAGATTGCAACAGCAATCAGGCCCAGGAGGTGCAGGTTCTAGACGACCTCTCAGTCCTGGAGGAGGAAGCGACTCAGAAGACTCCGACATATCTCTCGGCGGAACTTCGCCACCCTCGCCGTCTTCGACCCCGCCATCGCAGTCCCACCACCAGCCTTCACCAGTTTCCTTGGGTCCGGTGGCGCCTCTTCCACCCCCAGGCCTCGGATTCAGGTACGATCCGACGCAGACCCAGCTTCGGTTCAACCACATGACCGCCTTCAAGTTTCCACCGACGGGGTTCAGATTCGAGCCCCATAGTCCGCAGCACAACCACCCCGCGATCCCGAACGCAGGAGGAATCTTCCGGCTGACCGAGACCAGTCCTTTCCAAGCCGTCGGGCCCAGGGGCGATCTCGGTTCGAGGTCTGTATACCGACATATGGTTAGAGAACGTTATTTGCATTTGTAATTTGTAAATATTTATTGTAAGTTTGTACTGTAGTTTCCTATCCTCTGTATATATAGTTTTATTTTTTTAATTTAACTTTTTGTACCTAGATTTATTTTCTGATCCTGATCCTTGTAGAAATTGCTTGTATTTTTATTTTTATGTTTGTAAAATTTAGTGATTATACCCAACACTGATAGAAGAATTTATTAGCTCTTGATAAATTAATTTAGTAAGAAAAGATTTATTAATTTATCAAATACACTAAGAGAAAAAAATATTGATATTAAGAAAGTTTTTTTAATCTAAAAATATATAGCGAAAAAATTAAACTATAATAAATAATATTGAATTTATTATAAATAGTAATTAATTAATTATAAATACTATTTAAAAAAAAAAAAAATCACAATTTTAACAGTTAACTTAGATTTTTTATTCAAATCGTACATTTTAATAGACTTTAATTCACTTATAATACACTTTAATTAATTAACAGTTTATTTATTATGTTTAGTAAATGTTTATTAATTATTCCGGTGTTGAAAAATCATTAAAAAAATATTAAATTAAAAAAATTTATTAATTAAATTTCAAAAAATTCTTTTATCAGTGAATAGTTTTTTTTTAGTGGAAGAAACTGTAGTAATAGTGCATGGGTTATTTTTTTTTATTTTTATGTTTATTTTTTTGTATATTAATTTAATTAATGTTAATTTTGTAAATATTTTTTTTTTAAGTGTCTTATATATAGTGGATGAATGCATGTAAATTAGATGTAGTTACAAGTAGTTATAGTGTTAATTGTTGATATGATGACAGGATAAATGTTACTAACAGATGCAATCAATCAAGTGAGAATAACAAAAAGAGTTTTATTTATAAATATATTTATATTGATGATATTGAACATGATAAATGATAACGCATGAATATTTAATATTTATCAAAATTAAAATTATAAGTGATAACTGATAATTTACTGATAAGGATTAAAAGTTATTTATTTAGATTAAACTTTTATCGAGCTGTCATTTATTATAAACTAAATGAATATTGGTTAAATAAAATATTATCGAAAAGTATTTTTTGCCCTTTTTGTTACTACCTTCGATGCATGCATGAAAATTTTGTGACTAAAAAATTTTTAAATTGAAGGATAAGAATTTTAACTTTATCTTTCCGAGCTTCAATTTTTCGTCTTAAAATTTTTTCAAAGATAAAATATCAAATCAAATTATTGATAGAAAATTATCCTTAAATTTAATCGCTTCAATTTTCGAACAATGTAACTGTAATTTGTAAAAAAAAAAGTAAATAAATAAAAATAATTATAATCTTATAGATTACCAGACCCACTGAGTTTGCCACCTCCTCGACTGCACCCGCACGAGGGGCTCCTTCACCATCCTCACCACCCACAGCACCAGCTGCCAGAAGGAATCTCCCGACTGTCCTCCGAGGGATCTCGTTTGTCTGACGGTGGAATCTCTCGTCTCTCGGACAGTCTGAGCGAGGCACATAGTCCTCCACTGGTGGCGACCAATCTCTCGGTAACAGGCCCGCTACGAGTCGCGGTTCCAAGTCCACACACGCCCTCGTCCCGCGGAAGTCCACTCTCGAATCACCAGACACCTTCGTCTCAGCAACAGAACCAGCCATCCTCCGCTCCGGCGGCTACCCAGGGACTGATCCGCGTGGTGACGCCTCCGACGCAAAGCAATCCGCCGAAACCGCCACAAATTCACAGGCCATTCTCACCCGCGTGATACCTCAGCTCAGTGAGTTGTAATTTGTAATTTGTCAGACAAATAACGCCGTTGTCAATAATTCATTCAATTATTTAATAATTGAATTTTTCCCATTTTTCAGACATTTAATGTTTTATTTTATTTTATTTCGTAGTCTGTAAATATTAAATGAATAAATAAATTATATTATATATCATATTAAAAATAAAAAAAAAAAATTTAATTAATATGAACTTTTAGGCCAAGCTTTCGCTGTAAATATTGAATTTTTAAAAAATAATCGAGTAAATTTTTTAAATTATTTATAATATTTAATGGAGGAATAAGGATGTATATTGTGACGCTGGTAGTCGTTTAGGAGATATTTGGTCGCTCGAAGCACCAAATGTTTTACCTTATTTCTTGTATTATTAATTATTATAATTATTATTGTAAGTTATTAAGTTTATTATTAATGAAAATGTTTCTTTGAGAAACATCGATCGCGCAATTATCTTCTAGATTATTGTAAATATTATTATTATTAATATTATTAAAAATGATTTATTAATTACGAAAGATCACCGCGAGTGAACTAGTGGAAGAATTATAATATTTAATTACTAATTTGATTGGTGAATTTTTCTTTAGTAGAAAACTTGAGGCAAAATGAAAAATTATTTGTAATTTGTAATTTGTAAAAAAAATTTTTTGGAGTAAATATAAGTATTTGGAAATTCATGACAATTTTTTATTTTAAATTTTACGCGGAGAAAAAATAATAAAAATACCTATTATTTATACAGTAAATTTTCCATCACTGAAATTTTCAATTTTTTTCCGTTTAAAAAGAAAAATTATCAATAAAGTTAAAAATACAAAAAATTCATTCTGCCTCAAATTTAATTTTAAAATCCGCAAGAGATAAGACTGATTCGCGGTGAATTAAAATTAATGATTCTTTGATATGCAACAACGAAAATTGTTGTGAATTTTGTGCAAAGTGGCAAAACATTAAAAAATTTAGAAAATTAAATACCGAAATTTTCCTTAAATGAACAATTTTGGTTTGACAAAACAATTGTAAAAATTACTGGAGTAAAAATATAAAATGATAAAACATGAGTAAAGTAAAGAATAAAAAAAAAGTTTCACTAGTTAAAAATAATTGTATAGGTAATTCTTTATAAATATTGAACATACGTCCTAGATATATGCATAGATTAGGTCGTAAATATAAAAATTATACAAATTATACATATTATATATATATATATATATATATATATATATATATATATATATATATATATATATATATATATATACGAAAATTGGACAGAAATTATGATAAACAATTATTATTGTCATTAATTATTATAATTATGATGATTATTATTACTATTATTATTTGCGCCTGTAAATAAATTCACGCGAAAATATATTAACAAATTATTATAAATAAAATGGAGTACTTATTTACAGAACCAATTTTTCCTGTTGTGTATGAGTTATAGTTATAATAATTGAAATAATGTAAAGTTTTATGTCGACACGAATCGACATGTGGGCGTGGGTGTCACTTACTATTTAAACCAATCACAAGTCTGGCATTGCTTGTGTAACTGATCCCATAGGTTGACGCCGCGCCGCAAGCTCATGATATGCTAGTAAAAAGTTTGTATCAACATTATTATCCTGCGCATGCTCCTAACCCTGAATTACCCAAGGATAAACAACTACCCTACAGTACATTTTATTGTTAAACTTACAGAAGCTAAAAATACCTGGTTTAAAAATATTTTTGAGCTTAAATTGACGATATTTTGTCTGAAATTAAATTCATTGAATTTGATTTAAAACTCCATGAAAAAATTTTATAAAAACAATATTTTCAATAAATATTTTTGTAGTTTAACATACAATTTTTTTTTAATTTTTTCATGAAGAAATGATCAAATTCTTCGACATAAATTTCTTGGCTTAAGATTTTTTTCCATAAGATAAAAATAATTTTTTCAAAGCAAACGAAAATTTTAATAAAAAAAATTTTCTATTTTTGGAGTAAAAAAATACGTTCCTTTTTCTTTAAAATAATTATTAACCCTAAATATGTCATTTAATTTCATCGATATTATGATTGTGATAACGATAACGATTATCTTACCGGTCTTAATCAAAATTTGTCTCTGACACACTCGTGTCCAATCTCTATCTCTGCCTCTACCTTTACATTCTCCATCCAATATTTCAACGTATGTCTCCAATCGATCACCACCACACATAACACACAAAATACACATCGATAAAACTAGTATGAACTCCCTCCATGAAATGTCACCCCCCCCCCATTATTGTCGAACGTCACGCTTTCCGCCTCGGCTGGGCGTGTTTTGACAGTTGCTGCTCTGACACTTCTAGCACATTCATTAAAAAGTGGTTCTCACTTCCACCGAGCCATCCTCTGGCCACCCAGTTCCAAAAATGGCTTTCCAAATCCATGAAAATTAACCCGCCAGATCTCCAGAGCTTCAAATTCCCTCCAAAGTTTCCATTCATAATAAAAATCATATTTAACAAAATCATGTGGATGATTATACCAAAATGTGAAACTAGATATTGAAACAGATGATTTTAGAAAGTTGAGAGCCACGAGCCCAGCTGTCCGGATTTAGATGTTTAGGATAATGTGGTCGGATATACAACTAAATAATCTAGTCCAGTCTGCTCCGTATTAGTAAGTGCCAAAAGCCCCGTCAGTATATTATATTTACAAATTGTCTGTTTAGTTAGAGAAGGACGGGCGATATATAATGTATATACATATGAGAGTTGTATTTATATTAGAGACAGACATAAACAAGGACTAGAGCAGTCTATGCACTGTCAAAAAATAGCAGAGTGGATGATTTTTAATTGACTTAATCCTTCCGAAATTGAATTGACTCAAAGAAGGATTTTATTAACATTATAAAAAAAAAACCCGGAGAATAATTTTTTTTTTTTTTTTTTTTTTTTTTTTTAATAAAAATAGTAGTTATTCATTTAAAAATGATAAAATGCTTATTTAGAAATTTAAAGATATCATGCATATTTTTTTCTTTGTTTGATATAACATTTTTTTATTAATAAATTCTTTCTTTCACATTAAGATTTATCAACAAGACATAATGAAAAATTCTTGAACCAAAAATATTTTGAAGAATTTCATTATCTAGAAACAAGACAAAAAATTCTTGAGTTTAATAAAATTTTTTTAGTTCAAAAATTTTTCTCGAGAATCAAGTTAATTTTTTTTCAATGTTAGGATTTTTGGAGCAGAATTGATAATAAAGAAAGCATATAAGTTTATAACTATTCTGTAGGGTCTAGTGGTTATTTGTAGACAGATTCGACACTTTTTACAATAAACTCAATCATAATAGATCGATATATCTTTTGGTGTATGTATAATAACATACATACATTACACATATGCCTACATATTTATCCACATTGTCTGTAGGATGGTATGTCATATATTATTTACCTTTTCCATCGGATTTGCGCCGAGGAGTGTTTAGAAAAAAGGGAGTAGAAAGAGAAAAAAAGCGAGGACGATTATGACGAAGATTATGCCCCAGGTATTTGTTGTGCTACACATTGAGGGTCTCGAATCTCGACGTGTCACGAGCTCAAAAATGCTAGAGGGGTAAAAGGTGTGAAAAAGCACCGGGTAAAAGATGAAGCTGAGGCTATTAAAACCAAGATCTAATACCAAAGTATTAGTATTGGTGTTGGTTTGAATTTTAGAGGGTTCATTGTTGCGGTAAGAAGTTTTTCGTATTTTGGTATTATCCATTGTGGAGATGAATATCGGTGAAAAGCTAGACGGAATTGAGCCGGGAATTGTCGGGGCTTATAAAATTCCTCGGCAGGTCGCCCCCGTGGTGGTGAGTCCACTTCTTCCGGCTATTGGAGACGCTGGATCATGCTCTCTTGGGTGCTCGAGGACGCGGGATAATTTTAAGAAGACGCTGTACACGTTATCCGCCCAGAATAGGACTGCATTGACGTGCTTTACTTTTTCAGATATTGAGATATATAGGTGTGTATTTGGGCTAAGAGATCTTTTGGAATCTTATTTGGACACAAAGAAAGCCCATTCTTTCTGCGGACGATTATGAAACTGGAGCGCTAGGAAACTCTTCGAGGAAGCTGCTAATGATGTTTTTTCGGTAACTTGGGTCTGATTTTTGGGAATTTTTTATTGAGGAATGCAATGTCGGGAATTGTAACTGATTTTTTTATCTAACTTCATTCTACACAGAAAAAAAAATAACTTGATTCAAGTAAATATTATTCTTTACAATTTCAATCTTTTTTCTAAACATTTACATTACTTGATTAAAAAACAAAAATTATGACTCTTGGATAGAGATCGATAAAATCTCCACTCAAGAATTTGATCCTTCGAAAAAAAAATCTTGAAGCAATTATTACCTCATTGCCTCGGCCGAATACGCTGTCAAATTTCTTTAATCATTCATGATTACATTATTTTAATTATTTATAAAAAATTTTGACTCTCCTCCAATTTATCGATCTACCTAATTCGTTAAAAACTCGGTGATTTCATTACTTACTACTATTCTTACTAATTAGAAGGTAGTCAATAACTACTAGTCGTTGATACGCGTGATGATAACTAATATAATTGCAGCCGTAAAATGAAAAATAATTTTTCCCAGCCGATAGAAGAAGTTGCCCTATTAGAGTCAGGAGTCTATAAGAGGGCTGAGTGTGTACGTTAAAATATTATTTGTGAATAGGGTCACGAATTGTGTATAAAAGTACGCGTACAGAACGACGACACACCCCCTACCATTGAATTTTCGTAGATGGGATATACTTAAATTAAGCGTACGCCGGTGTCACATTATGTCCTCCATGTATTCTAATACCAAGTTATATCTAACCTTTTATTAACCCCGTGTGAAAATACTCTGTTGACCCTCAGAAGTTGCTTACGTATTATTATTTATACACACACGAATTTCGAGACTGAAAGCCGATCTGATTATTAAGGAAATCAATATTATAGTGATTATCGAAATTATTGAGCACCAAATTTAACGAAATTCTATACGGATTTATTTTTTTTCTTTTTCACGCACAATACCTTACATTTATTAATTAAATTTAATTATTTCTCTACTTCTCTTATTTACAATACTTCTTATTATAATTATATAATTGTTATCTTTAAATTCAAGGGTCCGTCCTTATAATTGATTTTTAAGGACTATCAATGATACCAATAATTGTTATTTGAGAGAACAAGTCTTCATTGAGTAAGTCTCCACTTTCATGTCTACTTCCAATCTTATAATATCACTTCCAACTTTATTGACTAAAGATGGAATTTTATTCAAAAAAAAAAAATACGGAATTTTCTTGTTTCAAAAAAATTTCTGCAAGCTCAAAAACAATTCCGATCTTTCAAAAAAATTTCTTGATTTAATTAAACCGTTTTTTCTGTATAGCAAATAAAAAATAAATAATTAAAATGATATATTGGCACACATAAAGCATCCTGGAATTTTTAAAGATCATATCGAATTTCCAATACCATACACTGGATACTTAGAGTACATACTACTCCGGATGTTTCAGGCGTCACTGCCCTTCCGAAGAACTAAGCGGCTTAACGCGGGGTTTATGTTATACCGATGGGGTATCTTCTAACTATAACTCCATGCTCTATACCACCAAGTTCTACCTCAGATAACACACACACACACACAACACAGATATATAGACAAAGGTTTTATGTACAAGTAACCTATACTATTCTGACGTACATCGTAATATCTGATCCCTAAGATACACTACAGGATACACATATGGTGGCAATATACTGACGGGACTTGGAACCACAACTGAACTCGTCTATATAGTTTATAGTCCCTCAGGATTCGTCTCCAAAATGTATAAATACATTGCACTTAGGCTTTCCTCTCATAATAATATAACAATTACAATTTAAAAATTTTTCTTTTATACAGTTTTGAACTTTGAAAATTTCAAAAAAGTTTACAATTCAATTATTTATTATAAAAAAAAATTTGTAAATTAAAAACTAGATAACTTTTAATGGAAATGATTTTAATTTGGTAATTGAACGTAAACGTAGCGTATGTAAATGTAGGAATTTGGTTGAGACGGAAAAGAGTGTTAGTATAGAGATACTTATACTTATAGAGTTTAAAACCGCTGACAGAAGCTCGGGATTAAGGGAGCGAAAATGCTATTATTGCAAAGGGTATGTCTCTCACCCTCTAAAGTACTAAGTAGCCCGGTTAAGTATGTTGTTTAAGCTAACACTGTAAGTAACAATCCCTTGGAGAAATCGTTGTCTTTTATACTATCGAACTTTCACACTTTCTGTCCTAAATATATAATATGTTTTCAAACTTCTATAATATATTAACAATTTATAAATTGTAGACACTAAATGAATCTTATTTGATATCAACTAAATTTTATTTGATGATTCTAAAAAAATGCAAATTTATATTTTTTTCTTTAATAATCATATTAATAATCTGCAAAAAAATTTTGTTAATTTAAAACGCAAAAAATGTTGACTTTTTATAATGAAGCGTTTAAAAAATACTTTTTTTAAGAAAAAAAAGTAAAAAAATGAAACCTTGAATTAAATGTTAGCATATTTTCTAGTCAGCAAGAGTTAATATAAAAAATATATATTTCTATATAGCTATATATATAAGAAATAAAGGGAACGGTAACAGACGTATAATTTCCCCTTAGCTTTGAATTGAACGGCTCTTAGTACTTTCAACTAAGACGAGTGTAACCGGCTTTCCAAGTTTTGCGAGTAAGGAAGCTCATTAACGAGAGCTTTTCTCTTTTCCGGCGTCTTATTCTCCGACCTCTTTTCCGAGCACTAGATCCGGCAACTCTAGTTCAGTACATGCCTACATTTACCGCAATATACACATATATACTTCTATGTATATACAAGGGAGCTCATGAAGCATCCTTTCCACCAGTCAACCAGTCAACCAGCCAGCCATCAGAATATACCCTGTTATTCCATTATTCCTTGTGGGGTGTGGTGTGTGAGTGTATAAAATCACCTTTACTTACCCCGAGTCGCTCCAGTCCGCAATATTCCACGAGCAGAGTTCATTGTGAAAGGCCTTACTCTTACATTAAATATACTAAAACTCAGTACTGGGTACTCTGTACTTTAAACTCGAGGAAAAGAGAATAAGAAAGCCCAGGTACTTTGAATTTAAAGAATTGGCGGTAACCAAGCCAAATTTATTATTTACATAAGTACCGAGAGCTTTTAATGGCTGTTGAGTTGAGTTAAGTGAGTAGAGAGTTGGCAAATTTTCTCTTACAATTTCCCTGGCAATCTTATTCATTCAAATAAGAACTGTTTCGTTAAAGAAACTTTTATTTAAAGACCTTCTCGTTATCTTTCCTTCTCGTTATTTATTTATTTTTATAATAAATTATTCCTTTGAATTTTTAAGTCATTTTATATTTTGAATTTAAAATTTTTTTTACGAATTTCTTTGTGCTGAACACACTTGGAAAATTTTAACTAGCACAAGAAAATAATTAATGACAATTTTTTTTTTCTGTAAATAAAAATTAGAATTGACAAAATTTTTTATTTTCAAATCAAAATTTCACTCTACAGAATTTTTTTCACAAAAGAATAAAAATTTTATCCATGTATCATTTCTGACATCCGTATGAGAAATTGCTGATTTTTCCAACTAACAATTTCCATTCGTAAAACATAAAAAATTCCGCAAGCATATACATGAGTATATATGTGAAAAGTTTTTATAATGCTCTGGATTTTATCACTCGGAAAGTTTTACAAATCAAGTGTCTGGGTTTTCGATAGAAATACAAAACAAAAAACAAAAACTATCAAAGACAAAAATAAAAGCTCTTGAACGAGGAAAAGAGTAGCAGCGAGATTGGCTTCGGCGGAGGTGTAAGCGAGAAAAATGAGCAGCTTGCAGTGAGTCGGGTGTTAAAGGGAAGGAGAGAAAGGAGAATGAGTAACGAAAAAAGATGAATAAAAAAGAGATAAAACCTCTACACTTCCGGCGGGTCGATCGACACCGCGAAATGTGGGTGATGCAAGCGCGAAATAAAGGGCGTGGTTTTAGCTGGCTGCCGAGGATTGGCTGCCAACTTGGCACTACGGTCGATACCAACCGCCTATATATTCCGCGAGAGAACCTGTACATCTGATACTCCAAACTCCGCGCACACTAGACTACTCAGATCCAAGTAAAAGACTCTCATCCTCATTTCGATATTCATTACACTTAATATCCACATTCATGCTCTACCCTTCTCTGCTATCAATCACTTTTTACACAGAGAAATTTATTACCTCAAGCTTATCAGAATTTTCCTTGACGTAAAAAAAAAATTTGTAAGTCAAAGATAATAATTTTCTTTATACATACCTTTTAATTTCAAAAACAATGATATCAAATAAGCTTCTGATGAGAGTTAAAAATTTAATTTTTATTTTAACTTTATATCTCAAATTTAACTCTCTTATATTGAGATAAAACAACGATCATGCGACATCTGTCGGATATTTTCAAAACTACATTTAATTAAAAAATTACATATGAACAAATATAACCATGTCAGCTAATATAGAGGTATATCAAGTCACATGACCAAACATACTCATTTTTTTTAAAAAAAATTACACATTGACTTACCAATAAATTTTTTCACAAGTTGTTTTGAGCGTAGGTTTTCTTCAAAAAAATTTTACTCAATCCAAGATTGTTGTTGATTTTAATTAATTTTCTTTGCTCAGATAAACCATTTTTTCTTTACTCAAAATTAATTTTTTCCGCGTAGAAAATATTTGATAGTATAGTGGGTTCTGATAATGAGGGAGTTTGATTGGTGATTGGAGATTCTATCCGATGAGATGAGTAATAAAATAAATGAATAAAGTGGAACAAGGCGATACAATACACTACCACCCCTTATATATCCTCCCATTGAGTACAACAATGCATGATAGATGAGAGTTAATCGGTAAGTTCCTCTCGGCAATGCTAAACTAATCTATTGTATTATGTATTATCATTATTCTATCAACCATCAGTTTGTGTATGGTAGACACCTTCTACCCAAATCCATTTATAGTTATCAAAACTATTTTATTTTCATTTACTCAGTCTTTTATTTACACCTCTTCTATCGTTTTTGATTCGAAGCTCTTCAACAAATTAAATTTCTATCTCCAATCAGAAAAAATTTTTCATTTATTGAACAATCTCAAAATTAGCAGACAGCAGATACATAAATTTTCTTCTAATTAATAAACAATTGTAAAAGTATTTTTTTAAAAAGTTTTATATCGAGAAATTTTAACTATCTATGAACAAAATTTTTTAAAAGTATTCTTTTAGCACTAATTTATTAATTTCATTTTACAATAAATGACAAAAAAATAACAATAAAGTCATTGTTATAGTTTAAAGAAGAAAATAGACTAAGATGGACTTTAGTGAGAGCCACTGAGAGAGAGTAATTCATCAGATGAGGATGCCGAGTAACCTGATCCACCATAAAGCAGCATCACATCCCTCAATTCTCTTCATCAAGGCTATATATAGCCGTTATCTTTCTCATTGTTCCTCTTCCGAGATTGTCTATAATTGTCTAAGCTCTCGTCTTTTGTCTTGTACCGATTCCAATGCCAACGGAGTCAAGTCACCGCGGCCAACAATATCAACCCGCGCATCTTTAATTTCAGTCTTTTATTTCTCTATCTACCGTCCAACATTCAATATCCCACATCCAGTATCAAAATTATAAGAATTTACATTTTTACAATCAACTACTCTAATCAGTGATTATCAAATTTAAAAGCATCAAGTAGCAGTTGAACTTCGAAAAATAGTAAAACTTTGCAATTCTATTTTTTATTGTACATTTTTTTAATTCAATTACTCTAATCAAAAAAAAAATATTTTGAAAAATTTTATTAATTCAAAACAAATAAAATTAAATTGATTGAAAAAAATTTCTTAGCTTAAGAATTTTTCTGTTTAATTAAAAATGATTAAATTCTTTATTTTTAAATGTAATTTCCGTAAAAATTATCATCGATCTGCAATATGTCTAGTTTTTTTACATGAAGCGCCAAATTACAGAATAAAATGTAATTTTTGAATTTTATTTTCCGCGAGTATTTTAAGAAAAATAATATTTAAAAACCTGGAAATGTTCATCTTTTTTTTGCTCGAACAAAATCACGTGCTTTGTCATGTCAAGAATAAGATAAAGTTACCAACCAAAACGAATTGAATATTCTTCAGTCTACATATGTACAGTCTTTATATTTTTTATTTTTTTATTTTTTTTTTTTGAACGTCAAAAGTGGGGAGTTAACAACCAACAAGCAATTCCATAGTTGATCTGGATAACTCAACACAGTTGGAGCTGACAATCAGGTGCCGAGATGATTTCATCAAGCACCGCTGGATCATCATACTTTGTTATACCTCGATAAAAAAAAAAGACACAAGGGCTTGTGCAGAATTTAAAGTGCATGACGACTCTATAAAGAATAAGAATGTGCAAGAAAAAAAAAAAAGAAAGAAGGAGCCGAGAAGGACAAGAGTAATGTGGAGGAGGTAAATAATAAAAGCGGGAGAAGAGAAAAAAGATTGCCGGTGCGGAATTGGCTTGTTGATGTGTGAAGAATATAATTCCAGGTGTATATAACTAAATGTATGGATACAATTTGTATTGTATTATATAAGTAGTGACCGAGTGCGAGGGGATTTATTTAGCGCGTCGACTTGACGTATGATGATAGTTTTAAAATAAAATAAAGACGCCCGTAATAATATCATTATCTCGGAGTGGACTTAGCTCACTTTGAGTAATGTTAGTTAAGACATTTACTGGGCAATCGCCATCAACCCGTTATTACCTCTGACGATGTGCAACAACTGTTTGTTGAATTGAACTTTTGAATTGTCGACACGGCTGTCACTTTACGATGAATCCTCTCATCATCTTCGAGGCTCTTCTCTCTCTCTCTCTCTCTCTCTCTCTCTCTCTCTCTTGCTCTCTTATACTTTGTAAGTACTAATACAAGTACGTACTATGAACATCAACAATTCACCTTTTTATTACCCGTGAAACTATCAGTCATTGTTGATAAGAAATATTTTGAATTCCTGAGCAGAATCTCTACATCTGTTGTATAAGAAATAGGAAGTGTTTATTTTAAAAAAATTGTCATTTATTATTTATTTCATTTTGTTGGAAATTAAATTTTTTTGTTGTTTCATGATTTTGATAGTTTAAAAAAATTATTTTAGTCAGGAATTGTATTTGCAAAAAAAATGTAAGAAAGTTAGACTTTTATGATGTTGTGAATTTTTTCACACTCTTAACGCTAATAGTTTTTGTTCTGGCAAAAGTTTTATAGACAAAAATAAAGTTTATTCTTTGTTGAGTGTCTAAATTTTTTGCTACTAGCAAAATTAAATTGTCTGAATTTTTTATAGGGGATTTATTTGAAATTTTAGTTAAAGTATAAGGAATAACTTGTTACAAAAATTTTAATTTTTAAAATAAATCTTCTACAAATTTATGAAAATGTCTTTATACTTTCAAATATCAAAATAAATTTCCCAAAACTTAAAACACTTCCAAATTAATAATTGACTGATTCTTGAGTTTAATAAAATAATTTGCTTGCAGAAAAAGTTTAAAAAATTTTTTTTGAAAATGACAAGTTAAATTTATTAAAATTTTTTTAAAGTTAAAAAGATTTTTATTTTTCAAAGTAAAGTAACAATGTCGGTATAACATGTGCGATAATTAAAGTTAACTCCAGTACAGGGATATATCTAGCCTAAAGGTGTCCATGTCTCATCGCATCAAACATCAGAATGATCTCTTTCTCCTCTTACACATGTATAGCGGTTAGGTGCATTTAAAAAATAATAAAACGTATAATGAGTATATGTGTATGTATTTACATGTGTATGGGTATCATCAGCAAAGTCAGGCCTGGAATAGTAGTGTATTAGAGATGTCGATTAATTTCTTGGGGTTCCCGTGGGCGAATTTCAGCTGACGAACGTCGCCCGGACATGCCCTTAATTAATAACCGAGGCAGCTGGTCTCTGACGCTGACGTCATTACTGATGAGACTTTTTGCTCTTGAAAACTTAACTCTGACCGAGACAGACATATAATAATAAACTTTTGTCTTCCTCTCTTCTCTTCTCTCCTCATCCTACATATGTGTACGTTTTTATTTTTCATCGTTCTTATGTAACATTATCTTCTTTTCAGCTCACACTTTTGAGATATCGAAGGCATTTATCAACTCGAGCACGCACCACTACAATCATTCGAACCTTGTACCTTTACTTTACTTGTACTTAATGAAGCCGTTGCTTTTATTTTTACAGATCTTCTCAGGATCCTATTGTCCGACAAAGTCGGACAATAGGATAAATAGTTTATGTCAGGTGATACTCTCGATTTTATGTAAAAGTATAATTTAATACTGATCAAAAGATTTTTTAAAATTTTATTTAAGTGATTTTTAAGATAAATTATACGAATGATTTATTACAGAACAATTTTTTGTCAGAAAAAAATATTTATTATTTTTATTTTTCCAAAAATTTGCTTTCTGAATTATTGAACTAGATTTTTGTAAAAAAATTTTGATGCAATTTTTTTTTTAATATTAAAATTTATTTTTTTTAAATCAAGATAAATTTTATATTAATTAGTAAATATATGTTTGAATTTTTTAATAAATTTATGAACAATTTTACTATTAAACATAAAAATTCAACCTTTCTTAGACAATTTGAATTTTTTGATAAAAAATAATAAAACATAAAACATAAATTCATTAAAAAAAATTTTTTTCTTTCCTTTTACCGGCCAAAATAATTTATCAAATTCATTTAAAAAATAACTTCTCCCCAAAGCTCTCTGTTTAAAGTTGCACGTAAAATTACACACACACGAAAAAATTTTAATAATTCTCAGTGACAACCAAGATGTAAAAGCAGACGCTTTTGGCTCAAACATAACATTTCTCATCCAACATTCATCCCTTCTGCGAATAGTCAATGTCACCCTGTGATTTTTCTTATCCACGGATTTTTATCTCCGGATTTATTTTATTTTCTTTATTTTTTACCTTTCCTTAGACTTTTCTGCTCAGATAGATGCTGTTCGCAAGAGCATTGTTCTCACGTTCGAACAGTATAGTAGGCGTTACATTACGTTACATTATGTGGAGCACTTCCCAGCATACGGGATGACGCCAACTCAGTGCAAGTGTGCCAGCGCGGATTCCGTAGAAGATATAATATATAATATTCCACATACGCACATCTGTAAACTATGAAATATCCAAAAGAATTCAATAGACGGCTAGAAAATTGTTATTCTTCTTTCCATGCAGACGCTCAAAATTTAAAGAACACACGGGGACTTTTATTTTTCGACGACATTAAAATCAAGAAAATTTTTTGTCAAGAAAAATTGACAGAAAATTTAAGTCTTTCAATAACAATAAAAATATTTTTTAAAAAAATAAAATAAAAGATTAAACTTTTTCTCAAGCTCATGAATTTTAAATTCAAAGATTAAGTTTTTATTTTTATTTAACGTTACATAATTTCGCAGTCTTTTCTGAAAAAATCCACCGGAATAAAATGTAAAAGTTTTTTTACGGATTACTGAAAAAATAACGCTAAGTAGGATTAAATTAGGAATTACCGGAAGCTACTTTTATAAACTTAAGCAAATGCATTCTTAAATGCACCGGAAAACGCGAATGTTAGAGCTTTTGTATATGTAATAGTAATGTTAAGAGAAAGCTCTGATAAAATTATGCAGTCACATTCAACGAATGGAACTTTTTACCGAGTTTTGGGCATAGCACACTCATCGAAATTCGACTATCAAAATATCTGATGATCGCACCGCTGTGTAATATAAGTGCATATCGTGTTTTTTTTTTTTTTTTTTTTTTTTTTTAATGCGTGGGACAGATGAAGATGAGTGACGAGAACCTTTGGTGGGTAGTGGTTATACTATATATATATATATATATATATATATATATATATATATATATATATATATATATATATATATATATATATAACTATAAAGATCTAAACCAAATCCAATCCTGATTGACGTGAGGGAAAAAAGAGGGGAAACTATCATGGGGATTATCTCTGGCGCCACAAACACCACACGTCTTTACGTTAGTATTTATTTTTTATCCTCATCCTCATCATTTTCAGCTCCGGATAGTCATATTATACGTACTAGGTATATGGATGTATATTACATAAATGCTGCTCATCGACCTTTAGTCTTTAGTATTTGGTATTTACATTTCTTATGACTTTTAGTTGTAAAGAGGCTTAATAGTGAGAAATAAGTCAAAGTATTATTGTTTCTTTTTTATAAAATATTTTTAATATCTATAATTTTGTGCATACACAGAATAGATTTTTTATGTTAGAAAAATTTTTAAGAAAAAAAGAAATTTTTTGAGCATAAAATTCTCTTTAAAATTTTGAATTAAAAAATTATATTTTAATTAAAATAACTTTCGCCTGTAAAAATAATTTTTTGGGTTTATAAATTTTTGGTCATAAAAAATTGTAGAATTAATTTATTCAAATTTTATTTTTCGTCGCGGTAATTTTATGGATTAAATTTAGAAAATTTCTCAAAATAAATTTGTCTAAACTCTTGTCATCATTTTACTTTAACTATAGAATTTTCTTTTCAATTCAAAGTCAGCGATGATTTTCTTGGTTCAAATATTTTTTCATCGGTACAATGTTGTTAGTCACAATATTGTTAATTTATTTGCTTATTAATAAGTTAATGGATGTAAATGAAATATTGAAAGTAGTAAAATAAACAAAAGAACATAAAAATAAAAGGGCCATGTATGAGTCTGAGAATGAGTATGACTTGCAAGTTGTTAATTTAAACAGCCCAGAGCTGGCATCGGAGTGTGTCTGTGATTCCGTGTTGAGTATTCACATGGTTACCCATTTCGAGAAGAGATGAGAGATGAGAGTTTAAATCGTGATCTGAAGAATGTGGAGACACCGGAGAGGAGAGTTTTGTTATGTACGTAGAAACGTGAATTCGATGTGAGAGGAAAAAGCAAGAGGGGTAGCGGAGGGAGAGCGAAGAAAAAGGAAAAGAAGAAAAGGCAAGGAGTGATGAAGAAGAAAGACAGAGTGCTCTTGAGTGGATCCTCCTGTCTTTCTCTTAATACTTATACTCATCTCTCGTCATTGGGTATGTTTGCCCACAAACAATCCTATTCAACGTAAGCTCAGATACACCTCTTCGCTTTTATTCTCAAAGTTTTTTACTTCCTCTTCAGCTACTGAGTTATTTTTGTTTTTATTTTATATGAGATACTGTCGAGTTTATTCGAAAATTATTTTTTGTTTGACAACTAGGTATTATTAATTCATTTTTATGGTGACTGCTACAACTCTTTGGTTCAAGTGTCATTCCATTTCATTTGAAATTAGTCGTATGTCTTTTCTATTAAAACAAATATTATTATTCTTGTTTATAATCAATAATTAGTATTTATTTTAGAATTTGATTTTAGTACCCATGGTCTCTATATATTATCCCGTACGATCTTCATCAGAAATACATTTTCTATCTTTAAATAAACTTTGATCTCAAAGATTTTTTGCTTAGTTCAAGACAATAAAATTCTTCCCAATAATTTTTTTGGTTCAAAAGTTTTTTTTACAAACCTAATGAATTTATTCATCAGTATACAACTGCAACTATTCGAAAGAAGGCTTCTGCAAAAAATGACCATTTAATATAAAAATAAAAAACATTATTTTATTTTCCGCCGAAAAACAAAATAAAAAATTCCAAAGATAAACAATTAGACATTTGGGACACAGTAAAGCACAGAAGCAATAGTAAACCTTAGCCCATGTATACGTATACGGTTATATAGGTATATAGGTATATATTAGATGATGCAGATGAACGAGAGAGGACCTAGGGATGCACGGTTAGTTAAGGCTCGTGTTTGCCGAGCGAGTTACCCTAACCCAACTCAGGCGGTTAGCGGAATTAAACGTTCGACGGAGGCTCGTTAACGTCATGAATATGTACCCTCCTACTCTCTGGATTCTAGATTACTCTCTATATCTATCTACTCGGCTTCTAACCACCTACACATTTACTTCCCAGCTCACTGTGCTTCGGTCTATCGTCGTGCGGATGATGCTGCTGGAAATGTGTTGCTATTGCTACATGTATGTGCTGCCTCTTTCTACTACACCACACCAAACTGGATACCTCAACAGCATATTTATCCAACACACCCGGTTCTATCTCTGTCCTTTTTTAGTCCTCTGTATCTACTTCTACATCCGTCGTCTGTATCTGGTGTGCCCTTCGTTGGCACTGCCGATGGATGGAGAACGCCTGGCTGGGCTACTGTTTGCTAGTTAATATTCATCAATCCCACAGTTCAGGAATATACCTCTACCTCTATCTCTTCCCTGGCTACCGAACGCTCAGTGCCAGAGACCGTCAATGATTTCCACTACTGGTTATGGTTATGTGCTTATGCTTATATTAACAGAATCCCCGTTTGATCCTCCACTCCACTCAACTCTATTCTACTCTACTCTGCTCTATTGGAACGAGGAACTACTCAAACCACGACCTCGACCTTGAGATTACTTTATTGAATCCGGCGATAATTATGAAAGGTAGTTTTTTGTGGGCTCTCTGTTTTAAGGAGCTTGAAATCAAATTAAACAGTGATTGTGGTTTGATTATATTCAAATGAGACGAGATCTTGAACAACTTATTTGGTTTAAAAAAAGTTTCAATTATGGTACTAAGTTTTAAATTGGAAAATTGTGATAAGAAAATTTTGATTTTTTGAAATACTAAAATATATTAATGATCAATTTTTCTGATGTAAAAGTTAGCTTAGTAAATATTTTTGGGAAAATTTTCATTGATATTAATTGAGTAATTTTATTCACTGTACAATATTTATTGTGTAAAATATATAAAAAAAAAAAAAATAACAAAAAAGACGATTTTGTATTTAAGCTTTAATATTAGCAGTATCGATAACGCAACCTTAATTCTGCATAATTAAAATAATTTTTAGCAACTAACATTAAATAACAATAAAAATGAAACACTCTGAGAAGTATTTCATCAGATAGCCTACTTACTTCAGACAGAACGTGATAGTAGCCAATAAAGTCTTAAAAAAACATAACTAATATCAAAGAGTGTGATGGACAAGTGGCTGGTGGATGGGTAGAAAAAATAGCTCCAGTTTATAAAAAGTTGACGTGACAAAGATCGATGAGTTGTATCTAGATCCAGGACGGCTCGGCATAATCTGATCCTTGTCCGCGTATAGATTGTTAGCCTCGCAACGTCTTAATGTTCGTTATCCGCTGGTCATTTATATAAATAAGAAGCATCAGCGATACCTGACTACCGACGCGTACCAACAGCAGCCGTGACTTAACACTTTGCATTATCCTCGATATACGTGAACACAAAATAAAACCCGAAGGATATAACCACTCGTGACTGTTAAATCCTCCTCGTGTCTTGTATCGTTAGTGTCCCTTTCAAATGTACATTTAGCTTCACTCAAACCGAACCATTTTTTCACAAACTTTCTCAGGCTCATGGCACATTCATCTTTATAACTTCAGTTATAACCGAGAAGAGGCCAATTAATGCGACCGTGCTCATCACAATCCACAATCATAAATAATAACTCTTCTTCTTTTACATTAAACATTTTTAATCATATTCACGGGCAAAATCCAGATAAATGATTGATAATACTGTGAATCAATTCTGGATTAATTATTTTAATAAAAATTTGACAATTCCTGATGTTGTTGATGTTGGTGTTATTACAGTGGCTGGACTTACATTATATTCACATATATATATTCATATTTATTGATGATAAAAGAGTGTTAGTTGGCAGCAATAACCGACGACATATGCGAACTGTAAAAAGCCCTCATGCTCATGAGAACAGGTCATCATAACACTTGATGATGCTCATCATCCCCTGACAAAAGGAGCCCCTGAGCAAATAAACATTCCGACGAATAAATAACCAGTTACATGTTACACGTATGCTTATTTTTTGTGCTACAATAACCAGCCCAGCATATTGGAAGCCTAATGCCCAAAAGCCCATGTCTTATGTCTGATGCCTCAATATGATGTGTATACATCAGTTGAATCGAATATTGGAGTTAAAGATGAGTGAACGTGCCGGAGGAAAAAATAATATAAATAATGTGATAGACGGATATAATAACAGAACCACTTACACATTTGCCTGGGTATGGATTCAGGCATAATAATGACTTGATAGACCTGTTTTAAACAATCAATTGTTGGGGTGTCCCGGATGACAATTTTTTACCACTGGCGAATAAATACTGCCGTCAATTTGTTTTGTCAGCTTTTGTTGCAGGAAAGAGTTTTTTATTATGCTATGCTCGAATTAATATAATTGATACTTTTATTCCGGGGATGGTCAACTGGACACGCGTCAAATTATTCAAATTTTGGTGTCTGATAACAAATAGTTATTTGAATTAAAATTTATTCAGTCGATTTTTTATTCATTTTAGAGTTTTAGAACCTTAACGTAAAAATTATAATTTTTTTCTTCTCTGAATTTAAATTTATTTCAACAACTTAACTGATTTGATTTTTTTTTATCATAAGAAAATGGTATAAAACCATGTCCATATTGTTAATCCGATGATTAAAAATGAATTTTGTTCAAAGGCATATTAAACATTAAATCAAAGTCGAAGCAAGTTCCTTAAAAAAAACCAGAATAGCAAACTCCCTAAATCCTCCTTTTACAGGACTAATTAATTTTAACCATGCAGCCACTGTAACTTTCATGGTCAAAACTCTGTGTGATAATTAAAATTTAGTTCCTGCTCCATACTTCCTTTAAAGAGCTTAAGACTTTACTGGTATTAAAAGATTACTCGACCGAAAACCCGACAAATGTAGAAAAACATCGTGAAAATTTAACAAAAGACCCAAAGCTGTAATTTATTTTCCCGAGACCTATGATCTATCATCTACGATCTAGGATCTAGGATCTACTGAAATTCTAGGGTTACAACAGAATAAAGGGCACGAGAGTGCAATTAACTTTTATGTTTTATTTTTCAAGAGGTGTTTCCTGCAAGGTGCGAGAACAAAATGAAAAATGAAAACATAGGTTGAAACTCGCTGGCCACCTGACTCGTGTCATTGCCATGAAATTGTTGAATAGTTACTGCCACGATAATTCAATTTTTATAGCAAGTAAATTAATAAGGCGTATCATTGTCGTACTGTTATATCTTGTAGCTTATAACTGTCTATGTCATAATTGAGAGAAGGTGTAGGTGAACATTTATGGACGGCGATACCGAAAGCAAGAATTCGATGACTTTAAATTTGAGAGGATGAATAGTTACAAAGAGGGTCGAAGTATATGTATATAGATATAGTTATATTATAAGCAAAGTTAAGATATAATAAGGATCGATGCACTGCATCATACAGGACTGGAGATTGGAATCCCCGCCGAGGCGCCATCGAGTTAGGAGTTAGTTACCCGTGAGCTCGTAAATGAAAACGAGATAATATAATCGAACCGAAATGTTACGCGTCATGCAGAACCCAGAGCTCGACTCTTACCTCGGATAAATCGTAATTAATTGAGAGGTTTTCAGCCGGAGTTTTGTTTGCTTCTTTATAATCTTCATCAGCTTCACCTACTCATCATTATTTTTTACTTACCTCGTTTCTGGCTCTCCACCCCTTTTGCCTTTTACCTTCGTGCACTCACTTATATCTTTCATCAGCTAGACTTTACTTGTATTGTAATTATTATTATAATAATAACTATTATTATTATTGTCATAAAATTTAGCTAGATTCCCAATCCCACCGCCTCTTTTTGACCTTACTGGTTTTAAAACTAGATTCAGTAGCCGATGATGAGGTAATTGTGGGCTTTTTATACCCAGTTGAAAAAATAAAAAATGTGAAGGGTTATTTGTGATGAAACGGGTATTTAACTTCTTTTTAATCTTTTTGATTTATTCATATTGGATTTTTGAATCTATTAAATAAATTACGAACAGTATAATAACATTTTTAGCTGAATATAAAAGGGCTTGGAATAATTATTAAGTTTTTTCAGTGTAGAAAGTCCCAAAATTTCGAAAAACTTCTTCCAGCTCTTCAATGATTAAACGATTCAATATAATACATTTCTATCAATGTTCATAAAATTATCCCAAAAAATCCACCGTCATGACGATATTTGTTCCTACGCAAGGATTTAACCATGAATCTCAGCAATGAAGCCCGCGAGCCATTCCGAGGAAACAAATAAAGGGTTATTTTATTTACCCGTTAGATTACTGGGGTGCGAATATCGATTGACACGTCAGAATTAATATTTGACAAACTATACCCAAAATCCTCTCACCATCTTAGTCATAATTCATAATACAATTAATAATTACCAAATAACCCACAAAAATTTCATTTATTCCATACTATATCTTACTCGAAGTGATTTTCGAGTTCAAACAACAAAGCTGGAAATGTAACACCTAACACCTTTTCTAACTACTCTACCAAAACGCCTGGAAATGACACTTTGCCACTGTAACTAGCCGTCTGGAGGTTGAAGGGAAGTCTTTGTAATAACCGCAGCATCCTGAGGAGGGCGCTAGGGGTCTTTGCTCAAGGCGTTGCCTAAGGTACTCAAGTTTTCTCGAGAAACTGTTAACGCGAATCCTTCTCCATCATAGGCTATATAAATAAAACTAAAACTAATACCTTGTATATAAATGTACATGTATATGTATATTTATATAATAGTAAAATTAAACTTGTAACTCCTGACTGGGTAGTGGGTTCAGTGGCACATCACACTACACGGGATAGGTTGTTCCAGAGTGAAAATAAGCGTAGGCGATATCACGTTACGTAGGAGCCTTTGATCTCACGACACTTACAATTTCCACGGGCTGTGCGATACACCCCTATTTTGCTTGCGCCATGCGAAGCTTTAATGAGAGGCTATGAGCTTTGCAACTGCAAAACGTAATCACAAGGCTTGATGACTCTCCATTCGCTTGTCATATATATATATATATATATATATATATATATATATATATATATATATATATATATATATATATATATATATATATATACGTTCAATTACAGATATATGGGATTTTATGTTTCACTTTCTCGCATGCCATTCAACTCTTTTTATGATGCGATAATAATCCGCTGTATCAGATATCAACTGTCTAGTAAATTAAAAAAATAACAGTTGTAAATTTTAATTTATTTGTTTTTTTTTTTTTTTTTTTTTTTTTTTGCTCTTTTAAGCAAAGTATTTAGCGGTGGATTTTTTGCAGGAGATTTATTATTAATTTATTGTTATTATTGGGCAATAAAAAAATGAATTGCCAGAGTAGAGGTAAAATGATATGCGAAGCCGAACTCAGTATCCAGTATGTATATCATTGTCCGAGTGGGCGGGCGCGACGGCGCGAAGTTACTGCCGGCAGCGATAGATACCACTAATTATCGATCGTAAATAACCTCGGTGGGTCGCGTGAGGGGTGGAAAAGAAAGAGGAAAGAGGAAAGAGTGATATGTGTGGCTGGCTGAAACTTGTGGAACTTCTGGAACTTGCCTGGAACTGAAATTGCGATATCGATGGTATCGGTGGATGAAAAGAACTCTGCTGAGAAGAGTCTGAGGAAGAGGAAGAGAAGAAGTTATAGAATTACTGCGCATGATGAGAGACGGCGTCCCAGTCGCGGTCTTTGAGGACCAATAATATCAGGGCGCATAGTCCGTCGACCGTCAACAGAGGGAGATACGGGTTGTGGCTCTTTATGTAGGGTGGCTTGCGGGATATATTACAAGTGTAGCTCCCTGGTTGGTTATTACACGAGAGCTGTAATTGCCGCTGATCGTGTCGGTTTGATTTGTAGTGTCTCGCATTTGGATATCCGTTTATATTTATGTATATGTATGGATCGATGGATAACGTATATATGTATGAATGAATGTGCACGATGCGATGTAGACGGTTGATAACCGGGAACAAATGATATGGAAAAGTTCGATTGCTATGCAATACGCCATTAGGGATTAATGCTTTTTTTGATTTGCTCTTTATGATAGCGCTGGGTTTTGTTGCTTTTTTTTTCTTTTTGGTATGCATGAATTAATTGTATGTGATTGGGGATAATAGAGGGCTTTTGAATTTTAACGACGGGTCTAATCACTCATGATGATGGGTGGTTGTTAAATTGTTCTGTAGTTAAGTCGACTCAAAATTTTGAATTTGAATTTTTATGCTAAACAAAGCGATACTTGACAATTTTTTTTTCACAATCATCTGGTTTTTTGGCATTTTAATTTTTTTAATCAATAAATTTTTTCCAAAAAAATTTATTTAAAATACATTTACTAAAGTAAAAAAAAAATTCAATTATCTGAAAAAACCTAATCATCAATCCGAAAAACGGGGCCAAAAATCTCAGAAACCACCGCACCCTTATTAATGATTGTTTTCCCAGCAGATATTAAAAAACCATTAGCACCAAATTTATCAATTACCCAAAATATAGCCCGATAAATCAGCTGCCTACAACCACAATCATCACATTTAAAACCAGAAATCAATTACCACCGCTAACTCTCCATCAATCAAGTTGAAGAAAGGAGGAAGGAAAAAAAAAACATCTGTAACATTTCTGAAATCGTGAAAGAACCAGGTGGGCCACCCGCCTCTTCTTGCCTTTGTCCGCCCTTCGGCTCCCGAAAATTATCCACCTGATGACTTTTTTAAACTTCCTATCTTCTATTCGTGCGCGAAACAATTATGACGCCTTATATTATTATGTTCTGTAAACGCCACGCGCCTCATCACTACACAAATAAAAATACATTATAAATAAAAATAAATGTGCATCGAAGTATTATTTGCTTTGACACGTTGAAAATGATGAGCGCAAACTATTAACTTGACTAATAGTGTATAGTATTGCCTTGAACATATTCACTTTGAAAAATGATCTGTTGCGCAACTATATTTTTTTTATTATTATCATCATCTACAATACACTGCATGCAAAACAATAAATATACATTCTGCTGAAAAGAAAAAGGAAGTAAACAATCATCATCATCATCATCATCATTATTATTATCAGATTATATTAAATGTATACAATTATTTATTATTAATTATTGATAGTTATATAATTTCAGTGATTTATAAAAACATATCACACATTGAATATAAATAAAATTAGGTTTAATGTGAAATATTATATTCTATTAGAAATCAGACATCACCCGTAGCGCGCTCTAGTGACAGCGTCATGTAAACACCCGTCATATAAGTATCTAATCTAATTCCAATTGAATATAATTGAAAAGCCGTATACAGCAAAAGAAAATATAAATATAAATGTATATACGATATATAGCGATAGCGATGACGATGACGATGATGACAACGGAAACGGAAGTGCCTGTCATAACTGGGTACGTAAATATGTCAGAAGGGGTTATTATATGTTCACGGTACGGGTGTTACAAATTGTAAAACACATCGTATATAACAATGACTAAATATTTTGTATTTTTAAATTACACTTAATCAAATATCACACTTAATTTCAGAAGTTATACTTATTTTGATACTTTGTAATAAGGAAAGGTTATAATACTGAAAATAATGTTATTAGATTATATGTGTATTCGAATGCAATATACAGTTAAACGGGTGTAATAAAGTAAAAGCTTTACGACAAAGCATGTGGTCAGTGCTAAAGTCATATACATTATTTTTATTATCGACTAGTGATATTTACGCCGGCCATAAATGTCCGCCCATGGAAAGGGTGCCTAAACGCATCAATTTGAGTAGACACCGCGCCAAAAGGGCGTTAATATTACACGTGAAACGGATATCTATCTTGCATACCGCGGTTATATTGCGCCGGAAGCTATATTTGAATACTCTTTTCCTTTTGAATCGGCCCTTATTTATCATTTTTGGCCATTTTGATATGAGATACATCTTGAGTTTTAAATAAATATTTCATACAACTTGTATGAACAACTTTAAAATGGAAAGAGATGATAAAGAATTAAGAAATTTATTAAAAAAATTTTTTTTATCTAAAGGTTGAAATTATCATGAAATATAAAACAATTCAGTAATTGTTTCAGTTTTTGGAAATACAAAAATGTTTATAAAAGTTTATTATACATATTTCTAATTTTTTGGTGGTTCAAAAAATTAAAATTTTCAATCTCAATTTTCAAAAACTTATAATTAATAAATTCTTATGAAATTAAAGACAATTTAGTGCTTTTTAAATTTTTGAAACTATCAACATTTTAATAAAAATTAGTCATAAAGATTTACAATTTTTATAAAATAAAAATTGTGAATTCCAATCGTGAAAATTCGGTCATTTTAAAAAAAATTCAGATAAAATTTCTGGAAAGATAAATTGAACGATAAAAATTAACTAAAGCGAAATAAAAAATTGAGCATTTCGATACCGTCTATTTACGTTTTAAATCGTCGCTTCTTTTCGACATCCTTGTATTTAATATAATATAATATAATATGAGATATATAAATTTGTCCGTATATAAATATAAAAGATCTATCTGTGAGTAGTCTCTTGCATCAGAGTCGACGTTGAACCATGGCCTCATTACCAAAGCAAATATTTCAGTGACTGCAGAGAGAGCTGTGACAACTCGTCGTTGTCGTTGTCGTCGGTATGACGGGTAAAGCTGGATATAGGGGGACGAAAAATAAATGAAATGACAAGTCGGTGGTAGTGGAAGGTGAAGGTGGAAGCACCTACCATCAATAGGCAGGCAAATATGAGAGTGTAATAAAAAGTGTGACGTGAAATTATGAGGAGTGAAAAGGAGGATACGATTTTCTGTAGCAAAAGAGAAAAGAAGAAAACTGATGAAGGTGTAAATGTATGTGTAGGTGTACTAAAGCACCGAGTACAGAGTACAGAGAAGTATAAAGTATGAAAAGGAAAATAAAAGAGAAAAGCAGAGAAGGTAGAGCTTGGAGAGCGCGGACGATGTAAAAATAAGGAAAATAAACCCCAGGCTTCCTTTTTCCTGTCTCCAATCTTACTTTTCTCTGTCCTCCATCCACAGTAGAGCCACCTTTTTTATTTTATACCCACACCACCTACATCTCCATTCCCAACGCTATCTCTATCTCTTTCTCGATCTACCTCACCAGCCCCGTTGTCAGGCTCCTCACTCCCGGCTGGAAGGAAGACACAGAGAGAAAAAACACAAGATGAAAAGAGTAGCAAAAAAGGCGAATGAAATGAAATAAAATGAAATAAAATAATAAAAGAAATGACTTCTCACAACCTCCACTCCGCGATTTACCTTTTACAACTCACTTGTTTTATATCTCATCCGGTTGAGCTTTCTTCAGTTAGCCACCTCTCGTTCCTTTTCGTACTTATACACCCCAGTGCTCGGTACTACAACCAGCAAATACACCATATTTATTATCCCTAATAATTTTCTTAACTTGGCGCCTTTATTTCTGAGAGCGATCGCCGTCAAAAATTCAATCGCTACCCTTCTTTGTCGCTTGTTTTATTTTTATGCTCCTGTTTCTTCTTGCTGAGCGACTTGTGTACCCAAAGAATAAGGGCTGGAAGTTATTTAATACTCAGCTCTAAGCTTCAAAGCGGAATCTCATAACTGTACACAAAACAACTGTTTAAAACAGACTTTGTTCAAAATTTACAAGAACAAAAAACAAAAGATCAAACTACATATGACGTATTCATCAAAAGTTAAAATAACCAGTCCCAGGAGGAAAACAAGCATGCTGAAGATGCCGGTTAAAATTTTGATCTCTGTTGTATCCTTTATTTATATTTGTTATCAATTGTTTTTATATGCACGACTAGCTCGTTTGTCTTCCAAACAATTTGTTTCTGGGTTTCCGCTCAATTTTACGTGCCTGTCCGGTTTTTGTTCGCCGAATTCGATATAATGGCCCATGTATTTGGATCACGTACCGCGATATGTCAATATAAAGGAGTTGCTTTTGCTCCGGAGTCGGAGTCGGAGTCAGAGTTATAACTCTGATGTGCATACCAATATAATACCGAATACCGGTCTATTTGCCTGCGTATGAGCGTCGGATGGGCGGAGGTATGTGGCTGTAGATGTATATGAGGAAGATACAGTGGTGAACATATAAGGAGGGGTAGCTGGGGGGTTCACGGTAACTCCGAAGGATACGGTACGATGCACAGCTTGTTATCCTAAATACACGAAATCCTTTGGAGACTACGTCTGCGTTCCTTTATCCTTCACCCTTCACCCTTCACCCTTCATGACTTCATCCCTTATCCTTGTTGTGTCTTTATTGAGATCCTTGGTGGGTTGTTCCTTATTCATGGGTCGCTCCCCATTCTACCGACTCATTCTTACCCCTGTTACTGTCCCTGTCCTTGATCCAGTCGTCTTCTTCTTATTCGTGGATATAATGCTTGACAAATTGACGATTCAATCGAGTTCCAAAGGATACGACGCCGCTGCTGGCTAAGGGATCTATTCGTAGGATGCCAAATGTGCCGAGGATGGAGATTGATCGCCTCGAGAATATTTCATACTCAATAATATTATATTCTCAACTGACGTTTCTACCATCTAGCGTAACCACCGGTTACCAAAGCACGCGTGACAAGATCAATTTAAGAATAATATACCCTGATGTCAAAGCTTAAACTACATCCTACGTCCTGGCTTAGAGCTAGACTCACTCAATTGTCAGTTTATTCACTTTGTATTTATCCAAATTTATCTGTTGAATTAGAATCAAATGCTATTCGGTGATTATTGTAATATATGTCTTCGGGCTTCATCATTACAGTTATGAATTTGATTAGTTAGAATGTAGTTGTCAGCCTCTGAAAAAATTTTTTGACGTGGTTTAATAAGTCTATATATGGCCTGATACAATATTTGGCTATATCAAATCATATGAAAGCATATATGTATATTTTGAATTGTTCTTCAATTGCAATCGATATTAAAAATCAAAATCTACTTTTATTCAACACCGAGCCAATCAAAACTAAAGGCATCTACAATAGTCTCAGCTAGTAACAGTCTAACTTTACTCCAGTACATTACAAAGTCTTTGATGTTCAGTCTACTATCGAGCACAATATTGCGTGTTTCAATTACACGACCCTACTATTATTACGCGATCGAGTTTGGTAAGCTCAAGCTCGAGCTGAAGAGTTAAGGAGGGTGATAAAGAAACAAAGAAAGTAAAGTGAAACAAAAATAACAAGCACTACAGCTTGGAGCATGTTAATTCCCTTACAGGGTTTTGTTTGGTAGAGTAGGTGCGCGAAGAATCGCTTCATCATAATCGGTCATTCGGGCTTTCTATGTTCCCGCCGACGTTTACAGATGATACCCCGCTGGGACAAGTAAGGTGAGGGACGTCCCAGTTTCGTGCTCATATACATATATATCATGCCATCAAAATACCTCGTTGACAGCTCAAGAATTTGATAACACGATCTTGTTAGCTATCAGGAGTGCCTTTGTGTAAAACGCTTCACACGATCGTATCGTTTGTTCTCAATCAAGTCACCATCATCTTCTTCATTCTTATTAATAAATGTCAAACGACTTTTGTTTCAAAATTGAAATTATACCTGTGAAAAATTTCCTATTGTGACCATTTATATCCATATATAAGGTCTAATATGGTCATATTTACCCATAAATAATTTTTCGACTAAATGTAGTATTGAAAACCCCCAATAAGTGGCGTATTATCGCTGAATTTTCTCGTTACAACAGAGTTAAATATGGTAAGTTATAAATTAAAAATCTTTGACTCATACAGATGATCAAAAAATCATATTGCAGGCGATGATTGCAGAGGATACATTGATAAGTGATAACAATCACTGCAACGATGGTGATGCAGAAAGTAAAAGACACATGGTACAGTTTCATGTGAATGAGTGATTAAACATGACTTACAGTTAATGTTTCATAGCCGTTAATCCGTGAGCATCCGATAAAGTCATCACATTGAGTGAAGAAAAAGAAGAAGAAGAAGAAGAAGAAGAGGAGGAGTCATCTCTGATATTACAGAGGATAGAAGGTGGAGGATAATGTAATGTCTTATTGTAATATCAAATAAAATATTGCTTGGATTCAGATCCGATGAGATTTACACGATCAGTAGACGAGAAGCAATAACTTGATGGATCGAATATAAAGAGAGTGAGTTGTGCAGTCTGATATAATGTATAATGTATAATGTATAGGCATCATCCGAAACCCAAAAAGTTTAAAAGTTTACTAAACTTGATACAACTCTGCATTATTGATACACTGATTTTTATGTATATTGCATGTGAGTGTATAAATGGTTGAGAGATTGCCGGCTGTATAAGTATACGGTGTAGCCCAGCGGGGTATCATCTTTGGAGTATGATCGATCTGACACGAACTTGGTGCGTCATACACTACCAACCAACAACGTAGGCCAGATACATCGAATATAGGCGAAGGCTGTCGCGGGTTTCCCGCCGCTATAGCTGATTTAGACATCAACATCTTGAACCACAACTACAACTATGATGGAGATTAAGATGAACCGACAAAATATCGATGCTAACTACATTTTTCGTCAGTTTATCCAGTCATTCATGTGATTATTTATCATGTCCGCTTTATTTTTGATTTTTTGTTTAACTCGGACAGGCTTTGTCTTTTATTTTAATGTTCTGTGAAGTGTGTATGTTCTATGTAGATGTATTACGGCTCTTTATTTTCATATTTGGGTTAGGATTTATGAAGAACAAGTCACCCTGATAAGGATAAGTCACCCCAACACGTGTCCGAGATTACAGACTGAAAGATGCTCACCCTCCGCTCCAAAGTCGTAAAGATTATTTAAATTGGGGACACCCACACCCTTAATGGATGTATTCGGAGAATCATTTACGTAAATGCTACTTTTCGTGACACTGAAAATTTCGAGTTTAAAGTTTTAATTTATGCAAGGTTTCTATAATTATTTTTGTACGTGACTTTAATTTTTATTTTTTGGACATGAAAACTTTATAAGGTGTTCATTTTTAATGTGGGCATTTAATTATATCTAATCTTAAGTAAGAATCATATGTGACTTTCTTTTAATTATACAATAATGGCCCAACACATCAGAAAAAAAATTTTATTATTAAGAAAATTTTCTTGACATAAATACAGTATACATGTATTTAGTTAAAAGTGAATAGTAAATTTTTTTTTTTCAATTTATTTGATCTAAGTATATTTTATTTATGGCTAATTTTTATATTTGACCATATTAATAAATTTTTATAGCAGAACTCAAAGTAAAATGTCAATAAAATAAAATAAATAAGGAACTTAAATTAATTCTGCAAATCTCGATATATTTCCTACACTATTTCTAAAATCACTTTCATATCCAACATCCCACATATATTCGATTAGAAAACATATGTTAATAAATAAAAAAGATAAATCATAAATAACTAACGGCAGAGCATAAAAACTTTCTCGACAATTTTAAAATAAATAAATAAATAGTTTTTATTAATTTAAAACTAAGAAAATCGATTAGATATTACTTGCGGTTAAAAACGTAGCAGCGACTTTTATTCCGAGTCCATATATGCAATATGTATAACAACGGTAATAATATATAATATATATAGGAGTTTTATTGCCAAATGTTCATCAGGTATCTGCGGTTTGACAACACACAGCTTGTTGATGGCATCGGCACTTTAAGTGCAATAGTAATATAATAAGCCTCAGAGTCCTGTTTTGCGGTTGAACGTCATCATCGTAGCTCACACCTCCATGACAGATACAGACGCTCCTACGCGCTCCCAACTTCTAATATTCTAAATTGCTCATCTTGGCATGTTTATTCGACGTCGCGGCGCTGCTGCCCGTTACTCTATACCCCTTTTTTTAATTTAGTTCCCTCACATACATAAATATATATCTATATTATTATTTCATTTCATTTTGTTAAAGTTTTTTTGTACTTTGACTTACTCTTCACTCTGGAGCCTTCGACCGCTCACCAATTTGCCGGCTGACACTTTTCAGAAGTGTATACTGCGTCAAGAGATCTTCCATTCGGTTTCATCATCATCATTTTCTTTTTTTATTTTCACCGGTGCGACGACCTCATGATGTTAAATCGATAAGTTTCTCTTCACCCGTTGAATTACAAACTAATAAAAAGTATAAAATTAAAAAAAAAATCAAAAATTTTTTTTATACATGCAAAATACAGAAAAAAAAATATTTGAGATCGCTGAATTAATAAAATTATATTTTATTGACAATTTTCAATCGAAATAAAATTTATGTTAACTTTAAAATTACAAATTAATTAAATCTAACAAAAATCTTAGTGACTGCAATTGAAAAAAGTCATTAGTTATAATTAGAGGGAAAAGAATTATTCACATTGATATTACATAATGAAAGTATATTATATGTTTAGACGTTAAAAGATAGCCTAGGTAGCAAATTATTACAAGATCAAATGACACCTTGCGTACATAATGTATTTTTAATTTATATACAAAAGCTTATCATTAAATTGTACTGCAATATCACTGACGGATCTGTGACAACCAGATATCATGCAGCCACATCACGGTCGTTAGGCTATAGTTCCTTCTATTTCTGTTCTTTACAATATACATTCACGGGCACAAATTCATGTATACATCAATTTAGTTTTCCGTTTTTTGCTGTAAGATCTCTATCGCGTACAAATGACCGCCATTTGCCAAGTACCGGCTGTGTATAGTCTACAGTGTATATACCCAGGTCTTTTATTTGCGCAGAATACACCATGCACGACAAATGACAATTGTGAGTTCACTATTCCCCGTCAAAGATATGCATTATACACTATACATTATAAATTATACCTACATATATAGACAATCTAAATAAATAAATAAAAAATAATCCATCCGTCCATTCATATTTTATTAGCTGCATTTACCATTACCATTAACCATTTCAATAAATAATTATCCATTGAGCATCATCAGCAGTAATCTCTTAGAAATAAACCAATGAGCCGCGGTCATCAAAACAAAGGCCGAAAATTTTATTACAAACATATCCCGATGAGTTTGAGTTCCCATCAATGAATAATTCCCGAGTTACCGAAAAGGAATAGCATATTATTCGATACTTGCGTATCCAAAGACCGGCAATTTGTCCTTATTAATGCGAATTATCGCTGCTAAGTGAGCGCTGAGACTACAGGATATTAAAACCTCTGACCCTTTACCACCAGCGACACGAGAAGGTCTGGAACACTGAAAGTCATATATAATATCTAATCGCTTAACGCTTAATCGAAACGACATTCTTTGGATTCCGTTTACGTCCAGTTGTGGAAGAATCATGCATCTAGGGCCATCTAGCGGCAAACGCGGCAAACCACTTGTGTTTTGGCCGGTAAGAGTTCCATCTGCTGTACCAACAGTGAGTTTCTATGGTATTGACATGGTAGAGTCTCACTTGATGGTCTGTAGACCCATAAGACTCATAACAATAACACAAAAGCGTGTTTGGTGATGATGATAATAATAATAATAATAATAATAATAATAATAATAATAATAATAATAATAACACTAAAGAACGAGGGGAATACAGAGTAGAAAGCTGAGAAGAGGATGACGAAATGCCCGCCCCAGAAACGCCCTCGAGTAGGCTATTGGCCCGATATTCCTAGCAGAGGAAAAGCCTGACATGGCCGGCGTCGATCCCCGAACGGTCCAATCAGAATGACTGTTCAGGAAACAAAAGACACGCACTGTATGCTTGAGAGGGTTTGAGGGTTGCGAGGACTCTCCGTTAACAAATGAATACACGCTATCGCAAATATATCTTTTCCATCAAAGGACTCCCAGTCTCTAGTTGTGGGGCTGGGAAAAGTTTAAGAGAAAGAGAGATTCGGTAATGTGGACCGCGTTGGTCCTGGTGGGATGGGCGCCGGATTTAGACGGGAAAGGCTTTAAAAAACGGTATAGAACAAGAGTATGAATGTGGATGTGAGTGAACATGAGATTAATAGTAGGAGGAGATCCCAATCCAGAAAAGGAGCGATAGTCAACGAGTTTTTGATGTATTAAACCGTAGGCACTACGTGACACTGAATGTTAAGTAGGTCTTTTACCACACTTGCACACTCAATTTTTCGTTTTCGTTGTTTTTGAAGCGGGTAATATTACGCTGAATTTGAATGTCCTACTGGTTATTAGCTTGAGCGACCTCTACGGTGGCGTCGTAAAGCTTCAGTGTAACCTTTATGGAAATAATGAGTTGAAATCAACAATGTATTTTAATATTTAAATGTTCCTTTGTAGGCAAACCGTTTTTACGGTGTACATTGTATATTGTATATTTTTATTACATTGTATATTGTTGAGAGATTTTCTTCGAACCCCGCATGGCTCTTCTGTCATGTACCAACGATGGATGCCACCGATAACGAGGTTTAATCTACGATCGCAACTCTCTCGAGTGTGTTATATGCGAGGCATGAATGTGTCAACTATTTTTAGTTGTTCGCATCCATACAGGCTATATACAATAATACAATTGACAACGATGACAAGAGAGAGAAAAACGTTTTGTCACGCGTTTGCCTGTCTCGGGATCCTCGTGGTGACGGGATGCAAATCATGCATCATACATCTACTTTTATTTAACTATAATAATAATAATCAATGATTTCTATCTGCTTACGTGCAAAAATCTTATTAAATTATTTAAATTAGAAAAATTTTAATTTATCAAGTATTTAATTGAATATTAATACATCTGTTTTCAAAGCTTAATTTAATTAGCCATTTTTTTTTTTTATTTCATTCGATGGAACATTATTGGATACCATTTATATTTTTTAAACTTTTTGAGATTAATTAGCGAGTAATACCTACAAGCGGCCTTATAATAATTTTATTCAAATTTATGTTCAAAAATCAATGAAATTTAATTTTACCTCCAACTTTCCATCCAAGCCTCAAAGAATAATTGAATAATAATAACAATATCAATTGTGGGTTTTCCCCTGGGGTTTTTCCAAACCCCAAAGCCTCTTACTGAAAAAGAATCAATTTAAAACCAGCGGCTTACCATAAGACAAAACCCACAACCCACCTCAGCTTACAAAATTACTCAAATTTTCGAACACATTTGTTTCTACTTACTCCCAAATTGTTTGTTTGCTTAACTAGAGAGGTCATCATCATCATCATCATCATCATCATCATCATCATCATCATCATCATCATCAGAACCAGGTACATTTTTCACCAACACACCAGTCATCTTCTATAGAGTACACCAACTCATTTTCAATATTTCTATATAATTATAAAGATTAGAACTGAGTATAATTTGCTTCTCTAATTGACTGATGACGCGCGTCTATTACAAAACCTGACTTTCATAAGTTATGGTAAAACCAAGTGACGAATAAAGTAATATTGGTCATCTTGATCATCATCTTTGTCTTAAGATTTTCGACTCGGTATTATATCTCGGTCTATATATGGCTCTTCATCTTCATAGTAAATTTCAAATATGAAACAATCATAATCATAGCCATAGGCATAATCATCCAGCTCTTCTCAATTCTATATCTCAATAGTCTTAAACTTTTTAAAAAGACATATTTTAAATCCTAAAAGTGTAGTGTCACGTCCTGCTATACCCATCAGTAGTCCTCCCCTACGGCTACCGTTTGCGTCGTTACGGTATATTTTGAGGACTTGGAACGATGGAAAAAAAAAAAAAAAAAAAAACGCTTTCAAAGTGTATACTTAAGTACTTATCATAAAGATCTGACCCGTGCTGCTGAGCTCTCATGGTGTTCATATTACGGAAATATTTCTGTGGTACACCAAGAGATCAGTCAATAATGATACCCCTTTTTTTTGTTACTGGATTTTAATTGCTATGATGGATTATTAATTCGGTAAGATACGCTAGAGGATTTAGTTCACATTTATACAGTAATTAATATTTAATTACACTGATTGAAGAGAGAGAGAGAGAGAGAGAGAGAGAGAGAGAGAGAGAGAGAGAGATTTATAATCAGTAGTGATTACGCATTTTTTATCATCACCAATAAAAAGGTGATTTTGATTTCGATGACACACTTGTGTTGTTAGTTACGTGTACGAATTCAAATGGACTTTGTCTGTCTCGTTCTCTTTTGTGCTTATATTATATATGTATGTACATAATATGTGTTTGATGTAGTTGTACTGCTTGTAACAGTATCGAGTGATTGTGCTCTTTATCTTCCTCGTGCTCCAGCTCTCGCAGTGACACGACTAGGATGATGATGAAGAGACCGAAACCGTTTGGTTGGAATAGCTAGGGTGTGAAAATCAATTTGATAGACGAGGAAACGCGTGCCGAATTACCTCTACGTGACAACAGTACCGTTTCACCATTTTCCCATTATTAACAACGAGCCGAGCAGAGCAGTAGAGAGTTCCCGGCACCGCCATCCACCATCCACCATTCCACTTTCCGGTCTTATACATCGCTATATATTCTATATATGTATATGTATATGTATACGTACGTTACAATATAAAATATACAATATCTTTTTATAGCGGGATAGATACAATCACCGATTGTGGATTTTATAGATATGAAATCTGTCAAATGTAGACATATATGTGCAAGACATGCCTGAAGACTGATTGAAAAAAAAAAAAAAACTTCTATTTTTTTGGATCAAAAAGTTGACAAAAAATATATGAAATTAGGACTTTTTTCTTCCGAAATCTGTTAAAAATTCAATTTTCAAAATTTTCTTTTGATCGTAGTCCACTCGGTGCATTTAAGTATACAGATTAAAACCCCGCTGGATTTTTTTGTTTCAAATAAACCAATCAGCTGTTATCATAAAGGAAGTGAATGTCAATTTTTTTCGAGGCGATAAATAAATTTTTTTTTATAAATGTAAGATTAATTTTTCCGTTAAAAATGTCAATATCATAATAATAGAAATGATTCATTGACATATGTTGCTTTGTCTCATTTTGTGTGAAAATATATATTTATTTTTTACAGATAAATTTGATACTTAAAAAAAATTTTTATTTTGTTTGATTTGAAGTCTAAAACATTTTATTTTATTTCATTTACGAAATAATATTTCAAATAATAAAATCTTCTATCGAATATCGACTATACAGTGGATACATATATTAATTCATATATATGTGTATTGTAGATTGTGTTTAATATATTATAAGCACGGATTGATAGTCTATTTGAATAAGCATATAAATAAACATAAAAAAGTATAAAGCACGATATTTAATTCGTTTGTGTGCTGTAGATAATGTGTTAGCGACATGAAAATGTCGATTAATATTTCGCGCTCGATATAATCCAGTAGAGAACAAGGGACTAATCCAAGCTACCTGTCATTCATATATCGCGTCAAGCCGGAACTGTCATCCGACGGGACCAGGATTACAAAGCGAGCTAAATTAACCTTTGTCTTTCGTTCATCCGAATATATGACCATAATATAACAGCATACTAATCTATCATTATAATCTACACACGTCTATCTGTGTTACATGTATACATAAATATATATATAGACGGGCTATGACTAGTTTATCTAGGTTTACATGAAAATACACTTATTGGAACCAATACGATACTAATACCTCCAGAAAACCAACCCTCTATCTCACTAGGTGACACAACAGGTGTTATTACACGTCAAACATCAAATACATCTTTTAAAATCACTTTCATCAAATATTCATCAACATCTGCATTTTTTTTAAATATACTTTTGATACCCACAGTGATATAAAAAATTTACTTAAGATTCAAGAACAGAAAACCTTTAAGCAAAAACATTATTTTGGAGAGTTTTATCTTTCATTTTTTTACCACACCAAGATCTAGGAAAATGAAAAAAAAATTAAGAATTATCAAAATCACAAAATATAAATTTGATCAGTAAAAAAAATTACACTGATAAAAAATCGACTTAATTTAAGTTAAGAGAAAAAAATTTTAAATAAAAACATAATTTTAACAGATTATTTTAAATTAAACAGAAGAACTCTTTAATCAAATACAACCAAATAAAGTGCTTCTATACCTACGAAAAAATTTTTTTCAGCAAAAAAAATTTGAAAAAAAAAACAATTTAAAATAAAAAAATAAGACATTATAAAATAATTTGTCGCTGGTAAAATGAAAAAGCCCCATCACACAAAATGGCGAATTGTTAGGTATCCCTTTGGGTTGGATTTCTGGCGACCCTCTTGAATCTGGCATGAGCCAACCCCTATTGGGATTGGGATCGGGATCCCTTGCTCGGATACAACACCATGGATTCAAGTTAGGCAGCAGTCATGGGGTGTTGGTAATATAACGTGTATTACATAATCGTATACATGACTAAGATCCGGTTGGCTGAAGGCTGAGGGCTCAAGACTGAAGGGACGACTCACATTCCCGGGGCTTTGTCGTCTGGCCATGTGTTGCTAATGCAACTCCCACAGGGGGTCATTTCTATTCTATTTCCTGCTCTCTACTCACTCATCCCATCCCACCTCATCCCTTTTTCTTCCCCCTACTACCTTTTTCGAGCCGTCATATATTTACTACATACATATACACTGGGTCTCACTTGCTACCCTTCCTATTGAACCCAACAACCCTACATGTTATAACTATAACGCTCTGCATCTATTACTATTACTATATTCTACATTCAACATTTTACACTCAACTCTCCTCTGCAGTGTTATGTGTAGAGTATGGTACACTATTATGTACACCGGCAGTTGAGTATTAGAGTTGTGACGCCTTTTCACCCCAACATACTCAAAACCAATATCTCCCTTGAACCCAATACCCCCCTTATCGCTTATGATAAACGCATCATGGAGACCCCACAAAAGCGTTCCAAATTGACGTAAAATCAATGAACAAAGTCAATGGGCGAAGAGCTCTTCCCTGCTCGTTCCTTCTCACTATTGAAGGCTAAACTTTTACATCTAATCGCTATATGGGGTATACTACTCGCTTTCTCTATACAATATTACTGCGCACTATATATAAACTCGTAGACCATCATCCCCTATGTAATATGTATTTATACCTATGAACACCCTGATACTTTATTATATAAATCAAAAATGACTCGTTATATTGTTAACGCGCAATGCGTTAATTACATTTATGATTTTAACTGTTTATTTTATTTGCATACTTTTTTTAGTACTTTATAGTTTAAATTACTGGATAATTGATCAGTGATATTGAAATTATTATTTTTCTGTTTAATTTTTCTTCATTCAATTAAATATTGCTTATATGTTTAAATATGGTAATGTTATAATATTATAATTCAAAAATTTATTTTGCTCGATTTAAAATCATAAAGTTTTTCAAAATAATGTCCTTTGTTTAAGACTTTTCCTCTTGAATCAAATAAATTTTATTAATTTTTAGAATAAACATTTTTAATAAATTATTAAAATCCTTTTTTGTAAAATTCATCAACATTGTTTTAAAATTACGTAACAAATTATCAAATTCCGTCAAAAATGGAGACAAAAAGCCCGTTAAAGAATTCCCGACTCTAAATTGAGAATCGAGAGCGGACATACTATAAATGGTCTTGGTTGGTAACACACCCCATACCTAATGCTTCGAGAGTCTATTCCATAGAACTAAACTCAATATGGCGGAGTCAATCGAAACACTCGTACTAGAATCTATTTATTTCATTTTCAGACTCTTTTATTTAATTCCATTCACGCTCTACTAGTCAATACTATTTCCGCCAGAAATTGATAACGGAAAACTGAACAGTGAAAATTAAAAATAATCAAAATTCAAGTTAAAAATGATTAAACTCGGAAATGTCCTACTTTACAATGCCGAAAAAAAAGAGTGGAGCAACAATAGATAATTTAAAAAACGGAAACTATCAAAAAACATCAATACTCATCATTCAAATCCATTTCGCCTTCGATCTATGTATCTCTTAATCAGCGACTGTTTTCTGTTTTCATAAAAACTGACGACAATGGACAAACATGCTTGCATGCTTCCAGCGAGCAGATTGCTATCAACTTTTTTCTTCATTTTTAAATTTTCATCTGCTGCTAACACATTATTACTGGAGTCCATAGTTATCTTTGATTTCAATAAAACTCGACTTTTTTTTACTGTCACCAATATTTTTAATACTTCAAATTTCAAACAGTCTTTCATTTAAAATTCACATAAAAACTATCTCTTCAAAAAAAAAAAAAAAAAAAAAAAATAGATTTGACTTATTTTCAATACATGAAATATGAATAGTTCGAGTATTAACGTAAGCTTACTCATAAATAATTTGGTATGATAAAAAAAAACCTTCAATTTGATAAATTCTAATTCTAAATATATACTAATCTTAATACAGCCATGAGAATGAGCTTCATATAGCTCTCGAGTATCGAAGTTTGTGTTATGTGTGTAAACGAAATGATTCTCGTTAACAAGCATGACTTTACGGGTTTTACGTCGATAGTTCACTATACATATTTTTTTCTCCGTGTTAATTTTAATAATATACACACCGGAACGTATATTCATTTTGGACGGTAGCAAAGTGTCGGTTACTTGGCGCCGAAAAAACTCATAGATAATTATCTACTGAAATTCCAACATTTTTTACGGTCATCCATTCCATTTTACTTATTACTAGTACGAGTACTATTATAATCATAATTCATAATAATTATGGATCTTAATATTTAGAAAATATTTCGTTACCTTGTTATATTTAATTGTGTTTTTTGAATTGAAATACATATATATATATATATATATATATATATATATATATATATATATATATATATATATATATATATATGATGGGCAATCTTGGTTTTATTTTATTCATATTAAAAAACTTAATTCACTTGAAGAGATATCAATAAATACTTTAATAAAAATTAGGCATAAATTTGATTGATTTCTTGTATAATTGGTCAAAATTTCGAGCACAAATTTGATTAATCATCATTCAATCAGTGAATTTCTTGAATTCTTTTAAAGTGAATATTACAAAACAAGATTAAAATTTTAAAGTAAATATTTTTTTTAATTAAGTCATTTTTTCAGTAAATATATTTGAAATTATATCTAATTGAAGAACTCAACATCAATTTTTTTAACGCATTTATTTATCATTCACCGAAAATTCTAAAAAACATCAAGTATACATCATGTAATAATTTTAACCAGATAAAAAATAATTGATCATTGTGATAAGAAATGATAACAACAATAATGATAAAAAAAAACGTATATATAATAGTAGGTCGACAATAATTCAAATGAAATGACATCCTCGAATCTGTCAGCCGTCGATGAAAATGCTTGAGAATGAAACTCTTGGGATTGAATTGCCAATAAGGACTCGACGATTAATAATGAGGTCCTCAACAAGGATCGTGTGATTACCTACCATTAGGATAAGGGGAAATAATCGAGAGTGTCTATCGACCGCGAGGAGGCGTAGAAATTTACTCGCTACTCACCGGAAAAGTCAACAGCCAATATTTAATTATATTTCATTTCCAAAAACATTATAAATATAATATTATACCTTGCATCAATCAAATAATCAAAAATAAAAACAAATTCACCATTTGCAAAATTATAATCTTAACATTTTCTGACCCAATTGATTCGGTAGTTGAAAAAATGGCAAAAACGTTGTATATACAATTTATCTAGCAGCAAAAAAAGCAAAAGCCGCCCGACAGTTTTGGAGCATGTCACGAACGCAATTAGTGAATGATTCGTCGAGCACTGGGGCTCTCGACTGCTGTAGTAGTCAAGAACTCCTCGAAGGCTTCAAGAGTACTCTCATCACTTCAATGGAGCTGGCTGCATTTTGATTCGCGACTCAATATGCTTCTTCGAGTTGCAGAAACCTTCGATTTTACAATCAACACTTGCTTTTAACGAATATTTCTTATACCTCTACCTCTCCTCTTTTTTTTTTCCTTCCTTTTTTTATCCTTTCGTTTATTTTATTATTATTTAATTTTCTTTTTTTACTCTCTACTTTAATCTTTACTCGTTGTAGGATCAAGTGCGCGGTTGCATTTTTCAAGTTATCCGTACTAAAGACTTTTTAAATATCACTTGGCTGTTCAAAATTCAAAAGAAAAATAATATCAGTAAGAATTATCAAGTTCTATATTCATAAAAAATTTAACTTGATTCAACAGAAAGAATTTTTAACCTAGAACATCATTTTGAAGAGTTCCATCATTTTTGATCAATTATAAAAATTTTTAAACTAAATAAATCAGTGGTTTAAATAAATTTTACTTGATTCTAAAATTTTTTTTTTTCAATTTAAAATAATCAAGCTCTTTAAAAAAATTATTATTTCCAAATTTTTTCTTTTGAATCAAGTTAAATTTTCTTTTAACTTTTTTTGTGAAAATTCCACTTAAAATTCAATCTTCAAATTATTATAAAATAATTTTCCAAAAAAAAAAAAAAATATTTAACTTTGTCTAAAAATTTTCTACTTTAAAAAATTTCCGTCTTACTAGCGAGCAATAATTTATTTAATAAAAAAAGCGTCAAAATATATAATATCATGGAGAATGAAAGTAATATCGGAAAATATCATGGATACCTTATACTAACCTCGGACATATAGAATATAGTGCCAAAAAAATGCATGTATGTAGAAATGCAACTGGATACCTATTAAAGCAACACGCTTTGTACCGCTTAGTACCATTGTCACATATCCATTATGGTGTTACACCGTGTGGGCATTACAATAATGAATATTGTGTTAATCCGAATGTATATGTATAGTATATACCTAAGGTATTCTTTGAGCGATAATGTGACACCTGGTAGGTGTTCCGTTGCCACCATTTTCCATTATGTCGATAATTTGATACATATCGTAGAAAAGAGCTTTGTGGCAAATAGTCGAGGTTTAATATACCCACACTGGGTTCCATTTCTTTTATTTATTTTTACTCACTCGCTCACTTACTTATTTTACTCTCTTCTCTCTACTACATGCCATACCGTGTAGAGTAAGAACCCTGAATAACATTATGTATTATCTGAAAAGCATATAACAGTCTACTCCGTAACTTAAGGCAGGAAAACTTTTCACACTAAACTCTCTTCAACTTCAAGAGTTATATTTCCATCGATATCGCCGAATATCTAAGTTTTTTTCGGTTCGAATTTCATTCAAAGTGTATCCATGTCTACGAAAGTTATCCACTACTATACCCTGCCTATTCACTTTCTCAAATCTCAAATCTTGATTTTATACTTTTTAAATTGAAATTTTAGGTTGAAAACTTCCGGAATAATTGGAAGAACAAAGAATTATCATGAATTTTATATTTTATACTGATAAAAAAGAAGAAATCTTCTAATAAATTGCTTCAGTTCAAGTCAATTTTTTTACGAAATTCATTTTTCATTTTTGACAAAAGATATGGCAGAAAAATTGTTGAAACAAGTAAAATTTACCAAATCAAAGAAAAATTTCTTAGTTCAAGAATTAAATTCATTTTTCACGTGAAAGTATATTTTAATTTTGATGAAATACAATCTTAAATATGAACTTTTGAGGTGACTTAAAAAATGATTTATAAAAAATTAATGATAATTTGAAATAATATTTGCCAAATAAAAAAGTTCACAAATTACCTGAGAAAAGAATTATTTTTGCATAGTTCATCCCAATAAAGATTCGGATGTGGACTAGATATAGCAACAAATTTATCAATTATGTCGCTATGAAGTATCGTCATAAACCAGCCGAGCAGCCCGCCAAGATCGTGCCCAATTATGCTGCATTTATCGACTCCCAGTGTCGAGATAAATTGACGTAATTCGTTAATTAAAACTTCTATTCTGTATGATCGCTTTCTGGTCAGTTTGTCGCTGTCACCAAACCCTTTCAAGTCCAAAGCGACTACTCTGTGAATTGATGTAAATTATCGAAATTTATTTGGTTGTAACCTTCAACCTTCGATATTAGTCAGCCATACCTAAACAACGAAACAATCATAACGCATAAAAGTTTGTTTAAAATAGATATGAATGCACATAACAATCGAAACTAATATATACCGTGTATGAATGCTAAAATTACGTTTGGTAAACAATGGCTGCTGTCTGCAACTTCAACACATACAACAAATATACATTACCCATACTCACATAGAACTTTTCACTCGTCCTGTTACACACACGTGCCCCTTATCCGAAAGCGCCGTTTCCATAGCAACAACACTGAGATTCTGCGAGGGTCTGACAAAATGGTGAGACAAATCTCTTCTCTCCTTCTCCCTTTTATCCTTCCTAGCTTTCAGTCTTTCTTTCATCCCTCGCTTTAGTTTTTCATTCCATTTCTCAAAAGCTCTCTCTACGCATTGCTCAATATCTCTGGGTTCTAATGCAATGGTGGTTATACAACCTCCGCCCTTAAATGCTTAATCAATAATAATTAGTAAATTTGGAAATGATTATTTAAGTTTTCTTCAAGGATTCTTCTAAAATCTGCAAGTTTATAAGTAATAACTTTCAAAAAAAATAGTTAAAATAATTGTTTACTTTATTTGTCAAATTTCTTAATTCAAAAAAAAAATTATTCAAATTAAAATTCAAAATTTAACATTCAAATAATTGATAACTAATTCACCTTACAGCTTATTTTAAATTTGAACATTTTTCTCAAAATTCGTACTAAATTAAGACCTTTTAAGAAATATTAAAGTAAATAAATGCTATAACGGTATTAAAACATGTTTGAATTTACTAAGATTTTATTTTTCGCCCAAAATAACGAATGGAATAAAAATGGCGATGAATATAATCCAAGATCCAAAACGACGAATAGATCTAGTGAGATATTGAGTTCGGTTAGATAAAGAAAGGAGACTATGGATGAGTATAAGTTTGTGTATGTGTGCAAAGTGTAAAATAAGAGACACCGGAGGTGTCGGATGAGCAAAATGAAGATGAATCTGAAGGACAGAGCGAGCGGAGTTTAGCGAAAGTGATGAGAAGGAAGAGATATAGAAGCACCAGATATATCAGGACCAGGATGATCAAGATGAAGATGAAGGTAACGGAGGGATGCTATAGTAGGAGATGAGGAGATGAGGAGATGGAGGACGAAAGGTGGCAGACACATCTCTCGGATTACGTCTTTTAACAAGCTCCACAACGTTCATTTGTCTTATCCGCCTTTCCTAATGCGACAGCAGCCGTTGAAATGATTAATTTACCAAGAGCAGAGGCATCATCCGAGTCTCATCTTCATCTACATGCATGTATATATGTACACTCACTACTGCTGGATTCTATTCTACACTAGCTCAATGTTCAATGTGTTGAACCCGACGAAAAACAACGTACAATGGGTATGCCATTATTTGCACACATACATATGTCGATTCTGCCTGAGCTGATGAGTTTTATTATTTCCTATGTTAATTCAATTGGTTCATATATAATATACATACATCTTATGTGTTATGTGTTTTATATATTCGAGTCTTGGAACGTCAATAAGTGCAAGGCGTTAATTGACCGAATGCTTTTGACCTGTCTATTATTGTATCAGGCTTGAGGGAAGTATCCCACGGTGAAATTAATTGAATTGATTGATATTTTGGTATTTAGTTGCTTAATTATTATTTTATTTGTTTTCAGGAAATTGAGTGAGAATTAATAAAATTTGTGGAGAAAAGATAGTTTAACAATTACGGCAAAATGAACAACAAAAAAGTTAAATTGGAGAATTCGATAAAGATATTTCATCACATAAACTTTTAATTCAACAACTATAAAAAAAAAAAACAATCCAAAATCTAGTGTGGATAGCAGTAAAAAAAATTGAAGCAAACTTCGTACTGACAAAAAAAATGGTTTATGTTTATTGACTCCAACTTATACCATAAAAGTAAAATACATTAACCAAATAGGATTACCAACGAATACATCTAACTCCATATGTAATATGTGTAATACAGGTATAAAAAAACCTACAAAGTCGACTTTCGTGTCATAACGGTCTCTGATCGATGACTAATCCCACTCAAACATCTACCCAATGTCGTTTCATATAAATAATACTTCATGTACTTGACAATATCAACACTAACACCAACACCAGCCTTAATACTAATAATATCAACACATCAAGCGACACTTAATAACTCCTCTTTGGTTTCCTTATGATTAATGCATGCGATCTTCAATTATTGAAGCATTGTCGTTGCATATGAGCATGAATATATAAATATGATCATGACCATCTACAAAGTGGTTATATATGATTGTAATGAGGCTAAATGACATGATTGGCATTTCGCACGTACTTCCAGTCACTGTATATATATTAATGAACATAAAGACCACCCAGAGAACTAAACCAGCAATATGACCATAATATGTTCACACATTGACCATCATGTAGACGCATAGATATTCATGAAATGGAGTCATATATATCCAGTATGGCGCCCTATAGAACGGATTTGGTCACAAACGCGATGAGAATACCAGATTTATCAACGAAAATTGTTCTTCAATAGTTCTATTGTCATCAGAGTACAAGAGCAATGTGTAATTTTGAAATTGTTCGATGTCAATTAAAATTTGAATATTCTGATGATAAATTCAGATCGAGTTTTTTTATCATGATTCATAACTACCTTCATTTAAATTTTAATAAACCAATATGAGTATGTCCAGTTTACAAAAAAAGCTTAATACTTTTCACCACACTGATGAATTTTAAGTGTATGCTTGGGAGAAAACATAAAATTTGAGACAATTGATGATTTTGTTTTGTGTTTTTGTGACGAAAATTGAAAGCAAAAATTGTGTAATTGATGGAATTAAAAAGATATTTGTAAAGAATATTAAGTCGCAACAAAATGGCTGGCAGATGTCCGATAAGGGATCTGGTGTAAAGAAAAAGTAATAGGGATGATGATGATAATAATAATAATAATAAATGATAAAGAATAAATAAAAATAAAAATAAAGTTAAGCTAAAGAGGGCAAAAGAAATATCAAGGGATTGATTATATTTTTTGCAGGGCTGGTCTGGTGCACGTTCTCCGATTACGTGACACGGATCGAAATATATTCGCGTGGAAGTTTATGGGGGTGAATATGAAGCTATAAATATATACTAAAGACTGCGCAGGCGTTCAGATGTATTTTGTTGCTGTTATTATTATTATATGTATTTTTAGAAAAGGATGCTGAGCTTTGCGTGAAAAGCTCCGCCCTAGAAGCCCCGAGGGTACCCAGGTGTCCAGTGTTTTACTTATGACACAGATGCACTTGGATTTTCAATGAAAGATTTTCCGTCGCAGCGCATGAAGAAAATAATCAATGAGAATACAGTTATTGTAGAAAATGATTTTTGCAGAAGTCATTATTTTTAAATATAACATCGACGAAGCTCAGATGATCTTTATGATCTATTCTGTTTGTCGTAAAGCTATTGATGAACCCAGTTAACTTCACCCCAAAAACTTGGAGCTCAAAACTTGTTTTTGATCTTTTTTGAGTCTATAAATCAAAGAACATTATGTTTTATATATTTTTCGAATATTTCGATAAGTTTTCATAATAAAATTAGAAAATTATCATTAGAAAATAGCTCCTATGATTAAATAGCGCTTTTAGAAAAAAGTCTTTGTGGTAGCGTGGCCGAGCGGTCTAAGGCGCTGGTTTAAGGCACCAGTCTCTTCGGAGGCGTGGGTTCGAATCCCACCGCTGCCAAATTTTTTGTATTTTCAGAAAAAAAATTTTCTCGATGACAATCATGCTGATTTTCCAAGTTATCATACTTATGTTACCGAAACCAGTCAATACTTAGGCATTTTTTCTTTTTTTTCAGGATAAATTTAGTAGAAAGTGGAGTAAAAAAAATTTTTTTAATGATTGATAGATCGAACGAGTGACGAAATACACGGTGTAAGTACACTGATGTAAGTAAATCACCACAAACAGACTGACAACTTTGAATCAACTAGGGAAATAGCTGGAATTTTAGAAAGAGGTATCGTGAAATTACGTCGTCAAAAGATTGGTTAAGACTGACGCTTACCGAAATGTTTTTTGAACTCCAGCGTACAAAGACTCTTTTTATTTTGTAATTGGTGGGAAGAATTCTGAGAAATATTCTTGAGAAAAATCGTTGACAAAAATATTACATATATAAAAAAAAAAAAAAAATAAATAAATAAATAAAACGGGAAAGTAACAACGGAAAATATTTAAGTCGAACCAGATGAGTGCCCGGGTTGATGAAAACAAGGGATTGCATATGTGGCCTAAATGGCCAAAAAGTCATAAAAGTAGATACTTGAGAATAGAGACCCGCATACATGCATGAGAATTTACAGTTGGAAAAAAATATTTGTAGTTTGGCATTTTATTATTCTGTTTCATACTGAATAATTTTTTAAAACTGAGATTTAAAAGTGACGTTAAAAAAAAGTTAATAAATTCTTGTATCAAGAAAGTTTTCTTAATAAAAGTTTTTTTTTTCTCAGTGTAAAATAAAAAAAAAAAAAAAATTGAAAAATTGCTAGTTGTATTATTTAAATAAGACTTTAATTGTGAGTTTTTAATACTCAAGATCGAGTGAAATAAATAGCATTCCAGATATGAGGTATATACACAGCAAAAAATCTATTTCATATCTGACATAATAAAGCCAAATAAAAAAATGGGTCTTATCATGCTTTGAAATGTGAGTTATTTAAATCAGAGATAATGAAATTTTGTTCATTGAACGTTACATTGGAAATAGAGATTGTAAAAGAGTTAAATGGGGGATAAAATGAAATAGAAGGGACAAAGTACAAAGAAAGTTTATATAGCACGTGGACCCGCGGGCGTTATCCTGGTTTTATAGTTATGCTACGAATGAAAGTTGCGACTGACAAACGGACGAACGAGAGTCGCTCGAGGAAAAAATATGTACCGAGTATATTGAGTAAAGTTTTGAGTAATGGCATGTATCTCCACGATGCTATGAAACCGTCCAAATGGAATTGTAATCGAATATTGTGATGTATACAATTTATGGTATATGGAACTTCAATTTAATAACTAATTACGTACTAATCTTTTGTACCGTATATTTTATTTCATTCATTTTTTCTGTTTTTTATTTACACGATTAAAATTTTGAGTAAAAAATTTTTATGCTTAATATTTAGTCTTTTTTTGTGTTGATTTATTGAACAATAAATCAATTAAAAAATTATTGTTAAATAATAATAACCAAATTATTAAATATTAACGCTCAAAAGTATTAAAAATTACACAAATAAATTTTTTTTGAGAACTTTTTTGATGAAATAAAAAATTACATTTATAAATTTTAGCAGAAACTAATTTATAATTTATTATTAAACAATTTAATCACAAAACAAATTTCAGAGCCACCAAGTGTCGAGTTGTTAAAGTGCTTTTACTTTCGTTTTATCTTTTAGAGTTTTTTTTTCCTTTTATACATGTATCGGGTCAAAAATCCTGATAACGACGTCATTCATGTGCTTCAAGCAAAATGTTGTGGGCACAGTCCAAGATGATTCGGCGATCAGAAACGCGAGTTTAATTTTCACTGCACCTCAACAAGTATTTTATTTCTATTACTTTAATTAATAAAACAAAAATGTCCAATCGATTACATTTTCTATCAAGTAAAGCAATGATTAGTTGAGTTAATATTGGGGAAAATTTAAATACGTGACGATGCATTATGTTGAAGTAATATAAATACAAATAAGTAAAGTGTAGGGATAGTTATTAATTACTAATTATTAATTATTAAAATAAAAATATTGTAATTATGAAAGTGAATATAGTTCAGGTGTCGTTGTGGGAACAAACAAAACTTCACATACTTTGTTTTATATACGGATTTTACTTAATATTTAAGTGTTTGTTAAAATGGACATGGCACCGTAAAAACTTATTTCGTTTGCATCAGCGCGATAAACCGCCGCCTTGTCTTGTCGACAATAATCTCGGTGAACATTCTTATGTCAAATTAAAGGTATACTACCGATTAGTCATTCTTATTACTTTTATTTATTTTACTTTTATATAATATTCTTTAAATAGGAAAAAATAAGAATATCAATTAATTGACACTAAAGTAGGCAATTAAAATTATCGTGTCATTAAATTTAGTGTAATCGCTCTGACCTCGTGATAATAAAATTTTCATTGCTTAAATTTGTTTTTATCTACTGGATTGGAGCTCGTATGATCGTGACGTTGTGAAGCGTTATGGATTAATAAATAAATAAAGTTGTTTAATTAAATATTCTATCAATTGAATAAATATTTAATATTCTGTAATTAATTTAAATTTTTAAACATTGTCGTATTATGAATAATACAGCTTTTAAGATTATAAATTTTTTTGTTCTTTTAATCTGGAGTTAAATTAGTTATTAGGAATGTAATTTTGAGTTTATGACCAAAAAATTGTAACTCATTCAAAATAATAAAATAATTTAATGATTAATAAAAATTTTGTCCAAGAAAAATAAATTTAAAATGTTTATCTCAAGCTTTTAAACGTATAAAAACATTAAAAATTTTGAATTCAATCATCAGAAATAAATAGTTATAATTGCGTACATTAAAAATAATAAAAAAAATTTTTTTAACTTGAAAAAAAACTAGTCAATAAAGTTAATTAATTTCAGGGTATAAAACTTCATTATGTAGAAACGGGAGAAAAGTTTCAACCATTATTATTATTACTGCACGGTTTTCCCGATTGCTGGCTGTCTTGGCGAGAGCAATTGCCAATTTTATCAGAGCACTATAGGTTTTTATATTCCTCTCTCTTTCTTAATTAATTAAAATTCCTAATGTACAAATAAATTTCGATAATTTGCATCAATTCTTCACAGAGTAGTCGCTTTGGACTTGAAAGGGTTTGGTGACAGCGACAAACCGACCAGAAGGCGATCATACAGAATAGAAGTTTTAATTAACGAATTACGTCAATTTATCTCGACACTGGGAGTCGATAAATGCAGCATAATTGGGCACGATCTTGGCGGGCTGCTCGGCTGGTTTATGACGATACTTCATAGCGACATAATTGATAAATTTGTTGCTATATCTAGTCCACATCCGAATCTTTATTGGGATGAACTATGCAAAAATAATTCTTTTTACAGGTAATTTGTGAACTTCAATTACATTTTTTTACATTTCTTCATTTTTGTAATTTTTTATAAATCATTTCTCCAATTTTCTTTTTAAAAATAAAAATTTTTTAGCTTATTTTTAATAATTTAATGCTAATTTTTTCGTATTAATCCTTGTCATAGATGGATGCACTTTAGCAGACTTCCTTTTCTACCAGAAATAGATGCTTTGAAGGAAGACTTGTCAATAATCAATGACACATATAAGCATCTACAAATAAATAAAAAAAATGAACAAAATTATGTTGAAGCTTACAAATATGCTTTCAGTAGGAGAGGTAATTATTCTACTTACAATTATTAAATTATCTGGTCCCTACAATTGGAGCTTTATATTTCTCTCCTAGACAAAGAAGAAAATTTAACAAAAAAGTCAGCAATCAAATCGATTGAATGATTATAATCATCGATAAAATAATTAAAAATTTTATTATAATTATTAATAATTTTCTCACATTTTTTTTTAAAAGAGGACTGGACCGGGCCGATAAATTACTACAGGAACCTACCATTCATTCGTGTAAAATCGACAGAACCGCTTGTCAACCAAACTTTGCTGATAGTAGGCAACTCAGACCCCTTCTTTTCTCTAGAGAGCATCGTTCATAGCTCAGAATTCACTCTGAAGTCCAACATAAAAGTTATCAAGGGCGCGCAACATTTTCCGCATCAGGAAAAACCCGACATGGTTAATCAAGTAATCTTAAACTTTCTTATAGGTAAAAAATTTAACATTTTATTGTCATATTTTTCAATAATCTTAATTAAAACTAAGAGATAATAATAATAAATAATTTGATTAATATTCTTCGCAGGACCTCCGGTACCAAGTGAAAAGACTAACGGCAAAAGCATCGTTTCAACGTGGCTTGGTTCTTTGACCAGCACTGTAAAGTATGGAAACCAAATGATTGATGCTGTTCACAAAAGAACTAATGATGTTGTTAGTAATCTACCACATAAAGTACCCTATCTTGGTCATACAACTACCTAGCGATCAATCAACTTCTCACTCAACTTCTTTATTAAATTTTTATTATAAATTAAACTTCATTGGTTGCTTAAAGATAAGCCGTGCAAGAATTTAATTTCAGAAATTTTATTTTTTTAATAAAATTTTTGAGTCAGGTAATACAATGCTTTTAAAAATCGTAACTTTGTTTTATTTGATTTAAAAATTTATTTAAGATGTAGTTGTAAAAAAAAAAATAAAATTTATGGGATTTATTTGCTACGGCCTAGTTTTAACGAATCAATGAAGATTATACTGTAAAATAAAAGACTTTTATTATGATTTAAAAAATTGATCGACAATTTTATAAAAATAATACATTACAAGTGATTAAACGTAGCTTATATGAGAAAATTTTAATATCTAATTCCAATTGATTTAACTTGGACTCTTAACGGAATTTTTTCGTGAGTTTCTGCAACAAAATAAAATGTAATTTTTAAATTCTATTTTGTAATAAATAAATAAATAAATAAAAGCAAACTTTGATACTAACTTTTTGAAATTTTCACCGTCTTCAATAGTCTCCGGAAGCTTGCAATCCATTGTTTCGGGTAACCAGCAGCAGAGAATGGCTCCCAGGATTGGGCCCGTACCAAAAACTACTGGAACTATCCAATCAGCCAGATCATCAATCTATAAAAAGATAGTTAATTATTATTGGCTATTTCAAAAAAATAATTATGAGAAAAAATAAGAAAAAAGTTTATATCTTACATAGTCAACCAAAAACGGCGCAACAATGCTGCCCAATTTGGAAGCGACGCTGCAAACGGCGAACCCAATATTCCTGACTACTGTTGGAAACAGTTCTCCGGTGTACAAGTAAATTGTAGGGAAGCTAACAGTCATACAAGTGATACCGATTGTTACTAAAATCAGTTTAATTGTATCGTTGCGGTAAAATGCTATGATTAGTAGCAAGCTTATTCCTGATAGAACATTCGCAATGATTAAAATTTTCAGACGAGATACTCGGGAAATTAAAATGTAGACCAGAAGAAGTCCTGGCAGTTGGAAAACAGCTAGAAAATTTAAATTTAACAAATTTTTTTTTTTTCTGTAATTTTGACAGGACTTTTTTTTCTTTGTAATTATTCAGACTAATAAAAAAGTTTTTGATAAAGCATACCTGAAATAGCAAGATTACTTAACACATTTTCGCTCATGTGACCAAGGTAATGTTCAATGCCAAAAAATACCATGCCGCATTTGAACCAATTGAAAACGATAAACAATGTCTTTATTCTCATATTGGGTGTTCGCACCAAATCTATGACACCATAGGTTCTTTGTTCGGCATCTGCGTCAACATTTTTGGTAACAATGGACAATGACTTTTCATGAGCTTCTATTGCTGCAGTGACTTTTTCTTCAGATATTTTGTTTATTTTGGCGGCTTTTAGCAATACTTGGCGTGCTTGTTCAACTTTGCCAACTGCTAACAACCAACGTGGAGACTCTGGGATTAACCTAAGACAGTTAATTTTATTAGAATGGTATTAACAAATCATAATGTTTATAAATTAGGGGTGTGCGATTAGTTTATTATTTTTTTTTTTTAGAAATTTTGAATTTCTCATTTTACATATTCGCGTTTTCGTGCTGGGTCGTGCTGCAACGTGCTAGGCTTCAAATTAAGTGTCAAATCAAAATTATAAATTTACCAGTAATAGGAGATCACTGCAAATGCTGGAACAGTGGTCGTCAACCAATAACCATTCCAAGTTCTTGTTAAATATGAAAACAATGGCACCGTCAAAAATCCTAGCACAAAGGGAATGTGGAACATTGTCAGGATATTTGAACGGGTTTCAACGCCAACAATTTCCATCACTGAAATTTTATTAAATTATTCATTTTTGTTGTAATTTATTGTACTAGATTCATAAAACTAAAATAATTTAATGAGAAATAAAAAAAACTATTTTTAATTTTTTTGTAATAAATTTACTGATAAAAAAAATTCTGACAACTGTCAGATGTCTGCTAATTTTCTTCTCATTTTTTAATATGAACTTTACTTACCGATTACAAAACTAATGAGCATAGTTCCACCTGTTGCGATGGCAGAGATAAATTTAAACAGCAAAAACAATTCAAAAATGGGCATGAATGCTGTTATAATTCCTGTTATTGCTTGAACTATTACTGCAATCATCAAAGGTTTTTTTCTACCAATCCTAAATTCAATAAGAAATTATTAAAATTTATTCTCTTCTATTTTTTCTTTTCAATACTTATTTTTTAAGTTAATTTAATTACTTACTTATCAGCAATTATTCCAAAGACCATATTACCAATAAGAATTCCCAATTGCGTCAAAGGTTGAACCAAACTTAGAAGATATTTACGACCGCATACCAAATCCCACTAAAAAATCGAATTTTCATTTAATTAAATTTATTTTGACTATTGATTACCGAAAATTTGAATTCGTTGAAACAGTTTAATAATAATTTTATCGGGCTGCTTTGAAAAATTTTGTATTTCAATTAAAAATAATTATTTTTATTGATGTTTGTTATTTAAACAATTTCCGTGACGTTTTAAATGAATTATCTATTAATTCTATTAATAAGTCTTATCATTAAAATTTTTTGAAAAGTTTTGTCACTAATTCTTGTCATGATAATTAGTATTAAATGAACTTTTTATCTTAATCTCGTTAACAAACTTTAGTAAATAGATTTTTTGATAACTATAACATGTTTTATAATGTAATATAATATAAAAGTCTATTAGTTTCAATTACTTAAAAGGAAAAATTCCAAAAAAGAATTCCGATGAAATATTTTAATAAAAAAAAATTTTTTTTTATTTAATATTGTTTAAAATTATTGTGCAGCTATTTTTTTTTATTCTTACGATAAAAATAATCATTTGATTTCAATTTTTTTGATATTAATTAATTAATAAATATAATAAAAATTGAATTACCTCACTGACAATTGTAGATTTAAAAGCACTGTCATCATAAGAAAATTTTTTGCATTGAACTTCTGGCAAACTCTCATTTATTTTAACAGAACAAGCTCTTAACATTAAATCATTGGAATTAATTGGTTCTGGAGATATACAAATAAAATCTTGTCTAGGTGCGATTACGGCAATCGCGAGCTGATTCCATGCTGCAGGGAAATTTATTAGAGAAATCGATAGTGTTATTATTATTTGCCAGCGTCCCATGGTGCCCATTGCATCCTGAATAGGATCCAGGATTATTGGATCTGAAAAAATTTATATTATTTTAAACAGGAAAAATATTAAGCACTATTTTTGGAAATTAAAAAAAACTGTTTTCTTATTTTGAGCAGAAATATTTAGTAATTTTTTTTTTTAAATGTAAAATACTTACCGAATTTTGCAGTATCTTCCATTACTCTTTATTTTTGCAGTAATGTTACTTAGAACTATTGATATTACTAAATCGTGTTGATTGAGAATGCAGCCGGAAGCCTGTTCAATATTATATTTCACAATATATTTTCCGGGCTCTTCCGGCTGCTTCTCGGTAACAGGTATGAAACTACACTGAAACTAATCGTAGTAATGAACTTGAACATTACAACCTTCTCCTTACTACCGCTTACTTAAATACCTCATTCTCATTAGGCTTATAATGTAGCAAACGACTAACTAATAGCAATACAAGACAAATGACTGATGCAAGGGGCTGAAAATTTTCAACGAATTTCATCACTTTTCAAAAACTGCAAAAGTAATAAATAGTTTTGATTGCGCAATAAAAATTTTTTTATTTCAAAAACAAAATTTTGTTGCATATTTGAAGTAATGTATGATTTTGTTGAAGAATTATAACAATTTTTGGTATTTATTTACAAGTGGGCTCCACAATTTTAATTTTCATTTTTTTGAACGAAATTTCTATTTGATTTTATTCATATATTTTTTTTTTTAAATACAAAAAAATTAACAATTAAAAAAAAAATTGATTTTTCGCCTAAATCAGATGAATTATTTTTCTCAACTTTTTATTTTAAAAAATTATAATAATCTTCACAATTAAATTCAAATTTATTTTTCAAAAATCGATTATATTATGTATCTATAATATAAAAATATGCAAAAATATAATTTTCTAAATTTGAGTCAAAATTGATGGTGATTATGATGATATAAAAAACACATATACAGTTTTGAGTCCATTGAGATAATAAATAATAACAATTAATAATGATAATAATTACTAAAATTATTTAACTTGGACACTTGTCTTGACAATTATTACTCTTCCTAAAGAAAGAAAAAAATTTTTTTTTATCAAAAAATAATGAAAATCATTTTTTTTTATGATATTTTAAAAAGGAAAGCAACATACTTTTTGAAATTTTCACCATCTTCAATTGTCTCAGGTAATTTGCAATCCATTGTTTCAGGTAACCAGTAGCAGAGAATAGCTCCCAAGATCGGACCCATACCAAAAACTACTGGAACTACCCAAAAAGATAAATTTGCAATCTGCAATTATAATTAATAATTAATAAGAAGAATTTATAATAAAATAATATGAATTAAAAAATTGTCGTACATTGTCGATGAAAAATGGCGCTACAATGCTGCCGAGTTTAGAAGCGACACTGCAAACCCCAAACCCAATATTTCTGACTACGGTCGGAAATAATTCTCCAGTGTACAAGTATATTGTTGGGAAGCTCACAGTCATGCAAGTAATACCGATTATAACCAGTATTAACTTTACAGTAGGGCTGTCCTGAAACGCGACCATCAATAGCAGACTTATTCCTGATAAAACGTTCGCGCATATCAGAATTTTGAGACGAGACACTCGGGATATCAAAATATACACAAGAAGAAGTCCTGGGAATTGAAATGCCGCTGAAATAAAAGAAGTTTATAATTTAATTGCTTTCAATTAAGCTAAATCAAGTTTAATAAGCAAAATTACTAAAAAATTTAAAAATTTAAAAGGAATGGATTCTTTAATAATTAGAAAATCATTCCGTAGATTTTTTAAAGGATATTTGCATTAAACAAGATAAAATTGCAATCTAAAATTCGGATGAAAAATAATCGGAAAATGTTATGTTAATTACCTGAAATAGCAAGATCACTTAACACATTTTCGCTCATGTGACCAAGATAATGTTCAATTCCAAAAAATACCATACCACATTTAAACCAATTGAACACGATGCACAGTGTTTTTATCCTCATATTTGGTGTTCGTACCAAATCAATAACACTGTATGTTTTTGAGTTTTCATTACCATCAACTCCAGTTCTAGTATCTTGTTTCAGTAAATTTGTGTGATCGTCTATCGCCACAGAGACTTTTTGCTCTGGTATTTTGTTCTTTTTCGCCGCTTTCATCAAAATTGACTGCGCTTTTTTAATATTTCCTACTGTTAAAAGCCATCTTGGAGACTCGGGTATCACCCTGAATCAATACAATTCAAGAATTCAATTTTAAAATGATATATTTTATTTTATTCTCATAATTAATGATTAAGGCCAAGATTTTTGCTCTTTTGAGGCGAAAATCATGGTCTTAGAAAAAAATTGTAGAAAATTTAATTTTCTACAAAATGTGTCTCTTATAATTTTTTTAAACAACGAATATTTTCACTGCAATTAAAAAATTAACATTCCTGATGAATAATTAAAATTTTTGCCAATTATGAAATTCTTAATTTTTAAATTACGGCTTTCTGATTTTTTTTATAAAATTAAATTTTTGAAATGATGATTTATGATGAAATTACCAATAATAGAAGAATAACGAAAACGCAGGAATAGAAATTGTCAACCAATAACCGTCCCAAGTTCTTGTAAGGTATGAAATCAACGGAACACTTAAAAATCCAAGAAGAAATGGGATGTGGAACATTGTAAGGATTTTTGAACGCGTCTCGATGCCGACAATTTCCATGACTGAAATTAATTTTTTTTTTATTAATGAAACACAATATTTACAATAATAAAATTACGCTTAAAATAATTTAAATTCAACCTACCAAGGACAAAACTAATGAGCATTGTACCACCGGTAGCAACAGCAGAAATTACTTTGAATAACAAAAATAATTCGTAGGATGGCATGAATACTGTTATGATTCCTGTTATAGCTTGAACTACTATGGCAATCATTAATGGAGTTTTTCTACCAATCCTAAAATTATTTTGAACAATTATCATCAATAAAAATTTCTAATAATTATTTTTTTTTTTTTCTTAAGAATTAATTCTAGGTAAGCTTACTTGTCAGCAATTACTCCAAAGAGCATATTACCCACAAGAATTCCCAATTGAGTCAAAGGTTGTGCAAAGCTCAAGAGATATTGACGCTCGCAAACTAAATTCCACTGTAATAAATTAATTTATTATTTATTTTAATTGAAAAAAAAAATTTTTTTAACATAAATTTATTTTTTAAATAAAATAAAAAATTAAGTTACTAATTATGTTTCTTAGAATGGTGATAATTACTACTTTTACTTTAATTTTTATTAAGACAAGTGACGATACATCTCGGATAGAATAATTTTCTATCGAGGGGAATAAATGTAAATTATTTTATAATAATAATTACAATTCTGGTTATTAACAGATTATTTATATTAGTGAAATTTCCCACTTTGAATCATTACTTTATAACATCATATAATTAATAAATAGTGAATAAGATTATTTGATAATATTGACAATTGTCATGATAGTGAGTGATAACTATAAACAAACATTTGTTATCTTTTTCAAAAAATTTTATTGCTCCACTAGTGATAATAAAAATATAATCCTGGTAAAACCATTAAAAAAGTCTTAATTTTCATATAAAATTAATACCGAGAATTAATTTAATATCTAATGCGACATAAATGATCATTAATTTAAAGTAGATTATTTTAAAATTGCTACAGCGTATTTATTAGAATAAGAATCAGAAGTTGTGAACTATCGTTTTGAATGAAATTTTCAGATTTCTTCAAATAATTAATAAATTTAATAAAAGTTGAATTACCTGACTGACGATCGTAGATTTAAAAGCACTGTCATCATAAGTAAATTTCTCGCATTCAACTTCTGGTAAACTTTCATTTACTTTGACGAAGCAAGTATTTAGCATCGAGTCATTTGGATTAATCGGCAATGGAGATACACACGTGAAATCTTGTCGAGGTGCGATCACAGCTATCGCAAGTTGATTCCACGCTGCAGGAAAATTTATCAGTGAAATTGCTATTGTTATTATTATTTGCCAGTGCCCCATTGCGCCCATTGCATCCTGGATAGGATCCAAAGGTTTTTCATCTAAAATAAAGTCCAAAACTTTTTGTTATCATTAAAATTAATTGAGATTAATTTATATATTTCATTAGTTCATTAATGTTTTCAGATTTTATTATTTTTGGTGATAATTAAAATTCAGGATGTAAAAATCTAGCCAATCAGCTATTAAATTAATCTATATTATTAAGAAAATAAGCAACATTTTGTAGCCAGTGTGTTTATATGATAAAATGGGTTTTTATAATATTAATTTTACAATTGCGGCTTTTTTGTTGACCTTAAGAAATATTTTTTTTTTTTTAAATTAAATTGTGGACTTTGAAAAAAAAATTTCTTGTACTACTAATATTTTTGCCGAAATATAAAAAATTTAACACCATTTATTATTAATTGATTTTTTGCAATTACGGCGAAAATCCTGGCAGTAATGATTATTTTTGGAGTAATAATAATATAATTAAGAAAAAAAGGAAAATTTTCTGACTAGGGTATTTTTATTTTAAAAAAGATTTTTATAATTAAATTTTGTATCATCAGAAAGTTTTTAATGCGAATGGGTGTCTTAAAATTTTTTATATGTTTTGGTAATCACTATTTTTATTTCAAATTTTTGGAGCAGTTTTGAATAGTTTTCTTAATTTTATAAATTTGTTTTGTGGGATTTTCCTAAATTTTCTATTAAATTATTAAAAAAAAAAAATCTGTGAAATTGTTAATATATATTTTTACTTTAAATAAAAATATAAACATATAACATAGTAAGTTTGGTCTCTTCATCGTTAATTTTTATCATCATCAAGATAAATATTTATAAAATTAATACTCACCACTTTTAGGAGTAACAGTCATGATTAAAGAAAATAATTATCAATGAAAAATACACAAAATAAAATTATTAAAACTGTTGAAATCTTTACAAACCACTGAAGTTTATTTCGACTAACTGACTAAAAAAAAGTTCCTTCTGCCCGTAAATTATCAATTAGACTGGTCTAATAATTTATATGTGAATGAACTTATAATTTATACCCAGACTTTCGTTCACTCCGTACACAATGTATTCTTTCTAGAGATTATTTCTTTATTTGCTTTATATAATTTTGCAATAAAAAGTTTTTATTAATAGACAAGTGAGTGGAGACGTAGAACAGAAATTTTTTATCTTTTTAAATGTGGCTTTTAATAACGTTATATTAGTGATACCAAATTAGGTAATTTTTAAAGAAGCATAATCTTTAAAACTATCTGCGTCGTAATTTATTAATTTAATATCATTTATATTAATGCTAAAAATTACAAATTATGATTGAGAAAAATTTTTGGCTCAATAATTTTTTCAATATTTATAATTTGTAAAGTATTCTCCACTCAGTCTAGACAAAACATCTTCACAATAAATACTACATTCTGCAAAGTAAGACGAATTTTTAACTGAGGGAATATAAAGATAGACAGTTCAATCAAGTGGTAATAATTAATAATTGACTTGACAATTGTATCAATTGAGTAGCGAACTCTTACAATACAATTTATATCCGGACTTGAAGCAAGAGATGAAATTCAATGTTCAATATCAAATTAATTGACTTAATATTTTTGGATTAAAGTTACTGTAATTGTTCAGTAATTAAATTTTAAACAGAATTTGATAACTGAATAACATATTTAAAACTCAATAGCTATAAAATCTTAGTGAGGAAACTATTTTATCAATAGGATGATAATATAAATTTCTCCCGCAGTAATAAGGTAAAAGACCCAGTTATGGACACTGGCCTAGTTGTTTGACACTTGCAATTTTATTCTAATTAAAAAAAATTAAATGTTTTCAAAAAACCAATTTTCTTAAAATTTATAATTAAAAAATAATATTTATTAATTTTTTTTTTTAAATAAAAATAAAATTGCAACGTTATTAACTAGGCCAGTGTCAATAAATGGATCTTTTTACCTTACAATTATTTATTAGAAAATTTTTAAAATATTTATATTATAAAAACTATTAATAATTTTTTTTTTTATGAAGAAATCATTAAAACTACACGGAAAGAACAAGATGACACTGGATATCATCTTAGATTATACTGAGTGAAAAAAAATTTTAGATAGTAGCTAGTATAATCCAGATTACAATGAGTATAATCTAGATATCACACAGTATAATCTGGGATGATATCCATTTTCATCTTGTTTTTTCCGTATATAAGAACATAATAAGTACATAATAAAGAACGTAATAAGAACATAAAAAATTTTTACGTTTTTTATTACAATAAATAAACTTAGTAAAATATAAATTGACAAATATGAAATATATATATATATATATATATATATATATATATATATATATATATATATATATATATATATATATATATATATATATATATATATATATATATATAAACATTTGTAATAAAATAATTAATGAATAATATTCCTTAATTTGTTGATTTACTCTAGTATTAACAAAAGAAGCTATTACCTATTAATAATATAAATTTAAATAATGAATTCAAGGTCATTACTAAGTGAGATTAATTTAATAATAGCAAAAGTACATCAACATTAAATAAAAGACTTGATTAAAAAAGTAGCGCAGTGAAATATGGAAATCAAGCTCCTCGAGAACAAACGGTGTCGCAAGTACTTATACTCTAAATCTACCAATTGATCTATCTGGGTCGAACAACGTAATACGACACTATAAAGTGAAACTAAAACAAAACTCCCGTTAATTGTCTATTACTATAAATTATAATTTAGCCAACTTAAATACAACTAACAATTTTAATAATAATAACTTAAGCGCAAATTTCCTGATGCTGATTCAGCCGTCAATAAATAACAGAAAGGCCTGTAATAATTTCTCTTGATAAATTAATTACCCATGCAACTCAATTTAATAAGTTGTTAAAAATTTTTTTTTTAATTATTAATTATTTTCCTATGGTAATGTAATGATTGATAGTTAATAATTAACAACACCGCTTTTATCGTGATCTAAGCGTATATTTTGACACACAAACAACAGGATACATGTGAATTCAAGTGCCGTTTTTATAATATTAAAGTAATTATATAATATCATAAATTATAATAAAAATAAGCATTGATAAAAAAATACAAAAATAAAAACTCGACAAATTTAAAGTCGAAATTTGAAAATAAATCACTGAGGTAGAAGCTTATCAGCTTTTTTTTTTTAATTATTGATGCAGTCATGGATACACTTTTAATGTAGAAACGAGTAATAAATTATCGAAATGATATTAATTTATATTAATAAACCTAAAGGAAAAATTATAAATTATTTAAGTTTTAATTTTTAACTTAAAGTTAAATATTATTTAAATAAAAGTAACATATATTTAAAATGGATGATAACTTTGCGATGGAAATGATTTAATTTAAGACAGTCTATGCCTTAGAATTAAAAATTAATTTAGCTTACAGTCTCGAGGGGAGTTGTATTATTTTTTCTGAAAAAAAAAAATTTTTTTTAATTAAAATTAATTACAATAAAAATTTTTTTTAAAGATAAATCAATTATAATAATTACTTTTTGAAATTTTCACCATCTTCAATCGTCTCTGGCAGCTTACAATCCATTGTCTCCGGCAAGAAATAACAAAGACCAGCTCCGATGATGGGACCAATGCCGAAAATTACCGGAATTATCCACTCGGGTATGTCATCCTCCTAAAAATAAAATTAATATTTAGTTCAATTGAATTTTTAGTGATGGATTATAAATATTTTTTTTTATTGAAACGAATACTGTACAGCGACAATCAAAAACGGCGCGACGATGCTGCCGAATCTCGAGGCAACACTGCAAGCTCCAAACCCAATGTTTCTTACTACTGTTGGAAACAGTTCTCCAGTGTATAAGTAAATTGTTGGGAAGCTGACAGTCATCGCGGTGATACCGATTGTTACTAAGATCAGTTTCATTGTGTAATAATGGTAAAGTGGAACGATTAGCAATAAACTTATTCCTCCTACGAGGTTTGAGGTGATTAAAATTTTTATTCGTGATACTCGTTGGATTAGTATGTAGACAAGTAATAATCCTGGCAGTTGGAATGCAGCTGAAAGGAGAGAATTATAAAATTAATATTCAAGAATTTTTAATATTTAAGAATTAATATTAAAAAAAAAATCATTAATGAGTTCTATTGTTAGTGAAGTTAAATCATGTTACAGATGACATAATAATGATAAAAAAATTTTTTTGGAATTAAAATAATTATTATTTAAAAGTATAATGCAAAAAAAAAATTTTTTTTATCAGAATATTAAAAATTTAAATTGAAAAATCTCAAACATTTTTTCAAATTACAATATTAACACCTTGTTTAGATTTCTCTTAAAAACCATTGAAATTAATAAATTAATAAGATAAAATAAAAAAAAAATTTTCAAGCCTAAAAATAATCCAAATTAAAAAAAAAAATTTTTTTTTAAGTTTGTAAAAAATTCAAATCTTTAAAGAATTTCTTTTTCTTATAGTTATATATTCTTAGAACATTAATTAATTTAAAAAAAAAAATTTCTTTATTGGCCCTTATGCATCTGTAACACAAAATGTTTTTTATTTTAATGAATGACTGATTCTTTACCATTTAATAAAAAAAAAAAAAAAAAAAAAAAAAAAATAATAATAATAATAATAATAATAATAATAAATATTAATATTAATACCTGAAACAGCGAGATTGCTCAATACATTTCCTCCTACATGACCAAGATAATGTCCAAGACCAAAGAAACCCAAGCCACAGACAAGCCAATTAATAACGATGCACACCGTTTTTATCCTCATGTTAGGTGTACGCACCAAATCAATCATATTGTAAGTTCTTTGTTCACCATCAACAACTACGTTGGTGCTATCTCTATTCAATAAATTTTCATGAGCTTCTATCGCAGCGGTTACTTTTTCTTCAGGAATATTGTTTCTCTGAGCCGCTTTCATTAATACTTTGCGTGCCTGTTTAACTTTTCCGACGGCTAACAACCATCTTGGAGACTCAGGAATCAACCTAGATTAACATTATTAAATAATTTACTATTTAAAAAATGTTTATTATCTCAATAAAATTCATCACGCAATTATTAAAGTAATAAACAAATAAATTACCAGTAGTAGGATAACAGCAAGAACGGCGGAATTGATATTGTCAGCCAGTAACCGTCCCATGTGCCAGTTAAGTATGAAAATAGTGGGATACATAAAAACCCTAGTAGAAATGGAATGTGGAAGAGGATTGAAATTCTTGACCGCCATTCTATCCCGACTATTTCCATAACTGAAATTTATTTCATATTTTATTAATATATTTTTATTCATTAAGTATGATATTTAATTTATACTCTACAGTAAATATAAACTGATGAAATTTATAGATAAAACTTACCAACGACAAAACTAATGAGCATAGTACCGCCAGTAGCGATGGCGGAAACGAATTTAAAGAACAAAAACAATTCATACATCGGCATGAAGACACTTATAATTCCTGCTACTGCTTGGACAACCACCGCTATCATCAAAGGAATTTTCCGGCCGACCCTACATTCAAAGATAAATTATAGTATTAACTATTGTATATTAATATTAATGTGTTTTATTGATATGAATTAATTTCATTGAATTTATCAATGAAATTTTTAAATCTCCAGAGATCATCTTAGGTCAATGTATTATATTGTTTTTAACTTACATTTTTATTATTTCATAAGTTATCTTTCTGTTATTGATTGATATTTTTATGAGAATGATAAATTGACTTACTTATCAGCAATTATTCCAAACCCCATGTTGCCAAGAAGAATACCAAATTGTGTCAATGGTTGGGCTAAGCTCAGAAGGAATTTACGACTGCATACCAAGTCCCACTGAAAATTATTATTTTTATTTGATAAATTTGTATTTTTAGTTCTTAATTATTAAGAATTATAGGTATTAAATCGAGACATTTCATTTGAGTACCCACATCAATTTTTCATATATTTATATATATATATATATATATATATATATATATATATATATATATATATATATATATATATATATATATATATATATATATATATATATATATATATATATATATATATATGAAAAATATATCAAAATGCATGTGGATACTCAAATGAAAGCTCTTGATGAGTGTAACATCGGGATGAGCTTATATCTTTAAAAATGTCAATAGTTAAGAAAGTACAGTGCAATTTAATAAAAGTCATTATTTAATAAAGCAAAATTTTATTCATTTATATTTTACAAGTCACGGCAGTCACATAATGACTGCAAGGTTGTTAATAATTTATATGTAGTCATTAAATTGTATTTCTTTAATATTGAATTCGACAAAAATTTTGTTATTTTTAAAATTTTTATTACAATTGAATTGTAATGAAAAAAATTCCAAATAAAAATTATAAGTCCGAATTTTCAGAAATTATTTTTTTTTATTATAATTTATTTGATAGAAAAATTTTGAAAATTATTTAGTTATTTTAACATTTTTATTTTAGTACTCAAAAAAGTCTTAAAAGAAACAAAAGTCTTGCAGCAATAAAAAATTGATCATTAAAAATAAGAATAATTTTTGTCCTGTGAATTTTAAGACCTGTAATTCTTATTGAAGATTATTTTCATTCTTAATTAATAAAAAAATTACCTGAGAGATGATAGTAGACTTAAAGACACTGGTATCATATTCAAACTTGTCGCATTCGACAGTCATACTCTCATTGACCTGGACCTTGCATGCCTTCAGCATAGAAGCGCTGGTATTGAATGACGGCGGTGATACACACGTGAAATCTTGTCCAGGTGCGAGAACAGCTATTGAAAGCTGATGCCAAGCTGCGGGAAAGTTTATGAGAGAAATCGCAACTGTTATGATTATCTGCCAACGTCCCATTATTCCCATCGCATCTTGAATAGGATCCAGGGGTTTATAATCTAAAAAAAAATAAATAAATAAATAAATAAAAATTATTAGCAATTTTGTTTTTATTTTTCTTAAGAAAATTTATTCTATTTGATTTTATTTATCTAAATAATCTAACGTTATCATTATCATAAAAAATTTTTAAGAAGCTGATGTAATTTTTTTGTATATTTCACTTGTTATTTGTAAAATCATTTATTATCAATAAAAATGTATTTTATGTAGCTCACTTTAATTTAATATCTAATTACATTAAGAACCCGGCAATACTTTATCGCTTAATTTTACCAGCAATTAGTTGGCCTTCTTTATGTAATTAATAACACGGAAAATTTTATTCTAGCAAATATTTTTATTATTTTGACGTTTTAAATGAAAATTTAAAACATAATATTTAGTATTTAATTAATTTATTTATTATAATTATTGTCAACAATATTTATTGTCAGAACAAACAGTAAATAAATTATTACCATAAGTAAGAAGGATAAATAAAATTGATGTTATTACAAAATAATTATCCAACGTATGAAAAATGATAAAAGTAAAAAGGAATTTTTTAATCAGCAAAATAATATACAAACTATCATATCTGATCCACGTGCAGGGAAATAATGATGATTATTAGAATTAAAAAAATATAAATATTTTTGACGTAAATAACGATTTGAAAGAAAAAAAATTAAAATTAATTTAGCATATTATATTTAATAATTTTGTAACAAATAAATTATGGCAAAAAAAAAATTTGAAAAAAAAAATGCAATTTTTAAAAACAATTTTTTGCAAAAAATTTTTTTAACTAAAATTTAAAAATTGTCAAGTGACTGCTAATTTTAATCTGATAAAAAAAAATAGTTGAAAAGTATGAAAATTAAGTTAGCTGACATTTAAAAATTTTTAGAATATTTTTTTATTGAAAAAAATATTAAAAAAAAATTTTTTTAAAAATGCCACTTGTAAAAAATTTCAAAAACTTTAAGTAAAATTTTTTAAAAATATTTGTTTCAATTTAATTATTAAAAAAAAATCAAATAATTGAAAACGACGGCTAACTTTAGTATCATTTGCAAAGTTTATCAATTGACATAAAATAAAAAAATAAATAAAAAAAAAGTACTTTAACTTGGATGAATAAGAAGGAAGCGATAACATATCGTTTGAAAAAGATACTATTGTTCCGAGAACAATTATTTGAAAAAACTTAATAGAACTGAATGACCAGCAAGTGTATTTAAATGTTACACATGAGTTGACGGGTTACTGACGCAACCGAAGCCGAACGCGTGGCTTTAAAATTAGCGTTCCTATATATTTATAAATAAAAATAAATTTGCAGTAAAGCTCAATTAAAAGTGCTTAAATATTTTAATGTTACTTTACTTATTAATAAAAAATTATAAATTATAAATATATAATTATTACTCACCGGTTTTTGGAGTGTCAGTCATGGTGTTTGTTTTAATAATTTATATTAATTTAACAATTAGATTTTTTTTTATCTAATTTAAATTAACAAATGAAGTTTACAGAAGTTGAAGCAGGAAAAACCAGTTGTACTTGTTGATAGAAAAAAACCACTCTGTTTTTTTGTATACACCTTGTGGGTAAAGCGCACATACACAGTGTTACCTGTGCAACGGATACCGGCGAACTAACGGCAAAAGACAAAATAAAGAATGTAGCCAAAGCCGCTTACTTTCCTCCTTCGTCGCTCCTCTAGCCCTTCCGGGTTTAAGTTATCGGATACACTACTCTACTGTACAAATCCCACACGTGAACGAACTTATATTCAATTTGGTGGTATTATTATTATCATTATTTACTCACTTACTTCTGTGTGTATCAGTATATTATTTTTCTAAATATTTATTGTTTGGAGTAAGTGAGATATTTATTTTCAATTCAGCCTGATAATTTATTGCAATAAATTAAATGATTTTTTGGAGTTTTTTTTTTTTTTACATAAAAAAATATTACTTGTGAAAAAAAAAAATTATTTAATCTCGTGCTTTAATTTTTCTCTAAAATTCAATGATAAAAATTTAATTTGATTTTTAAAAATTGAGATGAATTTTTACTTAAATAAAAATATCGAAGCATATCAGTAAATAATTTTTCTTTTCAGCAAAAAGTGTTATAATTTTTTTTTAAGTAAAAATTCATTTCAATTTTTAAAAATCAAATTAAGTTTTTAAATTAAATTTTTAGCATTGAATTTTAGAGTAAAATTAAAAAAAAAAATTAAAGCACGTGATTTAATAATTTTTAAATAATTCTTAAACAAAAATATCGAAGCATGTCAGTAAATAATTTTTATTTTGAGCAAAAAGTATTATAATTATTTTTAATAAAAATTTTTTTAGGATTGAAAAAAAAATTAGATTTAAAAATTAAATTGTTTGATTGAAAATAAAAAAAAAAAAAAAAAATAGAACACTTTTTGCTCCAAAAAAATCAGGTAAATTAAAACCTCTTGATTTTAATACAAAAAAAATTGATTTAAAAATAGTAGACTAATATACTTTTAATTGCTCTAATTAAAAGTAGTCCATTATTATTTAATGTTAATAGATGAAACTCCTAAGAATTCTAAAATTAACTTGAATGAATAATTAAAAGTAAGATGAAATACCAAAAATAAAATAAATAATAAAATTCACCGTAAAACCTAAACTATTTAAAATAAAAATAAAAATTTTAAAACCAGACACAATAGATAGACACAATAAGAGAACCGTGTTTCTCGAACTACTAAGAACGATAGGATAAATATGAGAAATATATATAAGAAGTGACGAGTTGCACAGCCGGTTTGTGGGGGATAAAATATAGAAATTCTTCAGTTGAGACTATGGTTCTGCATGCAAGCCTGAAAAATAGACTACATTATTCTTTTATGCTATGGTATTCATATTTATATTACAACTCCCATTATATTATTATTACCCCTTTTTTTTTTTTTTTTCAACTGCCAATTAAATTATAGTTCTCGAGGGCCACGCTATCGATTGTAGTAATTCCGTCAATTATCAATACAAATTAAAACCGGCAATTGATACCATCAACATCACTTATCAACTTTTATTTTTGTCACACTTTTTTTGTTATCTATCAACTCGATTATTAAATTTGTATTTTGGCTTATTATCGTAGATAGTAGAATATGCTACTTGAATTTGTTTGGATCAGTTGTAACTATTTTATCAGTTTCATAGGTTGAAATGATAAAAAAAAAAAATAAACAACTTCAGAATTATCATAACGACCTTGTACTCAGTGTGATTATTTTTTTATTAATTTAATTAATCGAAAAAATTTTTGTCAGCAAAAAAAAAATAAAAATGTTTCAATAAAATGGATGAAATTCTTTCTAAAAAAAATTTATTTATTTATTTTCAGGGTCTTATCCGTTATCAGAGTAGGACCTTTAATAAAAATTTTATTAACAATTGATTAAATTTCTGAATAAAAGTAACTTTTTACTAAATGTTTAATTAATAAATCAATTCTTTGACAAAAATTTTTTAAATTTTTTAATAAATAAAATTAAAAAAAATTTTTTTATCTAATAAAATAAAAGTCTGTAATCAAGCAAAAGCTCTTTCAATGACATATAATGAATTATTTACAATGTAGTTACTTTATATTCCCCTAAGTAGAAGGATTTCAAGTAACATTACCAACTCCCTCGAGAGTTTATTCTACTTTTTACTCTCATTTATCCTCCTATCATGCTCTACTGACGTACAATAGTCGCCGATGATTCTGAGAGAGCAAACTAAACGGTCTAGGTACGAGTAAAAGCGTAAACGCAGACTTAGACTGTTGCTTTACTTCTACCTTACAAATAAACGAGCCATTCAATCGACTTCATCAACTATCAAGACCAAGATTCAATACTCCCGTAACTAGGTCACCAAGTGCTTCAGTTTAAGAAAAACACGTATTTCTCTTTCTCCGATCGATTTTTCTTCTCAACTCCTCGCTCATTAAACTAACTGCAATAAATAATCAAATTATTTCATCCAATTATTCTTATAAATATTTATTACGTACAGTCTCTTAAAAATATATCTACTAATAAAATAAAATAAAATAATTAATCACTTATCACGTAAAAAATTCAACAAATTACCAGTCGATTTCTTCGCCTGACTATCATTTTCAGGACTCGACAATTTTCTTTTTCTACTATCACTATCTTCAGTCCCATTAGACTGCGAGTCATTTTCTTCTTTGTACCTCTTGTGTCCAACCTTCGACAACTCGGTGCCACTCAAATTAGGAAACTCCTTCTCCAAATCAGCCTTATTCCTCTCATACCACTTGACAAAACTTTCCTTCTTCCCCAAACTTTTTTTCGCTGTTTTAACCACCGGAGTAACAGGTGTCTTTGGAGCTTTTTCCGGCAGACTATTCAACCCATCCAGCCCTTTGACTCCCGGGGAGTTAGTTTTCTTCAAAAACGGATTCTTCTTCTTCAAACTGAACGGCGACGGACGAATGACAATGTCCTGAGTCGGCCTGGCAATCGGCGTAAGAATAATATCTTCTTGGGTGTCTTTCGCTCCAGTCTCATCCATACCCGTAAAAATATCTTCCTCTTCCTCAACGACATCTCCATTTCTACCAGCCATCTGCTTTCTATTTTTCTCCTCAGCAATCGCCTGCAATTTTTTAGCCAGGGCCATTTTACCGGACCTGGTCGCGTACTTTACCGCCAGTTCAATGACACTCAGCTCCGCAGTATTCTGGCACAAATCGACCACACGGAACTCAGTATTAGCTTCACAGAAAAAGGCAATCAGCGTAAAGAGAGCCGTAGTTTCTTCACTAGGATTAGCACCAATCTGCCAAATATTCGCCTCCTTCTTAGTTTTCTCCGTATCTGGATCACAGAGCGGCACCTTCAAGTCCACCTCGATGACATTAGGCCTTGGAGTAGTCGGCGGGTAACGACTACCCTTGCACAAGATACACCTGATCAATTTCTCCCTCTCGCTGACACCCACGATAAAGTAATGATCCATTTTACCCTTCGGATATTTATCAGTATCAGCAGCAACACGCCACAAATTCGACTGCTTGTGGAATATCCTGATAACTCCATCCGCATCCATCACCACCGGAGACGCAGCGTCGGACAGCCCCAGCCACATCAGCTCTGAGCCTGGAGTCAAAGGCAAATTTATTTCCCTGCTCTTCAAACCCGAGCCACGAACTTGGATCCAGAGCAACGACATGAATTGGTCCTTGAACCCAGAAGCCTTGTGACAAGCAACTACCAACTGGTTACCCACTGCGTTCATCGCTACTACCGGTCCAGGTAATGCAATTATTTCTCTCTGGACTCCACTTACCAGAAATAGCCTCAAATTTCCTTTAGAAGTCGCCAAGGCAACAAAAGTGCTGCCAGCAGCCACACAAACAGACTCTTCATCTTCCGGCAAGTCCGCAGACCACTCTTTGTTCCCGGAGCCCCATCCTTGCAGAGAAATTACCACCAACTTACTGGGAGTCCCATCATTAGACGGACAGCTCATCGCCAGAGTTTCGCAGGACAGAGAAGCTATCGTGTGTTTCAGATAGTTGCGTACGTTCATCCCGTGGTGGACTGAAGCGTCGTGGAACTCAACATCGATGCTCGAGTCCTCGGAATCCTCACTCGTGTAGCACTTGACGATTCCCACGTCGTTCCAGACCATGAAGCGGGATAATAAATGGACTGGCGTTGATCCTGGCTGGAACGGCTCCTGCATGTTTACTTCAGCAACTGCTTTTGAAGCTTTTGCCGACGACATACTGGAGACACTCTTCTGGTCGTCATCCACGGTAGCTTTGATTTTGTTCAGCGATATCACATTTTCATTGTCATCATCATCGTCATCTCTGTCAAGACCTAGTTCCGCGTAGATGTCGTTGTCGTTGTCATTGTCCAGGTCTGTTCCAGCGATAGAAGCAGTTTCTCCGTCCTCTAAAGTTACGTCGACGCAGCCCAGCTGGCCAAGGCTGTCACAAAAAGCAAGCTCCGAAGGTTTCTTTAAATTCCAAACCAGGGAAGTTATTTTAGCGGACTGTGAGTGCTCCACGTAGCCGATTACTGAAGAATTTTCCGTGCTCCAGACAACGATCTCACCGACGATCGAGCAAGCTGCTATTCTTGTCCCGCACTCGGAAGATTTGCAAATGTTAATCTCGGTTTTAAGAGTTGGACATTTAAAGCGGTTCGTTTCTCTCCAGGAGTTCCTCTCGACGAAGACGACGTCTTTCTGGTGAGAATACGCGAGCCAGCTACCGTCTTTGGCGTTAAATGACGGAGTGCAGTGGGCCTTGGCGGTGAAAAAAGAGTTACACTTGGGGACAACGTTGCTCCAGGTGTGAACGGACTTTTTTTCTTTTATGCTCCAGACTTTTATGGACCCGTCGGCGCTGGAGGAAGACACGAACTCTTCGAGGGGGTCTAGGGTCAGACCGAGGATCGGAGCCTCGTGGCCGGTCAGCTCGACGCTGCTGTTGGTCTCGATGTTTGTTACTTGGATGCGCATGTCACAGGCTCCTGAAACGATTAAATTACTCTTTCGAGATGTCACAAGCGATGATACTGTCGCAGTGAATCGCGTGAGAATGCCCTCACGGTCCAGGTTCGGGTGTGTCAGAATCTGGACCGAGTTGTTGTCATTCCCGACGTATATTTTGCTCTTTTTTGACACACAAGCTGTCGCTTGCTCAGCTACACACACAGCTGACGGGTCGTCATCCATCAGGTCTAGCCAGAATCTTACGTCTCCATCTCCACCGCATGTTACTAGGCCACCTCTAGAGTTTTAATTTTAATTTTAATAATAAATAAATAAATAAATAAATAAATATACTAAATGTTCAAAATATAAATTGTTAGCGATTAATGTAGTTACCTTTCACCGTCGAAATAACAAACGTCAGTGTGCCCTTCAGGGTGGGCATAACGCATCGGTCTTATTTTCAAAGGCATTTTTGATTGTTTTTTAATAACTTTGTTGATTTAATATAATTCTATTGTGGTTATTTTATTAATTATTTAGTAAAGAAATAGTCTAATAATTAATACTTTGGATTTATTTATTTACACCGATGAATTGTGGGGAATTTTTGCGGACATTCACGTGGAGAATTGTAACTTAATAACACTTGACAACAACAAACGCCATATTGTATTTATTTGGCGGGAATTTTTGGCGGTACATGAAACTATTGATAAAATGGCAGACAAACTTACCGATGGTAAGTAAAATTGCAATTATGGCGTGAAAATTTGAAATTATGACATTAACGTTAGCTGTCATGTGACAATTTTTTAATTTTTTTTAACAAATAAATTTGCTCCAAAAAGTTATTTAAAAAAAATTGCACTTATAATTATTTTACAACTTTTAAAGATGAAATTTATGAAAATTACGTTAGTACAAGTTACAAAACAAAAAAATTAAATAATAAAATTAATGCACTGAATGAAGATCAAGATCGAAGTGACATCTACTTAGAGAAATAAAAACTAAAGACCTATATATAGCCAATTTGAAAATACGCATGTGCAGATTAATCCCTTTCTCTTTTTATATTCATTTTAATTCGATCTTTCCTTCGACAAAGGAAACTCATGGAAACATCTAGAGTCTATCTATATGTTGGTGTGTCTACATCTACATCAGCAGATTCAGACTCCTGTCACTGTGAAATGTTTTGACACACTGAAGTATACAAAGCGCTTGCAAGTGCGTGGTTGAAATATTCTTTTATGACAGTTTAAATCAACAATCGGATTTAATTACTTATTGTTGTTTTTTTTATTTTAATAAAAACACTAAGGTCTTCTGTACAATTGACACTTGACATTAACCGTCAGTTATTATTTTATATGATTAATAAAGACAACACTTAGCAATAATGTGGGAACCTTTTGAACCAGGAAGTTCACCAGTTGATTGGTGTGAAGGAAATTATAAGATTTCTCCAAGTATTGCTGAGTTTATGAATACAGTTTGTATATTTTTAATAAATTTATTAAAACTGAAACTAGAACTACTAAAAATTTGACAGTTTATTGACAGATTAAAAAATTCAAATTATTGTTTTTAAATCTACGCATGAAATTTTTTTTTTATAACTTATTTAATTAAAAATCTTAAAAAATGTCAGATATCTGCTAATTTTATTTTTATTTTTAAAATAATACTTAAAAAATTAAAATACGATCAAATATCTTCTAATTTAAGAATTATTAATTTTTATTTAAATTATATATTAATAAAATTTTATGAAAATAAAGCTAGCCGACATCTAAACTTTTTTAGAATTTTTTTTATTAATAAATTTATTGCAAAAAAATTCCACATATAAAAAATTAGAAAAACTATACGGGCAATTTTTTAAAAATATTTTTTATTGCTAATTTAATTAATAAAAAAAAAAAATAAAAATTTTTCACTGTAAAATTTTTAGAATTTTTTTTTACTGAAAAAATGATTACAAAAAATTAAAAAAATATTTTCAATTGCAAAAAACGTGAAAAACAATGCGTGAAATTTTTTAAAAATATTTTTTAGTTCTAATTTATTAATTAAAAGAAAATCAAAAAATTAAAAACATCAGCTAACTTTAGTTTCCTTAAAATTTTACTAATTTATTCACTTTTTAGTTCAGCAATGTGGTATTTCTATTACTTCCGCCAATACTGATGCATTTGTTCAAAGACTACGGGAGATTCGTGAATCCAGCGATACATATTATCTGGTTTTTGTTGATGATAGTTGGAATAAGTAGTGCGTACTTCCACGCGACATTGTCATTGATAGGTAAGAAATTTTTATAACTCAATTCGATTTCGTGGTGGATAAATACAAACAAAAACATGACTCATGCCCGAAAGAATTCCTTTGTTGATTTTAATCGATGTCATTAGTAAGCAGCCTTGTAATTTATCTTTTAGCCAGTGTTTTATCGGAAGCCAATATAAAGATGACTATTATTGTGTTTTAGATAGTGTTATATATTTATGTAGTACGTGATTTGGGTATTATAAGTTAATTTAATTATATATGTTTTTTAGGACAACTGTTAGACGAGTTAGCGATACTATGGGTTTACATGACTGGACTTTGTATATTTTTCCCACGAAGATATTTGCCAAGTATATTCCGCAACAACAGGAAATTATTTTCAATGTTCATCGTGCTGCCAACATTAATAGCAACAGGTTTATCAGTCGTGCATCCGGCAATAAATGCATTTGCTTTAATGTGTTTAGCGATTCCTGCATTTGGATTTATGATTCTTGAGCTCAAAAAGTAATTTTTGAATTAAGTAAAAAATAAAATAATTGATCATTTTTAAAGTTTAATTTCAATTTTTTGAAAGGACAAAATCCATGCGAGTATACAGGCTTGGTGTAAGATGTGGAGCAGTATGGATCCTAGCTGTCGTCTGTTGGCTCAATGACCGTCTATTCTGTGACACATGGATGAATTTAAATTTCCCATATCTACATGCTTTCTGGCATTTGTTAATTTTCATAGCAAGTTACACGGCAACTGTTTTGTTCGCTTACTTCTCAGTAAAAGACGAACGTCCTCAGCAATCACCCGTGCTGAAATACTGGCCGAGAAATGATTTTGAGCTTGGTATTCCTTATGTGACAATCAAATGCTACGTCAGAATCGATAATAATACCAATATATAATTTATCAGTAATATAACAAACTGATATTCTAAATAACTCGTAACTTGTAGCTTTGAGATTTAATTATAATTTTAATCTGTGATAATTTGTAATTGTCTTTAAAGTTTAAACAATAGATATTTATATTCATTTTTAAACGAAAAAAAAAATTACAATGTAAGTGATGAAGATAAATATAAATATTTATAGTATGTATTGGTTAAATCACCAATTTAATTATGAAAATAAAACTTTTGCAGTAAATTATTGTTTTATTGAATATTTAAATAGTTGTAGAAAATTTTTGTGACGTTAACGTTTAGAGAAGAGAACAATTTGATTTATAGATATATTAATTTGGTCGATAGTCACTTACCCATTTTTTAATTTTATTTAACAAAAAAATGTTTTCCGAAAAATTATTTTTAAAAAATTGCATTTTTAATTTATTATAATTTCTAAATGTCAATTTTTTTTTTCATTTTTTTAATGCAATAATTATGAAAAAATTTATTTAAAAAATCATAACACTAAAGTTGACAGATTTAGAAAATTTTTTAATTAAATTTAATTAAAAAGTTTCACATGTGAAAATTAATAAAAATTACAAGTTAAAATTTTTAGAAGCATTTTTTTATTGTAATTAATTTGTTAAAAAAATTTTTAAAATAAATATTGTTGCGAATTTTTGATAATATTGATGCGAAATAATGGAAAAAGTAAAAAATCTTGTAATAAAGTGTTAGCGTCATCTGCTAGTAAAATAAAGTATTAAAATAATAAACTAGCGACACAAGATAATGTTTGGGGTTATGAAAATTATATTAACTAATACTCATATATTTATAATAAATGAGATTAATTCTATTATTTTTTAAGTTAATAAATTTTTACAATAAATATTTAACACTCACCAAATCATCGAATTCAAAATTTTTAATTTAACAAATTGTCAGTTTGTTTATTTATTTATTTATTTTCCCGGTGTAAATACAGTGCTTATAAAAGTCTATTTTGATTACAACTTTAATAAATAATAAATTTCTGATAGTTACAATAGTTATAAATAGAATATAATTAATCTGTGAAGTTAAATTTAAATCAACATGTCACTTGACCAGACCGTTTGTGAAGGTAAATTTAGTGATCCGTAAAAATGTTTTAATTTGTCAGTTAAAAATGTGTATTATAAATTAAAAATCATTTTTTTAGATCTCAAAGCTTTTGAAAGGAGACTTACCGAAGTTATTGCTAGTTTGCAACCTTCAACGCTGAGATGGAGAAGTATTATATTTTTTTTTTAATTTAATTTTTGGGTAGTTGATTCATAAATACTAATTATTTTTATTTTTTCAGTACTTTTAGGTTTTATTTCAATTTGTACAGCAGTAGGAGCATGGCATTGGTTAACAGATCCAAATACATCAGCAGTATCGTTTACACAAAGTCTTTATAATCATCCTATTTTTGCACTAGCTAGTATTTTATTAGGTAATTATATTTTATGATATTGAAATTAAAAAAAAATATCTATTAATGTTTTAGATATTTATAACAACTAAATTTTTATGAAAAATTTTAAATAAAAAATTCTAAATTTAAAAATTAAAAAAAAACTACAAGTGAAAATTAAAAAAATTTTTTTTTTTTTTTTTTTAATTAGTATTTTATAAAAATTAAAAAAATTGTCAGATTTCTGTTGATTTAAGCGGTTAAATGGGTTTTTAAAATAAAAATTAAGTGGAGTAATTTACTTAACAATTGATAATTTTATTGCAATCAAGAAAAAAAAATTTTTATGAATAAAACAGTAAGGATGAAATTGAGATATTTTTAAGTAGGCTCACAACAAATAATAATGATAATTTTAGAAACAAATTATTATTATTATTATTATTATTATTATTATTTTTTTTTTTTTTTTTCAGTAATATTATTCATGCTTGGAGTCCACGGACGTGTGATAGCACCAAGTATAATAACACAACGAGCGCGTAGTGTTTTGCGTGATTTTAATATGAGCTGTGACGACACTGGAAAACTCATCCTGAAACCAACTCGACCACCGCATTCACACGAAACTTGAGAATTAATAAACAACACAGTAGTTAATTTATCATCTTTAAATTTACCACAAATAAATCATGACGTTATGCAAATGGTTGATTAACATTAAATTAAATTAGACATATTAATTTTTTTAATTTAGCCCTTTCATGCGCACATTTAAAAGCAGCTCGAGTCATTAATTTTATTTAAATTTATTTAGTTGAATTCAAAATTTAGCACCATGTCTTCCTGATATTTTTTTTTTTTATTTCTTTACTTTGTTATTTATAAATAATAATTGAAAATCAACGATTTTGTAAAAGTTAATAAAATATCTTAGATTTTTAATTACTTAAATAAATTAGATAAGTTAATTGTACAATTTTTTATTTACCATTTAAAAAATTCAAAAATATAATAATATCCGTGCGTATATTCACTTGAAAATAATTATAATAAAAATGATTTTTATTTAATTATCTAAAGGTACATATTTACAACTAATACACTATTAATTCATAGCCAAAAAAAATATACAGCAAATATTTCAATAATTAAATTTAAATAATATTTGATAGTTTTTAAAATTAAAAAAAAAAAAAAACTAAAGCGAATATTTTTAATTCCAAACTAATTATTTTTCTAAATATAACAGAATAAATTTATTCAAAATCAATTACCTCATGACATGAGAAAAATATAACATCATTAAGCGTACATTATTAATGATGATAATTAGGTAATAATTAATAATAATTATTATTTAAAAGCATTCGCAGTCATTAAAAATACATTCTTTCAAGCTCTCATACTTAGCATAAAATTATTTACTTAAATCTTGATTCAATAATATTATTTTTAGGAAGCTCCCATAGATACAATTTATCTATTTATTTATTTGTCAGTTTAGTTTTACTTGATTTAATCATAAATTTTGTTCAATAAAACTTTTTTTTCATTTGTTTGAAAAAAAATCACAGCGTTATGAGGAAGTTTGTGATCTGCCTTTATCAAGAGTCATCTCAGTTAAATTAATTAATTAATTAATTAATCATTCTATATACCTATTAATCAACAAATTAATTAAAACAAATTGAATAGTCAATTGATAAAAGTATTGATTCTACTTTAAATCAATTTTTGTTTAACGATTTCAAGTGTCGTTAATATATTTCTGTTGTTTTTTAATTTTATATCTATTCAATAACTAACTAATTAAATGTAAAAATTATTTTTAAATTTAATAATTAGTAAAAGCGTTTACTAGTGAAGTGAAAAAAGATCTCCGGCGGATGGTAACGGTGCTAAACCACCAGTAACGTCTGGTAATTGCGTTAAATCTGGTAGATTTGAAATGTGTGACTTTACTTCAGCCCGTACTGCACATATCTTTTTTAACTTTTCTTTGTAATCCTGTAAAAAAAAAAAATTATCAATATAATTATTGTAAAAAATAATTTCAATATTTAATTATAAGTAATAAAAATAAATTACATCGAGTGTTGATTGAGCTTGCTGCAGCAGTTGCCTTTGTGCTAAAGTATAATCCCTGAGCATTGTTAATAGTCTTCGACGGTCCTCCATTTCTGCTTGCAAACGTCCATTGTAGTCAGCGAGTAATGTAGCGGCTTCATTAACTGCAATGCTCAATTGATCTGCCGCTGAACGATCTGCTAAGTTAGCTAGTAAAGACACTTCTGATACTTCTGGAGGCAGTGACGCTATTCTTTCTCTCACGTTTGCGTCCGATGATGCTGTGTTCTCCAAATCCTTTAAAAAAATATTAGTCATTATAGACGTTTAGAATTAAATTATAAAAATTAAATCTTACCATCAAAGCTTTAATAAGCTCTTCAGTTTCTGGCGGATCTCCAGCAGGTGTTCTAGGACTCAGTGTAACATGTAATTCTTTGGTACCATCAACTTCAACTTCAGTCTCTGATTTTTTCCGTTCTTTTTTCTCTTTCTTATCCTTTTTCTCTTTCTTTTCAACCTTATGTGTTGATGTCTGTAGAATAAACCGAATGATTATTGATCAAACAATCATAGCTTACAATAATATTTAAGAATTATTTAGCTTAATTCATCTACATGCAAAATAAATTGATATTTATTTTTTAAAAATCGTATAGTACCTTAACTTTGATTTTTTCCTCAATTTTTGGTTTTTTTCTCGGAGGAGGAGTACCAGGTTCCTTGGTAGGTTCATTAGCGGAATCTAACGTAGTTTTGAACTCCAAAATTTGTGCTTTATCATAAACACCCCGTTCTTCCCAAATCTGAAGCAGTCTATTCAATCTCTCCCGAGTTTTTTCATCAAATCCTTTCATATGCTCAAAAGCTTTTGGCAAAAATACTTCGTACTCTTTACCAAATTCCGGACCTTTTTTCTTGCTGTTCTGTATTACATCATTTGCCAAATACATGAACATCAACTTACGATTGTCTCTGGCTAGAAAATATACAATAAAATAAATAAATAAAAATAGTATCTTGTCAGAATAACCAACAGGAAAATAATTAAAAATATTATTTCAACATTACCAATTGTTTTTTTTATTTATAAATAATTTAAATTTATGTACAATGAAATATAAGTATACTTTTGTTATTTTTTTATTAATTATTTATACCTTTGCACATTTCTCTGTACCAAACTTTAACTATAGTACTGTGATGTTTTCTATGATGGATTAACCACAACGATAAAGTCTGGATACTCTGCTGTGACGGATTTAAGTCCAGCAATTTTTTAACCAAAGCACTTTCTGTAAATCCAGCCATCGTGAACTTGAAAAATAACTTTTTTACAAGCACTGGTAAAAACTAGTCTCGTTGATCGAGATTTTGTATGTAGTTCAAACCTATGCTGCACATATATATTAATATATTTGTATTTATGAAAGTATATATATTTTTAATTATTTTAATATCAATTTAAAAACCAAGATTGTTATTTAATGTAAATAGCCTGGTGTCAAGACTACGAACTTTGTTATTAAGACACTTTTTAGTATAAATAACTATATTTTAACTTGAGAAAGTTATTATAAGTCTTGTCTTGAACGGAATTTTTTCACGATTAATTTGTGTGTGTCGATGGAACGTGGAAATATGCATATATAAATGTGTTTTTGTCGGCAATATAGAAATTTTATTTAACCGTTGAGTTCAGTTGTAGTTACTAGAAATGCCGCTAGATGGTTAAATTCAATTGACTTTTGAAATAGAGGATTTCAAAAATGCGGTCATTAGAATTTTTTTTATTATTTTATAGCAATTAAATAATTATGAAAAAAAATTTAATAAAAAAATTCCACTGATAAAAATAAAAAAAAAATTATTAGAAAGATTTTTTTTTATGTAATTAATGTAATTAATTTGTTATAAAAATTTGACAGTTGTCGGCTAACTTCAGTATCATAATTAAAAGTAATGGCCGCTGATTGCTCAAGAGTTTTGGTAAATTTTGACATTATTTAGTGGATTTATGACTATTATTTGATTTGACAACTGAAAGTAATTACTGGATCATGTTTATAATATTGTAAATATGATATAAACGTGAAAATTTTTTAAGGTAATCGTTTATTTTAAATAAAAATTGTACTGTTGTCTTTTATGAAGTTCATATTGTAGTTCAATATTTTTTCATAGTTTAATACATCGATGTTAAGTGAATGAGAATTATACTCTGTGAGTTATGAATTAATTAATGACTTTAATAATTTTTTTTTTTTATAAAAATGACTGTAAAATTAAAAGACGCATTTATCGGCTTAAGTAAAAAATTAAAGATCTACCAAAAAGTTCAAAATGATAAATTAAAATTTTCAATCATCTTATCACCTATCAAAATTTAAAAAATCAACTTACCTGTTACAAATGTATTAAAAATAATTATACTAAAATTAAGAGAAATCTTTCAATTTTGTTATTTTTATAATAGATCTAAAAAAAAAAAAAAAAAAAAAAAAAAAAAAAAAAAATGTTTTTGTAATAAAAATAAAAAAATTGTCAGATGTTTGATAATTTAAATATCATTTTGAAAAAATTATATTGATGTTATTTCAATTACTTAAATTAAAAAAATTTTTAAAGAAATATAAGGTAATTTAATAAGAAAATTATTTTTATAGTTTTAATAATAAATTATTTTATTATAAAATTCATATATATACGTAAAATATAGATTTTTTTATAACAACCACATGTAAAAAATGGTCATACAACATTTGAACCTTTTCTTTATATTTGTTTGACAATATTATTAGATTATTAACTTACTTATCACAAGTACTTAATAAGTACAATTTTTTACATTAAAATTTTTGAGTATTAACAATAATTTTTTTTAACATCACAATGATTTTTTTTATACAAAACTCTATACAAATATCACAATCAATAAATATAAAAAAGCTTTCGTTATTAAATATAAATAACAATAAAAATAATTAAAAAAATTAAAGTCATTTAACAACATAAAATTTTTCATCCATATTTTATATACAAAACTAAAAACAATATCTTAAAATTATTCACTTATGATTTAGTTACAGGGTTAACACATTTTTTTAACCGGCTCAAATAAATAAACGAAGAGATGTCCGGGCTTAACGAAGTGATACCCGGATGGTTTTTACGAATCAATTTTTGAATCGCCAACTTCTCTTTGCGCAGAATTTTATTGCCGGCTCCCGCATTCAAAAGATGGTGCACTATTTTACTGTCGATACCCTCAACAGCACTGTAGAGAGGAGTTCCAAATTTTCCGACTAGCATGTCAATGGCTGCTCCGTTAATTAACAGAATTTCCACCATTTCTTTATTCTGTAAATTAACAGCCACATGCAATGCAGTTAACGGAAAATGTCGTTCTGCACCCAACATTGAACTCCTTGGAGCAAATCCTTGGATGGTAGAAACGTAATCAACATTCGCGCCGTAGTTGATTAACAGTGTTGCACGATCATAAAGTCTCCGATTGCGATTGCAAAAGGAAGAGGAGTTCCCCGGTACACGGAAGCCAAGTTGACGTCCGCCTTGCACCGGCAAAGAAGTTCCACGATCTTTTCCTGGTTAAATTCAATGGCCACGTGAAGGGGTGTCCCCAGAAGGTAATCGTGCCTGGCTTTCACTGCTGATTTTTGAATTAATATCAGCCCCATGTGTTAGAAGTAGCATGACTATGTCATCTCTTCCAAAACAACATGCAACATGTAATGGAGTCCATTGCCTTGAAAACTCAGGTGCGTTTATCGGGGCCCCGGCTTGGATCAACCGATCAATAATCCGCAGGTTCCAAGTCGCCTTGTACACTGCGACATGAAGAGCGCTTCCGTAGTTTTCGAAGCTCTTATGGACATTCGCACCTTTGTTCATCAAGTAATGCAACAATTCTTCATCTCCGTTCCATATTGCCATGTGTAGAAGCTTCGGTTGACTCACTGGCAAATCCCTGTCATCTATGAGAGTGTCAACGCAAATTGATCTCCTCTCCAAAAGATACCTTGCAACTCCCAGGTTAATCTCCTTAATGTCCGTAATTGGTAGAGTCAATAAATTTGAATTCTCCTTATTACAAAACATTTTGCCTGCACTTTTATTATCAGTATCACTTTTTTAAAAATTTTTTAAATTTTAGCACAACGCGTACGAAGAAGTTCAGAAAATGTGAATAAAACCACGTGTTGAATGTCTGCGTTGGAGGTTGCTACTAAACTGACTACCGAGTTAAAAGGTATAGTACTTTGTACTGATGTGCATTTGCAACTCCAGTAATTATACCAGGTATGGGGAAAAAGAGTACGCGCTACGTAAGAAAGGAAGGGGAAAAGTTGTAAACAACATGGACGCCTTACTTGACCGTGTAATCTCAACTAACATATCTACGTATTTGATTTTTGGAATTATTATTTTTTTTTGTAGAATAGAATTTATTGATTTTATTAATAAATTTTTTATTTATTTTTTAATTCTATTTATACAAAAGAGTTTCAAAAACTCGAACAATAATTCTGTTTTCTTCTGCCTTTCGATTAAATAAAAACAGCATAATAAATCATACAATTATTGTTTATTGATATTTAACATTAAAAATATATTTATTGCATCGCTACATCCGTTCTGGCTTTCAGAACGAGTAAAGCTGAGGATGGTGGAAGAGAAAAAACCCCTACGTCGGCAAGTACTTCTTTTGCTGCCTCCTCGTTGTCGCCTTCCAACACTTCCATCAATAACATTACGGATCCAAGAAGCATGTTTAGCAACAAACACGATTCTCTCAGGCTGAAATTAAACTTACTCATTAATACGACAATTTGATTTACTTAATTTAATTAATTAAATAAAAATTTTGACTTACAGAGGAAAATAAGATTCTGGTTTATTGGTGTACAGTCCAAACAGTGGAAATAAATTACGCGTTATGTCGTATTTTAATTGAATAGAGCCACCAGCGTTGAATTGATTCTCCAAAATAACCCCCTCAAAGAGATACTGGTCAAGTTGCGAAGCTACATTTCTCCAGGCTTGATTAAAAAGCGGTAAGGACAAAACTTCATTCATGACGTGAAGTCTTGAACCCAATTCTTCAAACATTACGCAACCGCTTGGAGTTACTGATAAATATGCGACTTCTTTGTCATTTTGCATGGTAAACCATCTAGTGAACGTACAATTTAATAATTATAGCACTTCTCTATAAATATATTTAAAAAAAAAATTATAAAAACATACTTGTCAGTCCTGTAAGGTCTGCTACGCGCTTTAACTTCCAGCGCAACCGAGTCACTTATTTCTTCTAGCAATTCTTTCTCTAATCTCTTCAGTAAAGCAACTGCGTCATCAAAAACAGTACCGCTTTCTTCAGCAGAATCTTCTAGGAAATCCAAGCCTAAGTCTGTTGCTTGATCAGCGGCCTCACATCGTTTTTTAAAATAGTGTAGTTGCAAAAAATGCTAGATGACATTTTATAATTTTTAGTTTATAATTCTCAAAATTTTAATTTTACTTTTAAATTTAAATTTGCAGCAAAAATCTTGGTGCCACTAATTTCTAATAAATATAAGTATTGGATACATACAACAGTAACTCCCCACTCCATTAAAACGTTTAGAACATAATTTACAGAATTAAGTATGTTAGGAATTAAAGAATTGAGTGGATCTTCACAGCTTTGATGGAGTAGTTGTAATAAACGAACTCTCCAGTCGTCAATTAATTCCAGTTGAAGCTCCAAAAATTGTAATCTACAAAAAATCATCAATTAAATTACTTAAATACATTAACTTTTAATTGACGTGACTAAACTATCTTATAAATTAAAATTTAATTAATTTACCTGTGTCCGGGTTGAGGTAAATGACTATATCTTTCATTCATTGTCGTCAGTAGCGTTAAAAACGCTTCAGCACATTCAGTAACTTTCATGTCTTCGACGTTAGTAACAGTTATCCGTTCCCATGCTGATTGAGCACTCAAAATCGCATCCATTTTCTCAGTAGCATCTAAAAAATTACAAAAAAGCGCCATTCGTTTTTTTTTTTTTAAAGAATTTTTGGACCAATAATTTAATAATCGAATGACTAAATTGGAGCTTACATTTCTTTTCCATGTTGATCCACTTGACAAAAGATTGCGCTTGAGTCAAAACAGAAACAGTTGCGGGTTGATTTGGTGGGTAGAAAAGATTTTCTCTCAAGTCACGTTCAAAAGCAAGAGCTTCGTCGACCAAATGTGCAAACAGCGCGTCGTCATATTGCACAACAGGAAGGTCTGTTTGAAGTTTTTCTACAGCTAATTTTACCAGTGCTCGCATGAATTCAACCTGTAATTTATGTTAAAATTAAAAAATTTAATCGTTTGAGTTGATAATACTCAAGTTAGCCGACTTTTAAAATTTTTAATTGTTTTTTATTCATTAAATTGGACCAAAAAAATATTTTCTAAAAATTTCACTACCTTAGCATTTATGTAACTGAATTCACTGGAATTAAATACGGGCTGAACATTTTTCTCAATCCATGACTCGTGGTCTCTTATCCAAGAGATTATTTGCGTAAAATACCACTCAGGTTTGTCACGACGATTAGTTTTTTTGTTACCACTAAAATGGAATATAAAACGTTGACGCAATGGAAGTACTAGCAAATTTATTGGCAGGCTTACGGGTAAAAAATCAGCCAGTGAGTTTGCTTTTATTGATGATTTATCAGTTTCTTGTCTATTTAACTAGTTAAGGATAATTATTTAAATCTTACTATTTAATAATGTAAAAAAACATTTTTTTTTCTTTTAAGGATACGGCAACTGAAGCTGTAATAAATATTCCGTGAGAATTTTAAACTTATTGAGTGCATCAGAATTTGGTGATGCTAGTGTAGAAAGATTGTCACCACAGAAAGGCCATTTTAGATTTTTTAAAACATCCATATATTCTCTAGATAAAAAAAATTATTGTCCATTTATATAAAAAGTATTCATTTAACTATTTATTTAAAAAATATCTTACCTGGAAAATTTATCTTTTAAATGGTTGTGCCAAAAGTGTAGAGTTTCACGGACAAAATTTACAAGATTCTGACAGTTTGAAGATTCTAGTTGGCAATTTATTTCAACGAGATTTGAAAATGAATTAATCATCGTTTTATCATTCCCAGAAGACATCGCTGATTCGATGTCATTACTAAAAAAAAAAAAAAATAATTAATAAATTGATGAAATTTTTCAAATAAATTTTTTTTTAAGATAATCCGTATTATTAAAAGAATAAGCAAAATTTTATGGCCAGTATATTTATTTGATAAAACGGGTTTTTATGATTAAATTTGGTGTCATTAATTTTAAAATAAATTACCTGATGCTGTCGATAGATTTTATTAACAATAAATAAGATAAACCTCTCTCGAGTTCTTCCAAGTTATTTATAATTGCTTCGATAGATTTTGTTTTATTGTCACGCTGTATTGATTCTGTAATCGACTGCTGCAATTTTTCCGACATCTCAATGGAACTCTCAATATCTGTCTTTATCAATTCGACATTGGCAACTGCTGCTTTTATTTTAGAAGGAGCTTCCGTGGATGCCATTGTCAGCTGATTCAAATAAATAATAAAAATTAATTATTAAAAATATAATAAGCATTTTAATTGTCATAATACTTACTGATTCTTCAATTTGACGTTTCTCCAGCTGTAGCTGTTCATGAAATTGTGCCATTTTATTTAAATTTTTCAAGTCAGTACCTAACAATTCGTTGAATCTATCAATTACTTGCTGTTTTATATCCATCATTTTTTTTTTATTTTATACTATTAAATAAATAAATTAATTAATTATTAAGTAGAGGTTATTCCATAAGCATACACGCGACCTGTCGACATGTAAAATATAAACATTGTAACATAGCCTCATTCGACATTAAATGACAGACGACGGACGAAAAGCATCACGTGCTGCCATCTAGTAAGCGTCAAATAAACTGAAAAACAAAATAACACAAATTGACAGATATTTGATAAATAACAATTTTTTGTGCGCGAATTTTAACTTCTTTGAGTTGTATTAATTAATATTTCAATCAAAATGAAAGAAAGAAGCGAAATTAATAATTATAAAAAATTTAAAAAGTTAAAAAAATCCAAAAAATTTTTTTTCACAGTTTTAGATATAATTGTAGAGTTTTAAAATATAATTTTTACAGAATTTACCCGACTTTTATAAATTGTACTTTAAACTGTAATTTTTCAATTTTTATTTTTTCCGTGTAATTTTACAGAGTTAAACGTTCATTATAATTATAATTGGAATTAAATGATAGTTTTTTTTTTTTTTTCAAATTCTTTGAAGGTTCTTAAATAGACGTGAAAATATTTTTTTTTTTAGATATATATTTTTATATCGAAATAAATTTAAAATTACATATCACAATAAATTATCAAAATTTCATAAATTTTTTTAAAAGGAGTCAATTGAAAAAAAAAAATTTCAAATTAAAAAATTTTAAGTTTTATAAATCAAAAAATCATAATTGCACAATTCGATAAAAATTACGTGCCTACACAGAAAGAAAAAAAGTCTTGAGTCAAGCGTAAATTTTCTTAAATAAAGAAAATCTTAAAGAAGACTGAAAATTTCTTGAACGAAGTTAAATTTTTTTAAGCCAAAAAAAATTCTTCTTGCTCCAAAATAACTTCGGTCTTCCTTATAATTTTCTTGGTTCAAGAAATTTTTTTCTTCTGTGTAATTTTAAGAAATGTAATTTTTGAAAACTTAAGAGTTCGCTACTTTTCTATTTCAACAATCGTCTATGTTTTCAATCATATCCTGCAGTAAATGGCTCCAAATCCTTCCAATTAGTGAAATATCGTACTACTAGAAGAAAACATCAGACAAAGATAGTGCTAGGCGAGTAGGAGCGAGTAGAAAGGAGAGAGAGCGAGTGAGGCGGACATATATGGTCGGGGGTTCGGAAAGCTCAGATTACGCAGACGGCGCTAACCATTTGGATGATCATGTCTCACTTTATCTCACAGTAGTCTTCTTCAACTTACGCTACACATCTGTTCTTAACAATAATAATAAAAATAACAACAAAATATATAATATATAATATATATAAATTGGAAAAAGTATTTATTTAGCCTCCTGCCCCCGCTCTCTTTGGCCATCAATTGCAGCTTCTATTATTATTTTTTATTTCTTATCCATACGTTGTACACATATCAGCAGAACGGTGTACTATATAATACCAGTCACGTCGCTGTTGAAGCTAAAAATATAAAGTGTGGATAATACTTCCAAGAGTCAAGAAAAAGAACAAGAAGGCGGGCTTCGTTATTTTAGTTTCTGATTCGATTATTTTTATTGTAAAACAGCTAAATGTTTTTTGAATATTTATTAATTTATTAATTTTTTCATTTTTAATCTTCAATTTTTAAATTTTATTTTTTTCGCCAAAAAAAAATTTAATTTTTTAAAATATTAAATTATGATTATGATTTCTGTCATTTTTACTAAACGTTTGAATTTTTTTAAATGAAAAAATTGTGAATGAATGATTTATTGTTTAGCAGGACAATATAGTCAGGTATCTCGCGGTCCTGTCCTCGCACTCATAACATCTATTTCCAGAACTTACTGGGATTTAAATTTAGAAGCAATGTTCCATATTATACTTGCGCGTGCTCTTCTCGTCGCCCACTCGTGTCGGTTTGTGACGATGGTTACACAGAACTTCAACAATTTTGTTTAAAAAAAAAAAAAAAAAAAAAAAAAATACCAGTATAATATAATAATATACTAAAAAATTATAGTCCCACGGGTGGTTACGGTTTTTCAGGAATTTTTTATTTTGAAACTCAAATTCTGAGTTAAAGAGGATAGCCACTGTGAAATTTCAAAAAAAAATTTTTTTAATTTAATGTCTTAGGATTATTAAGTAGAATCCTTTTTTTAATTTTAGGGAGAGATATCGACTTAAATCTAATTAATTATTAATTTCTGAAGAGAAGTGCATTAATTTTTATCTGTGGATAATAGAAAAAATAAGAGAATAGCTTTATTTAAATTAAGTAAAAATTATTTCAATCAATTTAACAAGTTCTTGAGCTAAGAATATACATTCTTGAAAATTTTCAAGAACATAAATTCTTGTCTCAAGAAAATTTTCTTAATAAAAGTATTTTCTTTAGACAGAGTTCGCAAATTTTAGTAATAAAGTCCAATTGACCGTGTGAAATTTTTTACCAGCCAAAAATTCTTTTATAATTCTTAATATTTTTTTTTCAAGCAAAACAACAAATTAGTCATGCAAAAATATTCAGCTGGAGGAGAAATAATGGATGGCTGGATGTTAATTTATATATTTATCTATTTGTTGTTTGGCTGCAAAAGTATGCGAAACTATTTTCAAATAAATTTATTCGGTTATCAATCCAAGTGTGACATTGCTGGGCAAATTTATTCAGAACTCGGTCGTTTATCATACGACGTACGACATGTTGTTGGATAAGTAGCGCTCGATCCACCCTCTTGGCCCACTAAATTTTATTCAAAGTTACAAGATCACGCGATGTGTTGATACAAATAATAATCAGTTAGTCAGTTAGATTGCTTACAACTCGACTTTTAGAACTGTTAGCCAAAAGAAAAACAGGAATATTAATATGTCTATTCTACTTAATTCATTTATGACATAGATTATTTTTGTTGTAATAACTAACAATTGGGGAAATTCATTTCAGTATTAAGAAATTTTTATTGTCATTCGCTCAAATTTTTTATAACATCTACAATTTTCAAAATCTAATTGACGGTAACTTAGAAAAGTAATACATAGTATATTATGCGTAAAATAGAGCTTAAAATTTAACAGACGGCGTAAAATGTAAAGTACACAAGCCTTAAATTTAACTAGAATTATAAATTAGCACAGAGACCGGTAAAAGCTTAAAACTGTGTAGTAAATTTTAAATTAGACCAAAATTTTTTTAAATTTAATCATTTTTAATGGAACATATTTAAATGTAAATTTTATTGCTTAATTTTCTATGCAAAACTATTTTTTATATTTATTTAATTAATATTAATAATTTGCAGTAACTATTTAACTATCAAGAATTATAAATTGTAAATAAAAAAAAAATTTAGCTCAATAATTTTTTTATATTTTTAAATAAATAAAAACTGCTCCAAAAATTTGATAAAAAAATTTATTATCATAAAAAAATGTATAAAATTATAAAAAGGAACTAATTCAGGTTCAAGTCTTTTAATGATACCAAATTTAACTAAAATAATTCCTTTTAAAATAAAAATATCCAAGTTATAAAATTTTTCTTGTTTTCTTAATTATTTAGATTTTAAATTTCATATTGCCGAAAAATATTTTAAATTCTGAAAAAAAATAAATACAGTTTTACATCATATATAAATTAATATTTGAGATATAACAAATTTTATCTAACGCGAAATTTGGATGATTTATAAGTACTCTGAAAACTTATCATAATAAATTAACCACTGCTGAAAACCATGTGAAACCCTGAAAAGACAAATTCAGGTCAAGACCTTTCCAATGACGCTAAATTAAACTAAAAAAACCCATTTTCTTATATAAATACGCCGAGAGAAAAAAATTTTTTTATCCTCCTAATTATATCAATTAAATAACATTTCAATAATAAAAAAAAAAAAAAAAAAAAAAAACTCTTTCAATAATTACTAACGATAAACAATTTAAATAGTAGAATTATTATTTGAAATAATCATAATTTACTAATTGCTTTTTGGCAACTGGTTCTGCTTCAGTTATATTACAACAGTTGTAGAATTTAAAACCAATAAGTAACCATTTAAATAATTGTTAAAAAAAAATATTAAAAAAAAAAATAGTTCAACATTTTTTTTTTTTATTTCTTGAATAAATTATTAATCCAATTAGGCTTCTGGATTTTATTGCAACATACACAATTTAAAATATGATGCGTAATGAAATATATATTAAGTGCCACCACTTCTAGCGAGTACACAGTAAAATCTTTAATGATTATTGCTTGTCATCACGGCAATTAATTTTCTGGATAAAATTTAATTAACAAATTTTTTTTTTTTTTTTCAATGTCTTAAATTTATTTTTTTCTCCGAAAATTTTTATAAAAGTAAAATTTTTCTTTATTGAAAAATGTACTTTAAATTCTTGACCACTAGATGGCATTTTTTCTCGCAGGTGCTGTCAGTCTAAAATATTTATAAAAAGAAATAATAAAAAATATAATTAATTCAATAAAAGAGTTGAATTTATTGACAATTTATAATATTAAATTTTATTGAAAAATAAATTCAGTTTTAATAGACAATTTGAATTAATGAATAATTTTTTTTATTAACTCCAAAACAAAGTAATTAACCCTCTAAAAATTGACTTAAAGGCAATAAAATAAATTGTAAACGACAAAATTTTATTTAAAGATAATTTTAGCGTCTAATACACTATACAGTAAAATAAGATAAAGTGACTAGAAATGTGTAAATAAGTATCAAAGGAAGCGTGCGCCAGAGACGGATTTAAAGTACATTGACCCGGAATAAAACTTCTATTCTTTCTCACCGACGTAAATTAGGAGACAATAAACCTAATAAACGTAAATAGTTAAAACAATAACAGTTTCAATCAATCAAGCCTTTTCAACCCTTTAATAACCGAGTAATTTACATAAACCTGTCTCAAGTCTTAAATAAATCCCTACCTCGACCATCTCAACATAAAATAATAATAATCACTCTATTAATTTTTATTGCTGTAAATATATCTCACCGACTCATAAATCAATCATCAGAATACAAAATAATATTCACAATTTGCGTTTTCCGGTTAATAAGATTTATTTTTTAATATACGCAACATGCACCAGGTGTCCACGTTACTTCAATTAAGTCCGCTGTATGTCTTTGGTTATATGTCTTTGGTACTGAGTCATTACGTACTGTGTCCTCTAATTTTTAGTTAACTTGTTTACAACTTAGCTGAAAAATATTTTAAGAGAATTTGAGTGGGTAAACTGACACATTTTGTAAAAAAAAAAAAAAATAATAGTTGTATTGGAGAACTGTAGGTAATGTATTTTAGTTTTTAGTTCAAGTTTTGAAGTATAATTTTGAAAAATTTTTATTTTATACAGTAATTTTATTATTTCATTTAAAAAAAATTAGTTTCTAATATTTTGATAAATTTCATTCATTTACATTAATTTCAATATGTATTAATTAATGTAATGAACTTAATTATGACGGTCCTTAGGAAGCACTAGCTCTAGGATCAAAATTTAATAAACAAATAAAAAAAAAAACAAAATTGACAATTTTTTACAAGTCAAAGTTTCAAAACCCATCAATCATCAGTAAGACAAATTTTTGTCTATATTTATTTAAATTTGTTCAATAAATATTAACTATTATATTTTTAATTAAAATTTCCTCAAAAAAGCCCTAATTACTTTCTTTTTAATCGTGTAAGAATTGTAATTATTCAAATTCTTCAAGATTATTCACCGTAAAAATTTGACTAAATTTATTAAAATTTCGCATACTCAGCAAGTGCTGCATGACAATATAAATGATATATGGATGAAACTACAATAGCTCCTATCATACAGTAATGTAAACTTTAATTTGGTGTGTTACGAGGGTCTAACAGCGACTGTATCTAAGTTTCGACGACAGCTGCTTAGCTCTTTGGAGGTAGTGCGTTACGAGAGGAGAGAGTAGAGCTAGCATAAGCACAAGCATCAGGCATAGTATCATCAGGCCTTCACTATACATTCTATCTCTAATACATAAAGATAGATTAAGCGGTGAGGGGCAGTGGTGTAAATTTAGAAAAGCAGTCGGGTTGCCAGAAGACCAAGCTGTACTGCCTGAAAGCTATATACCAAGCATTTAAACACACGTTATTATACTGAGTGCAATTTTCAAACTCTCTCGCTATTTCGTAATTTATCTCATCTCAACTATTTGTCTCGCTTGTTCGTTCATATAATATCTGAGCTTGCAAAACAATTTAACCGGTAACTTGTACGTTTAGTTATAAATATATGTTCTTTAGTATAGATATATAAGTAGAGGTATAGGTAGAGGTGTATTTAATTTTGTTTTATATAAAATTGGGTGGGTTGGATGGAGGAGGTTAAATTCATAGAAGTTTAGTAGCTCTGGTCTACTGAATTGCACCAGAGGCCAAGAATAAGAAGAAATTTCGATTCAATTATTTATAAATCCAAAGTTCTGGAGATCATCGTCGCTGCCCTTGACTCCTTTTCTTCTCTGACCGGTTCTACGCGGTGTAATACCACCGACACTACTACAGCTAACCACGGAGTAGTTTATGCACCAGCTTTATAGTTGGTATAATCTATGTTTGCTGGTATGGACACAGCGGACCTTGGCTGTCCTGGTTAATGTTGAGCACATAACAGTCACACGACACGATGACCCATTTTTAAATGGGGGTGGATATCTTTTACGTTTCACAGTACGGTTTAATTGTGTGGAACTGTCGTTTATAATGCAATTAAATTATTTATAAATTTTAACTAAAAAAAAATTTTTTTTGAATATTATTATTAATATTTTTGATAATTGAAAAAATTGATGAATTTATAAAAATTGTGATCAGATCAAAATATTTTTTTTAAGATAAATTATTATGTTGGTAAATTTTTGGATTTTTTTTTTTTATAAATTTTAAGCAATTGATTTTCTATAATGATAAAGTGTGAAAAATAAAAAGCTCCTTATCAATTCTATTGCATCTGAGAGGTTTTTTTTAGATAACTGTGTCTAATTTAGCAGAAATTAAACTGAAATACTAAGTAGGCCAGTCTACCTTTTCTTGATACATGTGTTATTCAAAGATTTTATTTTTGAAGCTTTCTCAGCTACAAGAGTTACAGCAGGTAGTTCTTTCTAAAGCTGTACAACAAAGACGGTAAACAAAAGTGTAACTAGTCCGAATCTTTAATATAATTTTGATTGCCAATTTAAGGATGAACATTGTAATAAGATAGAGATATTTAATTTTTCACGGTATTGATACAGATGCATTTGAATAAATATTCAATGTGAAGAAAAATTTTGTGCCATTTTAGAATCGGAAGTTTATTTTATCGTTCGTATGCACTTACATTTATATTAATAAATAATTTAAATTGAATTTTAGATTTTTAGAGATTAAAAATCTGAAAAATATTTTTTTTTTTTTTTTTTTTTTTTTTAAGTCAAAAATGTAATTAATTGTTGAAAATTTAATGAGAAAAAAAGAATATTTTTTGAGCAAATATTAAAAAAAAAAAAAATAATTTTATTACTCTGTTATGAAAAAATAAATATTATGTATTTATGTAAAAAATAAAAAAAAGTGTGAAATGTTGTCAAAATCATTTAACAATAAAAAGAAGAATGAATGAGCGTCTGAGATGACTTATCAGGAATCTTTGACATTGTCGGCGTGGTGGTTCGCGCGGGAGTGCAATTAGAACAAGCGTGGGCGGGTATTACGACTCGGCAACGTTATACCTGTACACTCACCAGCATCCTGATGCTATAAATGAAAATACATGAAAATTCCGCGGGTACATACGGTTAGTTTATTTTCTGAACTTAAATAAAAGAGAGACAAGGCCAATAGTCGAGTAACAACTACTATACTATGCAGATACACTTAACTGGTCACATTACTCTTGAGCGTATGACTATGAGTATGAGTATCACGCGGATTGTTAACTAGTGATCAACAATTGTCTTCCTCTTAGTTAGCTTTTCGAGTTATTATTATTTTTAGATCTACTCAAATTGAGCTTTACTTTACTTTTATTTGGGATTTCCTTTACCTAGCTTTCATCAGACGATCACGGGTCATCGTCATTCCCTGATGACGGTTTTATCATTTAGTCACGTTGGTATATATCCACTTATCCTCATGCACTCTATCTTATTTATTTTATTACTGTTTATTTATACACTAGTTTAAATAAACATGTTTTGTAATTTTGACAAATTTATTTTTTTATTTTTACGCTTTTTAAATATTTTTTTAAACTTTATTTTTTTTTTATATTTTATAATAACAATAACAATCATGACAATAGTAAAAAAAAATTTAGAAAAAATTATTAGACAAAAAGTTTTTATTTTTTTAATAATAATTATTCATTATTTTTAAAAAAACTGTTAATGTAATTGAAGTTAATATTCTAAAAGCAATAAATTATTTCATTATTGTCCAATTTTTTTTTTTAATTTTTAAACACAGAAATTTGAATTTTAAATTAATATAATAATAAAAATTTGAAAATTATGTTGCACCTAAAATAAAAAAATAAAACATATTATCGACTAAAAAATAATAATAATTCTTTTAGCGATTTTTAAGTAGCAAATTAATGATTAAAGATCAAAAGTACTGAAGCGAGGGTGGATTAAAAGAAATTTCGAGAGTAGGTAAATAAAAAATGTCGTAAAGAGTGGGAGGTAGAATCGGCGGCGAATCGGACTCCCGAAAGCATCAAGTACCAGATCAAGATTTAGTTCGGTTAGTTCGCGCGCGGGGCCACGCCGATTGAAACGGCCGACGGAGCGACGACAAACGGACCTGAGACAGCGGAGAAAATAAAGACGAAGAGGCTAATTAAGAGAGAAAGAGAGTGTGAGGGAGAGAGAGAGAGAGAGAGAGCGAGAGAGAAAGAGGGCGACAAGTATAGAACCAGAGAAAAAAAGAAAGAGTGGGCGGTTAAAAAAGTGGAGGGGAAAAGAGCGGGTGTAGATAAAAAAAAATTTTTTTTTAACATCATCAGGGAGGGAGATCAGTGGCAGCCTGACGAGTAGTGAGAATAAATAGTGACGAATATAATTATTGTTTGACGAATCAACGAAGCATCGAACAACGAGTCTCGATCGCGATTTTACGACATTATTCGGCTGCTCTATTATCAATTATCAATAGTCAATCGTTAATTATTGCGTTAATACAAACGGACAGTTGACTAATAATATTTATTTTTATTGACACTATTTTATTTTTTTACGTATATATTTATTCGCTTTCCTAACGATTATTTGTCACTAAGCTCTGGTGCGTGGAAGAGAGAGGGAGAGACTCTCTTCTCCGACGAGTGCTTATTAAGGCAAAGTGTGCAAGTTCGTCGTGCAACTTATCTCATCTTACTACTTTCTTTAACGGAATTTTTCGCAAGTAAGTTTTAAAAACTTAAAAAAAAAATAAATAAAAAAATTGTGACTTTTTACAATAATTAATTCTTAAAATAAATCATTTCAATCAGTGATTAAAAGTGCATTGGATAATTATTGCGAGTGAGTGGTTTAATGAACATTGTTGCGTAATCATTCAAGTGCAGTTTTATCCGGACTAGTTAGAAAGTTTTTATCAAGTGGTTTATTATCAATTTTTTTAATTTTTTATTTTAATATAAGGATTTTGTTACTTTTTTTTTTTAATTTTTATTTTTATTTTCATTTATATTTTAAAATTTATTTCATTTCGAAATTTTCATTTGAACTTTGGAGAACATTTTTTTAATAATTTAGATTTTTTTATTTTTTAAAATAAAAAAATGAAATTTATCACGCTGCGACTATGAACGCTGTAAGACTGTCGGGCTCTATTCGTAGCGTTAATCTAGGTATCTAGGCTCGATGTCCATGTATTTTTAGAGAACGGTAATGTGAGGAGGAGAAGAAAACGTACAAGAAGTTTTGTCGTTTCTTAAATTCTCTTTAAATCATTAATTCTAATAATTTTTTTATTCCTATTATTATCATCATTATCATCGCTCCACTAAATACGCGAAATTTAAACGAAAAAAAAAAAATAAATAAATAAATAAAAGCCGCGTGGGCGTACAAAAATATCAAGCTCGTTTTTCGGTTTATAAATATCTTAAAAAATTCAAGCGCTCAAATTTCATAAAAATTTTTCGATCAGCTGTCACCCGGCCTTCACTAGCATTTACTTTCTAAGTAGTAACTCCCCGCAGTAGTCAGCCGTAAGAATTTTTTTTTTCTCACCAAAGTATTAATAAAAAAAATAATTACAAAATTAATGTTAATGTTATTAATAAAATAAAAATTAGACTGTGAATCAGAAGTTAACAATTTACGTATTTAAATATAAATAGAGAAGTGACTTATGACTAGTCGCGCGCTTAAATAATAAATCTGAGTCATATAGGTATAATTGTAAAAAATCCATTTAATTTTATCGTATGACACGTAATAGTAATATTTAAACGACATATGATGAAGCTGATGATTGGTATCTTATTGCAAGCCATGATTCAAGTCCTAAAATAGATTCGCAATGCGAACAATTATCCATGTCGATGATCTAGATTATCCCAATCTTGATTTTTATGACCCTATTTACGGCAATACGAGCATGTGTAGATAATGTTGCATTCGTAGGTACAAAATCATTTAAACAGTCGTTGGTGTAAGCGAGAGTGTGTACATACATCGGTTTGAGAATACACAATAATTTATAAGTAAACTCTGGTTAAAATAGATCAGTGTAAGAATGTAAGCGAAAATTTTCGAGGGGCAGCGATCTCGAGCATTCCCGCGGCCTACTGCCAACTCTTACAGCGAATTGTATCACTAGTTCTATAATTTTTTTTAAACTCTCTCACTACTCCCGTTACATACTTTTACTCTATTCTTATTTTTATTTTTATTATCTATCTTCGGATTTATCATTCTAAAGTATTAATTTATTGAGGTGATTAACGGGCCGATTTTAAAAGCGGGAATTAGTGGAGCCGTATGAGTTATTGGTATTTGTCGAGTGACAAAAAAAAATAATTATGAATATGCATAGATATGTCTCGTTATGTCAGACGTAATAACCGTTCACTAAGATAACTGAGCTGTCTATTTCGAGCTAAGAGGTGTATTAATAATAGGACCTTTGCGTCATCGGTCTGCTTTGGTTATGATTAATGATCTGATCACGATTCGTATTTATAATTATTTTTTGTTGTTATTAAAGGTTTTAGGTGTTAATTGTTGGTATTTACGTGGTAGTTTGGGCTCGAGAATTCTTGGGATAGTTTAAAATTTTGGCAAATTTTATTTTTTTTTTTCCTTTAGGATTATTCAAGGTTGTAAGGGATTTTGGAAATTTTTTTATTTTTTGGTAGAAATAGAAAAATATGTTTGGTTGAAAATTTTTATTCACTGGACGAATTTTAGAGGATTTAATTTTTAATAATGTATGGGTAGTTTAGTTTCACGGTCGATAATTCTTCAATTCATAAAAATGATATTTAGAATTTTTTTTTTTTTTTTTTTTTCATTAAAAATAAAATTATTAAAATAAAAAATTTTAGTGAAAATTAGAAAAATTAAAAATTGTTATTAATTCTTTGAATTGAAATTAAAAAAAAAAATTAAAACTCAAAAATTCAATTTTTTCAATGAAATAAAATTACGTTTCAGAAATTAAAAGAAGAGAAGAAGAAAAGAAAATTAAAAAGGAGAAAAGGGCGCGAGGCGCTCATTTATTTGAATGTTGCCTTCAAGAGATTCGCGTAATTAAAGTGGCACTTTATTAAAATAAACTAAAACGTCAAAAGGGTGACACCCCGTTATCACAATGGGGGTCGCCGACGATTTCGCGCCCAGCTTCACGCAGAAGCCCCAGCTTCGGCAGGAGGATGAGGGCAATCGTCTTATCTTCGAGTGCCAGCTCGTTAGTGCCCCGAAACCCGAGATATCGTGGTTTCGCGGCGACCAACAGCTACAAGAGGACGCTAGGACAAATTTCAAAATACAAAGTGTCGGGACCAATAAGTTCCTCGTTGTTCTTGAGATTGATGATGTTATTGAAACGGATGCTGGACTTTACAAGGTCAAGGCCATGAACAAAATGGGCGAGGTCGCTGCGTCGATCAACTTGAACTTCAGTCGTAAGTTTTTTTTATTCTGATTGATTTTTATGGACATTGTACTGTGTACTATGGTGGTTTGAAAAATTTTTATTTTTCATTTTTCATTATATTAAAAAAAAGTATTTAAGTACTTCATTAATTTTTTTATTTTGATTCAATATTTAATTTAAATCATTTTTACTTCAATAAATAATTAATTAAGTTCATTCGTCGTCTGAAACGTCTGAACAAAAATTTTATGTTTGAAAATTATTTCAAAATTAAAAGTTAAAATTTATTAAAATTTTTTTTTTAAATTGAAATTTTTTTTTTTTATAAATTTCAATTCCGAATAAAAATTTTTTTTTGACCCACTTCAATATACACTTACTTTGTAGTTTAATTTTTAACCTTCACATTATTTTTTTTTTTTTTTATTAAAATCAAAATTCGGACAAAATACATAATTAAAGTTATATTTTACAGCAATGGACGAGCCTAGAGAAAAGTGAGTTCAATGCTCATAATTAGAGACGTGTGCTAAAAAATCAATCTGACAATTGATTTTTTAAAATAAAACTTTAAAAACATGCTTCTGATAATAAAAATATTATGTTTTATTTTTTCACTATCTCTATACTTTTCTTGCTTATTTAATTATAAATTACTAATTATTATCGCTTATCAAATGCATTTAAAACTCTTAAGCTTCTTTCTAATTGAGCTTCATTTTTTCTTTTTTACTTTTTAGCCGTTTCGCCGAACAAACGGTGAGTGCTTCAATAAATCTTTCACTTTTCATACACTAACAAAATAGTATATCCTTCAATTTTTATTTATTAATTAATTTAATTGTTAAATTTGGTGATTAATTAATAATTACTGATTCTTTTTTTTTTATTTTTTATTATTTGTATGTCAAAAAATTACAGACAAATCGACGGTATCGCACCGACTTTTGCGAAAAAACCGGCTATAAGACAAGAAGATGATGGAAAAAGATTATTATTTGAATGTCGTATTACTGCCGATCCTACACCAAAAGTTTCGTGGTTTCATGATGGGAATGTTGTTAATAATTCACCGAGACATAAGGTATTTTTTATTATTTTTATAACTTTAACATCTGAAATTTAATTTTTGAATTATTATAAAGAAGTTTTATTTGAAAAATCATATAAATTAAATTCTACCTAATTTTACAAATAAAATTAAATTTTCACTTAAAAAAAATCAAAAACTAAAATAAAAATTTTTTTTTTTTAAGAATAAAAATTTCATAAATTTTTCTACTTTTCTCAGTTGTCAGTCGACAAAGACGGACATTCATACTTCGCAACACTTGAAATAAAAAATGTAACAGTAGAGGATGCTGGAAAATACAAAGTGACTGCGAAAAATGAACTCGGTGAATCAAACGCAACGATATCCCTAAATTTTGACAGTAAGTATTTGCCTATAATTCACGCCACACGCTCTCTTAATATCTTGGGGATGTATATCGATCTCTAATTATTTTACAATTTCTTCTCTTCTTCTCTTAAATTACAATTATCATTTAAACTTTTATTTTTATTTATTTTATTTAAAAATTTCCATTTATTTTAACTCGACTGTCGATCGACCTACTTTTTAATTTTATTTTTATTTATCAAATAGTGATTTTTCCTTCAAGTAGCACGTATCGATCGTTGATCAGCGTCGAGATAGAGAGTTGCAAGAGATAAAAAAGTTGACTTATTATCACAACTTACGATATACAACCCAGCTTGTAAAAAAAAAGGTTTTCAAGCTCAAAATTAAAAACAACCGCGTAAAAAAAAAAAAAAAAAAATTATAAATTTATAATGCTTCATAATGACAAATTAATTTAAAAATTGTGATTAATTAAATTTTACTAGGCCTTAGTGACTTTTGCTTAATCAGTAGGTTGCTGCTTTTGAAATCATCATTCATAAATTACATATTTCATTCTATACATATATATTACTATAATAAAATGTTTGACGTGTGTCATTAAAAACAATCTTAATAATTATTAGCGATCATCTAAAATTCATCAAACATTTATTCATTTTTGATAATTGTCCAGCAACACAAAAAATTACTTTCACGTGTTTGAAAAAAATAAAGTTACGACATCAAGAACAAACGGTAGATTTTTTATGATAAAATTTTCGATCGATACGTGGCTAAAAAAATAAATAAAGAACAAAAATAAATTATAAATTACTAAAATAAAAAATAACTAGGCGACGAAGCGCCTGTTCCTGATGACGGGATCAAGCCAACATTCACTGAACGACCTGTGATCAGACAATCTGATGATGGCAACACAATTACCTTCGAGTGTCGATTAGTAGGAGACCCCAAACCCAGTGTCAAGTGGTAAGAAATACGGGACCTTTTTTTTTTATTTTTTTAATTAATTGATCAATGAAAATTACTTATCCATTTATGTTTGTCAATTACTTGTTGATCATTCTGGATTATTGATGCAATGGAAATGGAAATTTTGAATGGACAGGTATCATGGGACCAATGAAATTAGAGAGAGTGGAAGGTACAAGGTGTCTCTGGAACTAGATCAAAAATTGTACTATCTCGCAAGGCTGCAGATTAATAATGTCGCTAAATCTGACAGCGGCGAATACAAAGCTATTGCTATAAACAAACATGGCCAGGGTACTGCGACTATTAATCTCAATTTTGAAGGCGGGGATAAACCTAAGTATGATTATTTTAAACTGAATTATTTATTACCAAAGATTTTAATCATTTTTTGGGATTTATTACACGACATATATTATAAAATTATTTTACAAGTCGACCTATTTAATAAATTTCAAAATTTTTTGACATTTATTTGATTTATAAATTTTATTTCTTTATAAGATTCAAATATTTTTACTCTATTAATTATTGCTTTTAGTTAAATTATTAAAACTGTAAAATTTTTGTCTTGTTTATTTTTTTTTAGATATTGTTTCATTTTTTAATACTTAAAATAAACAATCTAATGTTTTTATTCTTAAAAAAAATTTTTTTTGTCTAAGTTAAATTTTTTATCAATTTAAATCGTAAATTTTTTTTTGTTGTGAAGCAAATTTGAAAAATGTAAATTACTTTGTTTTGAATAAGAAAAGCCGAAAAATTTATAACACCTTTAAAAGTATTAATTTTTAAATCCTTAATTAAAAAAACTTTTTGTTTAAAATTAGATTAAAAAAATTAAATAAGAAAATCAAAAAACAAAAATGTAACTAGCAATTTTAGACGAAATATTAAAGAAGATAAAAAAAATGATTAAAAATTTGGTAACTAAAAATTTACAAACCGATTGTGAAATGATGAAGAACTAAAATTAATAAAAAAAATTACGTAGAATACCCGACGGTAAAGCCCCGCGTTTTCCAAAAAAACCAACGATACGTCAAGAAGGCGACTTGCTGATAATGGAGTGTATCCTGGAAGCTCATCCAGTGCCGGATATCACCTGGTACCAAGGCCAGAAAGCAATAAACGGGAGTTCCCGCATAAAGATGTTCAAAAAAGCGACCGGCAAGGACACGTATCTTCTAACCCTCGAAATATCGAATCCGACAAAAGCCGACGGGGGAAATTACCGCTGCAATGCCTTTAACAATTACGGGGAGAGCAATGCCAACATCTCCCTTAACTTTCAAGGCAAGTCGTGGAACCGTTTTACCGTGCACGACTTTACCTTCTCTTATCTTCTTTATCTAAAAATTTACTGAATTATCAAATGTATGACCAACTGTATTTATTATGAATATATGAAAATGTACATGCACGATTTTTTCCAGCACGAAAATCATGAATGTCGGGTTTTATCAATGCACGCGTTTCAATTATTATTTACAATTGTCTTTATCTTTACATTTATCATTCTTTATTATTTAAATTTATGTAGGTAATGTGTTGCTTGGGTAAGTCTGTATCCTAACAGTCATTTGTGTCTTGTCTTGCTTTTAATTCATTCTACTCCGACTTTAAATGACTTTAAAACTAATTTACTTGCTTTTTATTTATTTAACATGCAATTTTAATTTTTATTCCTATTTCTTCATTTTTAAAAAATATTTTTTTGATTAAAATTGCAAATGCCTAATTGTGGATTATTTCCAAGATGCAGAAGACGCCGGTGGTTTTGCACCCTCATTCATCGAGAAGCCACGGATTATTCCAAACGAAAGTGGTACCTTGATAACAATGAAATGCAAGTGCAAAGCTAAGCCCAAGCCTGAGGTCACGTGGTTCCGCGGTAACAACGCTGTAAAAGAGTCCTCTAAAATTTCTATCAAGTGCATTGATATTGAAGAAGATGTTTATGAACTCACTATGGAAATTAAAGTAACTAATTTTTTATTTCATTTTAAAGAAACTTTAATTTATTTATACACTGAAAGAAAAAATTTATTTTCAAAGAAAAGGACAATGTTGTGATAACAAATTTATTTTATTTATAAGCTGAAGAAATAAAAATTTTTCTCACATTAAATTTCTTGTTGAAAAAAGTTTTTTTGATTTGGAAAAAGAAAAACAATTTTAGATAGACAAATTGTGAATTTTTATCCAAAATTATTTTTTTCAGATCTAAAAAATTTTTTTTCAAATCTAAAAAATTTTTTTTTCAACAAAAAAGTTACTGTGAGAAAAAGTTTTATTTCTTCAAGTTAAAAAATAAAATTTTCAACAAATTAATTTATTATTACAATATTGCTAATTTTTTTTAATAGAATTTTTTTTTCTTCAGTGTACAAATTAATATAAAATAAAATTCAATTTATTTATTTTTAGGATCCAACTGGTCCAGACGGTGGCACTTACAGATGTCACGTAAGAAATGAATTTGGTGAGAGCAACGCCAATTTGAACCTCAACATTGAGGCTGAACCAGAGCCTGAAGGCGATGGACCGACTTTCGTAGAAAAGCCGCGAATCCAATCGCAGGACGGCGGAAAAGTTGTAATCATGGATTGCAAAGTCCGAGCCAAGCCTAAACCAAATATTGTATGGACCCATGCTGGAAAAGTAGTCACGGAATCCTCCAAAATAAAGCTCAGCGTTGTTGAAGAGAAGGATGACATCTATTACATTAAATTGATTCTTAATGACCCTGGTGCTGATGACTCAGGGCTTTACAAGTGTAACATCAAGAACTCCTTGGGTGAACTCAATGCCAATCTCACCTTAAACGTTGAAAGTAAGAATTTTTTATTATTATTTGATGATTGATCGATTTATTAATTGAATGGTTTATTATTGTGATCTTTAGTTATTCCGGTGATAAAAGAAAAGCCCAAGGTGGTGAAGATTATAAAGAAGAAGACTGTGATAGTCGAGTGTACTGTCCTTTCAAAGTTCGCACCGGACTGTACTTGGTTCAAAGAATCTCAGGCTGTAAAAGAAGATGAACGACACAAATTGCTGGTTGAAAAAATCAAGGAGGGCGAGTTTGCGGTCAAATTGGAAATCGAGCAGATTTCAACCGCTGATAAGGGTAAATACAAGCTGGTTGCGAGAAATGAAAAGGGTGAAGCTACATCTCAGGTTGTTGAAGTCGCCGAGTTGCCAGAGGAAGTCGAGAAACCGAAAATCGGCAGTGGGTTATCATCAAAGGTACTTTTTTTTTTTTAATTACAATTTTTTAAGATCTGTAAATAATTTTTTTTTAATGACAAGTGGAATTTTTAAACATTTTTTTGATGGAAATAAAAAAAAAAAAATGATGCTATAAAAATATTTAAATTATACTTAAAACAAACATTAAATTTCTGGCTATAAAACTATTTATAGTAAATTTCTCAACCATCCGGCTTTGGTTCTCAGAAATTTTTAAATTATTTTATTTATTTTTAGTATTTTTATACTCTATAATAAAATTATTTATATTGAGATTTATTTATTAATTTTCTTGATATTTTTGAAAGTGGAGTACTTTCTGTTAATTATATAATTTTACACTAAATCTATTATTTGTTAAATTTTTTTATAAAAATGTACGATAATAATTTATAATTTTTTTCAGACTGTCGAATATGGTGAAACAATAGAACTATCAGCTTCGCTTACACGTCAAAACAAGAAAGTCACTATCGAGTGGTACAGAGATACAACAATACTTACCAGTACAAAGAATGTTAATATTTCTTTCAATGGAATCGAGATGAAGTTGGTAATAACTTCGTCAACTGAAGAGTTCAGCGGCACTTATAAGGTAGTCGTCAGCAACGAAGCTGGCAAAGATGAATCGAGTACAACTGTAACAGTCAAGGTAATTTATGTGATAAGTATCATGTTAAAAATACATACGAAGACGATAAGTCTTGTAATTATTTACAATTTACTTGAATTAAAACTATTATTAACTTGAAAGGTCATCGCAGATAAGAAATGTAAATTATTAAAATTATTTATGTGATTAATTTCTTCCCTGTGACTAATTTACAATAGAGTAAGCGCATGATTTGTTATTAACACGATAAAATTGTAGAAGCGTGAGGAAAAGAAAAAAAAAGAGGAAGAAGAAGAAAAGAAGAAAAAGAAAAAGGTCGAGAAGAAGGAGGAAGAAAAGGTCGAGGAGAAGAAAGTCGAGGAGAAGAAGAAAATAGAAGAAGTTGAGGAGAAGAAAGTTGAAGAGAAAAAGAAAATCGAGGAGATCAAAAAGATTGAAGAGAAGAAGGTACACGAGATATTTATGAATAATTTATGGTTTGTTATTTACACGACTAACAATATTTTAGAAATTAGCAAAATGCTTCAATGCACTGACTCTAACTCAAGGATCAACATGCTTCGCTGAAAAATCTCTAAATATTGGAAATTTGGTGGCGCGACTTTTTTTTTTTATTCGATCAAAATTTTTTTGTCAATACGCTCATAGGAGATTTCAATGTCTGAATCCAATGGAGATCATACTCTTGACAGTAGTAGTGAATTGAGTGAAGAAGATATTGATGAAGAAGAAATAGAGGAGGATTCGGTGAGTGTCGTCGAATCCAGCGTTACAGAAGCAATCATTGACGAACCTAAGTCCGAAGCTTCTGATTATTCTGTTATCATCGAGGTACACCTTCAAATCACACTTACACTTACTCTATTCTGACAACTTTTACACTTACAAATTAAAACTATAGCTTATTGTCTGGAATCTATTCTTCTTCTGTCATCTCAGTATTTCTTCTCTTCAGCATATTTATCATCTGTATATATTTCCGCTCATTCAAAGTATTGTTTGTTTTTTATCCGAGCCTGATTATCGACGATATTTTTTTTTATTTCTTTAAGGACAAGCCTGAAACCAAAACAAATGGTATCGATAAACCTGACAAGGTAATACATTAATTTTTTTTTTTTTTCAACTTTTGAGCAGTTGCGATCATGTATAGACTTTCATAATTAATGATTAATGATTAATGATTACAGATATTTAAAATAACTTCCCTTAGAATTTTTTTTATTATTCCTGGGTGTATTTTTTTGTACGTAAGCCGCCATTTTTGTGTAACTGTCCTCCATTTTGTGTTAGTTAGTTTAAAAAAGTAATTGCTCTGAAGTTATTGACAATTATAAACACACATATACAATAAATGTTGAGTTTAAATATTTCTAAGGATATTCTTCGTCAGTTCTTCAAATTTTTAATATTTTAATTTATTGAATTATGAAAAAAAAAAAAATTTCGTTATCCAAGCATGAAAATTTTACCTAAATTTAGATTTTATGATTTTTAAAAAGTAATTAGAAAAAAAATTTGAATAATTTTGTATATTGTTAAAAATATTTGATGAGCTTTCAAGTTATTAATGATAACTATTTTTATTTTCAGAAGATTGAGACAGTGGTGAGTTAAAAAAAAAAAAAAGAAGCGTACGATTGATTATACTTTTAAAGCTTTTAGATTTCGACATTTAACTGTCGGCAATTAATCAGACGCTTAGTAGAAAGTTTAAGTCAATAGAATTATGCTATTAATGTTTGATCAATGCCATTAGACTTACTTATTTGGTTTGAGTTAAAGATTTAAAAATAAACTATTTTTCCAGGTTGTTTACTTTTTTTCTGTTTACTAAATCAATGATTTCTGTTTAGAGCGGCTGTTTCATTAATTACATAAAAAGCTTCTGTGCTTAAGCTTATTTCGCTCGAGATACCCAAGGCAAAAATAAACATCCTACAATTTATTATATTTTGCTCCAATTTTGTGAATTTGCATGAATTTCTGCATGAAGTGTTTACATTTTTTACATTAAATTCGAGTGTATATGCGGTTTTTAAATAATATTTTTATTCGGGTAGAAAAAGGAGGAAGAATCTGTTAAAAATGGTGAAGCTACCGAAGAAAGAAAGTCTATCAAGGTATTTATTTTTCTATTTTTTTTTTTTTTTTATTTCAAGAAGCTAATGCATACTATGATTTAAATTTTTGTTAAAAATTGCAGAAGAAAACTGAACTCAAACCAAAAGAGAAGAAAGAACCTGAGAAGGTAAGACATTTTTTATTTTTGAATGAATATTAAATTCTTTTTTATAAATCATCCATTTTTTTTTTTTTTTTTAAATTCTTAAGAAGAAAGAATCAGAATCTCGCGAAACTACACCGAAACCTGAAAAAGTTACATTGCGTAAAACATCAGTCAGTAGTAGGGTAATTAAAAAAAATTTATAATAAAAATTTTTTAAGTAAATATGATATGGTTGTGTAATATTTATTGGAAATTACAGGTAGAAGAATTGAAAACTGAAAGTCGAAGAAGCTCTCTTGTCTCCACTACTGAGGAAACGGTAAAAATTTTTTTTTTTAATTTTTTAATGATTTATATGTCAAGATTCTTGAATATTATTTTTGAAAACTAATTATAAATACTTTATTACTAATTTCCATCCCTATTCCTTGTAGATCTCCGAAAATGGTTCTCCCGTTTCCAGTAGACGTTCATCAATACAGCAGGTACACCATGAAACAAAATTATTCAATTGGCAAAGAATTACACGTATTAAAAAAAAAAAAAACCTAATTGGAATTATAATCAATTTACGGTGTACCAGCAGAAAATATTTTCATTACTTGAATTTTATTGGTTGATAGTTTTTAATTAATTATTAATTTTTATAGATGAAAACTGAATATTTAAAATTTATTACTCAGGTCGAAGAGAAGAAATCAGAAAGTCGGCGATCATCAATTATGGAAAAAACGAAAACTACAGAGAAGGTAAGTTTAAATTATTTGATATATGATTTTGTGTACAAAGAAGAAAATTTTTAATACAAAAAAAAAAAAAATGAAAATTTAGAAAACAAAACCAGTGAGTAAACTAAAATCTGAAGCAGTAGAAGAGCCAAAGGTACATTCAAACACATTTAAACTTTCATTACTTAAAATTACTCAGAAACAAAATTATTAAAAAAAAAAAAAATTGAAAATTTGTAGGAAAAACCAGAATCTAAATCAAAATTGCCTGTGGATGAACCCACACCCAAGGTAAAAATAAAAAAAATCAAACTTTGAAATTAAATAAAATACTAATTAGCAAATCGTGAAAATAATTTTCAGAAACGGTTATCGATTTCAAAGAAGGAACCGGAAAATGATAAAGAGGTAGATAGATTATGAACAAATTGAAATTAATAAAACATTATTGATAATGAGATGAAACAAATTTATTAATTTTCACAATTAATGCAGGCCAAACCGGAAGTAACATTAAAACCCGTTGCTGCCAAAGCGACAGAGCCTAAGGTACACAAACAGTTGATTAATTACAAAAAAAATATTAGAGTTATAATTATAAAAATACAATTACGAAATAAAATGAATAATCCGTGTAAAATTACGTAAACATAAAACATTTCAGGAAGAACCAATTCCAAAACCAAAAGCCACCCTTGGCAAACCCGAGGAGTCCAAGGTACACAAAACTGTTCGCACATCATTTAAATTTTAATATATAATATGTAAATTAACGTCTTATCTAAATTTATAAATTTCTCACCTCGAAATAAATCTTATTCATTTTTAGAAGGATGAGCCTAGTAAACTTAAACCCAAAAGTAATCTTCTTAAACCCGAATTGAAGGTATACACATCACTAAAAATTACACTTTTGAATAAATCAACAGATTATTAATCGGCATCCATATTGAACAATCACCAGCATTTACTTACAATTAAACTTACAATTACTCATCATCATGCACAATTTATTAAAATATCTAGTTATTAATTAACGCACGGCCTCAGCATTTTGGTATTTTTAATATTTTTAAATCACTAGCACTATTATATTAATTAATCAATTAATTTTCAGCAGCTCTGTAATAATTATCTTCATCAAGCACTATTATATTAATTAATTAATTAATTAATTTTCAGCAACTCTGTAATAATTATCTTCATTAATTATGTTAATTTAATTTAATAAAACTAATTACTTTCAGTACGAGTAACAAATCATTATTGAAAGGATAAAAAAATTTTTTTATCAATTTTATTAATTGATTATTTTTTTTTTTTTTTACAGAAAGAAGAATCTGTACTAAGGCGCACAAGTTTAAAGCCTGTTCAAAAGGTGCTTATAATATTTTTTTTTTCATTATATTTATTTTTTTTAGTAGCTAAAATTTTGATAAATTATTTTTATTAAATTTATTTTGATATTTATAATTTTTTTAAATTTATATTTATTATTTTTTTGTTACAGCCGGAAGAAAAGGAGCTGAACAAGGTCGAACTAAAGGTAAAATTAACTAAAAATTTTTTCTTACTTGTAAATATTTGTAAATACCTGTAAATACTTGTGGTTTGCTTAATTGTTTTATTAGTTTAGAAAAAAAAAACTAATCATGTAGAATATAATTTAAAATCCAACACAAAGTCGCTGTAAATTGGCTAAGAACAATCTAATGAATTAAAAATTTGTCGACAATGATGTAGCAAGTAGAAACCAATGGCGACGCTACAAACAAAAATTCGGATCATAAGTTGCCGAAGGTAGCAGCTAAATTCGAGAACTTCTTCAATGTACAACTAAAACCCGTAACTAAAGAACATAAACAGCCTGAGACGGCACAACATGGCTATATTGTCGAGCTAAAGGTATCCGTGGATCAAACCAATAAAATCAGACTTCAAAATTTTTTCAAAAAACTCTACTTCTTTCTTAAAAAGCCGTCTTTCAGACAGTAAAAAATTTTACGTCTTTGCGTTGAAAAAATTTGTATTAAATATTTAATAAAAAATTTTTTTACCCATTGACAAAAAATTTTTGACTGTGTATTTTTAAAATTACGATAATTATTATAAATCAGCTTTCTAAATATCGTTCTCTGCACGAATTAAAATTCCTTAATGGTATGATTAATAAAAATTCACCCATCAGCACCTTGCTCAAATCATTATCATTATACACCATTGTATCACCGCATATGCTTAATAATTATAAATTATAAGCATTAAAACAAAATCATTGCAATAAAAAATCATCCATGCAATCATTGCAATAAACATGTAATTAAAAAATAAGTTTTTTTAAATCGTACAATATTTTAATTTTTGTATTTTTTTTTTTTTTTAATAATTAATTAATGAGAAAAATTTTTATTGAGTAGATGATAGTTTTTTTGATTGAAATTTATTTAGAAAACGGAGAAAAGCAAAGTCGAAGAGAAGAAAAAGTCAAAAACTTCGAAAGCGGACAAAGAAAAAAGCTACGAGCTTCCGGAAATTCCAGATTACGAGCGTCCAGTTTTGGAGAAGCCTCAGGAATTCGAGTTTGGCGAATACGCGGGTCGTGATAAGACAAAACTTGAGCGACCAGCTACTCAGGTAATTATTTTAGTTTATTGAAGAAAGAATTTTGAAAAAAAAAATTTTTTTTTAATTCACTGACAATTAATTATAAATAAATTTTTATTTTTTTTGTTTCAGAAATTCGAATCAAAGGTAAGATAAAAATGGAAACCGCTTGAGAGTTAGAAGTTGCGCGACTAAGACTGGCAACAATGCGATATTATAATTGCGGTAAAACCGTCTTCTTACCAAAATTAATAAACTGACCGTGGGTGTGCGCTAATTATCGCTTCAAATGTTATCGCCGTCCTTAGTAATTAATCATCAAGAATATCTCAGCTCCTGATTCTCGAAAAATTTTTGGCAATCAAACAACGAGATTATTCATCAAATAAAGAATAATACAGTCCTAATTTACTATTTTTACTACGAGGATAAAAAATAAAACATTCATTCACCCGTAAATTAAATAAAAAACTAAATTAAAACCCCGACACCTGTGATCTAATTACACTAATCCAATTATCCGTACAAAAAATAAATACCCGTTAGGCTTTTAAGGCCAACTAATTGTCCGCAGCTTCTTATTATTACAAGGGACAAGGAGAGGGACGTTTTCTATTTTCAGTATCTATCGGTGTGTGTCCACCAAATTTTGTCTGTGTAAAATCCGTCGTCCCAGTGGCCAGTCATGGATCCACTAAGCCGCTTCGTCTCGTAAAAATTTCCGTTTTAATTACAACAAGAATTTATTTATTTATTTATTCATTTACTCATTTACTAAATAAAAATTTATAAGTGAAGTGTTGTGAGATGTTGATGGTTGATGATTTTTTGTTGAATTGCAGCCCAAGTTACCGGAAATAGTTGCGCCACAAGAGACACCTAAGATCGAAGTTATCCGCGAAACTACGCCTGTTGGTAGCAGAAGATCATCACTTATACCTGGAAGTGGTGCAAGTAGTCGCCGTGGTTCATTAATTCCTCCCGAGGAATTGGGACGTAGACCTAGTCTTATCATCAGCGACGAGGTAAAATTTTTGATCCTTTTTTTTTCGTAAATTTTCTGCTGATTTTTGGTGTCGGAAAATTTTATTTTTATAAATAATTTAATCAATCAATAATTTAATTTTTTAAATAAAAAATACCAAAAATCAGTAGTTTGTAAAAATTTTTGCTCAAAATAGTCAAAACATCCTTGGTAGATATTCGTACCTTGCATTGTGAAGAAAACCTTTGTTTTATATTTTTTTTTTTTTACTGTATTTGTCAAATTTTAGTCATGCGTAAGTTTATACATGTGTTTTCCTTTATAGTTATTTCAAATGATTTTAGTCACCGTAGATTGTTAATTGAAATTGCTGGCATATTGTATTAGTCTACTTGAATTGACGAGTATCGCTTGTCTGGAGTTATAAGCGCGGTTACGCTTAATTCTATCCCAAACATTTTATTCCAATGATCCTAATTATGATTAGGTGGGTTTACAGGTCGCCAAGAAGCAGATAAGATTAATTTATAATTTTTGTTTAAGATATTTAGTAATAGGTGTATAGATAGAGAATATATCATGACTATGACATATACACGTTACACAATACAGTCTACATAACAATTTGATCCGTAGGAGCATAGGAAGCTGCGTCCTGGAGAGGTGATTGAGGAGAAGAAGGTGAGAAATGCCGCAAACCTTCGGAATTCTTCTATTCTACTACTATTAGATTAAACTGCATTCTTATTTTAATTTTACTTTTTTTTACTCTTACTCGCATTTATAACACGGCACAATCATGCACTTACATGTGGTACAAAAATAATTACTGATTTTTTTACCACTATATTAATATATTGAAGTAATTGTTAGCTGTCAAATTAATAATTTTTGGAAATGATATTGAGAATTTTGAATAGACAATTTTTTTTTCTTTTTTATAAATTATATCAATCTATAATTTATAATATAAAATATAATACAGTTAATTAATAAAAAAATTTATTTGAAACATTTTTAATGATACCAAAGTTAAAAAAATTTTTTAATATAAAATTATAATTATTACAGAGAATGAACAAATATGTTCAAAATTTTTTTTTTTAATTTACTTGATGAAGAAAATCAGAATTTTTTCACATATTTTTTTCCTTAAAATTCATCAAAATTAAAATTAAAAAAATTTCAAATCTAAATTTTTGAATTTAAAAATTTTTTTAATTACTATTAAAGAAATTGTCTACTTTCAGTATCAAAAAATAATAAAATTTGACAGAATAAAAGACAATTATAAAAGCATAAGAGCCAATGAGTGACTCACCGAATGGAGCATATTAAATAAACGAAAAAAAAAAAAAAAAAAAAAAAAAATGCATTTGCATATGGCATCTGGCACGGACTCTGAGAGCTCGGGAAAAAATCTGATAAAGAGAAGCATGACTGCATTAAATATCTCTAGGTCTCTTATAATCAGCACCTTCTTACACCTTAATCGATAGACGATGACGAGGATATTAATAATCTCGAGTAATATTAATAACCGTAAGCGTTGTATTATGTGGAAAAGGACTCTCGAAATATCTTAAAGTCACTGTTATAGTTGTGATATTAATAATAATAATTAATATAACTATAATAAAGTGGTATGTGAAAAGTAGCAGCGAAGAGGAGTTTTTGCGCACGATTGCCCGCGGGGTAGTAATTAAATTCTTAAAATACTAAATCTGAAAATAACATTTAAAGACATACTTATATATAAATAAAAAATGTAACACGGATAGATAAATTGCTGTTGAGTAGGCCCCTGTGCCATCTGGCAGGTCGATAAGTCCATTTGACGATCATTCTTGAATCATTTAACTTTAAAACCAAAAATCCGCGTCGCTACGCCCCGGAGCTCTCTACTCTATTATTATTGGCGTCGACATCCTAAAGAACGTTAATGGCTCATGAAAATTAAAGCCCAACTAAAACCAGACTGCTGATATTTATCTGCACTTATATTATTAAATATGTCGTTAATATATGCGAGCTATTTTGTGTATAAATTAACTAATGATATAATATATTACCTTACAGCTATTCATCATCGGCTTTAATTGCACCCAGACTGAGACTGGGACATAGTCAAACAGAATTTAGGACTCTAATCACAAGACTGAGGACTGAGGGTGGCTTTTTTAGTAACTCACTAAAAATTTGACCTCGTATTCAGCCAAGACAAAGTCCTTGGAATTTATTATCTAATTATTATTTTTTTGTCAATATTTATATTGATTTTATTTCGTAATGATTAATGGTCAATTGTCAAGTCCTTGTTGGCAATCATCAAATTGACGCTCTGGCTCGCGCTTTGGCCAGCGTTATTGTCGTGACACGTGTAGCGGTAACTAGCCACAACAACTAAGCTTGACGGATTGTTCAACGATGTTGTTACACCGTGTTAACAGTTTAACTTAATGCTAAATGATTGTCACGGATCAGAACTGGTGTTCCGATACACAATTTGTTAATCACTTGTTTCTGACTCTGTCATTTCCTTTTATTTTATTCGGATTCAATTTTATATATACTCTGTACGGAAAAAATACTTTCATACCACTTTTATTATTATTTTTTTTTTTAATTTTTTTACTGAAAAAAAAATTATAAAAATTGATTTAAAAAAAATAATTCGAGATTCCTTTTCCGCAATCCGTATGCTAAAATACTTTACTCTATTTAAATCATCAATTTATTTCAAGATAGTTGATATAAAAATTAAATTATTAAAAAATTCACACCATTTACCGGCAGCAGGAATCGAACCCTGCACCTTTGCGCTTTCTATCGCACGCTCTCAACATCTGGCTACAGTAAAATTCAACTATCTTGATTATCATAAAAAAAAAAAAAAAAAAAAAAAAAAAAACTATTAATCTCTTTTTCTTTTTATAGCCAGCTAAATCTCTAATTAAATTTTCTCATAACAAACTTGACTACAGGAACCAGAGACTTCTTTATCATAAAAAATGTTCCATCGTCCAAAGGCATTTGGACAGTCATCTCATCTCATAGCTAGTTAAAATAATAATAATAATATTATTAATATAATCATACTGCTCAATAAAAAAAAACCGATAAACGAGTAAAAGTTTTGAACTATTTATCTAAAATCAATAAAAATATATTTTTTAATGTTAATGTAAAACGTACCCTCGTTGATAGTTGTCTGTAATTTTGTGCAGGCTGGAAAGTTGCGCCCAGGCGAGGTGTTGGACATCAAGGTGAGATTTGTGACACACAAAGCTTACCTATAAACCAAGACCATCGACCGCATTTTTATTTTTATTAATTACTCACTTAATACTTAAATATATTTTACCCCTTATTAAATATTTTTCATATTTTTGCTCATACCCGCAATAATTCATCTTGACGTTACTTTCAAGATGATTTTTAGATTCCTAATTATTATCCGGTTAAAATTTACGAGATACTGGAATAAATATTTTGTTTATTTTATTTTAAAAAATTCTATTATTATTAATTACAATCTAGCTCCTACTAATCATCAATCATCATCATCATCAGTCACAATATCAATTTTATGGACAATCATCTCTGTCTTCAATTTCTCATAATTAATTCTTATATTTCTTATATTCACCGAGCTATTCATCAAGATTAATAAACAATTAAACAAACTCTTTACACTATTCAATATTAAATATCAAACTGGTTAACAATTTTCCTCGAATAATAAATTAATTAATAAAAATAATAAATTAATTGAAATTTTTTTAGCTAATACTGGAGCTGCTGGCGCTGCTGCTGCAAATTTGATAATTGCCTCATTTGCTACTCTAATTTTATTTTATTTATATAATATATTTAATTTATTAAAATAAGTTTAAATATTATCCTCACCCACGAACTCTAGTCCCTTAAAATCAGATTATTAAAATGTTTTTTTTTTTTTTTTTTTTTTTTTTTTTTTATTGACAAGCAGAATAAACTTGGGCGCCCCGGTGTGGTCCAAGACAAACAGGTTAGATAATTTTGAAACGTGAATAAAAGTCGTTCAATTTTTGTTCATTGATCATTTGTAATTATTTTCATGTGTAAATTTTTTCAGTCGCGCTTTTGTATGTTTGTCATTTTTTGTCACTCTTACACAGAAAAAAAATTTAATTTAATCATTTAAATAATTTTGAAGAATTTCACTTTTTTGGTTTGAGTTAAAAAATTCAAACCAAGAAATTTTTCTTAATTCAAAAATTTTTTTTCTTGATTTAAGACAATGAACTTCTTCAAAATTATTTTCTTGGTTCAAGATTTTTTTTTTCTGTGTAAAATCTGTAAATATATATGTATCACAATAGAATTTTGTAAATATTATATTTTTATAATTAAATATTAAATTTATAAATACAAGAGATCGAAATCAATAGATTTCTTTTAGATAGTAGTTTTTAGAAATATTTTCTACGGGTCATTGTAAATCCTTGTTTCTTCACTCCTGTAAATATCCTCATTTGTCTTGTTAACTATTTATTAATTTATTCATTAATATAATAATAAAATATTTATTAATTTACAAAAAATAATAATTTAAAAATAGTAAATCAATAAATATATAATAAAATAAAAGTAACGACTGCGAAATAAGAACCCAGAGTACCCTAGATACGAATTTAGCATACTCATGTTCAAACTGATTAATTTCCATTGATTCCCAATTAACTAGCGAGGTCATAATGTGTCTTATAAAATAATTGAAATGCCTTGATCCTAAGCCAGATTATGAGATCAACGGCTTGATTTACTTTGTACCTAATTGGATTCTTGGGTTTACTTTCTATACACGTAAATCACAGTGTTAATTTAATATTTAATTTTTTTTTATAATTTATATGTTCCACTAAAATCACTTGTTTCGCAGTCTGATTTATTTATAATTTTAATATTTCACTCTGTAGTCACCGAATAATAAAAATAATTATTTATTACTTCATTCATTGTTATAACTTTTCGTTATTACTATTTATACAGTAATGATAATAATACTGCTACTTATAATAATAATTATAATAATAATACATGTGTTCTTCTATACTTATACTGTCATATTCATTACAGGCTCACTATTTATATTCTCAACCATTTTTATTTATATAAATAATCTATCATTTTTTTATAATACCAACTTTTCCTTTTTTTCCACAACTGCGATGCATTTTTATATTAAATTTATCGTAAAGTTTTAATGATTACAGTTTATAGAATTAATTTTAATAGTTAGGTACGTTGAGAAAAAAAAACTGGAAAAATTACAGTTAAAAAATATTTTTTTCCTACAAAGTTTGTGAAAATTATATTTAAAAAATTTTTCTAATTTTTTTTCGCGCAGCATCTAACTCTGAAAATTTACATGATAAACTATAAATATTTACTGCTTTTTTTTCATGGATATTCATTGCAAAATTGAATACATATTATGTAGATTTTTCGGAAGAAAAATTAAAATTTGGGAAGAAGGTTCTTAATTTAATTGAATTTGATTAAAATTTTTATAGAAAATTTGAATTACTTTTGGAAAAAAAAAATTATATAAAAATGCACAATACCTATTTCCTAGCACTAAAATATCTAATAACGATATGGTGTTTGTATATTGCTTTAAAAAATCCTAAACTATTATTTTTCACATATTTATATTCTTTTTTTTTATAATTATCCTCAAAACTATTATTTGTTCAAAATGCTTTGTATATTTTACTGCTTGATAGTTATAATTGTATGCATATAAATTTTATTAATGCCAATGATATTTTGTAAATATAAACAGGTAAGACAAAAAAATAAAATTTTTAACCCTTGCAAAAAATTGTTTTCATGCAACTAATTGCAGAAAAAGGATTAATAATATAATCTAAATTGAGTATCATTGGTAAATCATTGACACTAAAATTAATAAAAAAAAAAATCAATCTGTTAATATGGCTTTAAATGTTAAGATTGAGTAAATAAAATAAAAATAGAGTTCTTAACGATATTCTAATTACACAGCGACGTCGTCCGAGTACGGACCTAAGGAGACCAAGCGTGGCGGACCTCGAGAATAAGATCAACCAGCCTAGCACACCACTCCGCGATGTCGGACCAGCTGGACCACCACAGATTGTCGACGTCCAGGAGTCGTACTCCGCCGTCGAAGATGCGACGGGGTACCTCACCGTCCAGGTGGAGGGAACCCCCGCGCCCACCTTCAAATGGTACAAGGGTATGACTGAAATCATCGAAGGTGGCAGATACAAATTCCTCACCGACAGCGAAACCAACTCCATTACCCTTTGCATGCGAAAAACGAAACCTAACGATGAAGGAACCTACAAGATTGTTGTTAGCAACATTCATGGTGAAGATTCTGCAGAAATGCAGCTTTACGTATCAGGTAAAAATTTTTTTATATATTATAAAAAATTTTGGGGTAAAAGTGGACCTCGAGAAAATAATACGATGTAAAATTTTAATTTTCTTCTTACTGACAAAAATTTTTTTTTAATTTGCATTAGTCAGTAAAAAAAATTAAATTTTATAAAAAAAAATTTTTTTTCGTAAAAATGAACAAAACTAAAATTTTTTTGTCTTTAATAAATTTTAACTAGCAATAAAAAAAAAAAAAATTAATTTAATTTTTTTCATCAGACGCAAGTGGTATGGACTTCCGTACAATGTTGAAGAAACGAAAGTACGCTAAATGGGCTAAAGAAGAAGATCACGAGAAAGTAGATCTTAAAGAGGTTGAGAAACCCAAGCCAGCTTTGAAAAAAGTCGAAAGGGTATGTATTGACGTAATAGTCATTTCTATTAATTATTACTCTTTTATATTTTTATCTTCAGCTCAGTCATCTGTCTTAAATGACTGTCTAAATTTATCATTTATCAGTTATCACTATTATGTCGAAATATTTGAAAACACGTAAGTCAATTTATTAGATTCGGTAATGAATTTTGTTTTCTGAGGTAAGATGTCCCGAGCACTTGTTCGATCCCGTAACAAAAATTTATTTGATTGGATTTTTGTGAATAATTACTGTAAACCAAAAAATCCCTGTAAAATTTATAGCCATTGCCCGGTGGAAGAAGTTGGTGCCAAGAGGGCAACGAGATCATTATCTATGTGAGACCTGACGAAGAACTCCGTATTCCGCTGGATAAAAAAGGAGAACCTAATTGGAGCTGGTTAAAGGTTTCTGTTCCACCCTTGAATCTGATATGAATTTCCCTTAAATTAAAAACCGGGGCTGTTTAAATAAAATTTTCACTCTGCATTTTATTTTTAGTTTGATTTTGATTAATGTTTCTGTTTTATTATTTTTATTATAAATACTGTATCTGTTATTTACCTTGGGTACTCGTAGCAAATCAGATTAAATTTATTTATCATTTTTTTCCAGGACTCTCTTATAGGTCACCATATTTATATCATTCGAATTATCTTGATCGAAGCCCCGATTATTTTATCCAACAAAATCCATAAATCAGTGCTTTATTTATAAGCATTTATTTATTAATATTTTACCGAAAGTTATAATGAGGCACTGATTGGTACTTCGAGGATCGCATTACTAATTCGGCTTATTCTATTTACAAAACATACGAATACGGTGACTGACTACTGCAGGACATCTTCGACATCCAGCGAAGACCGAGTCTCCAAGAATTAATCGTCGATTGGCCGAAGCTCATTGTTCGAGTGAAGAAAAAGGTTCGATAGCCCCAATTTTATTTTCAATCAGTACAACAACAAACAACAGTAAACATCTGAATTATAAATTATACCAATAATTATTCAAAATTACACGGATACTTTAAATTTATAATTGATTGAGGCTTTACGTTGGGCGTCATGCTCCCTAATTTTGACTATAACTACGTTTATATCGGCAATTTTTTGACAATTCATCAACTTTTTCTACGTCTCAGTAAATTAATAATTCTGTAAAAATTTTTTCAAAAATTTCAATTCTTTACAAAGTTATGATAATTTAAAAACTAATTTTTTGTTTTTTATTTTTCAAATCATAACTTGGGTAGAAATGAAAATTTTAAAAAATTTTCTTTTTAATTATTAATATTCTAAAATGTTAATTTTTTTGAGAGAAGAAAAAAAGGATCAAAAAATTCTTTATATACGGTCAAGTCAAAATTTGTGGCGCCCAACTTCTACACGGAAAGAACAAAATGACACTGGATACTATCCCAGATTATACTGAGTGAAAAAAAAATTTCAGATAGTAGCCAGTATAATCCAGATTACAATTAATATAATCCAGATATCACCCAGTGTAATCTGGATTATACTAGTTACTATCTAAAAAAATTTTCACCGCAGATATCACTGAGTATAATCTGGTATGATATCCAGTGTCATTTTGTTTTTTCCGTGTAGCTTCAATATAAAAATTTAATTCCCCATAACGTCAGCAATTAAATCTCTCACAAGTTTTGGTCGCTTTTACCCAGTAATAAAAATTACAAAAAGTAAAATGTCGGTCCTCGAAGTGCCACTAAAAATGCCGGACTAAAAAAAATTAAATCCTGCAGTAAGCTGCTTATAAAATATAATTTATCCGAGCCCAAATTTTTTTCCAAAGGCTCATTGTCTGTTGAATCCCGATCTAATAAAACTGTAAATAGACCCGATGATTTAAAGTTAATTTTATTGGTCCCCCTTCATTAAAAAAAAAAAAAAAAAAAAAAAAATCCCGTTAAAAAATTGTATTAGGATAATACAAAGACCTGGATAATAAATCAAGATAATGATATTATTTGACATACGTCGAAGCTTGGTTATTTTTATTTCTAGACTAGTGGATCACGTAGGCAGTCACTAGCTGAATTAATACCTGACTGGCCGACCCTTCATCACTTCGTCAAGACGGAGGTTGGCAATAATCAATTGCCCGTGCCATGGATATATTCTAACTGTCGTTATGTTACTACTTACACACACGTGACAAACTGCACATCAGCTTATAAATAAATATATATTTATTTATTTTAATTATTCTTATTAAACATTAAATAACTGTTATGTTACACATATTAGACATTTGTGCACTGCACGTCACACATAAACAACATTAATACTTATGTTCTGATTAATGACAACTTTACACTATTTACAATTTATTTTTTATATTTATAATTATTTATATTTACATTTATAATTATAACTCTTGAACGTACTGTCTCGCACGAGATGATTAACAGCATCGACATGAGGGCATGAATCAACGAAGGGGAAACATCTATCATTATAAATTATAACTTATCACAATAATGTCTAATGGCATATACAATCAAATATTAATTTACAATATTAAAAATATTAATAATTATTGTTGTCATTTATTTAAATGTTGGAGATTTTTGCTATCATTTGCTGTTTTCTTAAAAATTTTAGAAGCAAGACTCATTCTTGAAACCTCTGGTTGATCAAATAGCCAAGGAGGGCAAAGATAAGAAGGTTACATTTGATGCCAACTTTTCTAAACCCAATGCTAAGCCTAAATGGTTCTTCCGCAAGGATGTAAGTTTGTTTTTATTTGTATTAATTTTTACATTTAGTTTTTTACAAATTTTATAATTTATAAATAAGAAAAAGAAATTTTATAAAATAGATAAAAATAATTAAATTTAATTTTTAATTATTTAGGAATTATTCCCATCATCAAAGTACAAGTTCGTCAATGAAGAAGATTCATACAAGCTGATTATTTCAAATCCAAAAGTCGACGATACTGGTAAATATACAATCGATATTGGCGGAATAACTTGCACTGCATTCTTAACTGTCGAGGGTAAGATATTTTTTATAATATTTATTATTTAATTATTAAATTTGCTTATTTTTTTATTTAATTATAAAATTATTTGTAGAACCGGATCCATCGTACACTTTCATTAAGCCCCTGAACAAAGAAACTCAGGGTTATTCGTTACATGAAGCTTATATGGAGTGTACTTTGAGCTCGAATTTGGCTCTAGTTACTTGGTACAGAGGAAAAACTAAGCTCGAGGTATTTTCAGATAAAAAGTCTACAAATAACTAACTCTAAAAAAGTATCTGAAATTCACTAATTAATTTTTATTTTTTTTTTAAGGATGGAGATGTATACAGCATCTCGAAAGATATGTCCGGTGTTTGCAGATTGACAATTAAGAACGCTAAGATAGAAGACAGTGATGAATACTGTTGCAAAATTAATAAGCAAAACGATAAGACCGAAACTACTCTTAAAATTATAGGTAATTTTTTTTTTTTAATTAATTTTTGTTTTATGAAGATGATAATTTTGTTGGTTCAATTTTGGATTGTATTTATAATAATATTAAATTGATTACAGAGTACCCGTACAAATTTGTAAAAGTACTAAAAAGTCAAACGGCTGTTGAAAAAGACACTATTACAATGCTCTGTGAGCTTGATGACGCTGCTGGTGACGTTAAATGGTTTAAGGGTGAACAAGAAATCACTGGAGATAAGAGGTATTGACATTATTTTAATTCTCATTTAATTTTATTTCAACAATTACAATTATTAACTTACAAAAATGTCTAATCTTTTAATAAAAAATTTATTATAGAATTTCAATAAAAGTTGATGGCCGAAAACGAAAACTCGTTATCAAAGACTGTAAAGTAACAGATGCTGGCCAATATTCTTGTGTCAGTAACGCCGACAAAACAGAAGCTGAACTTGTTGTCAATTGTAAGTTCAATTTTTTTAAATTTTAGATTTTTGAAAAAAAAAAAAAAAATCAATTTAACTTTAAAATTTTTTATCCAGACTTGAACAGCTTCACCAAAAAACTGAAAGACACCTCAGCAACCGAACGCGAAAAATGTGTCCTGGACGTGGAACTCCAAGACCAAACAGCCCCAGCAGAGTGGCTGTTCAACGGCAAGCCGATCGAACCGAACGACCGCATTGAGATAAAGAATCTCGGCGGTGGTAAGCATCAATTAGTCTTCAATAGAACCGAGATGTCCGACGAGGGAGAGATAACTTGCAAGAGTGGAGAGCTTTCCAGCAGTTGCAAGTTGACTGTTCGCAAGGGCGAGAGCAAGCCGATTGCCGAAATTCCCGACAAAGTCGAAGGACCTTGTTCTTCGCCAATCGTCTTCATCATTCCTTACAAAGTCGAAGGAACCAAGCAGACTCCGATAGAAGCTAAGCTCATGAAAGACGGAAAAGCACTGCCTCTCAAGGACGTCGAGGTGGTAGTAGGCGAAGATAAAATAACCTACAAGATAAAGAAGCCGCAGCGCGACCAGTCCGGCATTTACCAGGTAAAAATCAGCAACGGACAGGGCGAGGAAGTTAAAGACGTCAACATAGTGATGCAAGACGCCCCAACTCCTCCAAGAGACGTTGACGTCACTGAAGTATTCGCTACTTCATGCGTCGTATCCTGGAAGGCTTCTGAAAACGACGGAGGCTCTCCTATCACCAAGTATGTCGTCGAAAGACTGGACATAAGTCTTAAGAACCAGTGGGAGAGCGTCGGCGAAGTTACGCCCGGTGAAAAATGCGTTCTTAAAGTCGAAGACCTTAAAGTTAAGAAAGAATATAAATTCCGAATCCGCGCTGTCAACAAAATTAGTACTAGTGAGCCTGCGCTGTTCGGCAAGCCGATTCTGGCCAAAGATCCTTGGGACGAGCCTGGAAAACCGGGTAATGTCGAGGTCGTTGATTGGGACGTAGATCACGCAGATCTAAAATGGACGAAGCCAGACAGCGATGGTGGATCTCCAATCACTGGATACATCATCGAATACAAGGAAAAGTTTGGCAAAGAGTGGGTCAAGGGCAAAGAGATTGAAGGTGACGTTACTTCAGGTACCATTGATGGCCTTAAAGAAGGCACCCAGTACGAGTTCAGGATTCGCGCCGTCAACAAAGCCGGTCCTGGAGAACCTTCAGACGCAACGAAACCAATAATCGCAAAATGTAGATTCGTTAAGCCGTTTATTATCGGTGATCAGCTGACCAACTTGGTGGTAAAGAAAGGACAAGTTATCAAGTATGATATTAAATACGGTGGAGAACCAGATCCTGAAGTTCATTGGTTCTTGAGATCTAAAGAATTAGCAGAGGATTCTGCTGAAAGAATAACTATTGATAAATACGAACGCAACACTGTTTTGACGGTTCGCAAAACAACTCGCGCCGACTCGGGTAAGTATAAGTTAGTTCTGAGCAACGGCTCGGGCGAGTGTGAGAGCATTGGCGATGTTGTGGTATTAGACAAGCCTTCTCCACCCAAGGGACCACTTGTCACTGAAGAAGTCCGTTCCGATCATATCACTGTCAAGTGGAAGCGCCCTGAAGACGATGGAGGAGCGCCTCTAACGGGTTACACTCTTGAGAAGATGGATGTTGACACTGGAAGATGGGTTCCTGCTGGAGAAGTCGGTCCTGATAAGGACAGCTTCACTTTCTCCGGACTGACACCGAACAAGAAGTACAAGTTCCGTGTTAAGGCTACCAACAAAGAAGGCGAATCGGAACCGCTGGTCACTGACGATGCTATCGTCGCCAAAAATCCATACGATGAACCAGACAAACCTGGCAAGCCAGAAATATTCGACTATGATAACGTGAGCGTGTCCTTGAAGTGGACCAAGCCTGAAAAAGACGGTGGTAGACCTATCACTCACTATGTCGTGGAAATGAAAGATAAGTTCTCGCCGGACTGGGTCGAAGTTATGAAGACCACGGACGACAATCCTGAAGCTAAAGTAGAAGGCTTGAAGGAAAAAATGGTCTACCAATTCAGAGTTCGTGCTGCTAATAAAGCTGGTGTTTCTCAGCCAAGTGAGCCTACGGACAATCATATTTGCAAGCACAGAAACTTGAAACCGAGAATTGACAGGACAAACTTGAAATCAGTGATCATAAAAGCGGGACGTACTCACAAGTGGTCTGTTGATGTTATCGGTGAACCGCCTCCAACTACCAACTGGATTTGGAGGGACAATATCCCGCTGACTACCACTGAGAGGATCAAGATAGAGAATGTTGAGTACCACACTGAGTTTTCGATAGTTAACGCAACGCGAAAAGATACTGGAAAGTACACCTTAATTGCTGAGAATGTCAACGGGCGGGATGAAGAGTCTGTTGAGCTTACTGTTTTGGGCAAGCCTGGCGCACCGGGTGGACCACTTAAGGTGTCAGATGTGACAGCTACCAGTGCTAAAGTTAAATGGCAGAAGCCAGAAGACGATGGTGGTGTCCCGATCAAGGAGTACGAAATCGAACGCATGGATACTAGGACTGGAAAGTGGGTCCGGTGTGGAAGAGTACCTGGAAATGCGGACAACATGGAGTTTGATATAACCGGGCTGAATCCTGGAAGCGAGTATATGTTCCGCGTGACCGCGGTCAATGATGAAGGAGACTCGGAACCGTTGACCAGTGACAAGCCAACGGTAGCCAAGAATCCGTTCGACGAACCACATGCTCCTGGAACTCCATTGATTACCGATTACGACAATGAATCGGTTAGCTTGAAATGGACCGCTCCTGACTTCGATGGTGGATCTCCCATCGAGAAGTATATTATTGAGAAGAAAGATCGGTTCAAGCCAGACTGGGAGAAGGCGATGGAAGTCCCTGCTAGCGAAGGGCTAGAGGCTAGGGTGATGGGCCTGAAAGATCGGGCTGAGTACCAGTTCAGGGTGATCGCTGTTAACAAAGCTGGGCCATCACCACCTTCTGATGCTTCTAAGATGCAAATGGTCAAGCACAAAGCATGTAAGTTTATGTTGATAATTAGGATTGATATTATTTATGTAAAGGATGCACGAGCATGGTACAATGTTACTATAGATGTTAGGGATTGGTTCTAAAAATTCAAAAAGCATATGATAGGCTGTTGGATACTACTTTTACGTGCACGTTGGAAATTTTATTATAAATAATTATTAATGGTTATTCTGGGTATATAATTTTAGTATTATTAAATACTAATTGAATAGTGCATTCGAAAGTTATTTTTTAATTATTTTATTTAATTTTTAACTTTATTGTTTCTTGACTTTTATAACATTCAATAAGTAAATTTGGTAAATGTATTTTAAAGGAAAAAATAGTTGGAAAATTAATTTTGTGCAGAATAACTATAATTCTCATCGTGAATAATAATACTTACCATATGAATTGTAATAATTGAAAAATATAAGATTATTTAACCATTGATGTATTGTAAAAAATATTTAATATTTATGATATAATTTAGGATAATAGGTACCATCTATTGTATTGTAAGTATTAATATTTACAATCGTAGAAATTATGACTCCAACTATATTTAGTATTACTTTAAGCTTTTTATAATTATATTTATGAAATTCTCACCGTGAGATTCGGGATAAGCTTGAAATATTACGTTTTGATAATGAAAAAATTTTATAATGAAGAAACAATTCTTCATTTAGATATTTAAGTTTAATTAGCGGCAATCGAAATACAAAGAAGTCATGTATAAGCGCAGAAATGAATGAATGATGTAGTCATCAAATAAACCCCGTGGTACCATGCTCGTCTATTCTTAATAATAAAAATGGAAACATTTTTTTTTTAATCTTATATTAATTTTTTAGTGAAACCGAAAATTGACCGTACAAACTTGAAACCAATAGTTGTAAGAGCTGGCAAACAGATAAAGTACGATGTAGACGTACGCGGAGAACCTCCACCAGAAATAACTTGGTATCACAAGAACGAACTCGTTAAATCTGGAGGAAATATCGAGATCGTTAATGTTGACTACAACACCAAGTTCACTATCAGCGACTCAGTGCGAAAGAACACTGGTGTCTGGAAAATAAAAGCCGTAAACGCTTCAGGAGAAGACGAAGCCGAAGTGGAAGTGACTGTTCTTTCAGCACCAGGTCAACCTAAAGGCCCGCTGAAAGTGTCAGACGTTTCTAAGAACGGCTGCAAGCTTCAATGGGAAAAACCAGAAGACGATGGAGGAAAACCAATCACTGGTTATCAAGTCGAGAAGTTAGACAAAACAACCGGTCGTTGGGTGCCAGTCGGCCGCACCAACGACACAGAAATGGACGTAAAAGGTTTGACCGAGGGTCACGAGTATGAATTCCGTGTTAAGGCAATCAACGAAGAAGGAGAATCTGAACCACTGAACACGTCTGGTGGAATCGTTGCCAAGAATCCGTTCGACCTTCCAGGCAGACCTGGAGTTCCAGAGTTCGAAGACTGGGACGTTGATAGAGTTAACTTGAAGTGGGCGCCACCCAAGAACGATGGAGGTGTTCCTATCACTTCTTACATAATCGAAAAAAAGGAGAAATTCTCGACTCACTGGGAAGAAGCCATCGACACCCGGTCTGGTGAGCCCAAAGGAATCGTTACTGGGCTGAAGAAAGGCTCCACTTACCAATTCCGTGTTCGAGCTGTCAACAAAGCTGGACCCGGCGAACCTAGCGACCCTACCAAACCTCACGTCGCTAAAGCTCGCTATTTGAAGCCACATATAAACCGCGACAAGCTACAGATGATCAAAGTACGCGCAGGCCAGCATGTCAAGTTGGAAGTTGACGTTGAAGGAGAACCTCCACCAACGATAACTTGGGCTCGCGGTAGCTTGACTCTCGAAAACACGCCAGAATTGAAGATCGAGAACGAAGACTACCTGACGAAACTTATCTTGTCCCATACGAGCCGTAAAGATACGGGGAAGTACACTATTACAGCTGTCAATGACTCAGGACGTGACGAAGCTGATGTCGAGATTATTATTTTGGACAAGCCTGGAAAACCTGAAGGACCTTTGGAAGTAGTGGACGTCCATAAAGAAGGCTGTAAGTTGAAATGGAAGAAACCTAAAGATGACGGAGGTCTACCATTGTCGAGCTACATTGTTGAAAAAATGGATCTTGTTACTGGAAGATGGGTTCCAGCAGGTGTCGTGGATCCAGAGAAAACAGAACACGTTCTTACGGGTCTAGAACCGGGTCATAAATACGAGTTCCGTGTGAAAGCAGTCAATGAAGAAGGAGAATCAGAGCCTTTGAATACAGAAAGCGCTGTGGTTGCTAAAAATCCGTTCGACCCACCTGGAGCTCCTGGACTGCCGGACATTGTCGACTGGTCTGAAAGCACTGTTACGCTTAAATGGGAGCCTCCTATGCGTGATGGAGGTGCTCCAATAACTGGGTACATAATTGAGATGAAAGAGAAGTTTGATACAAGTTTTGTAAAAGTTGTTGAAACTTCTGGTCCTAAATGCGAAGGAATAGTTCCACGATTGGTTGAAGGCAATCAGTATCAATTCAGAATCAGAGCTGTTAACAAAGCAGGACCTGGAGAACCCAGTGAAGCGACTAATCCTCACACTGCTAAGGCGCGTTGGTTGAAGCCGCACATTGACCGTACTAGTTTGCAGCCTTTGACTGTCAAAGTTGGGCTGACTATCAGCTTGAATGTCAACATTATTGGAGAACCGCCTCCAATTGTCACTTGGTCCATTGGAGAGACCCAGTTGAAGACAGATGATGTCTATCGCATTGATAACATTGACTACAACACAAAGTTCTTTGTAATGAAAGCCAAACGCAAGCACACTGGTAGGTACACGATTCGTGCTACCAATGAAGTTGGAGAAGATGAAGCGGAGATTGAAATCACTGTCGTTGGTAAGCCAACTAAACCCAAGGGTCCGCTCTCGGTTACCGATGTCACTAAGCATGGCTGTAAATTGAAATGGCACAGACCAGACGATGATGGTGGCTGCCCTATCGAGTACTACGAAATCGAGAAATTGGACCCGCTCTCTGGAACTTGGGTTTCTTGTGCCAGATCCACTGAGCCTGAAGCTAACATCACTGGATTGCTTGAGGGCAAGCCTTATAAGTTCCGCGTGAAGGCTGTTAACAAAGAGGGCGACTCTGAAGAGTTGGAAGCCGATAAATCGATAATCGCCAAGAATCCGTTCAACGAACCCAGCAAGCCAGGACGTCCTGATCTCAAAGACTGGGACAAAGATTTCGTGGACTTGGCTTGGACTCCACCAGAAGACACTGGTGGAGCGGCTATTGAGAAATACATCGTTCAGATGCGCGACAAGGACGGAAGGACGTGGGTTGACGCAGCGATGGTTGTTGGTGACAGAACCACTGCTAAAGTTACTGAAGGAATCGAACCTGGGCACGAGTACGAGTTCCGTGTGGTTGCAGTTAATCGCGCAGGACCTAGTGAACCCAGTGACGTTTCCAAGAGTGTCGTAGCCAAGCCAAGATTCTTGGCTCCAAGAATTGACAGGAAGAACCTGGCGAAGAAAACTCTCAGGATTGGCCAGATGCTACGGTTGGAAGCTGACATAAAAGGCGAGCCGCCACCACAAGTCACCTGGAAGTACAAAGACACGATCCTAAAGCCGATGGATCGTCTCAAGATTGACAACGAAGAATACCACACGTTATTCATTCTTAATAAGTTGAAGCGAGCTGACACAGGAACTTACACTGTTATAGCTACCAATGATAGTGGAACCGATCAGGTTGACATCGAGCTGGTCGTTCTTAGCAAGCCTACCAAACCTAAAGGTCCATTGGACGTTTCTGATGTCACAGCGGAGGGTTGTAAGCTGAAGTGGAACCCGCCTGATGATGACGGTGGCGAACCGATTGATCATTATATTGTGGAACGCATGGACGTTGACACTGGAAGGTGGGTTCCTTGCGCGACAAGCAAAACTCCAGAGGCGGAAATTGGAGGGCTGAATGAAGGAAAAGACTACATGTTCCGTGTGAAAGCCGTCAACGCTGAAGGCGACTCGGAACCTTTGGAAACTGATCTTCCGACCACTGCCAAGAATCCCTTCAGAGAACCAGACCCTCCTGGCAAGCCAGACTTGAAGGATTGGGACAAGCGACATGTTGTGCTCAAGTGGAAGCCTCCAAAACGCGACGGCGGAGCGCCTATTGAAAAGTACATCATTGAGAAGAAAGACATGTACGGAAAGTGGACGAAAGCTGGCGAAGTTCCTGGGGAAAAACTCCAAGGCACGGTTGAAGATTTGACTGAAGGACAGAAGTATCAATTCAGAATCAAAGCTGTCAATAAGGGAGGAGTCAGTCAACCCAGTGATCCCAGTGATATTCTGACCGCCAAAGACAGATTTGCAGCCCCGAAGATTGATCGTACCAATCTTCGCGATCTCACGGTCAAGGCTGGCAACCAAATAAAGCTGGATGTTAAAGTATCTGGAGAACCTCCGCCAGACAAAGTTTGGTGGCACAACAAAGTTCGCCAGGAAGATGGAGTTAGTCTTACTATTGAGATGGAAGATTATAGGACTAAGTTCATAATTCCTTCGGCGACGAGAAAGCACTGCGGGCAGCTGACTCTTAAGGCGGAAAATGATTCTGGTAAAGATGAAGCTTCGATTGAAATTTTGGTGTTAGATAGACCAGCCAAGCCTGAGGGACCGCTTAAGGTCAGCGATGTTCATAAGGAGGGATGCAAACTTAAATGGAATCCTCCACTTGATGACGGTGGGGCTCCTATTGAGCACTTCGTTGTGGAGAAGATGGACACTGAAACGGGAAGATGGATTCCTGTTGGAAGAACTAAGGACAATAATTTTGAAGTTGAAAATTTGGTCCCCGGGCAAGAGTATAAGTTCCGGGTCGCGGCGGTCAATGCTGAAGGAGAGTCTGAACCTTTGGTGACGGATCATAGTATTGTCGCCAAAAATCCGTTTGGTAATTTAATTATTTTAACAAAAACAAAAAAATGTTGCATGAAAAATTTTACAATTGTTTAAAATATTAAAATTTTAAATCAAATAAAAAAAATAATTTCTAATATAATATTTGTAAAATAAATTAATATAAAAAATTAAATATTATTTTTATTGAATACAGATGAGCCAGGACCACCAGGTAGGCCAGAAGCAACCGACTGGGACAAAGATCACGTTGATCTCAGATGGACTCCGCCGTTACAAGACGGCGGGTCTCCAATAACTGGCTATATGATCGAGAAGCGCGAAAAAGGCTCTCAAAAATGGATGAAAGCTTGCGAGACAAGCAGCCCCGAGTGCAAAGGTCGTGCAGAAAACCTTGACGAAGGAGTCGAGTACGAGTTCAGAGTCAGAGCTATCAATGCTGCTGGTCCTGGTGAACCTTCTGACGCCAGCAAAGCTATCATGGCTAAGAGTCGCAGAGGTAATATAAAGATATTTTTTTACAATTATTTTTGAATTACTTGATATTAATTTGGACGATATTAATTTTTTCAGTACCACCTAAAATTGATAGACGTAATCTCCGCGATGTTCATATTCGTGAGGGTGAGCGCTTCCACTTTGACGTTAAAGTTATCGGTGAACCGGCTCCTGAGGTCACCTGGGTTATCAATGACAAGAATATTCACATAACGACCTACCGTCGTGTCGTTAATGAGCCGAATAATACCAAGTTCTTCAACGACAAGGCTGAACGCAAAGACACTGGAATTTACAAGATTACAGCTGTTAATCAGTATGGAAGTGATACTGCTGAAGTCGAGGTCACTGTTATTTGTAAGTATATTGGATGAAGAAAAAAATTATTTTTTTTACTTGAGGATAAAAAAAAAATTTGTCAAAATTAAAAAAGTTTTTAATCAGATTTAAAGACTTTTATTAAAAAATTTTTTAATCAAGCAGAAAGAACAAGATGACACTGGATATCATCCCAGATTATACTCAGTGATATCTGAGGTGAAAAAAAATTTTTTTTTAGATAGTAGCTAGTATAATCCAGATTATACTCAGTGTAATCTGGATTATACTGGGTAATATCTGGATTAGAGTCAGTGTAATCTGGATTATACTAGCTACTTTCTGAAAAATTTTTTTACTCAGTAAAATTTATAAATAAAAAAAAATTTTTTTAAACTAATTTAAAAAATAAATAATACTTATTTATCAATTGTTATTGATATTTAATTACAATTAGACAATAATAGAGTTATAAAGAGGGTTAAGGACAAGTAATTACGTAACAAATTTATTGCTACAAAAAAAATTTCGGCATCAATTCAAGTGCAGTCACTAGAGATATTAACAATTGAATTTGCTTGACATCAATAGACTGTTGACAAGTTTGCTCGCGGTAACATTTATGTGTCTATGGCACCCAAAGATCTAGCAGTCGGTCTGTTTAATTTTATATACTTAATAAAAAATTATTTAGTGAAGAAAATATAAAATTTATTAGATTGTTATAATTATAACTATAATTTATATTAAAAATGTTTTTGTGATTCTCAGCAAGACCATCGAAGCCCGAAGGACCTCTGGACGTGTCTGACATCACCAAGAATGGTTGTACCCTCAAATGGAGAAAACCCAAAGACGATGGTGGCGAACCAATCGAAGGATATCTCGTGGAGAAATACGACCCGGAGACTGGTGTTTGGTTGCCAGTTGGCAAGTGTGCGGGTACTGAGATGAAGGTTGACGGTTTGACTCCCGGTCACGAGTACAAATTCCGCGTCAAAGCCCTCAATTCTGAGGGAGAATCGGAGCCGCTTGAGACTTATGGATCTATCATCGCCAAGGATCCATTCAGTAAATATTTACCAATTTTTAAATTATTAAAATTTATTTATTTATTATAAAGGAATGATTACTAATTTTTGTGATTTATTGTAGCGGTACCATCGCCTCCTGGTGCTCCTGAGCCGACAGACTGGTCAGCAAACACAGTAGACTTAACCTGGCGAGAACCTTTCTCGAATGGTGGGTCTCCAATCACTGGGTATATTATTGAGAAGAAAGATAAATACAGCGCTATGTGGGAAAAGGCTTTGGAATTGACTTCCCCACAGTTAGAAGCACATTTAACCGGATTGATTGAAGGAAATGAATATCAGTTCCGTGTTATTGCTGTTAACAAAGCTGGACAGTCGGAGCCTGGTGATGTTAGCAAGACATTCCTTGCCAAGCCACGTTTCCGTAAGTATTTAAAAAATAGTACTGAAATTGAGAGACATTTAATTATTTTTAGACATTTTTTTACAAATTAATCATGGCAAAAAAAATTTATTTAAAAAATTTTATAATTAAGAAGCTCTAAAAAATTATAAATGGGAAAATTAAATACTAAAAAATAATAATGTTGCAGTTGCTCCAAAGATCGACCGAAGACACCTGAAGGACATAACCCTATCAGCAGGTTCAACCCTCAAATTCGACGCAAATATTATCGGAGAACCGGCACCACACGTCGACTGGCGTTGTTCATCTATACCAATCGTCTCTAATAAAACAGTCACCCTCGAGAATCCTCCTTACAGCACTAAACTGGTGATCAGACCAGTGGCTCGAAATAACACCGGGGAGTACGTCGTCACAGCGACCAACAGCTCGGGCAAGGACAGCGTCACCATAAATGTGGTCGTCACTGACAAGCCATCTGCGCCTGAAGGTCCATTGGAGATCTCAGACGTCCATAAAGAGGGCTGCAAGCTTAAATGGAAGCGTCCAGTAGACGATGGTGGTACTCCTGTAGAATACTACCAAGTCGAGAAAATGGACCCGGACACCGGCTGCTGGATTCCTTGTGGTAGGTCTCCCGAGCCTCATATGGATGTCATCGGGTTGACTCCCGGGAAAGAGTACAAGTTCCGTGTGTCTGCCATCAACGCTGAAGGAGAATCAGAGCCACTCACTGCCGAGGAAACTATAATCGCTAAGAATCCATTCGACGAACCTGACAAGCCTGGAAATCTCAAAGCCACAGACTGGGATCGTGATCATGTGGATCTTGAATGGACACCTCCGTTGAACGACGGAGGTTCGCCGATTACTGGATACATAATCGAGAAGAAAGACAAGTATGGTGACTGGGAGAAAGCCATGGAAGTACCTCCAGAGTTCACTTATGCAACCGTTCCAGATTTGATAGAAGGCCAGCCGTATGAATTCCGCGTTCGCGCTGTCAACGCAGCTGGTCCCAGTGAACCTTCCAATGCAACACCAACAATAATCGCTAAGCCACGCAACCAGCCGCCAATGATCGACCGTACGAACCTGGAAGACATCAAAATCAAAGCTGGCCAGAACTTCAGCTTTGATGTCAAAGTCAGCGGAGAACCTCCGCCAACGACAACCTGGTTGCTGGGGGTCAAAGAACTTTACCCGACTGATCGTATCAAAATCAAGAACGTGGAATACGCAACCAACTTTTCCGTCCGCATGGCGACAAGAGCCGACTCTGGAAGATACACTCTCAATGCTGAGAATTCCAGCGGTAAGGATTCAGCTACTGTTAGAGTTATTGTATTAGATAAACCCGGAGCACCGGAGGGACCGCTGAGAGCTTCAGATGTCCATGCAGAAGGATGTACTTTGTCGTGGAACCCGCCGGAGGATGATGGAGGACAGCCTATTGAGTGCTACGTCGTCGAGAAAATGGATGACGCGACTGGAAGATGGGTCCCAGCGGGTCAAACAGATGGTCCAGAGACTACTCTGAAGATTGACGATCTAACCCCGAGACACAAGTATAAATTCCGTGTTCGTGCTGTTAATAAACAAGGAAAATCAGATCCACTGACGACTACACAAAATATTGAGGCTAAGAATCCGTTTGATGAACCTGGCAAACCAGGAACACCCAAAATCACGGACTTTGACCGTGACTTTGTTGAACTGGCCTGGGATCGTCCGATTGAAGATGGAGGATCACCAATTATTGGGTATGTTATTGAAAAGAGAGATAAATTTAATCCTACTTGGGAAGAAGTTAGCAAAATTGAAGGAGATGTTACTCACGGAAGAGTTAATGATTTGATAGAAGGTACTACTTATGAATTCCGTGTTCGCGCTGTAAACAAAGGTGGTCCTGGTGTAGCTTCAGATCCTACCAGTCCTCACATTGCAAGACCGAAGAATTTGCCACCGAAAATCGACCGCAAATACATGCTGGATGTCAAAGTCAAGGCTGGTGCGTTCTTCGACTTTGATGTTCCGGTTATTGGTGAACCACCACCAACCAAGGAATGGAACTTGAAGGGCAATATGGTCACTAATGATGACCGTATTAAGATTACCAACACGGATTACAACACGAAGGTGCGTTTCATGGACGCTAGACGTGCAGACTCGGGTACTTACACGTTGACAGTTAAGAATGTCAACGGTGTAGACAGCGCTACGTTGGAAGTTATCGTAATGGACGTTCCATCTCCACCAGAGGGTCCGCTTAAGATTGACAACGTCACACGACACGGCTGTACACTCAGCTGGAGAGTCCCAAGAGATGATGGAGGCGCTGAGATCCTTCACTATATGATCGAAAAAATGGACTCGGAAAGCATGCGCTGGGTACCTGCAGCTGAATCAGATATTTGCACTTACAAAGTTGATCATTTGATAGAAGGACATCAATACACGTTCCGTATTCGTGCTGTTAACAAGATTGGAGAGTCATTGCCTTTGACAGGGCTTGATGAAATCACTGCCAAGGATCCGTTCGGCAAACCCGACAAACCTGGCCAGCCGATTGCTACTGACTGGAACAAAGACTACGTTGATCTTGAATGGACTCCACCAAAAAAAGACGGTGGATCTCCAATTACTGGGTACATTATTGAGAAACGTCCGCGCTTTGGACAGTGGGAAAAAGCCTTGGAAGTTTCCGGTGGAAAGGATTGCACTGCTAAGGTGCCAGATCTAACTGAAGGTCAGGAATATGAGTTCCGCGTGATTGCAGTCAACCAAGGCGGACAAGGAGAGCCTTCAGAAGCCTCAGCGCCGGTAATTACCAAACCACGGTTCCAAGCTCCGACCTTCGACAAGATGTTGATGCGAGACCTGACGGTGCGAGCTGGCCAGAAGATCAGTTGGGACCTTCCCATCGAGGCGGCTCCTAAGCCCACTGCCTACTGGACTCTAAACGGCAAACCGATTGAACAAGATGTTCGCCATGAAATATTCACCACGTCGACCAACACAACCTTTGAAATTCCGTTCTCGGTACGATCTGACGCTGGTCGTTACACTTTGAATCTAGTTAATGACGTTGGAAAAATGTCAGCTAGTGCTCATGTCACGGTGCTGGATCGTCCTTCACCACCAGAGAAACCACTGGTCGTCAGTAACATTTGCAAGGACAGCTGTCATCTATCATGGCAGTTACCGCTCGACGACGGTGGAAGTCCAATTCTTCATTACATTGTCGAGAAGATGGACGTCTCACGAGGAACTTGGTCTGACGCAGGTATGGCAATGACTTTGAACCACGAAGTTTTCAGACTGACTCACCGAAAGGAGTACTACTTCCGTGTGAAAGCTGTTAATAACATCGGCGAGTCAGATCCTCTGGAAACAACCCGTAGTATTGTGGCTAAGAATGAGTTCGATGAGCCTGATGCACCTGGTAAGCCCAAGATTGTTGACTGGGACAAAGACCACGTTGACCTGACCTGGCCAGCTCCTGAAAACAACGGAGGATCGCCTATCACTGGATACATTGTTCAGAAGAAGGAGAAAGGCAGTCCCTATTGGATCAACGCTGTTCACGTACCTAGTGACAAAACTAGTGCGACTGCTCCGGACCTCACTGAAGGAATGGAGTACGAGTTCAGGGTAATTGCTGTTAATGCTGCCGGACAGTCAGAACCTTCGGAACCAAGCGACGCGGTAATTGCCAAGAGCCGTCATCTAGCACCTAAAATTCAAACTCCGTTGGATGACATTAGAATCAAAGCTGGATTGGTCTTCCATGTTGATATTCACTTCATTGGAGAACCTGCACCCGAAGTAACTTGGACCTTGAACAACAAAGCGCTTAGTACTAATGAAAAAACAACGATTACTTCAATTGGCTACCACACAATTGTGCATACTGTCAACGCTCAACGTGCTGATTCAGGTCGTTACCATCTTACATTGAAGAACGAAAGCGGTGTTGACGAGGGCAGCTTCAACCTGATTGTCCTCGACCGTCCAGGTCCACCTGAAGGCCCATTGGAGTACGAAGAAATCACCAGCCAGTCGGTTACTTTGTCTTGGAAGCCACCAAAAGATAATGGCGGTAGTGAAATTACTGGATACGTTATTGAGAAACGTGATTTAACTCACGGAGGCGGTTGGGTACCGGCTGTTAACCATGTTAGCCCTACTCAGACCCACGCAACGGTTCCAAGGTTGATGGAAGGCTCGAAGTACGAGTTCCGAGTCTCAGCAGAAAATTTGCAAGGTCGTTCAGATCCTCTGAAAACTGATAAAGCTATCGTCGCGAAGAATCAATTCGTTGTTCCTGGACAACCAGGTAAACCCGAATGCTTGGACTCTAGCAAAGATCATATTCACATCAAATGGACTCCGCCAATTAGCAACGGAGGATCCTCCATTCTTGGGTACGAGATTGAGAGACGTGATCGCGCTACTGGTCGCTGGATAAGAATCAACAAGGAACTGGTCAAAGGACCTGAGTATCTCGACGAACATGTTTCTGAAGGTCATCAGTATGAGTACCGTGTTTCTGCAGTAAACGCTGCGGGAGCCGGAAAACCAAGCGACGCTTCCAACATCTTTGCAGCTAGACCAATGAAAGAGAAGCCTAAACTTCACCTTGATGCTCTTCTGGGCCGCAAGATCCGCGTTCGTGCTGGCGAACCAATCCACGTAGATATTCCAATCTCCGGAGCACCAACTCCAAGAGTCTCTTGGCTCAAAGACGCTGGTCCATTGGTGGATAACTACCGAATTTCCACGCAAACTAAGAGTGAACACACTGTTTTACTCATTGAAAAGTCTACTCGCGAAGACGCTGGATTCTACTCCGTGGAAGCGACCAATGAATTTGGAAGCGACATGGCTGACATTCAGGTGATCGTCGTAGACAAGCCTGATCCGCCGAAAGGACCGCTTCTGTACTCTGGAACCAACCACGAGTCAGTGTCATTGTCCTGGAGTCCACCTGACGACAACGGTGGCGCTGAGATCACCAACTACATCGTCGAAATGTGCGACTTTGGAATGGACAACTGGCGCCAAGTGCCTGGCTTCTGTCCTACTTGCCACTTTACAGCCCGAGGATTGCAAGAAGGCCGTCGGTATATCTTCAGAGTACGTGCTGAGAATCTCTATGGAGTCTCAGAACCTCTGGACGGCAAGCCCGTGGTGGCTAAGAGTCCTTTCGATCCTCCAGGACCACCAAGTCAGCCAGAAATTCTTGGTTACACGCCCAACACTTGTACTCTCACCTGGAATCCACCAGACAACACTGGCGGTAAGCCTATTACTGGTTACTACGTAGAGAAACGCGAACGAGGCGGTGAATGGCTCAAGGTAAACAATTACGCGACACCCAATACAACATTCTCCGTTCAAGATCTTCATGAAGGTGGTCGCTATGAATTCCGTGTGATTGCTGTTAATGAAGCTGGACCAGGAGATCCTAGCAGAGCCACTGACCAAATTGTCGCTGGACACCAACGTCTCAAGCCCGACGCTCCTGAGCAACCCAACGCTGACCGAGTTACCAAAGATTCAGTCACTCTGTCATGGAGACCACCAAGAAACGACGGTGGTGCTAAGATTCGCGGTTACTACGTTCAATCCAAGAGGAAAGACGAATCTGATTGGTCAGATGTCAATGGAGCTCCGATCTCTGGACTCATCTACACTGTGCCCAAGTTGAGACTCGGAGACGAGTACCAGTTCCGTATAATTGCTATGAATGACGTTGGCAAGAGCGAGCCAAGTCGTCCAACGAACCCCATCACCATTGAAGAACAACCAAACAAACCGATCATGGACTTGGGTGGCGTCAGAGACATCACAGTCCGCGCTGGGGAAGATTTCAGCATCCACGTCCCGTATGTAGGCTTCCCAAGACCCATGGCTTCATGGTTTGCAAACGACGTCGTGCTGGATGAAACAGACAGAAGAGTTCATCAAAAACTTGAAGATGATTACGCCAGTATTGTCGTTAAGAACTCGCGACGCTCTGATGGAGGTCAGTACCGTCTTCAGCTAAGAAACTCTTCTGGATTCGATACTGCCACTGTCAATGTTAGAGTTCTTGACCGTCCAAGCCCACCGCAGAACCTCAGAGCTGACGAATTTGCAGGAGAAGCTCTTACATTGTACTGGAACCCGCCTAAGGACAACGGTGGAGCTGATATCACAAACTACGTGATTGAGAAACGTGAAAGATCGCAATCTTGGACCAAGATCAGTGGCTACGTCACCGCTCCATTTGTTCGTGTCCGTAATCTCAATATCGGGCAGGAGTACGAGTTCCGCGTGATGGCTGAAAACCAATACGGAACTTCTGATCCAGTAGAAACTAAAGAACCAATCAAAGCGCGCTATCCATTCGACCCTCCAAGCGCTCCAGGAGTACCTCAAGGTGTCGAGACAACAGAAGACAGCATCACCATCACGTGGTCGAGACCAAGAAGCGACGGAGGCTCACCGATCACCGGTTACATTGTCGAGAAGCGTATGATCAGCGAAGACAAGTGGATTAAAGCAACTCCAGCACGTATTCCTGACACTACTTACAAGGTAGGAGGATTGATTGAAAATCACGACTATGAATTCCGTGTCGCAGCTGTTAATGCTGCTGGACAAGGCCCATGGAGCATGAGTTCAGACGCTATTCGCGCAGCGGCACCACAATTTGCACCCAAGATCACTAGCGACCTGAGCATCCGCGACATGACAGTGATTGCTGGTGAACATTTCACCATAACTGTTCCGTTTAACGCTAACCCGAAACCCAGACCCAACTGGTCGATAAACGGAGAAGAAGTTATCCAAGATGACAGAATAAAGTTCGAGACAACAGAAGTAGCTTCGCAGTTTATCAACCGCAAGGCCAAGAGGAGCGATACGGGTTGTTACACTATTCAACTGGTGAATTCAATTGGCACAGACTCGGCTTCTTGCCGAGTTCTGGTCGTCGACAAACCGTCGCATCCTCTTGGACCACTCGATGTGTCTGACATTACTCCTGAAACTTGCACCTTGTCCTGGAAGGCGCCATTTGATGATGGTGGCTCACCAGTTACCAATTATGTTGTCGAGAAATTGGACCCTGGCGGTTACTGGGTAAAATTAAGCAGTTTCGTACGCAACACGCACTACGACGTAATGGGTCTTGAGCCCAACAAAAAGTTCAATTTCAGAGTGCGTGCTGAAAACCAGTACGGAATATCCGAGCCTCTGGTAGGCGACGAGCCAATAATGGCCAAATTCCAGTTCAACGTTCCTGAGCCACCTGGTCAACCAAGAGTCATCGACTGGGACACCGACAGCATCACCATTTCTTGGGACAAGCCAGTTTCAGATGGTGGATCAAGGATTCAAGGGTACAAAGTGGAGTATCGCGACCCTACAGACGGTAGCAGCTGGCGCATAGCCAACGACTACCTGGTGAAAGACACCCACTACATCTGCTACGGATTGGCTCGCGGTCAGGAGTATGAATTCCGCGTTCGCGCTCAAAACGCTGCTGGACTCAGCAAACCCAGTCCACCCTCGATACAATTCAAACTGCGTAGCAAATTCAACGTACCTTCGCCACCTGGTACTCCACAGGTCGTTAAGGTCGGCAAGAACTACGTAGACTTGAGATGGGAGGCTCCAACTTCTGACGGAGGTAGCCGAATCATTGGATACGTCATTGAAAAACGAGAAATCGGCTCGGCTATCTGGATGAAGTGCAACGAGTACAACGTGGTAGATCTTGATTACACCGTAATGCATTTGATTGAAAGAGGTGATTACGAGTTCCGAGTATTCGCAGTAAACGCTGCTGGAAGATCTGAGGCAAGCTCATGCACAACGCCCGTCAAAGTCTGCGAAGTTGAGGGTGGAGAAAAACCAGAGTTCACCAAGTCCCTGCCAGTCAGTCAAGGAGTTCCATTGGGCAAAACTTACGTCCTGGAATGCGAAGCTACCGGCAGACCAATGCCTACACCCAGATGGCTGCGCAACGGACGGGAAATCACAATGGGCGGACGATTCAGGTGCGAAAGCCGAGACGACGGTCTCTTCAGGCTTGTTATCTCAGAAGTTTGGGAAGCTGACAGCGGAGATTACGCTTGCCAGGCTTCTAATCCTCTGGGAATTGCCACGACAACGATGAGACTAAAGATTGGAACGCCACCGAAGATTGAGCGCATGCCAAGCGACCTTTACTTGCCGGAGAAGGACAACACCAAGATCAAAATCTTCTACAGCGGTGATCAACCCATGGACGTGGTCCTCAAGAAGGACGGCTCCAAGGTGGTCGAGTCGGCGCACATCAAGTACACCATCTTCGACGAGTACTTGATTATTTTCATCAAGGACATAAACCGCGAAGACGAAGGTCTCTACGAGCTGTCTATCAGCAATGATAGTGGCAGTGTAAGTGGATCCTTCAACGCTCGCGTTACTGGACCTCCTGGACCGCCTGTTGGACCACTGGAGGCCTCTGACATCGACAAGCACACGTGCACACTTGCTTGGCACCCACCCAAGTCAGACGGTGGTCTCAAAGTCACTCATTACGTTGTAGAACGTCGCGACGTCACTCAAGGACACTGGCTGACTATCTCCAGCTCTGTCAAGGACACCACCTTCATTGTCCAAGGCCTGACAGAAGGACACGAGTACATGTTCCGTGTGATGGCTGTCAATGACAACGGAATGGGCCCTGCTTTGGAAGGAAGCAATCCCATCAAGGCCAAAGCGCTCTTCGATCCGCCAGGACCTCCCGGAAAGCCCAAAGTTCTGGAGATTGGTGGAGACTTTGTTAACCTGTCTTGGAGCAAGCCTGAGAACGACGGAGGAGCAAGAGTCCAAGGCTACTGGATCGACAAACGCGAAGCAGGTACCATTGCCTGGCAACGCGTCAACATTCTTATATGCCCTACGACTCAGATAAACGTCAGCAACTTGATCGAGGGTCGTCAGTACGAGTTCCGCGTGTTTGCCCAAAACCAAGCGGGACTCAGTCCAGAGTCTACTGCTTCTACATCAGTGAAGATCGTCGATCCACAGGTATCCAAGCCTCCAGAGATAATACAGGGTCTGAAGAAAATAAACTGCGCTCAGAATTCAAACGCTACCTTCAAGTGTGTAATCACCGGCTCTCCTACGCCTCACATCACCTGGTACAAGGGAGCTAGGGAACTCCAGAATAGCAGCCGCTACCAGATATTCTCCGAGAACGATTGCCACACTCTGGTGATCCAGGATGTCTTTGGTGAAGATGCCGATGAGTATATCTGTCGTGCTTCCAACAAGGGAGGCCACAAATCAACCAAAGGTGAATTATTCATAATGACACCTCCAAAACTTAATGTTCCTCCGAGGTTCCGTGACACTGCCTTCTTTGACAAGGGCGTCAATGTCGTGATTAAGATTCCTTTCACTGGATTCCCCAAGCCCAAGATCCACTGGATCCGTGAAGGTGAAACTATTGAGTCTGGAGGTCACTACAACGTCGAACTTAAAGAACGACACGCGATCTTGACCATCAGAGACGGAAACCGCATTGATTCTGGGCCGTACAGAATTACAGCTGAAAATGAACTGGGACAAGACTCAGCTATCATTAAGATTCAAATTAGCGATCGTCCAGACCCACCACGCTTCCCAGTTATTGACAACATTGGTCACGATTCATTGGCACTTACTTGGAAGCCTCCACTGTGGGACGGTGGTAGCAACATCACTAACTACGTTGTTGAAAAACGGGAAGCTCCGATGACCAGCTGGATCAGATGTGGTATGACGCGATTCACCAGCTTCGCAGTTCAAGACTTGAGTCCTGGTCACCAGTATGACTTCCGTGTATGCGCTGAAAATGTTTACGGAAGATCTGACCCCAGTGAAGTCACGCCATTGATCACGACCAAGGGTGCGAAAAAGAAGGCGCCTGAAAAACGCGAAGTCCGATATGATGAAAGCGGCAAGAAAATTCGGGGAAGCAATGATGAAAAAGTTCGTGACTATGATCAGTTTGTCTTTGACATCTACAGCAAGTACGTGCCTCAACCTGTTGAAATCAAGACAATGTCTGTCTACGACAGATACGATATTCTTGAAGAAATCGGCACCGGAGCATTCGGAGTCGTTCATCGGTGTCGTGAACGCGCTACTGGAAATATATTCGCGGCTAAATTTATCCCCGTGTCGCACATCATGGAGAAGGAGTTGATCAGGAAGGAGATAGATATTATGAACCAGCTGCACCACCAGAAGTTGATAAACTTACACGATGCATTTGAAGATGACGATGAAATGATTTTGATATTTGAGTTCTTGTCCGGTGGAGAACTCTTCGAGCGAATCACTGCTGAAGGCTACATCATGTCGGAAGCTGAAGTTATTAATTACATGAGACAGATCTGCGAGGGTATTAAGCACATGCACGAGAAGAATATCATCCACTTAGATATCAAGCCGGAGAATATTATGTGCCAAATGAGAAACAGCACCAACGTCAAGCTGATTGACTTTGGCTTAGCTACTAAATTGGATCCTAATGAAGTGGTCAAGATCAGCACAGGAACTGCGGAATTCGCAGCGCCTGAAATAGTAGAGAGGGAACCTGTTGGGTTCTACACAGACATGTGGGCTTGCGGAGTCCTGGCTTACGTTCTGCTCAGTGGTCTTTCGCCTTTTGCTGGAGACAATGACATAGAGACGCTTAAGAATGTCAAGGCCTGCGACTGGGACTTTGACGAGGAGGCCTTCAGGCATATTTCTGACGAGGGCAAAGACTTTATCCGCAGACTGCTGATCAAGAACAAGGAAAAACGTATGACTGCTCATGAGTGTCTTGTACACCCGTGGTTGACCGGAGACCACAGCGATCTTACTGGCAGGATTGCTGGCAGCAAGTACATCAGGTTCCGGGATAGAATTAGGGCCAAGTACGAAGACTGGGAGAAATATGTTCTACCTATTGGACGACTTGCGGAATACTCCTCGCTTAGGAAATTACTTATTGAGAAATACAAGATTTATGACTCGTCTTTCGGTAAGTTTTTTATTTTTTATTTTTAGATTGATAACTTTGAATTGAGATAGTAACTAGGGGATTTTTTATTTAAGATCGAAGACAAGCAGCTCCAAGATTTGTTATCAAGCCACAAAGTGCGTTTACTTATGAAGGACAGAGTGTCAAATTCACGTGTCGTGTGATAGCTATTGCTACTCCAACTCTCACGTGGTTCCACAATAACCAGGAACTTAGACAGTCTGTTAAATTTATGAAGAGATACGTCGGTGATGATTACACCTTCATTATCAATAGATCCAAGTTGGAGGACAGAGGAGAGTATGTTATTCGGGCTGAAAATCACTATGGATACCGGGAAGAAGTTGTCTTCCTTAATGTCCAACGTAAGTTTTTATTTTTTTATTTAATTTATCCTAGAGATCAATTTTTTTTTAATCTCTTAATAATATAAATTAGACATGTTAAAATTTACTGAAAAAATTATTTTTTGGCTTCCTGAAAAATCCAAAAAAATTTTTAATTCAGATAGATTTTTATAAATGAATTTTTTTTTTTAATTTCGAAATTTTAGCGTCCTAATTAAATATTTTAATTAATTAATTAATTACAGCTCTTCCAAGAGAAATGCCACCATACAAGCCGGAAATCGCTCCAGTACGTAGACGCGAACCATTACCACAGTACTTCTGGCTTGAGACAACAGAATCGGCACCCAGCTTCACCTTCGAGCTCAGACCTCGTGTCATGCAGGAACGACAGTGCTGCAAACTGCTCTGTTGTCTCAGCGGTAAACCTCCTCCATCCGTCAGGTGGTTCAAAGATAGTCGCGAGTTGTCGAAACATGAGTACGCGATGTCTCATTCCGATGGTGTCGTCACTATGGAAATCATTGACTGCAGACCATCGGACAGTGGAAAGTACAAGTGTGTGGCCACTAACTGCCATGGAAGTGATGAAACTAGTTGTGTTGTCATCGTAGAAGGTATTAATTTTATTTTTTATTAACAAAAATATTTTATTTCTGATTAATTATTTAAATAATTTCATTTTAGGAATGGGTGAGACTGAAGAACAAGAAAAATTAGCTGATGATATTTTGCACTCAGCAGGTATTTTAATTTTTTACGATTATACTTTATTTAATTAATTATAAGTTGGTTAAATATATAATTATTTTTTTTTAGACCGTAAATTTATTGAGCAGCCAATAAAACCAGCACCGGCACAAATTGTTATCAAACAACAGTTTAGCAGCTACGCAAGTTCAAACAAAAACTCATCATTCTCCAGAGTATGATTTTTATTTATTTAAAATAAATTGATTAATTAAAAAAAAAAAAAAAGTGGCTATAATTTTTATTGTATCATTTCAGACTGACTCTTCGAGTTTGAAGAAATACGGCTCGAAATTAGACTCAACTGGAAGCCCGTCGAGGTCTAGAAATGCAACTAAAGAACTTTTATGTAAGATATTGAGAAATATTTATTTTATGACACTGAAATTTATTTTATTCAACAAAAAAATTAATTATTTTTCTAATTTGTCTTTAGTTATAAAATTAGAGTATTAATTTATTAAAATATTAATATAATTTATATTCGTTAAAATTTAATAGACCCATCAGATGATTCAATGCGACAACCAGAGTTTGTAACAAAACTGAAAGATCTTAAAGTAAACGACGGTGAACAATTGGAACTGAGTGTTAAAGTTGACGGTGATCCAGAGCCTCAAATCACGTGGACTAAGAACGGAAAGACTTTGAGATCGTCAGAAGTAGTAGACCTTAAATACAAGAACCGAGTAGCAACTCTCGTAATAAACGAAGTATTCCCAGAAGACGAGGGAGAATACACGTGTAAAGCTACGAACAGTATGGGTGCAGCAAGCACATCATGTAAATTAACTGTCAAACGTGAGCAACATATTTTTACTTAAATATTTATTTGTCGTTATTAAAATTTTCAAATTTAATTAAATATTTATTTTTTATAATTAGCAATGACAAATGCAAGTGGCAAAAAATCAGGCGGTGACAAACCACCGAAGATTGTCGACCATCTCAAGAGTGCCTACGTCAAAGACGGCGAAGCGGTGGTACTAAGCTGCCGAATAATTGGCGCTAAGAAATTCGACGTTGTCTGGCTCCACAATAACAAAGAAATAAAACCCAGCAAAGACTTCAACTACTCGAATGAAGCCAATATTTACAAACTTACCATAGCGGAAATTTTCCCCGAGGATTCAGGCACTTACACGTGCGAGGCATTCAACGACGCCGGTGAAAGCTTTTCTTCATGTACACTCAATGTTCTTGGTAATTTTTTTTTCCATATTTGATTTTAATTATTTTTATTTATTATTGGCTTCTGAGCTATTAAAATTATTAATTTCAGTTCCTAATGAGGAACCAAAGAGCCCAGTGTTCGCGACATTCCCAGAGTCGGCAACAGTAAACGAAGGTGAATCAGTAAACTTTGCCTGCCGGACTGAAACTGCACCACTCAAGGGTAATTATTTTATTATTGTTGGAAAATTTTATTACTATCAGTCTTGAAGCTTAATTTTATTAATGTAAAAATCTTGAAGCTTAAAAATAGACTGATAAAAAAATTAACGGGGTTGACTCCACTTGTAAATAATTACCAAAAATTTTTTGGACTCAAAACAATTTCTCAGTTTAATAATTTTTTTATCTTAATTCAATAACGTTTAATTAAATAAAAATTTTAAAAATATTTTTCAATAAATTAAACTTATAGTTTTTCAAATCATTACATGTGAATTTTTTTTTTTTTTTTTTTTTTTTTAATAATTTTTTAAATAATGAAAATTTTTTTAATTATTTTAAATTGCCTTTCTTAATAAGGAAGTCAAAGATTTTTTTTTTTTTTAATCAAATTAATTTTTTCAATTAGTTTACATATTATGTCGATTAAAATTAAAATTATAAATTATAACACTCATGTAATAATTATTTTTATTTACAGTAACATGGCTAAAAGATGGTAAACCAATCGATGAATCTAGTAGCAGATATCTATTTAGTTCAGACGGCGACAAATCCTTCGAAATACGTATTAAATCATGTACAGCTGGTGATATTGGTCAGTATGCCGCGCGAGCGATTGGCAAAAAAGGCGAAACAATATCAGCGTTTGCATTAAATGTCACTAATCCTCATGATCAGTGAGTGTCGCTGACACTTTTATTTATTTATTTTTTTTTCATCTCATTTAAACAAAAAATAAAATCAACGATAAATATAAAATAATAGACGCGATTAATTTTGATAAACATTAATTGATTTTACAAAAAAAAAAAAAAAAAAGAAATTACTAAAGAAACTGAAAAAAGTGAATGTATAATTAAATTAATTTACGTCATGTGCGTTAATCATTTAATTTCATGTATAAAATATTAAGATAATCATTTATTTATTTATTATTATTATTTACTATTATTATAATTATTATTACTTATTAATTATTACAAAAACAAAACGTTTTCTTTCTGTGTGTTTGTCATAATGCATTAATAATCGGATAGCAGATTCATTTTTGCACGCTAATTATTATTTATGCCAATTTGTTAATGCACGATTATCAAAAAAAAAAATTATTATTTATTATTATAATTATTGTAATTTATATTGTTAATACTTGAGATTAGTTACAGACTATAAATTATGAGTATTATTTACAAGACCAGCATCCTCAATAAAAATAACATCTTAAATCTTGTAAATATCATTCATAAATAAAAAAATATATATAAATTATCTCTCCCACAATTTTAAATTATCTGTAATTAATTTCAAGTTTTACGATATATTATTTTATTTATTTTTATTCGAATGTAATCATAATAACGAAATAAAACTATCGTGTTAATTTTGTTTTAAGACTGCTTCCGTTATAAATTAAAAAATTTATTGAAATAAAACGTACGAAATAAAATTCATGATTTATGAAAGATAAAAATATAAATATGACTTTTTATTATCACCTTATCCTCTTAATTTAATAAATTAAATTAAAGTGACGGCAAGATTGTTAGTAGTTATTGAATAATTTCAAATTGTAATAAAATAAAAACGTTTATTTATTTATTTACATTTGTTTAGAAATTTTTTTGTACAAAGTATCAGGATTGATAATATTAAAGCACCCAAGTTGGTAACTAAACAATAACGGAGTTATGTTATCAACTTGCTGATAAAAAATTTCAATAACTTTTAAATTTATGTCTTTCGTATTATCTTCTATAGCGCTTTTTTCAACGAAGATTTTATTGTCTTCACAACGAAAACTTACCAATATTGGTTTATTATAAATATGTCGGGAAAATTCCCATTTTTTTAAAAATAATTTTTCATGTTTGTTCGTAGCATTCGTTTGACAATTAAATCCCGATGGAGAATACTGTATCTTAATAATTTCATTATTGGAAAGTGAAGAATCTACTAAAAAACAATTAGATTTAATGAAATGAATCACAACATGTATGAATTAATTGAACAGTAAAATGTACTTACAAGATGGTTGATAAGAACTACAAAAACGATAAACTTCTGGTGAAACAGGATCACCAGTCAGCGCATAACAAGGATCTAAATCATTTGAAATCATCTTCCATTCATTCCCTTCCGGATTGAACAAGTAAAAATTTGTTGAATAGTAAATGATTCGCCCGCCCGATACACATGAGGGAGGCATTTCAGTGAATACTTCAGGAATTTTTTCACCTTCATGCCATTCATCTGAAAATTTATCAATTGCATTAATAGGTTCATCGCTTATTGATTTTTTTCAATTAATATTTTTAGTCAAGGATCAGTTGAGAATTCATCAAACATACTAGTATGAATATTCAGAATAGCTACTGATGAAAGTTTCAGTCTAAAATTTCCAACTCCGCCCATCAAATAAAGATTTTGGTCTAAAAATTCTGCGATCATGTGTCGCCGCGGAGTGCACAATCTGTAAATAAACACAATTTTTAATTATAGATAAATTTAATTAAGAACTAGTTGATTTTAAGTAACTTACTCAGTCACATAATACCAGGTACGTGAAATCAAACAATAACGCCAGATAGATTTAATGAATCGTCCAGTTCCTAGTCCTTTCTCACCACCAATTATATAAATACTGAATCCTTATAAGTATAAAAATACCTAAAATATTAATAAAAAAAAATTATAAGTCCACGTGAAACTTACTTCTCCCAACAATCTTACGACCCACAACTTCGTATCCGCCGTCTAAATAATTAAACATCGGCTTGAAGTCAACAAGTTCCACGAGCTCACGATCCTTCAGACAATAAACACAGTACAGTTTTTTCTCTGCGTCGTTTAATTTATAAGTAACAAGGCATTGTGAGTACTCTGACTTATTTGTTGTCTTAAAATCTGCAATCTTTAAATGTTAATGTTAATATTCTGTTTTAATCAATAGTAATGATAATTATAAATTCGGTAATTATTTACAAGTGAGGTTTACTCCACTTTGCCCTGTGTTTGGCAATAGAATTTATTTTTTTTTTATTTTTATCAAATTGATCAATTTTTTTAAATTGTTCATTTATATGTATTTTAAAAAAAGATAAAATTGTTCTTATTTTATACCTCAAGGACTAATTTCTGATCAGGATCAATAGAATCCTGATTCGTCTTCAAAAAGTCCAAAACCAATGATTCACGATAGTTTTTATTATCATTGATATTAGAATTTGTTACTAATTCAATGAATTTTTCTGTTGGCAGATTCATCAATTTTTTGTGAGGAAGTTCAGAAAATCTGTCTAGGCAAACTTCAAAGGCGACGTCTTTCAAAGTACACAAGCCGTGGTCTTGAGCGAATTTCCAGACATCAAGAGACCTGTCAGGATCAAGCCACCTTGTTGTTATTATTCGACTTAGTTGACAAGTTAATTGTTCGCTTATGAAAATTACGCTCGTCTCTAGTAACTCCAATAAACCGACGAAGTTATTAGCTACATTTTTCAAACTTTTTTCAAGCTGCGAATAAATTGTTGGATAATTTACTGGCTGTGCATTATGTGCATTCTCGATCCAATCGATGTAAGTCTGCAGGATAATTTAATATAATTAAAAAAATTAATTGATTAATTAAAATAAAATAATTACGAACCTTAAATATTTCAACGGAAATGTCATAGTTTATTTGGTGTTCCTTGAGATTGTGATCGGAAAAATTACCAGATAACAAAGAACTAAAGTAATTACTTAATTCAATGGCTTTGTTTTTGTTTACACTTGTTGTATAGTTGTGCATAACCAAATTAACAGTGACACGTGTATCTAATGATGCTTTTTCATTGTCCATGGCTTTTTAGGAATAATTATTGCACAATAAACACGTTTGTAAGTATATAATTATTTGACAGCTTAAAACTTATGAATTTTATTAAAAATTCAATTGTCAATTCAAATTTTTTGACTTACCTCCTTTGCGTGTAAACAAAAACTTGTCATTTTACTGAAAAAAGACGAAATCCACATCGCCATCTGTAGAAAGTTTTAATATCCTCTTCGGAATGATCCAAAAATTTGCTTGAATGATAAAAAAAAAAAAATTTATAATAAACTATATAATTTATATAAATTTGTAATTTTTTGTAACAAATCTTTTTATTAAATAAAATTAAAAAATCTTCAAGTGACAGCTAACTTGAATGTCATTCAACTTTTATTATCAAAATTAAGTTAGCAGACATCTAAACTTTTTTAGAATTTTTTTTATTAATAAAATTATTACAAAAAATTAAAAAAAAAAAATCCACTTGTAAAAAATTTGAAAAACTATATGAGCAATTTTTTAAAACTAGAATTTGAATTTGCGCGCGCAAACGCGCGCCTGAATATAGAGTTTGCATATATTTTCATGCTTATGATATATTCGACCAATCACATCACGAATAAATTATTCGAAGCAAATAACTTCTTAGACTGATGCTGCCCCCTATATGTCAGCACTATAATTTTTGAAGATTGATAAATTACCAACTGTCATTTTAAGAGGAAATTGCGGAGTTACTCACTTCACGTCAGTTTGAATTACTTTGTTATCGTTTTGCCGTAACTACATGCCACATATAGTTATACATACATAAATATACTTAAATAAGAATAATGCTGCGAAATTCTCATAAAAAAAATCATTTGATCATTAAACAAAGCTGCGTGATAGAATAATTAACAAAGAATTCAGTTGTGTTCATTATCAAAAAAACGATAAGCGAAGAAAGAACCTCAAAAACTCACCTGGCGTCAGACATTATTTCTTATCAAAACCAAATAATCTAACAACAATGTTATCTTGTTTTTTACATACTGTTAGATTAAAAAATGTACGTATATAATATAAATATTTATAATTTTATAAATAATGAAATAGAAATTCTAGGAAGTGACGCGTTATTTATGATAATGACAAAGTGTTGCAGAAATTTCAGTTAGTGATTCACACCAACATAAATAAATGTGATTTTTCGATTAATCAAGTGCATAAACAAGTCTTCATAAAAAAAATAATAATAATAATAATAATAATAATAATAATTATTATTATTATTATTATTATTATTATTAATGACATTAATTACTCCAAAACATGAATCATAAAACAATATCAGTGTCTTGTCTTCCTTATAATGAGACAAGTGAAAGTAATGAAGAAAAATCAATGCACACCATTAGAGAAGATAATAATGACTGTTCTCCATAAAAAGTGAATTAATAATATGTAATAAATAGTTATGTGAGTTATTGTAATTTAAAGTGAGAGTGTGGGTGGTATACGCGGGTACATAGCGCGCACCGGGTTGTGCGCAGGTCCCTGTAAAAAGTAAAGCCGAAGGCGCGATTTCTTCGGCTCTGCGGGGTTATACCGTTCGCGTCACTCAGTTTGTATTAAGTCCTACCTCTAATCAGTCGTGATCATAATCGTGTGTCTTCACCATAACGGCTTGGTAATTTAAAAACAAAAAAATAATTTTATCGGTAAATAAAATAATTTTTTTTTGTTAATAATCTTCTCGGGGTTCAATCCCTCCGGTATTTAATTGACAGTTGTACGTAATTAATCCGTCCGCGTAGTCGTGGTGATTTATTGAAATTAAACAAGAGTAATCTGTGGTGCAGGTGTTTATTAAAAAAAAATTTATTTTTATTTAATCTTCAAGTTTTTTTTTGTCTCCTCAGAGACTATTTGTTTTTATTTTTAAAAAAACATTTACAAAAATGTATTCTACGAGGATTGCTGCTTTTTTCGCTCTTCTTCTTGTTTGTCAAGGTAAGATTTTTTTATTTTTAATTTTATGGTACTTAAATTGAGAGACATTAGATCAATTTTAGAATTTATGAAAATTAAACCGACATCTGAAAATTTTTAGAATTTTTTTTTTATTGAAAAATTATAAAAAAAAAAATAAAATAAAAAATTTCACATGTAGAAAATTTTAAAAATTGCACTCATTATTTTTCAAATTTTCTACACGTAGATTTTTTTTTGTAACAAATTTTTAAATACAAAAAATTCTAAAATAAAGTCTGCTAACTTTATTTTCATAAAATTCCACCAATAAAAATTGCAAAAAACTCCAAAATAATTTTTTTTTTTTAATTTTCTATGACTAATTTATTTGTCAAAAAAAATTAAAAAATGGAGAAGTGTCTCTTACTTTCAGTGTCATGAAATCTTTAATAAGTTTAGAACAGAAAAATAAATTTGGGAACCTGAGCTCTGTATCGAATTATTTGAACTAGATATAAGAAGTTGCCAAGACATTTCCTGTCTCAACAGTAAATTTTTTTTTTTATTTCTGACAATATGTATGTATATCCGTTACTAAAAGATCAAAATATAAATATACAAGGGTCACCAGTTACCCTGACTTAGCTTAACTTGTCATATATACGTATCCGTACGTAGTATGAAGCGATAAAAATGGTAATCTTTGTTATCTTTATAGCCCATCGATTTCAATGTAAATACATGTACGTAGTGTACACAGTGTGTTATCCGGTTAAAAATATATATCACACACGATTTAATTCAATTTTCCACGATAATTGAATCGTTTATGACATAAGTAAGAGAGTTCGTGAATTTCATCGCGTACAGAACAAGTACATAATTAATAATTTTTATTTTATTTTTACTGTCGGGTTTTATGTTTTTTCATAAACGTCCAATGACCTTTTACTTAACTTAAAGTTACTTACATGAATTAATATTTATATTACTATGTAACATTATATTATGTTATGAACTGTAATTAACCATCGGAGAAAATCTCGTGTACGGATAATGGGCGGATAAAGTACTATCTTACTCCACGGTTAATCCTCTAATATATGGAGTGCTGGATTATAATTTTTTGTTGTTACTCTAATCTTTATTTAACATCAACTCGGTTGTACAAAATGGGCGGCGACAATCCTTTAGTCCATTATCCATGGGCTTCAAGTTCATCTAATTAATTAGCTTCATCTCAAGGGATCATAATTATCATAATTAAATTACCGTATCAATAATTTTTCTTCCTCAGAATTTAATCATCATCTTTTGCCGTTCTTTTTATTTTAGGGTTATTGAAATTCACTCTATTGAAGATTCTATATCATAAAATACAAAGATTATATTAAAATTTTTTTTTTTAAAGATATCTTTCAAGATCAAAGACACGCCGAAGTTCAAAATCCGATAAAATAAATACACTAAATTTTTTATTGCTATAAATAAATTTATATTTTCGGAGGATAGACCGAATAAATATTACCGGCGAATAAATTGTTTTACATATTTACAGGAAGCTTCCTAGATCTTAAAATAGCTATTTTGATATAGATATGGCTATAGATAGATTATATAAAATAAATTTTATGTTTTGCAGAATGTAGTATGATGCGAGTTTAAGTAATTTTTACTTTAAGTTCATTTTTATATCCATCTAAATTCCAAACTAAAAATTGATAGCTTCAGTTTACATCATTTAACATATATTTTCAATGCTTTGAAACAATTCTTCCTTGAAAATTGAAGGAAAATATTGAAAGGGTTTATTTTAGAATAGATTGTGAATAATACATCAGTTTTTTTTTTTTTTTTTTTCCATTTTAAATAGAAAAAATGAAGTTCATTTCACGCTAGTGTAACTTCAGTTAGCATAAATCTTCTGGTTGCTATGAAACTTTAAAAAAACTTGTATACTCCAAAATTACAATTTCTGAAATGTTTACTAGATAAATACTCGATAATATAGTCATTTTTAAATTCATTCAATTCCTTAGCATTTTTCGATGAAAGGTTTTATATTATTCTTCATTTAAATAAATCTTTTCTTTCTTTAGAGTAACAGTTGTAGAAAAAAAAAATAATTCAATTAAAAGTTGGTCTTTGAATGTAAATCAAAATTATTGAATTGATAATCATTTTAAATTAAATGGATACTTATTTATTAATTTATTACTTTTTTTTTAAATTGGAAAAAACTTTTCAACTGCCAGATGGTATCTTTCCAGGTTTATTATTATTATTATTATTATTATTATTATTATTATTATTATTATCCAAAAAAAAATTAAATATAATTGCAGTTAAATAAAATGATAAAAAAAAAAAACAAAGACAAAAAAGAGCGCATTAGTGTCTGGTTTAAAAGTAAGATCTTTTGAGAAAAAACGTGAATCTGAAGGAAGAGATCAGTAATGATAGTGATGGTCCGGTTGCACATTAGTGTAGTAGCAAGAAGAACACGCGCTGATCAACACACTGCACAGTGGTAATACGTATTGGCGGTGCGTACGATTGTAGTTAGTAGCTGGTCCGTGAATACTCTCATTATGGATGGTTAAGCCAAAGCTGAAGCTCAAGAGTTTCAGAATTGAGAATGTAAGCTGGTATTGGTTCTGGAGAAAATAAGTAAGAGTGTGTCAGTGAAAAAGACTACCGGTGAGGGAGTAGAGGAACCAGGTGAAGAGCAGAATAAGAAGAGTAGTGTTATGTATAGTATTGCCAGGTAGAATGAAAACCGCGTGCGCTTACGTTTGAGTCTCATCCACTCTGGCTCTGGACAGATGGCCGGTAGGAACAAACCAACCAGCCTTCACACAACTGCTCGCCGTTTAATTTGCTCTATACGTATACACGTTGGACGATTTCTTTCCCTGTGTTTGTTATACTTGTTCAGCTTGTATGTTCGAGAATTCCTGGCACGATTCTCTCGACCGTTTGCATTAAATCGTAAAGAACCTTTGCCGCACTCTTCTACTGTTATGTGTTATATTATATTATATATTACTATTATATATTATATATTATATATTATATTAATTATATTATATATTACTGCTGCTGCTACTTCCAACCTCGACGAACTTCCTCACGACAATTTTAAATGTGGGTGTTCCATTTTAAAATCCGTATAATAACCTCTTTTTTATATTTGACACGCATTTCACTTTTGCTACACATTTCTTATTTTTATTAATGTGCCGCAATTCATTGTATTCTTGGAAGGTTTTTTTCGAATCTTTAAAACTTTGATTTATGGCTTAAAATTCATATTTTTTTAAATGAATATCAATTTTTTATTAAGTTAACATCTTCAATAATAATTTTGATTTTAAGTTTAAATTTTGGTTCTAAATTTCAAAGAGCAAAAAAATTAAATTAAATTTTTAAAGATTTAATTTTTTACAAATTTACTTCATTTTTTTTTTTGTATCTTTAATTTTTTGATGAAAAATTTTCATAATTTGTACTATTATTATTATTATTATTATTATAATACATAAAAAATTTTTTATTTAGAATTTTTAAACTAAATTACAAATCTTTAATTCAGTTATCTGTACTTTTGTAATGTAAAAAAATTTTTCTTTCAAAACGTGTGAGGTAATTTTTCAACAAATAATTTAGTTGAATTCGGAGTAAAAACGTGACCAATTATACTAACTATATCTTCCTTTAATCTCCGAAATTTAAAATTACAGCCCGTCTATTCTTTCAACAAAAATTAGTATGTCTTTAAAATTTTTATTCTTAAAAAAAAATGAGTATAAAAAAATCGTAAGATCAATTAAAAGATCAACAAAAAAAAAAAACAAACTTGTTTTCTCAACCCTGAAGCCTAAAGAGAAATTTCACAGTTTAATTATTTTTTTTCCGGTAATTTACTGTATTTTTTCTCTGCGACACCTGTTGATACAAGTTGAATGAAGGCTTTACACCTTTGTATTACACCGGTGGGACTATATAATGTGTTTAAGTTAATATCTAAAGACAGGGGGATTTAAAATGGACTTTCATTTGGATCGAGGGAGTTTAAATACCAGTATTATCCTCAATACTTAAATCGTGATTCGATGAGGCGTGAACTACCGCTGAATAACATATTATTCTAGTAAAAAAATTTTTCGGGGGCTTTATTACTCGGTACACGAGGCATGTGCTGAATTATGGATTACACAGCGTTCGTCCAAACATGAACCGTCTATAACTCGATATTATATTCAGCATAACATCATATGGATATGAGTTTTATACACCTACAATTTGCCGGCTGGATGAACGGTGTGAATTACCATGAAAAGGAATCGAACGGATCGGTGGGTTAGCGGTTGACGGATGATGGACCATTGGTTGGTTTATTACTCCTCTTCACATCACTACAATAGCGTACATCAGCGTATCTTGTGTCTATAAAAGAAAGTATAATTATCATAGCCCCTAATAATAATTAAATAAAAAATACTCGTTGCTTTTTTTTCAAGAAAAAATTCTAAATTTAATAATAATAATAAAATTAATAATGATGAGCCTTACAATAACTTTGAAATCTTTAATATCACGCTCAATTGTCAATTAAAAATTTTGGTCGGTCATTGATCAACGATCTTGATTACTCGAATAAAGAAAAAAAAAAAAAAAAAGAAAATGTTATTTTACTCTCGTTTAATCATTATTCCGATGAAAAACCTTGCCTATCTAAATATATATTATTAGTTTAAAATTCTTGGCGTGTAGTCTCGGTCTTATCAATAATAGCGTAACAGGTATGAGCTGTACTATCGACGGTATAGTAAACTACAGTACCCCAGAAAGTAAAATAACAACAAGAACTAACAACGTGCCGCGCGCCAAAGTGGTTGCGTCATTTCTATCCGCGGGAAAAAAATAAGAAAAAAAAAACTATAAAACCCATACCCATACCATAAGTACCTAGTTAACAGCAGTAGTGTAATTAAGCAATTGAGCGTCGTTTATTGGTCTAGAGACTTAACACTACATTATCATTATTGTATTGTACACGTATATGTATATAATACTGGAATGTTATATTAGTGTTACCGTTAATGTATTTAAAAACCCGCATGAGAAAAACTTTCCGACACGCTTCAATATTCATTTCACCTTTCGTTTCATTTATTTATATTTATACTTTATGAATGTATACCTATTATTTTCTCTTTAGCTTTAGCTGAAAACACTTAGCAGTACAAACACATTTATGTTAAGAAGTTTATTTAATACATTTTATTTCCCAGGGGTAATTTATATCGGTGTAAAGGGAAAATATAAATTAAGTTAATATAAAATGTATGTATATTTGTCATTTTAGTAATTCGATATTTTTTTACAAAAAATTTATTAAAAGTTTCGAGTTTTTCTTTCATTTTTATTCACTTTATTCGGTTTGTTTGATGTACTAGTTTATCGTGAATCCGAGATAATCTTTACTGATTTATGTCTTTATTTTTATTGAAATTAAAACTTATTGAGTAATTCGCAATTTGAATAAATAGAAAATTGTGTAATGTGTAACTTTAGTTTGTTTTATTTTTTTTTTCATCATCATCTCAGGTCACTCGGTCATACTCTCGTTGTGTGTGTAGTAAGTCATAATAATAATAAAAACAGTCCATAGAATCGAGACATCGTACTTACGCTCAATGTGACTAATCTTGTCACTCGGGAAAATTAGTGCCAATTTGTTTAAACTTTAAATAATAAAAATAATTATTATTGTGATAATTACAAAGGTTATAATTAATGACTTTAATCTATACAGAATATTATCAGACAAATTTTAATTGCCGAGATATTAAAATTATGTAATGAGATGAAGCTTTTTTTTTTTTTTTTTTTTTTTTCTCCTCTTAAAAATCAGTCTTTGACAGATAGCTTTTTCAACAATTTCTCTGGTGTGCTCACATCAGTTGTAAGATTTAGATAGTATCCAGGATTACAAATTGTGAAACGAAACCGTCGTGCATTGTGTAACATGTAAACTTCCGGTTCGTTTTTATTCTTTATTATTTAAAAAAAAGCATAAATATAAATCTAGTTACCCTGACCCAAATTTTGCTTTTTTCTGTCACAATTTATGGTCATTTTTAAAATTGAATTAAATTTAATTTATTGACTCAGCTCCAATAACAATCCACCCACTGACCAGACGCCTCTATATTTATCATCACCATTATCCTATTTCCGAGGCGTATTTCTACTCAAGTCCATATAAATATTTAATAATAATAAAAAAAGAAACAATAAAATTGTCTATTAGCGTAATAAAATTAAAATATCTTTACATAGGTCATTTGTGTGCGTTGAATAGTAATTATTTGATTTTTTTATTTCTGGTAGCTATTGACATGGGCGACAGTTTATTGACGTTGAAATATGTCAGACACATGATTGACAATATTTTAGACATTTATTCACATTTTAATAATTAGATTGTGGTTACATGATCACTGTGTCATATTTTGCAATAGAATTATATAAAATTTATCGAAGATTCTGATCAAAAGTTAATCAAAACATTAGATTTTTATGTAATAGCAAAATGTTATTTATCAAAGTTTTTTTTTTATATTGTTTAATGTTGTTTTAAATATTTTTTTTTTAATGATTAATGAACTATTGAAATAAAATGCAACTTTTTGCAATAGCCGCTCTGGTATGTTAATGTTATCACTTTTTATGCAAAACGATAATGTTCATTTGAAATTAATAGTAGTTTTTTAAACACTGATAGAAGCATCAGCTTGACCTAAGAACGAAAAATCTTGAACCAAGTAAACTTTACTCTATATCTTCTTATTTGAATAATATTCTATATTTTATATATATTGAAGTTTCTCAAATAAAATTTAAGAAATGCAATAGAATTTATTGAATTACATAAATAAATTTCAAATCGAAAGTTTTACTTTAAATTTGAATTATTCAAAGAAAATTTATTTTCAATCTTTTGAATTTTAATTCTAAATTTGAGTTATTATTAAAATTAATTTACACTGAAAAAAAATTAACTTGATTTAAAAGAAAAATTCTTGAATCAAGTAAAATTTTCTTAAAAGAGTAAAATTTTTTTGCTTGAATGAAGTTAATTTTTTTTATTAGTAAAGTAAATTAATTATTGATTTTAATTCAATGAAAAAAAAATATTAGAACAGCTATTATAAAAAAAAAAATTCAACGTAGATAATTTTGAACGCTTAAAACTTTTAAAAATAATTATTAACTAAAAATAAAAAAGCAAGTCATGATATTTGTTCCTAAAAGTAAATTCTTAAACAACAACATTAAAATGCTAGCTAGATTCGTACTTCAACGACCATCATTAAGATGTAGAAACAATACTTACAGATGACCTTTACATCGGGATAAAAAGTAAAATAAACAACAATGTGTACAAACATAGAATGATTGGTGTTATAGACTAGTTGATCCGCGTTACGTGGCTCGAGCAACCGATAATTTTCCCGTGTTCTCACTATGCAATCTTTCTTGACTATGACGGGCAAATTGATAAATGCGGCACCGTTGTCGGCAATAAAACAAGCTTGTGAACAGGAAACTCGGAACATTTCATTGAACGACACAAATTCCGAAGCCATGAATATGAATAAATTAAAACTTTTAAATTTTCTTTACAAAAAACCTCGACTGGAGCTTCCTATTTTTTTTTAAATTTTAACTATTGTGCTGCACTGACTTGAGCAAGACACAATAATGAAAAGAATTACAACAATTCATTCACTTAAATTCTATAAGAGACTCTTCTTCATTGAAGACACTGACTCAAGAACCCTTTACGCTATTTATATTTTTCCCGTTTCTATTTGTATTCATTACTCCATTATTTAGTATGTTTGTACTTTAACATGTTACTAAGCATTGTGAGCACATTCTCGGGGGACAGAACAGAGAAAGGTCAGCTCAGGAGAGAATAGACTGCAGTAGATTGTTGTGTGTATTATTATTATTGTACATAAATTTGTATTTGTGTGCACGTAGTTTGTAATGCGTGAGTGTGTCAGTATTGAGTAAAGTCAAAACGACAAAGAGCGTAAATGGAGGAGGCTCAAAAACATATATATGAGTCAAGTCTGTGGGCACTTTATGTTGCCTCAGGCTAAAGTACAAAGCCTTTGCCTGTCAATGCCGCGGATTCATTCGACGTTTAACGACTTGCACCGAGAGTTTATGCGGCTAAAGGGCGAGCTAAGCGTATATAGTGTAATGGTAAACCGCACTCACACTCATGGAATATTAATAATATATATGTTCTTACTAATGCTGTTTATTGGACGGATTTTAATGTTAAGTGGATTTTATTTTATTTTTGTTCTTTATTTTTATTTGATTTTTAAGTGAATTACTTATTCATAATGTAACTCTTTTAGAAATAAATTATGTTTTATTGCTCCATTTAATTTCAAGTCAAAATATCATTATAATTAGGTTGATAAATAGCTGAGAAAAATTTAATTATGTTTATTTTTAGTGAGCGCCAAGGGAACACTTGTAGTATCGCTCAATGTCTGGTTCTTTTCAATAGATGTTTGATATCTGATAATTTATTGTTATCAAACTTGCGATAGATAAAAATTAATTTTTTTTTTTACAACTTCTAATTTTAATTGAAGTTTTATTTCGTAAATTTAAATGAAAAAAAATTTTATGCAATTGTGTATAAAAATTTGGAGTAAAATTTTGAATTTTCAAATCGTAAAAATTTGTTTTAAAATTAAAAAAAATGGAGCATAAAATTTTGGAGTAAAATATTTACATTTTTGATTCAATTTAAATCTTAAAGTCGTAACTCACATTACGATTGAAAACTAAAAATTATATCAGAACTTCTGAGAAAGGAAATAAAAAATCCATAAATCTTTGATTTATTAAAAAATGTTATTATTTAATAAAACAAAAAAAATTCTAAAGAGTTGATCCGTAAATAAAATAACCAAATAGAAAAATACATTCGGCTTTTATGGGCAAGGCTCAAATATCAAAAGATTAAAAATTATTACGGAGTCAGACTTATATATCGTGAGCGTTAACTCACATTTGATGACTTTTTTTTTGATATTTTTATACTCAAATAAAAATACTGGATTATTCAGCTTGTTAAAGAAACATTAACGTCAGTGCTTTAAAGTTTAAACTTTCTCATAATATTTATATAATTTTAAATAGTTCATTACTATTTAATAAATTTAAATTTATCGTCTTATTAAATGATAATGAAGAGAAATTATAAATAAGTTTAAATTTATTTAACTAAATTTCTCCGCATTTAAATGTTCTAATAAAAAATAATTGTTTTGTTTTTTTTCCCGGGTCTACTTAAATAGGACCGTAAAACTAAAACCGTCCGTCCAGATTTAATAACTGAGTCATAAACGCATTTTTTTCACATCAATTACGTGGTACACGATCACAAATGTCCCTGAAATAGTTTTAGGTCATAATCAATGTTATATTATATTTTATTTATTAATAGACAAATATAAATACTTAAAGATTATCAAGTCTAGTAAATAAAACAATCGTAGGCATTGATTGATGGATGAGTGATTAGTGATTAGCAATTATTTTTTTTTTTAAAAGCTCGAGATCAGAAAGCAAGACCCGCTCTGAACCGATCGATAAAAACGCAGTATCATTAATATTACAAATAAAAGTGCAACATACAACACATGATGCTAGAACTTATGAATCTTACATACGTTTCCGAGTAATATTTTCTTCCATTGAGAAATCACGATTTCACCTTTTTCACATTAGGATACATCTATTTTTCTCATATATAATCTAATCCCATATCTAAGGAAGGTATAACATATAAGATATTATATTATTACATATCACTGACCCATTCATTATTTATTAATTCGCTAAAATGATACTAAATAACCGGTAACGTAATTGGACAATTGTTTCATTGATTTAAATTAATGCTTCTATTCCAATCCCTTTCTTTTATTCGAATCGACTCGCATCGGCCGCCAATTTATATTCAAGCTAACCTTAAACTTAAACATCTTAAACTTACACTTAAAGAACACCTTTGAGAAAAAAAAATTCTTTAAAAGAGTAAAAGTATTTGTTCATCCACAAAGAAAATCTCGTGGATCGACAAAGGCTGCAAAAAGTTTACAATTCAGCTAAAGGTCGAATTATCCGAGTAAGATCTTTCGAGTAACAAGAGAGTTTATATTTTTTTTTTTTTTTAAATATTGTTCTTCTAAGACTTAAGACTTAAGCTGGTACACGTACAACTAACGACCAGTACACCCTTCATGTGTGTGTATGTTCTACTGAGAACTAAAAGCCCCGTTATTAGTAAAGCATGTTGTGTATAATAGAATAAAAGTAGAATAAAAATAAATATAGGAACTAAAAATCTTGTCTAAGGATATAATAGAGGATAAACTACTACACCTACACCTTGTTGCCATTGTGTTATGTGCTTATACCTTGTCAAGGTGTCGCATCTCTGACAAAGAGAAATCTCATGTGTTTTATTATTATTATTATTTTCATTATTCTGCTTTGAACTAGACTTTAATTAAACCGATAATCAATAAAATACTCGTCTAGATTTTTTTAAATAAAATCAAGTTTTATTTTGGAGTTGAATTGAATAAAAGGAAAGTTATAAATACCAAACATATTCAATAATAAAAACAATGGTACCGCCAAAAAAAAAAAAAAACCGAAAGCCTAAGGTCGAGTCACAGATGTTAAACCCCGCTGACGTCATTCTTTAAAACGCGAATCGGGGATTATTTATATTATTATAAAAAAATTTTTTAGGGGAGTAATTGTTTTACACTGAGGGTGGGATAATGACTACCATCAGAATAAATGTTTATTTATTTTGTTTTTGTCGTCACTTACTCACCCTCGTTACTCATATGTTCTATTTAAACTTTAAAACTTGAATTATAACTAACTCTTATTCTTTTGACATTGACGAGTGTCACACTATTACCAACAGAGCTTACCGCGAATTAGGTCGACGAACCATTGTCCTGGGCTATTACGAAACGCATCGGTTAACTTCCGCTTTAAATTGCATCCTGAGTTATAACTTACAACTTGTAATTATTATTATCATCATCGTCGCTTTTAATAATTGTAGTTATATTATATAGATGCATTTATTAACAATATACAATATACAATAAGCGATTAAAAAATAATTTTTGACGGACTAATGATCCGTCGAGTTGATACCACGGGTATATTTTTATCTCACGTCCGTTACACGTTCCAAGAAGTCTCACCCTTTTTTTTATTAAGGATGTCGATGCTGAGGCGAATGTGATTGTGATTGCCGGTTATTTTTAATCAATCTATGTGAGTGCAGTTAACAAGTAATTGATTCATCATATCTATCTATGACATATCCACTCCTGTTATTTATAATCCTTGAAAGTTTTTGATTAATGTGATAAATTTAAGTCTGTTATCATAAAACGAGGTCATAGGAATTTAATTGAAATTAAATTCGAGATAATTTAACGTTTCAAGTTTCTACTGTTCATAAGAGGAAAGCATTGGTTATTTCGAAATTTATATATTTGTCGTTATTTGATAGTTTGTTTTGATTTACGAAGAGGATAATAAATATTGGTTTATAAATATGGGGCAAGATAATACTGATAATTTCTTATCAAAACAATTCAAATCTTCAAATATTATAGAAACTTCTAATATTCTTCTTTTGTGTAGGATAAAATATTATTATAAAAGTTGAATTCAGTTCACAGAAAAAATTACAGATCAATAATTACAGCTCACAATGTTAAATTTGATAGTTAGGCTGCTCGAAAAAAAAAAATGAAAAAATTACAATTGAAAAAATTCAACTGCTAATTTTCCGTTTTGTTTGATTTTTTATTCTTCAAATTAATTAACAATTTTTCATATTATTTAATACTCATTTGTGAAGCGTTAGAAATGTTCTATCACTAAAAATTTTTTCTTTAATTATCTTTCAATCTTCATTACACTGAGAAGTATATGAAGTGAATCACATGCCAGCATGTAGACAATTAAACATTCTGACCCAGTTTTAAGTCAATTCATCGATAAATTAATATAAAAAATAAACTAACTCAAGAAGCTCATTCATCAATCATTGATCATGTGTACTAAAGATAGTAATTAAAATAAATTTAGCAATGCTATAAAATGACGGAAAATCGTTAATTACAGAATTTAATTATGACACTTTTTTATTCCTATTTTTTATGAGAATAATCAAGTTTTTTATATCAACCTCTCACTTTTAGCTGTTGAATAATTATCAGTTATGAAATGTTTGCTCAGATTTTCGATTTGTTCCATTAATATTTCCAGTAAAAAATTTTTTTTGTTAATAAATAATAATTATAAAAGTAGCAACAAACAATTTATTATCCGGGATCAAAGCACGTCAAATGTGAGTTTTATTTAGAAATAAAAAAAATAAATACTACGATTTTAAAAATAATAATTGTCAATTAAAATATGTGTTTAAAAACATCTGCGATTTCTGAATTCATGTGGGACGTGTGAGAGAGTTAATATTATATTACTTACAGCCCAAGTAAAACATTGAGTAAAGGATCTCATAATGCCAACAAGTCTAGATGAGAATTTTTCGTCACGATGATGTCACGAATGTGAAATAAAACAGTGATGACATCATTATTATATCCAATCCCAAAAATAAATACAGAGTATGTGTACAATAAAAAAAAAAAATAAATAAATAAAAAATAAAAAAAAAAGATTTTATTTTATTATTTATTTACGCTTCAGACAATTTAAACTAGATTTTTTTAACTCAATACATATAAATATATATAGCAATACAAGTATCAAGAAATAAATTGACGTGAATTTTCTATTGAAACTTTCTTCGCTAAACTAAACTTTAAAGTTTATATACAATTGATAATTTATATTTTTATTCCCGCGTGGCATGCTACACAGACATGTCGTTAACTTGTCATCAACATTTATAGAATTCTCATATATCATCACCATTTATGTTATGGGTTACATATATGTTTATTTTCCTTTTTATTTTATTTAATCATCGCTAATAGTCGCTTTTTACACATACAATTATAATATCAACTATTTGTTTTTCTTTTAATTTGGTCATCTATGTGATTAGAAGAAATTATAAGGTCAATTAGTGTCTGGAGAAACGATTTGTGTGAACAGAGAAACGATTGATGATATGACGATGCTTATTTTCAATTGATATTATTTAGTTTAGTTTTACTATTGGTTTCTTTCATTTTTCTTTTTTCTGGGCTTAGATATTGTATAATCATTTAATTATTCAATGATATGTTTCATTCTAAATGTTTTTCACATAATTCTTCATTCGTTTCACTGATCTATACATGTAACATTCCGTTTCAATTGAATTGAATTCGTTCTTTAATCACTTCTATTCGTATTGTTTAGAAATAAAAATATAATTGTTTCTCCAAGGAGATAAATAGTTCTTGAAGCAAAAACTCGTTAAAAACATTCAAAGACTTCCAATGAAAGATGTAATTAATAAATTATCGTATAATGGACGGAAATAAATATTTTTTCTCAAATTTATCACTACGATAACGTCACTATTGGATTTTAATAACTCTTATTACTATCAGCGTATAAATTTATTTAATTAACTACTATTAATATACTTGAACTCTACGGAAAATGTTTATATGCATATAATATATTCTTCTAAGACTTAGAACAGCCTCACAGAGTGTATTTATTTCTTCATACAAATATTTGAACAATGAGTCAATTATATAGCTCAAACATGTTTGAAAAAAGCTTTACGAGTGGCAAAAAATCCGGCTTTTTAAGTAGGATTAGCTCGAGGACTTTACATATGTGAGACAGATAAAGAAGACATTTGATAAATTTTTATCGTTTAATTTTTATTGTCCATTCAAGGCCTGCATAATGGTTATCGTGATAATTATAATAAATATTTATGCTAATATTCATCGGATATTTTTTTGATGGTTTATTATTTTTTTATTTATACTCAAAATTACAACTAACCAGTCATTTTGATTTAAGTTTTGTGCTCACTCTGGTGTTGACCACGACTTGACAAGCGTGACAATTCCAAAGAGACAAGAGTCAGTGAACTGTTTTAGGAGTTCATAAGTCATCCGATCGTAAGACGGCGAAAGTTCAAAATTTCACTTACTAATTATTTCATACAATAGAACCTCTATTTTCGGTAATATCTTTGAGAAAATAATTGATGCATATAAGGATTTTAATAAGGACGTTCATGCGTTACGATAGAGTTAAATGAGTACTGACTTTATGAAATTTATTAGTCTCGAGAAAAATTTTTAAGGATGTCAATAAATATTATAATTAAAAATTTTAATTAATGCTGACCTGTCGTATTATTTTAAATCATTACTAGCTGTTTTAAATAATCGATAAAAAATTTTGAATTTTCATGAAAAAACAATGATATGATTAAACTTATCAAAACTAAAAAATAAATGTAATTAATTTCCAAAAATTAAAATATTAACGAAGAACTTTAACACGTTGTATGACTGTTTATTATTATTCTACACTTTAGTCGCCAATTAAAAAAATTAGACAAGTTGTAAAATGATTATGCAAGTTCTACAATAACCCTTGTTCATATTTTCTTTCATACACTTCAGCAGCGCCTTGAAGATGTAATAGTAAACACGTTTGTTTAGCCGGTAACTGCCAGCTGTATTATATTTTATTTAAATAATATACGGCGTTTATTATTGTTGTTACCTCTACATTATAAATTAATCATAATTTAAAATAATAAAAATACCGTTGAGAAAAATAATTCAAAATAATAAATAAGAGATACTTTTTAAAAAAATTTACTCAAGCCTTCTTCAGTCTCAGCAGATGCTATGCAAATATAATTGTAAATTATAAAGTAATGTATTTATATTTATTATATTATTTTCTTTAAATTTCTTCAGAGTCATATTTATGTGAATTTTTATTATTATTATTTATAGATAAATTATACTTACGCACGGATTGCACTTACGAAATAGGAAATACAAGTTTTGCATAAGTTAGCATTGAATATTGGTCAAGAATCCACATTCCGTAGAAAAGATTTATGCTGATATTTAAACGGAGAATCAATATGGCAAATTTAAATATTAATAAACTTCACAGTTTTGTGAAACTAAGTATTCATAAATAAAGAGCCAGTGAAGATGATGATAATCGCGATGATGAAGAAAAAGATGATAATGGCCGCGAAGAGAATATAGAAGGGAGTTTTTAATTTTAATAAATTGATCAAACGGCAATATAATTGATATCTTGAGGCGTGATTTTGACGAAGGAGGTCTTCAACCCCATTCGCCACGAGATCTTTAAGAGAATCGGTTGGATCTTTCCTTGAGATAAGGTCAATTAGTTACCCGCATAAATAACTAAGGCGTGAAATCTTACATACTGTCATAGTCCGTGTGTCTTCTATATGATGCTATACAATGAACGATATTATGATAAGATACATCTATAGACTGTCTATGTACACGAAGTATGATGTAAATATCAATATGAAAATATTCCACACAACTGCATTTACCTATACATTAATAACTCTTAAAACTATGTATTACACATACATATGTCCAGTTACTAACAACACTCTTCTCTTATTCACTTTCATTCAAGAATTTCGTCCCTCATTCGCTCTTTTCCCCTTTAACTTCCTTGAGATCTCGACTCTAGAACAAATAAATAAATACACTCGTTCTACTTTCTCACGTTAACATATTTATATCGAATAAATTTATATCTTGTCATGGTAATTTATGGATTAAATAATTTCTCCGGTAGTGTAAACACATTTTCATTTTTTTTTTTTTTATATTTTTTTTTGGGATTATTACAACCAAAGGATTATGATAGAAGTTTTGAGCTCTTATTTCGAGTTAAATACAGGAGATATTAGAAAATTATTAGTTGTAAAAAATTTAATTCTCTAAAAAAATCATTTTTGTCAATTTCTGTATTTATTGTTCCTTAGAATTTTAATTTAAAGGGAAAAACTTGAAACATTAATTTAATTAATTTTTTATCAGATTATATATGATTCAAGCTTTGAGCTCAAATTTTAAATTTAAAAGAAACATTGATGTTATAAATTTTTTTTTCGGGTTATAATAGAAATTTTGAGCTCCAATTTTGAGTTAAATATTAAAGATATTAAAAAATTGTAAGATATATTTTTTTTGTATAAAATTGAAATTTCTATAAAGATGATCCTTGTCAATTTTTTGTAACGATAGTTGATTTAAAAAAAATTTCAAATTAAAAATTTTCAACGTTGGCGGAAAAATGCAAATTTCTTATCCACAAACTATAATTAAAATGTCGAGGCGGCGTTAAAATTTATTCAAATAATTGCATAATTTTCCAAGCACCCTAGATGATTAAAACCGTAAAAAAAATCAGCTCTTAATTATTTAATAAATTTAACGAGGATAAAAGCGAACAAGAGCGCTAGAGGAGAAATACTAATTATAAGACTAAAAGAGCTAGAAGCTGTGTAATTATTCTTCTTAACCCTGATGGCGAGGTGGTTGATAGTTCAAGGTCTTGTTCGTCTTTTGAAGGTAGCGAGACATATTTTGCATTTAAGCTGTTGCTCCAGCAGCGTTCGAGCGGCAACGCAGCTTCCACGACGTCTGGCGAGGTTGCCAAGCAAGAAGAAGTAAAGAGCAAAAAATAACCAAACGAAATAAAAAATAAAATACGAAACATGAAATAGGAGGCAGAGAAGTGAACGGATGAGTTTAAGTTAAAGCAGGATTGCTGGATGCTTTCTGGCTTCGTCAATAGTCGGAAGTTCCGGGATAAGAATCCTCGAGCATTCCACTTGAATTCTCTTCATTGATTTTTTTAACTTGCTTCTTATTTTATTTTATTAAATTTTCTTGTTGTTTTATTTCTTCACTGTTTATTCCGACGATTACGGGAATATACAGGACATTAGTCATCAGACTCAGTATGTCAATACATTAGGATAATAAGTCAATGCTGGTTTAGCTCTTTGGGCTCTGTTACGTAGTAACTCATGTTTATGCAGCGCTCTGTCTTATATTATATCTTTGAGTCAATAGTATTACACGAAACTGGTAACACATACTCACATACGTGAAAAAACAACTCGAAATAATGGAAAGTGAATCTACAAGTTTAGTTAGCGTGGGCTTGTCCCTGAGTAATTTTTATTTTAGTTTATTTTGTAATTATATTTTACATTCCGAGTCTTGTCTCATCAATGTTTGATTAACGAATATGTAAACAGGTGCCTTGGTACTTGTGTATTGTGTCGTAGGCGTCTTACTTTCTTACAATGACGGCAATCGCTTCTTCTTTTTTTTTTTCTTCGTCTCATTCTTATGCTCAGATTATTATAAATAAAACACCGTCAGCAAAGACGGCTGATATGATACTGAGAAGCAGAAGATCCGGACTAAAGAAGAAATTCTGGTTGCTTTGCAGTACTTATACTCAATTGGGTACGTCAAGGTTTTGCGGATTAAATCTTACTGAGTAAACAGTAAAGTACATACCTCGTTAAGCCGATCTTGAAATATAATACTGTTTGATAATTAATTATTAATCTGACTCGTGAAGTTCTAAGTATTTTTTATATCTTCTTACTTAACTCTGTTCTATAATGTTCGAGATTTCAAAGTTTTTGAAACTTTAATTGATAAAGTGGTGAAATTTCAAATTTATTCAAGTTAGAAAGTTTACTTTTGATTTAGATTTTTTAACTAAGAAAATTTCAATTATTAAATTTAATTATTCATAGATTTCACACAAAAAAAAAAAGGTTTATTTAGTCTTGGCTCAAGTAAAATTTTTATTGAAGCAAAAAAAAGTTTATTTTTCTCAAAATAATTATTATCTTGGGTCAAAAAAATTTTTTTTGCTCAAAAATTAATTTTTTTCTATGCATAGATAATTGACAAAAACTACTGTTGAATATGATAATTAAATCAGTGATGAGTCTAGTAATTGATCTGGTAAAAAAAATTTCACTCACTGAATTCAGAAAGTTATATTTAAGTTCTAACAACTTCTCATTAAAAAATTCCCAAAAATTCAATATAAATTTATAAATTTAAACAATGAACGAAAAAAAAACCCTGAGAATAAAAATTCAAAATTTGAATGAAACATTTTTCCATTAAAACCCTTAATCGTATGTTTTTGCTCGCGATAAGATCAGAATTTTTATTCGTGAATTGTGCGGTATAAAAACGTTCTCTGCGTATAAGGTGGACAAATTTTTATCAATTTCTTCTCTGGCTTCCGTCCACATCCTTAGCGGTGTCTTCATCTTCCAAGAACGTCTATAAATAAAGAGGCGTGGTTTTAGTCCACCGGCAACCGCAAGATCGTCTCCTACATACATACAAACATACATACATACATACCCAACATAATACATACATAAAATAGAGGCGAATGCTCTCATCTCAACTTCTATAGATGCTCTAGTGGCGTATACCAATAAACTACTGTACTAAAATTTCGTCTCAGCTACTGAAATGTTATGTAGTAGACTCAACTGTGGATGATGCTGTCAGTTCATGTGGTCTACGATATAAATTTAGCCTTTTTAAATTATTGCGTCAATTATTGTAGTCGATAATAGCTAATAGTTAATAAATAACCTAATTGCTTCCTGTTCTATATCAATTAATATCATATATATTTTTTATAATCGTTTTCGTTTATATACATGTAACAAAATTTTATTTTATATCATGTAAATTTTATTGCTATCTCGAGGTCATGTCAGAGATAATGAAATCGCTATTTTAAATTACAATTAGAAGCTTATTAACGCGAATAATATTGGAGCCGTCTAGACTCTTACAGACATTAAATTTAAGTATTTAAAAAAAAATTTAAACAACGTTTAACATTTTAAAGAGGACTTCTATTCTATGAGTCGAGATTTATCACTTGAGTAAAGATGCATTGTGTAAACTGTGGCCCTCAGTTGCCCTCAACTCTCTTTAAAATACCGGCACCTCGAATTCCAGCTCACATGTAAGATTATCAAAACATACAACGTCGTCCAAGATCTCCGTTCCTTGATATTAAATATAAAATATATCTCATCCCATATCTCAGCTCTTGGACTTTTATATATGAGCTATCTTTTTTTTTTTTTTTGCCGTTTAAAATTTTGTTCATTCCTTTTTAAGACCCTGACCTAGTTCGCGAATTTTTAAAGCATCTATTGTGCCGTTTTTTTTTTTTTTTTTTTTTTTTTTTTTTTACTAAAAATGTTAACATATTTATATTAATAAATTGATTGCAGGATAAATTGATTACAAGACTTGAAAGCTCTCGGTAATTAGTTGTAAGTGCTGGCAAAATGCGACCAGACAGTACAGTTCACTGTTTAACGAACACTGATCCTTTAATCGTGATAAACGAAAAGCACTTCCGCTCTATACTCGTATGTTTCAAAAGTTATGCATTGTATAGTCGTATGTATATGGACTTATACTTGTTACCAGTAAATACTATTTAGTTAAAGTTTAGTTAAGTTTACTTTATTTATTCCAATCGCATTTAAATCGACGATCTGAGGTCATTGGTCTCTGATTATCAGACTATTGTATAAACACTAAAATGTAATTCAGTCTGGTCAACACGCCGAATTATGCTAAGTAGGAGAATCTCTTAAATAGCTGGATTTTTTGTGAGGAATTTGCTTAATTCATTATTTTATTTATGAAAAATTTTTTAAATTTAATTAAACAAGTTTTAACTTTAAATTTAATTTTTGTCTAAATGAAGGACTATTTTTTTTGTGGATTTAATTGTATATAAAAAAGTTTCTTACAAATTTTGCATCTTGAATATTTGACTCAGAATCAATTTTTTTTTTAGATAGAAATTTTTGTAAAAATTAAATAATAAATAAAAATAAAAAATAGTAAATTGTCAAAACTTAGATGATCTAAAAAATTGAAAAAAAAAATCATCAAAGAATTTATCCTACTTTCACGAAATAGAGGTAACGTTATTCGAGCGCGTTCACAAATCGATTTCTTTGATACATAATCGACTTGACTACTGCAAGTGATTGTGAAAGAAAATTCTATATAATAAAATATTGTAATGTACGTTAATCTTGAAACATTAAAATTATTCAATCGTGATCTAGATTACTGTATAACCACGACACCATAAATAATTTTACATGCGCTTGCAGCGACAAATAATAAAAAATGAATAATTAATGGACACATGATAGCTCTTATAATCAATAGTTAGACTACTAATGTATCGATTTAATGAGTAATTTAGTGAGTAATCATGATGAGGGGAAAAAACTGTACTTTCATCTGATCACAGTAATTTTAAAAGTGACCATGAAGAAGATAATAAAAAATCGAGCTAGCGTATTAACCGTATGGTATGAGAATTTTATGGCTGTATACACAAGACTAGCGAGAATGTTTAATCTTTGATATATACTGCTCGACTTTTACTACATACTACTACATTGCATTTTACATTACACTTACACTTATACTTATGTATGTATAAGTATACTACACCGCTATCATGTATTATATTATGTAGTAAAGGCACTTGAGGTTTTTATAGCATCGAGGGAGAAGAGCCAACACCATACTGTGTACTATACCATGAATCTTGCATGTGTAAACCGAGAATCGCAGCAGCTTTCAGTTATAAAACGGAATAAGCCTGCGTTGTTGCCAAATTGTGGGAGTTTAGTTTTGTTAATTTTTTAACAAGTTATTTGTTACTTTATTTTAATTACTACAGAGAAAATCTTTAAACACATTATCAAAAAAAAAACTCTGAATATTTATACTGTAAAAATTCTCAAAACAGAAAAAATAATTTCAAACTGAAGGTTAATTTTTTTTGCTCATGAAAATTTTATTATATTTTTAAAAAAATTCAAGAAAAATTTTTACTTGACTCAAGTAATTTTTTTTAAGTAAGAATTTTTATAATCAATTTAAAATAATTATTTCTAGAAAATCTTGTGTCACTCTTTAAATATTTATTAAAAGATAATACCCACGAAAATGAATAAGTCAGCGAGAATATATATTTAATGACGAAGTGTTAATGTATAATGTAAATATCCGAGTGTTATAATTTAAATTACGAATTGTATTCATATGACCTAATTTTAAAATTTAACAGACAAAAATTATATGTCTATTCAAGAGCAAAGTTATTTACAAAATAAAAAAAAAAAAAAAAAGTAAATATGAATTTAAAAAAAAAAAGTATAGACCTTTTTTAATTCAGCGTATAATTTGGTCTCTATATAACCCAAGCTTTACAATATTTGAAATCTAATGTTTCGGGATTTTTATAGTTTGCCCCTAAGCACTGTAAAATTTTAAGTTTATCCACCTGAATGATCAGAGTTAAAAAAAAATTAAAGAAACATGTTTATTGCCCTTAAACATCGTAAAATGATCATCGAGATAAGACCAAACTTTTGCAGGCCCCACAATGCGATGGTCTACTCTCTTTAAGCTGGTTCTTTCAACTTTTTTTTTTTTTTTATTACAATTTTTCAATTTAAAAAGTTTGTAGAATCTTAATTGGAACTTTCATTTATAAAATTTAAAAACAAACAACAATATTATTTAATTAATTTTACAAATTATATTATGTCTTTGTAAACACGTGAATAATTAAATTTTATTCCAAAAACCAATTACGAATATTTAGTATAGAAAATCTCAAAAAATTCCAAGCGAGATTTCCCTTTGAAGTGTCGCATTCCACTCTAATCCGGATTGGACTGTATACCCTAAAATACTGCTGGGAATTCCAGTGCAACGTCTATCCTAAATTATATTTTAAGTAAAATGAATTTTGTATTAAATTTGAACTTTATTAATTAATCAAAATTATTTGAAATTCAATTCAATCGACAAAGATGAAATTTATTGATAAAATTCGAACAAAAATAACTGCTAGAATTTTTTAAAACTTAATTTGGATGAAAGTGTTCCTTAAGTAACTAGAACGTTATCGTTTCTCAATTATTTCCACTTTGATAAGTAAAATAAAACACAAAAATCGGACAAGTTAATAAATAATACCCATTGTCTCTTATCTCAACGCCGTAGAGAAGTAAAATTTCCCGACGTTGTGTCATCCGAAAGTTATCTTTACGATGGCTCCTTCTTAAAGTGCTTCTACTTTTTTCTCCACCGGTTGCAGAGCAGGGTTCTCAAGAAAAGGCATGCAGGAGATTTGAGTAGAGCTTCAACAACCCTCCATATAATATATAATACTATTCACTTAACTCGCTACATATCTACGTCTGCTTTTAACATTTTCCGTATTACTATGCTAGCGGCAGCATCTTTACATTCATAATCTGACGCTATCTTAAAATTCTAAACGTGTTTCCTTTGATTTAAAAAACGTTGAAAAATGAAAAAAAATCTCTGGAAATTTATGTGAACACAGAGGGACAAAGAAAAATTATTTCTTGATTATTAAAATTAAAAATTTAATATATTAATTTTTTAGCAAAAGAATATTAATATCTGTTTATCATATTGTGATAAATTGATAAAAAAAAAAATTAACTCTTCAATAGAAAAAATTTTTAACCCCGAAATTTTTTTTTAATCAAGCAGGATTTTTGTTTATTTAAGTAAATTTTACTTGATTCAAAATTTTTTCTCTTTAATCAAATTATTTTTTTTATCAGTGTAAGCAAACTTACAAATAGCTTTATTTAAATAAAATAAAAACTATTTTGATTAATTCGACCAATCGCTTAAGCAAGAAAAAATATTCTTGAGCATTATCAATAATATATGTTTCAGTGTCAAAAAAATTTTCTTAATGCAAGAATTTTTTTTTTCTCAGTGTTTAAATTACCTTCCGCTGCTGACAGTGTTTTTATTTACTCACGTGATATGTATATGGGCTGGGTATCATTTATGTACATTTACACCCAGATAGGAATGTGTGTGCAGAGATGGAAAGTGATTAACGAGGTATCAGGTTTTTACATAATTTAAAGTGTGAATATTTCATTAAATCTTATTTAATTTGAAAGAACAAGCTAGACTTTATTCAGAAGAAAGAGCTAAGCGTCAATTTTTCAGCTCAATCTTAAATATTTATCATCATCAATCCTTAAGTAGCTTAAAATTCATAAAACGAAAGCTTATTTGTTCTTTTAGCATTTCCACAAATTTTATTCATCACTCCAACCCATAATTTCAGGATTATTATTAAATAGCCTAACAAAGAGCCCCCAAAAATTCAAAGTTATTTTCAAGTAAATTCAACCGGTTCAGCCCACCAAAATATATAATAGTAGTCTTGATTCTTCAGTGTATTATCCTAACCGGTGAATCGTAAAAGTGGTGGTCGTGGTGTCGGCAGATTCTTCGATGGTATGGCTTACATGCCTCTACTATACTTCATGCACTATACTTGTTCTGGTGGATAGAAAGATCCGGCTTTGAATAAATTTGCATTCCGAATGCAAAACATTCTGGGTCGAAGACAGGCGCCATTGTCGTTTTATGGATAACCTTACAACCCGTTTCAGTTTCCACGGGTTTTATTTATTTCATTCGCGAGATAGCTCTTAAATTAAGGTAGTACTCTGGGTTATAGAATTACTGAGAAGAATTTAATGAAACTTGGCATACTATAGTACATTATCATAAGTTAATAAGCCAGTTGAATTTTTAAAAAGCTTTAAAGTACCAGAAAAAAAAAATTGATATGAAAAATTTTTTGTCATAGATTCTATGACATATTAATTACTTTGCAATTTTTTAATACGGATTCAAAGCATGTTATAGTGATAATTAATGAAGAAAACTATCAAAAATTTATCTCTGTCTCTTTTTTTTCAATGCAACTGAGAGAAAAAATTATTTTTAATCTGTTGAAATCAAAATTTTTTCGTAGGATTTTTTTTTTTTAAATCAAGTTTTTTTATACAGAAACAACAAATTTTTAATTGCTTTTTTTCTGCATGAAAAAAAACTAGATTAGAAAAAAAAACCCTAAAAAGAAAATGTAATTTCTTCAGCTAAAAAAAAAGTGTTTAAAATTTCCAACAATTTAAATTCTTGTAACAAGAGTGTTATTTTCTGCACTTGTGGTATCAGTGATACTACCTTAAATTAAATAACGTCTAATTACAAAGAATTAATGAACAGTTCTCTTTGAAAAATCTCTCAATTCTGATTCTCCATAGAGTCAATTAAAAAAGGAATGGAAGGACAAGGCTCTTAATCGAGGATCAAGTATTAAATTATATCGCAGCTTCTAGCCAGAGGGAAAATTCTTGACTTGAGTTCCCCTCGTGGTAATGAGACCGCCAGACATTACATCAATTGTCATCCGGCATGGCATTGCTTACATATATTACACTTACACGCAAGTCTACCTCCACATATATGTTCCCTGTCTTTTTATCAGACATCAGACCCAGACCACGTGCCACACCAATTGATTAATCCCACCTAGAACTTGGACATAATAGACATCTTTCTAAGCATCTATTTTTAAACATACAACCCAGCAACGTATCCTATTAATATTCAATTCTCCGCACACTTTTTCCGAATTCTAATAATTTTAAACACCTGTCAAGACCCTTGTTTGTTTTCCTTGTATCTCTCAGCGTCATATGTTGCCGGTCCGAAATCCTACCTACGTTTGTCTCCGTTTATGAACCTGGAATATATTCAAGCGTTTTCATTCTGTTTCTGTATTTGATGATGATATCATTGACGAGGATGTGGATGAGGATGAAGACAATTATTTAAATTTATTATCGCCGGTGTCCATGGCCTGTTAAAAAAATCACAGAACACTTTTTTATTCATCACGATTTTGGTGTCATAACATTTTATATATATATATATATATATATATATATATATATATATATATATATATATATATATATATATATATTATATTATATTATATTAATGCGATGTAATAAGACAATAAAGTTGAACAATGTGAGGACTTCCATAACGGGATATCAACGAATAGCTTTGTGAATAAATCACCGGTTATGTTTGCTCACATTAGTTAATCCTTTGAACAAACCTTTGTTTACTTTATAAATCTATGGATGTGTGTTGAGCTGAGAGTTGTTGAATTAATTAACCATTACCATGATTTATAATTAGTTTGGACAAAAATAAATAGTTTAAATTATTAAACTAATAATAATAATTATTATTATTATATTTAGACTGACGGCTAATTAGTTTTATTCAGATCGGAATGTTATTCTGAGAATGACCGAGGATGATAAAACATTAGTATGGTAAACAAGAGTCGCTTTTAAGCATTTGGAGTCGTTCATTTGTACTTGACATCATACCCTCGACCACAATCTCTTGCGTTGTCCCTTCTACTTCTCCAATGACTATAAACTACTATGAAAAGAGCAAGACCAAAACCAAGAGCAAGACAACTCTGATGCTTAACTATGTACCAACACACAGAAACTCACATATCACTATTATATGTGTCTGGTCTTTAGAATCAGCAGCTCACCCGAGAAGAATTATTGCCGACTTTATTCGTCCATGTTATCTCGTGCAAACTCATCTTCCTCATACCGCCCCTTTCTCGGCAATCTATCTCGCTTTCTCTTCAGGCTCGCTATTTCAGTATATTAATAAACTTTTTTTTTCCGATGACTCACAGAAGATCAAACAGAAAAGCGTATCGATTAATTATAAATAGGAATTTATCATTTATTAGCTCATAATGATGATGATCATCTTCATCATCAACCGAATCTTTATCTTCATTTGTGTTTAACTTGTATTTTTATTTATGATCTAAAGCTAATGGACTGGGTGGCTGTAGATCGACACATTAGTTCATTAGCAAATAAAATAAACTCGTCTGTATCTGGTGTCTCGTCTTCAATCATCTGTCATTTGAATTCGCTAGTGCGTGTGTAATAGCAAAGAATATAGCATGAGCAAGATGAAGATGAAGATGATATCTTAAGTCACCTACAATGCAAGCTGACTACCAACAAGCGAGTATCAACTGGCAACAACAGAAGAACTTACTGCAGAAAAACGATTTAAAGTATTATATCGTATCGAGTTTCTTACTCAGGACATTGAACTTGCCAAATAAATTCCATCGATTTATCGTTTGTTATACTTTTCAGCTAACTTGCTTTTATTTCTTCATTCATTAATTCCGAGCTTATCTACTCTGCTCTGCATTAGCGCTTCTTACTTAGCACTGTGTATTCTATTATATGCAATGTACATTAAATGGATATAAATATATTAATGTAAGCCGTTGTGGAATTTAATTTGCTTGGTATCCACCAGAAGAAGAAAAACCATCACAATAGAATAAAATATTCAGAATAGGGCGAGGCTGTCACGTTTTTTTTTTTTTTTTAATGGTTAAACTCGCTTATAACTCGGCTCACGCACTTTCCAACAATCATTGTAAGGTCTGCTGTCGTGGAATTGAGACCTAATGAAAAGTAACATACCACACATGTATAATAAACATATATGTATGCATTAGGGGTAGACTAACAAGTTAAATAATGTCTTTAAGAATAGCTGATGACTTTCTCATTCTGGGTCATGGAAAATTATGTCACGCTCATTCAAACCTGCTTTTTACTCTCGCGACAACAACCTTTGCGTGACTTAAATTATAACTAATGTATTATCACGGAAGTATTATTAAACACGAGGATTTAATTGTCTCTTCATTATTTACTTTTTAGAACAAACTGTTTTATTAAATATCAAAATCAACATTTTTTATTCACGCGGCCAATTAAACTGTTTTTTAATCCCATAAATTTTATTTAAACTTGAATTATTTCGTCAATATATACATTTAAAGATAAAATTAAAGATTGGTGGGTATGTCATGAACTCTTTAATGAAAATTGTATCTCGCGTGCCGACTGCTATGAGTTAATGTCTCGTTATATTAATAGAGTAAAAGAATGTCTCATTGTATCGTATGTGTATATGAATGTCGTTGGATATATAAATATACAAAAAAGTCCTGTGCTGTAGAATAATAAAAATGTACATGGGGAGAGATGAGTGAGTCGTTAGGTCGTTACATTAGCCTTCGTTGATTCCCCAAAGTCACACACATGCTGAATAATCACGAATTAATACCAGCTGCTTAGCTATCGTACAACTCAGCCCAAAATTTTATTTCTCTTTCCACTATTTATCATTCACGCCATTTAAATAAAACATATTTACAACCTCCTTAGTATTTACGAGCCTCGGTACTGAAAACACCTGGCTTATGAAAACTCTCCTTTGTTTTTTCATTATTATTATTATTATTATTATTATTATTATTATTATTATTAAATAGATTTTTTCAATTAAATTTTAATTAAATTATAAATTACTCTGAACTAATTCTGAGCTTGTTAATAATTATTAATAAATTATTGGAAAAGTTTAACATTTAATATTATATTAGATATATTTAATAATGTAAGTATGCATCACACATACGAGATATCACTTACAATATATACAGGTCGAATAAATTTCCATTTTACTTAGATAATCGTTGCTTTAACTTATCAGCAAGTTGCTTGTAAAGTTATATTTTTATTATGTCACCCAGCTGATAGTTAATATGCAGAAATTTTTTCGTATTAACATCAAACATGAATTACTGTTCTTATTAAATACTGTTTTTCCCCGATTACGACTGGTTTATTTTCGTTTCATTACACACAACATCAATTATCTTGTGGTATTTTTAATTACTTCAATGTATCATAAATATAAATAAATATATTAACATCTTGTGAGTAATTGCTATTAATATATTACAAGTATATTGTTAAGGCTGTGGATATATTTACATTATAGCCCTGTTTTAGTTTATCGGAGGTCGCGGTGCATGCTAAATACTTTCATTATGACCAATTGTTTTCTTTGAATAATTATTCCCTTGCATTCCTTGTATTTTATGTTTATGTTATCAAGTGTCGGTTTAGGCTGGAACACATCTTAAATCATTGCGGCCGGATTTTACTCATTGCTATGCACTGGAATAAAAAAAAAATTTGTTTTATTTTTAGGAAGGAAAAATTCGAAACCGTAATGAAGTTTATGATAAATTGCATTTTTTTTTAGCTGATTCATATTATTTTACTTATTTTTATTAATGATTATTCAACAATTTTTTTTATTCATTATTTATTTTTTTTATCTCATGACTCATGAAAAAGTTGGATTTTGCGGAAATTCAACACTTTTTATTAACATTTTATTATCGTCAATTTTTAAATAATAATAATATCGATTTTTCTGCAAGTGTTTTATCTAAAAATATATTTTGACGTAATTTTGCACAATTTAAAAAAACAAAAAATTTTAATAAATTGAAAAAAATTTATTTTGACGTTAAAAAAAATTTTTAACAAGATTTAAGACAATTTTTAACGTTATTATACACCACCAAAAACTAAAAAAAAAAATTTATTTATAATTAGTCAGGTTACAGAAACTTTTAGAGTGCATAAAAAAATTCCAAATTTCAAAAAAAAAATTATTAAATTGATTTTTCATGAAAAAAAATTTTTTATTATTATAAATGGAGAATTTTTTAACACTGAGTTGGACAATTATCTAATTAGAACATTTTTAGTCAAATTAACTGTCTTAAAAAAATTTAAGTCTACTTTTATAGTTAACCCATGTGTTAATAGTATTTAAAAATTCAAATGAATCATAAAATACTTCTTAAAAAAATTTTATCAAAGAAGCAACTAATTCTCTTCCCCTCCGATCATTTTTAAACCCTTCTATATTTAAAAACATTTCTAAGCAGAAAATAATTCCAGACTGAAAATATTTAATGTATATCAATAAGCATCGCTGAAGTAGCAAAAGCTCTATTTTGTATTTTAATAATAGACACATAAGGGGACCATCAGAAAAAGAGAATAAGAAAGTCCGCAAGTTGTGAGAAAGAGATGACGGAGAAAAATAACCAACAAAAGTTGAGAATGAGCATAAGAAGTTGAGAAGGCGAAGAAGTGAAATAGGGAGTGAGCCGATGGCACGCGGGTTTTCCTCGCCCTTCCATTCTCCTTTGCGGTAAATTCTATCGCCGTCTAATAATAACTGAGCCGGGTGCGTGGACGATAAAGTGGCCTTCTCCACGTCAAAACTTGTAGGAGGTTTGCATCCATACGCAACGGATTAACAGAGAATTTTATAATATTTCATCATCTATCGGCTATCGGCTAAAAAAAATTCCTGCCCCTCCTGGGAATAGTGAAAAATTTTGATAAAGAATAAATATTAAACAAAAGTGAAAGTAATGAAATCAATATCGTAAATTACTCATGACTGATGATGTTTCAATAAAATAATTTTTTCAACGTCAATGTCAGTTGATTGTGAGTAATTTGTCTCAGCTAGTGGAGAGAACAATAATCCATTCATGCATCCCCCATAGGCTTGATAACTATCGCCGAGTATTTCCGCTGGTAACATCAGGGAAACCTCTCTCCATTTATTTACACATATATATATATATATATATATATATATATATATATATATATATATATATATATATATATCTACAAACATCCTCATCCTCTATCTCATGAATTTACACAGTCACATCCACCCGTTCTAAGCATTTGAATATTTTTTATCCAAAGCAGAATAGTCCTTCTAGTCCTTGATAAAATAAAATCCTCCCATCTGAGGACTGAAAATAAAATCTTGGAAGGAGGATCGGTGGACCGTGGACCAGCCGAGATCTTAAGGAAGCGGTCGACGAACCCTGCAATGTCGGATAAAAGGCAAACTGGTACATGGTGCATGTACTAGTACGAGGAGAAGAAGAAGAAGAAGAAAGGATGGACGAATTGAATTTCTGCAAGAAGAAAGCAAGAAAGAACCACCAAACGTTCTACGTAAAGCTAAAGTCCCTTGGGCTGCATTTATTCGTGTACTTTCGTGCAGCACGCATCACATCTGCACATATCCTCATGCATTTTAGTGAAGACTCACATCACTATCCATTATATTACTGCGGTATGAATGTATTGTATGCATGTATAGATGAAAGGAAAAAAGTACTTGCAGATATTATGTAGATATATATATATATATATATATATATATATATATATATATATATATATATATATATATATATATATATTTATGTACTTGGACTTATGTAGCGGGTTGTAACATCGTAAAAGTGCCGCAGCATCGCCGCAGACCGGGAATACGTGATTCTTTTGTGTCCTCGGGAAAAGTGTTTGAACGTGTAAATTAAAATAAAAAAATATTAAAATATATGCAACTCCGCGTTATCTTCGCCTCGGCTTTGCCTCAGAACTCTCATACTTAATACAAAATACTAAATAAAACTTTACACTTGTATTATATTGCTAGAGGTTTTTAAATCCTGGTCTGAGTCATAGAGTTAAGCTTTATTTACAATTTGTGGCTCATAGGTGGTAAAATATTTTTTTGACTTTTGAGGTTTACGCTTTTTACAATTGTAATTTATAATGTGAGTCACTTTATGGACTTGGACCAAATATGCAGTATATATATGTATGCTAAAAAATTAACTGGATTTGAGAAAAAAATTTTTTAATCAAGTCAAAAATTATTGATCTAAACAGTTTATTTATTATTTTTACAATTATATTATACAGTAAAAAATTTTGCGTACAAAATACATTTTTTCACAGTAGTATAACAATATTGTTCTAGGTTCAAGTAAATTTTATTTTATTTAATTATATTTTCACTTGACTCAGAATTATGGAATTCTTCAAAATAATATTCTTGGTTCAAAAAATTTAATCTTGAATGAAATTAATTTTTTTATCAGTATAATATTTTCTTTCATTCATTTAATATAAAAAAATGTATGATTAATTTAATTTTTGGTTATCAAATAATATCAAAGTTCTGATTACAACAGTGAAATTGTACTAAAGTTTAGTCTGGTAATTAAATACTATGCAATGGAATTATTATATATGTACTGCGCTTTGAGCTTTGAGCTGAGTATATGCACATGGTATGTGAACCAGAGACACATTTACGGATAAGCGTTATGTAAATTAATATAAGTGTGTTGATTAAACAGCGCGGTGTGATGGATAACTGTTACGGAATAATTACTATATGTATCAGACATCACGGATCGCAGCGTGTGGTTCTGAAGTTTAGAGTGTTTTATTTTAAAAATTTTATTTATCTAATGGTTAAATTACAAGCTGGATTAAAAGCACTTGTACATTTTATTTCAATGATAGTTTTTGCTCGGACTGGTATGGAAACTGTTGCATAACCGGAAGCCAGAGTTGTACAGAGAGTCTAATGTATTCACTCGACATACACGACAGTTAGATCGTGCGCTGATCATCATCACTTTTTATTACAGATATCATACACATATATGTATGAGCTTGTACTTTTGCTATACTAGGGTAGAAATAAACTTAACACATTATAACTTGATCCTTTTGTCTTGGTCGCTTTCATAGAATCTTGAGATTAGCAATGTCAAGAAGATGTTATCGATTGTTACTCACGACTTCTTAAGAAGGGAATAGAAGATTATGGTAAATATTCAAAGCGACGTTTATCGCTTATCATTGAATTAATAATTAGAATAAATCAATTTTAATTAAAACTAGTTTCATTAAAAATACAAAAAATTTTATAAAAATAAATGTATTTTTAGAAGTTTAATTTTTTTTCGATTTTTGTACTAATTTTAATTATCTTAATTTAAAAAATATTAAAAAAAGTTTTAATTTTATTCGTAAAAGTGTTAGATATTCAAAGCAAAATTTTTTACTGTGTATAAAAAAATATAATTACGAAAATAAATATATTTTATATTTTCATAATTTATTTCTTATTTATTTTACACTGAAAAACAAATTAACTTTGTTTATTTGAGTAAATAAATTTTATTTAATTTCAGTAAATCAACAAAATTTAAGAGGAAAAATTTTGAATAAAAAAAATAATCTTAAAAAATTAAATTATTTTTAATGAAGTCAAAAATTTTTGAATAAAAAAATTTTATTTAATCCCAGAGTTTTTGTCTTGAATTAAGAAGTTTAATTTTTTTAATAAAACATTTATTTTTATAATAGCTTATAAATAATATATAAAAAAAATCGATCAAAAGTTGACTACTAAAAATATATATTTGATATAAATAATTTTTATATTAGAAGAATTGAAATCATTTATAGTTCAAATATTATAAATTTACCCAATGAACAAAATAACGAGGTGTAAATTATTCAAAAGCTGCAATCGACAACCAGTTCGGGTCAGCGAATTCAGGGATCCGGTGAATATTTGATGTGATAGAGAAAAAAAACCTTTATAATACCTGTATAATGATTTAGTGTTTTATTGTATGCAAAACGGAAGCTCGAAGCCTTTTCCCAATTATCCAGAACATTATTACTGATGCCTAACTCATAAACCCGAGAACAAACTAACAAACTGTGCTTGTAACTAGTTAGAAGCCAGTGTATGTCACAGAGGATAGCAGTAAAAGTATTACATTGACAAAAAAAAAGAGAATGAACAGAGAGATAAAAGGGATAGAGAGGAACATTAAATTAATGGCTGAGAATACTAGAAAAAATAGAGGCATAGAAATAACCGAGGGTATCCAAGGGAAACGAGGAAATGAGCATTAAGTCTGTCACGTTTTACTCTTGCCAGCAGACAATTGTCATGATAATGAAGCACGTGTGGCGCAATTACGGATCGGCAAGTTAGCAACCTTAAGTGGCAATAGTCTGACATCATCGGTGGTTGGTCACTTATAATATAATATAATATATGTACGTAATTATAATAACTGCATCATAATAACTGGTGACTGATGAACACCTATACCGTTCATTTTATTTGATCTGATGCATTAAATCTTACTTTAATCTTCCTCATTCGCCATTAACCATTAATAGAAATAAATATACATATTTATGAGCCTAATCAATCATCAACCATTTTTAGCTCGGTGATTTATTTGCCGGTCGTCTTTATTTATCACAGATTGTATTGAGTTAACTGATTAACACGGGCCGACTGCAACCTTCTATCCTATCCGGATTGAGCGAAACTTAAATTAAATACAAACACGAATACAAATACAAACACAAGAAACTCATCTATTCCATGCCAAAGCGACTGAATCTCGGGATTATAATAAATGTATGGCTAGAGTCCTTGTAATTTGATTAGGAATGTCACAAATATCCTCAGCATACCATGGCTTCAGACTACTGTTGGAACTAAAACTAAAAACTCTCTTAAAAAATCTGAACTAAGGCTTCTTTGAAGCAAAGGGTGTCTCACTCTTTAAAAAGTATCTTATTAAAAATTAAAAATGCTTTAATCGCAAGCTTAACTAAAAAGTAAAAATAGTTTTTAATAAGTTTAAAATTAAAATAAAGTGATGGAAAAATTCATTTTGGTATTATTTGTACATTTGGTCACTATTTTTATTTAAAATTATTTTTTATTCTTTAGTTAAGTTTGTTATTAAAAAATATTTTTTAGTTTGATAAATTATAAAGTATTTTTATAATTTTTTAGTTTAATTACAAACCAAAAGAGATTTTTTTTTTATATTGTATGTTTAAGCTATTAAATTAGTCATTTTTTTGGCTAATAATCCTGGTTAAGACAAATTATCAAAATATTGTATTAATGTCCATCGATACTTACATATATAAATTTTGAAACTAATTAGACGTCATAAAATTAATAAAAATTACGTCAAAAAATTTAGTTTTTACATATTTCACAGAATAATTGGAAAAAATGTAGAACTGTACTGTTAATTACTTAAAAAAAAAAAAAAAAAGTAACGGGTTTTTTTGATCCTGACATCTCCTATTGTCAGAACTTCAACACTTAATAAAAAAAAAAATGAAACCGAAAACTTGACTCTATGATGAATGCGTTCTAACTGTAACTGAAGGATGATACTTGAAGTCTATTTTGACGGATACTTTTTGAAATCTCGAAGCGCCTTGAAATCTCCAGCAAGCCCTAAATAGAAAATTTAACAAGTTATGTGCTCTTACAATCGATGAAAGCCACGCAATGCTCGAAAATGAAAAAGCGTTAATCAAATAAAATAAAAAAAAAAAAAAACATTTGTATTTGGATTGGGTTGTCTAATAATACAATCACAATGATAATGATAACGATGAAAAGTATTTATTGGTATTGCTAGCATGTGGCAAGTTGACACTTTAAATATACATATATTTTATTACCACACACTTCACTATATAAATGCTAATGAAGAGCCTTTTTCCAAGTTTTCATCGATGATTCTTATCGAAGGTATTCAAGATTACATTTTACATAAAACATTTTACATTTTACATTTTATATAAACCTTTATTTGACTCCACACATCAAACGTATTAATTCCATTATCGGCCACCCTAAAATCGTAATGTTCATCAATAGACCTCACTTTGATTCTGTCATCGTCTCTATCTGGATATCTAAAATATATTTAATATGTATGGATGTAAGAATGTACAGAGCCCCGATATTAGGAGTCTCGAGTGACTTGAAAAAATAATGATACGGGTTAGGTGGAAAAATATAATTTATGAAGAAGAGGATCGTAATGTATATAGTGACTCACCACTTGATAGTAATCCAAGCATGACGGAATACAAGAATAAGAAGTTGAGAGTGGAATACGCTGGAGAGTGCATCACTGATTGTTGTTGTATATTTAATGATCAAATCAATGGAGAGAGTGGAATACCAATGTATAATGTATAACGAGTGTTATACAGCCTTCAGGAATTCCATCTACACCATGTCATATCCCAGTACGACTATTTATTACAGTACCTTTACTCTCTACTCTGAACAATCTATATTATCTGAACAATCTAATTGTTAGTATTAATCATCGTCATTAGACAATACAATAATTGTTTTTTTTTTTATAATAATAATTATAGGGTTTTAATTATACAATTACAAGCTCATTAATAATCCGTAAATCCCGGTGACCTAAGAGGAAGGATGTAGTGGTCGTGTTTGCTGAGCATTACCTTTGCCAAAGAGCGTTAGCCAAATATGACGCATGTTCATACGAATTAACACGACACAAAGAAGGAATGCCGAAACGGCGGTTCACCCTCATCGATGTTTATCTTCTCGATTGCTGATGGGAGGAACGAGGCCCCTCGAGTGTCCTCCCCTCGGTTCCAAGAAGCCCAGTGTCCAAACAAGGGAAAGTATTAGATTCCCGCAGAATACAGTACGCTGTACAGTAGACGGGACGTGTGCGGGGTTAAATGGACGCGTGACGAGTTTGCGGGATGAACCCGTCGCAGTACTCAGGGTCATTGTTCTCCAGTCCAGCTTTAACTCATCCTCTCTATCTCCTGTCCTATGTTCTATCTTCTCTCTTCTATTCTCACATTATGTTATTTTGTGTTATATACTGCTCACAAAGTAACAACTATTCCCTATATAAGTGTACACATTTGTACTCTAGGATTACCACTATATTATTATTCTTTGTTTATTGGCTTTTAATAATTTTTTTTAAAACACCCTTGTAGATTTTACATACTTTATACAAAGTTCAAAATTTTTAAATTAAACTTATTATAATAACTTAAATTAATTTGACAAAAATTTTATTTTTAACTTGACATAAATTATCATTAAATAATTAAAAATATTAAAGTTTTTATTGTTAAAATTAATATTAATAATTTTGATTTTGTTAAAATATTGAATGGAAAAAAAATTTTTTAAATTATAATTTATCAAAAGAGAGCAAGCTAATGTTATGATGAAGTGTTAAATTTTTTGCTGTCAAAATTTCGATTGGAAATTAGTCACTTTTTTAAAAATAAAAAATAAAAATGATTGTTATCATTTTGTCAATTAAAATTTTTCAAAAATTAAATTAAAAAAATAATTTTTATTATTATAGTTGTTGTCAATATTATTATTATAACTATGTACTGTCTCATCATCCAGTAATGGCCGTGGTGGTAACCAACTGGCAATCTTAAAACTCGTATTATACACTTAAACTTACAACAAGCAGACATAATATCATCGTCTCTTACTTTACAAGTAAAGATAAAGAGTAAAGCTGACCTGACCAAGAACTAAGACCAACGAAGTAAAGCCGGTTCTAATTCCAACGGCACCGGCAACCGGCTGTATAAAGAATCATCAGCGATAAATCCAAGCGTGCTTTCCCGGTACGCAGTGTTGTAACATATACGGGGATTGGAAATGCAGTTTTGAGATCCAGTCTCAACCTCATCTCAGCTCAGCTTCACTAGAACATATATACATGTAGTTGATGCGAGACGCTGCCGTCTTTCCGAATAGCAAACTTTAAATATTTTGTTATAACTTACAACTATAGAAGAAAGAGAAGAAGAAGCCTTTGCTTGTACTTGCAAGAGAGAAGCTTTATTGTAACAATAAAATAAAATAAAAAAAAATGTTAAAAATAAGTGATAGAGCTGAAGAGAGAAGGTTGAATATGTTAACTGGAAACGGCACCTGTGAGCTCATGTCTATGATGTTTTTGCCACTTGGCAATTGTCCAACCACGATCTCAAACGTTTTCTTATTTCTTCTCTTTCTCTCTCTTCTGTCTTCTTTCTTCTGAGAGGATCAGTCCTATGCTCATCAGCGTTTATTTCTGACTTAACTTTGGAGGCTTTTGCTAAACCGACGACTCTGCGCCGTCGAATTGAGACAAACTGTCTGTACTGTTTGTTATTTAGGAAGTTCTGCAGAGCCAGATTGCATGCATTTTTTTTTTTTTTTTTTTTTTTTTTTTGGTTAATTCAATGCAATGAAACCAAGGAGAGACTTATCTAGATCTTCTGTATTATATGTGCAGCGTAAATTAAGAGAAAGAGTGTCGCTTACCACAAGTATACATATACAGCACAATACTTATCCTTATTACATTCGTGTGTACATGTACTTGGTGACCGAAGTAGAAGTCACCGTTGATTCGGTCAATGGCACTCCCCTTGATCATCATCTCTTGCTTGGTAACATTCTCATTAGATTGGAACGAGTCAGCGCACGCCTTTTATTTCGTTGGCGCACACGCCAACGCATGCAAACACTACATATTATACATGTGTGTCTTGATGTCTGATGTACTGAGTTCGTTGCTGAGGGATCGAGAGATAGGAACAAATACATCAGACACTGAACACAGATGGCAAAAGAGAAAGAGGAGAGTAATGAGAACAAACGAGCTGAGCTAGGGGACTGACCCCCATTTCCCCCGCGAGTAACTCCGAAGCTGGTGCCCGCTAGTACGCTGGTTATATTAGTTGCTGCACATAATACATATAATACATATGAAAGAGGCGCGGAATGAGAGTGCGAGTTGCTTGACAATAATAACCATTAATGCGTGAGAGAATGTACCCAGTGACGTCATTCATTTTGTATTCGTCATACATACATTTAGCTTTAACATATTCGATGGCATTGCTGGCTAACTAACTCCTGAAAGTTATATATTGAGTAATGATTATCATTTTTTATTTATGTACTTTGGTATGTGAATTGGGAACCACAAATCAATTGATATGTTCTAGGGTCGGCTGTTTTTTTTTTTTTTTTTTTATTGGTAATAAATTATTCTGACAGAGTCGTAAATATTTTTATATGGAAAATCAGGGACAGTTTTTGGGATCAGAACTGTCTTTATTTCCTCAGTTTTAAAAGTTTTTGGTGTTGTTTTAGAGAAAAGTCATTAAGGAAGTTTGGATTTGATTTTTACGACAGATTTCCGTTTATTTTCGGAGAAATTTTATTTATTTTAATCAGTCTTAGTCAATTAGTGATTGAGCAGCAAAGAAATGAGAATAAATTATTTGGAGGATATTTGTACACCGAAAAAAAAAAAAAAAAAAAAAAAAAAAAATTAAATTGAACAAAGAGAAAAATTTCTAAATCAAGAAAAATAAGAGTTTAAAAATTTTTCCACTCAAATTAAAACAATAAAGATGATTTGTGTGTTAAATACGCTCTAAAAATAATTTATTTTTACTTCGCTGTTCTACACTATTAATTATAATTATTAACATATATCATAAGAAGTTTACTTTAAAATTGTAGAAGTTTTAAAGAAATTGGAAATTCAAATGTTTCATTACCCTTGATATAAAATTTTAAGGCTAATATTTTTTAAATTAAAAGTATGATTAATAAGAAAATAATAGTATGTATTGATGTTTGAATAAAAAAATATTTTCCCTTACCCACAACTGCAAGAAACATTTTTTTTAAGATGGCGCGACTCTGACAATGCTGGTATTACTTTTGAATCAACAAAAAATGTAACATGTGCTTGTGTATGTTATCAAATATTTATTTTATTTACTCGAGCAGTAATAGAAATAAATTTTCTCTACTCTACATGTCCCACAGTTATGTATTGTATGTATTATATATAACCGAGGGATCACGATATATGACTTTTACAGCAAGCGGGTCCGATGAAGAGTGATGTAGAATGCATAACAAGTATAAGGGCGAGGAAGAAATGTAACCAAAAGATTGACGATCTTACTCTTGAGCTCGATCATCCATCGACCGTATAGTAGAACTGACTGGGTACGGTAATTGACTTGTCGACTACATGCTCTTGGTCTTGATCTTAGTCTTGTACTTGTAAAGATTGTCGGCTGCTTTTACTACACGTCACAAAACGACCTTCCCAACATGTCCAAGACCTTTTTCGGATGCTTCATAAAAATGATATGACTTTTATTCTTCTTTTAACGTCATTATTTATTGGGTGGAGTTGGATTGTTAAATTTATATCATGAACACCACTAAATTATTTAATTGACGCTTCTTCGTAATAAACTACCGCATCATGCGATAATTAAAGACGTGAATCATTGACAGGACAATAATAAGAAAAAATTTTTTTGATTTAATAATAATAATTATTTTTTTTTTTTATAATTAAAAATTTTAATTTTATTTTTTAAAATTATAAATTTTTTAAATTTAATTTAATTATAAAAATTAATTTATTATTTTAAAATTTGACCAAAAAAACTTTGATATTTTATCCTTGCTCTTTTCTGATGAATTACAATAAAGAAAAAAATTTTTTTTCATTCAATATTTTAACATAATCAAGATCAAAAATAAATTTGATGACATATATAAAAAAAAAAAAAATGGAGTAACTTCCGATTTAGTAAATTTTTAATATCCTTGAATAATTTAATTTTCGTTAAATATTTCAATATTTAATCCATTAAGCATAACAAAATTATTTAAATAAATGAATACAATTATTTGGCTACTTATTTCAGCACAAAAATAAAATAAAATAATGACAAAAATATCCTTTAATAAAATTTATGCCTTCAGTCAGTGAGTGACAAAGTATCGAGTCGTGGAAAACCTAGGCTGACATCGACGTCCCATTTAATTACGAATAACAAATAGAATTGGAACGTCAGCAAATAAATTCCAGCATATAGTTATAGTTTGAGTTGTAGTTATAAATATAAATCCATCATATGTAGCTAATATATTAGGGATAAACAGTAATAAATATGTAGACCTCGTATTTCCTAAACTAGAAGCTATTAATTTTTGATAATTAATACGTGACTATTGTTGTTAATAGTCGCTTTAAAATAATTTATATGTACAGCGATATAAACGCCTTAACAATGACGTGGAAATAAAAATAGTTATTATACATTTAGAAAGTATGTTTAGTTGCAGACACATGATCCTGACCGCGAGGACTTTTTTTGGCGATACCGTCACTCCAAAATGTTGGATTGCTGTATAAAATATTACCTACACGTATATGAACGAATAAGTGTACAGTAGTTATGTATTTTTATATGTGTATACAGAGTTACTACACGATCACATAGTAATAGGCGCCTAAATACAGCATGACATCACGACCGGCTCCGGTTAGGTACGACGTGGTAAGTTTTGAGCGTGTACCAAATTCAAAATAGATTTACGGTTAGCGCGAGTTACGCGACCCCGTTATTTCGGCCATTACAAATCGCGCTCACGACTTGCATCGCTAATATAAAATCATGAGTTCATTTACTTTTTAAAATAACAATTAAATATTGACTCTATAAATGTTTTAACTTTCATCATCACTGATATTGATATTGACATGGATATAAATATATATTTATATATAGATACATATTATTACTCTAGTTCGGGTTTAAATATACATTGTTTTATACACAATGGAAATTTATTGCAATGGGAGTATTTTTTTTTTTTTTTTTTTTTTTACCGATAACAAAGTTATACTCTTGTCTATTCTTTCTTTGCATTGTTCGAGCTTCGAGAGCAATTTATATGGGGTTACACGTATAAATATATACGTATATATATTTGTAGATGAACACGATCGACCGGTACGGCGAATAAAATGAAGACGGAGTCTCGAGGGTGTGCCACGGATGTGAAACAACTATATAACTATGAACGGCCATCCGTTCACCAATTTCTCAAATGTACTTTGAGTAATCGCTATCATGTTCTTTCTAAGATTTATTAGTGGTTAGATTTTTTTTTTTTTATTGTTTTTTAAATAGTTTTAGTTTTTTTGACTTTCAAAGAAACGAATGGAGCTTTTTGTCACTCTTTATAGATAGGGGAAGGCTACTGTACGTAAAAAAATTCACAAATTATTTTTCTTGGAGACAAATTTCAATTATCTGAATGATATTTTTAACTTTATATAGAATGCTTCTCGTAAATTTTTATTGCACTGGCAATAAAATAAAGAAGAAACAATAAATTCTATACCCTTTTGTAAAAAATATTTTTTTTTTACATTTTTATTTAGAAATTAAAATGATTTCATGGCGAAAAAAATTTTTTTTTGGATAGACTGATAAAAAAACTTGATTCAATTTATTTATTTATTTTTTTTTTTTTTTTTTTTTTTTTTTTTCATGAGAATAATAAATCAAATAAAATTACTTTATATAAATTGAATTTGATTGAAGCCCGATAGAGAGAAATTATAAAAATAAACCAACAATTTTTGTAAGCAGTAAAAAGAACGTAATACAAAAAATTAATAAATCATTTTTGAAAATAAAAAATTTTTTATAAAATAGAAAATTATTAAAAAATTAATTTCTTCCTGAAAATGAATCATTCGCAATTTACTTAATTAATTAATTTATTTATTTAAATTCTGTGAAATAAATTATCTTTCAATAAAAACAGCTTTAATTTTATATCAAATAAAATTATGCTTCAAAAATTTTAAATAAATTTTCCAACAAAATTTTGAATCACAAAAGAGGCAAAAAAACATTTTTTAATCATTAAAAACATATTTACTGAGTAAATTATATTTCAGCTTCCGCACCAGCGGATTAAATTGAATCAAAATTTATTTGCATTGCGGTTGAACAGCAGACCAATTAAAACCACTTAAAAAATTAATCATCCACCAATAAATATTTACAAAGGCATAAAAATAAATAACCTCAGAGCATAAATTAACCGGATGTTAAAAAGGAGGATCAAAGGGCCAAAAATAATGCTCGAATAAGTAATAACTGTGTGAAAATTAGTTATATTTAACGATCGCACCTGGGTAAATTTACGAGACAGTGGGCAAGTGTACGTATGAACAGAAGAATAAAGAAGCTCATACAGAATCGATAACCACACCTTCATACATATTTATGCTATGTATTATGTATTATGGATGTATAAACTCTCGGCTTTTTAACTCAATCATTCAATTTGAGCCTTGAGCTTTTTATGCACAATAGAGCTCACTATTTCATCCAAAGGATCATTCAGCCGACATTTTATATTTAACATATCCAAGTAATTTAACGTCCACGCAATCGTCAAACAAATAAACACCCTCCAGCAATTGCTTTAAATATTTATCTCTATAATTCTACTTATAATTTAGATTCGCAAAGTTAGCACACAGAAATATATATATAAAGGCTCCAGCCGCTTGTCTAGTCTGCTGTGACAGAATCAGGATAGATTTATATGTAGAGAAAATAATAATAAAAGGCGTGATACTGCGTAGGAGGGTTGGGTGTATGGAAACGCGTCAGACGGGGTCGCTACGCAATGGGGCATCCTGGCGCCTGTAATCTTGTACGAAAAGATATACTAGCATGTTCGTGTGTAGTAGCCCAGCTCGTTGTTAGACTCCTCCACATTTATGGCATACTCATGCACATGCACTACATGTCCTAGTCTACCAGTAAGTTGAGTAAAAGGAAAAATAGTTCCTGGCCAGAGGGTGGTGATACCCTGCTATTAACCCCGATTCTTCCTCAGTTCATCACTTAATCGCGTTACTCATTTCTTCTTTTTTTTTTTTCTCATTTCTTCCTTTTTTTTATTACCTGATAAATATTAAATAAAGCGAAGTAAAAGGAAAAATAAGACACTCGGGTACATTACCAGGATTAGTTTTTTTTTTTAACTTAAAGATATGTAGACATTTTTTTTATCTACACAGTAAATATTTTTTCGTCTAATTCAATTAAAAAAAAATTTTTTTAACTTCCCGCTAAGAAAATCAAAGGTCGTGGGAGACGGAGATATCTATAACAATCCATGCTCTATTGGGATAAAATTATGGTGATATTATATGAAGCTTGATTGAATTGATCGTAATGTAACCGGGCGATGTCTGCAGACTAAGACACACTTATTCACCACATACGACACTCATTGTCATTATTACTATTACTATCCTTAAATGACGAGTATTTACTCGACCTATTTATTTCTAACGAAGGCGTGGTTATCCACTTAGATCTGTGTTCTTTTAAAAATATATATATATATATATATATATATATATATATATATATATATATATATACATGTGAGATCTACTTTGGAGATGTATAAGTATGTCATGTCTTGAAGCTTGATGATGCGGCTGTTAACGGGCTATCGTCACGCGTGCTCTGCATGTCTTTAGTATTTTATCATCACTGCCTCACCCTTTGGATTAAGTGGACTAAGGGCTCGTGATATCTGAAACTAGGATAAATTGATGTATTGACATATGGCATTAACAATAATTGTCGGTTTTTATTCACATTTCTTTAGTGGTTTATAAATTTCTCTATTGTATTGTAAACAGATTTTTTTTTCATTTTTATTAATTATCTAGCATTAATTTTATTTAAATAGCTTTTTGGCTGTTTTATTGATTAAGAAATCATCATTATATTGAAGTATGAACCAATTAGAAAAAGAATGGAACTGATCAACAATTTTTGGACATATTTTTTCTTCTAATTCCCCAAAATTTTTAAAATTACAAATATTAAATTTCTTTTTCACATCAAAAGTTTTTTCCAATCAATTTTATCTTAAATTTCTCAAATTTTATCAATAAAAAATTTTTACTTAAAACAAAAATAATTCTAATAAATTTTTAGGATAAATTTTTTTCTTATAATTCATCAGAATTATTAAAATTATAAATTTTTAATTTCTTCTTGAAATAAAATTTTTTTTTCAACTAATTTTTTCAATTTTTAAAACAAAAATCATAATTTTAATTTTTCCAGCTTATGGAAGACCTGACCAGCAGCCAGACGCAGAAAATAATGAAGAAGAAGGTTACTTGGGTGACGAGACCGATTATGAAGAAGAATCAGAGGGAGACGCTGCTAATGATAACAATGAGGCACTCGCAGAACCCCCAGAAATAAAGACCAAACCCCAAATGATCGAAGTTAGACCGGGTAGCAACGTCGAATTGCCATGTTACATTGTTAACGGAGGTATGTATAAAAAAAAATCTACAATATATATATTTTTTATTCCTTTGTATGTTCTCGACTTTTTAGAATTAAAAAGAAAATAATACTAGCTACGGTTATGCCGAGTCAGGTAAAATTCTATGAGGGCGGTTTTATTATTTTGAGCGGCCGTCAATTTTGTAAAGAAGAAATTTAACGCTCCGAGATTCTTTTAAGATTTTTTTAGACTAGATTTTTAAAAAGACACTCTAGCTTTATTTTCTGTTAATAATTAAAAAGTATAATGTGATAATGATTATTTATTTATTTATTTATTTATTGACAGTAAATTTTTTTATTTAATAGATGACTATACGGTTGAATGGAAAAAAGGCAACGTCAGTTTGTTCTTCGGCGACTCCGATATGACTAAAGATATCACCTCGAAGATAGTCACGACTGCGAATCACAGTTTAATTATTTATAATGTGACGAAGAACGACTCCTCAGATTCTTACACGTGCTCCCTCTTAGGTGTAGACCAGCCGGTGGAGGTCACACATAAGGTCCATGTTGTCGACAGACCAAAGGATGATGACAAGCGGATCCGCGTTGTTCCTGGGAAGCGAGTCGAGGTCAATGAAAATGAGAGTGTTACTTTTGGTTGTGAAATTAAGGGATCACACAAGATTGTTTGGTCGCACAAGGTATGCAGGCTAATTATTTAAAAAAAAAATTCAACAAAAATATTTATAAATAAAAATAAAATTGTTTTTAATAATTTAAAATTATTAAACTGTGAAATTGAAGCTGAATTTACATAAAAAAATGTTATTATATTTTTTTTTTTATATTTGTACTCACTAACCATATCGTGAATTACTTTTTTATTATTTGAGTGTAAAAACAATTTTTTATCAATTTGTTCCACCAAAGTTAATTATATTCATGTATATTATATACAGCGGTCTCATTTTTTCTTCTCTCTATCCTGTTGAATAATTTATAGACAACCGTCAGAGCAGTTTCTATTTTAGATTTTTAATTTAAATTTTAATTCCAGGGATTATCGTTGCATAATGGTGAAGAAATAAACAAAAATGGCAAATATGTTACAATAATTAAAGCCAATAGACATCATGGAGGTCTTTATCAATGTCTTGCTGATGTACCGGAAGACCGTCCCCCTTACGAATCAATTGACGTAGTTGTCAAGTGTAAGGATTTTTACTCTCGATAATTGTTTACTCAACTTTATTTTTTTATTTTTTTATTTAACCAGACCAAAACTGCGTAATAAAATACCCGCAGACATAATACACGGACATAAAAAAATTTAGAGTGGTTTTAAAAACTAAAAAAAATTATTATTCTATTGATTATAATGATGATAATTAACTAATTGGGAAAAAAATGGAACTGATTAATAATTAATGTGTTTAAATAATCAATTCTGATTTTTTAGGACATATTTTTTCTTATATAGTTCCTTAAAATGTTTAATATTATAAATATTAAATTTCTTCTTTAAATTAAAATAAATTTTCAACCAATTTTGTCTGAAATGTTTTTAAATTTTGTCAATAAAAATTTTCTATTTTTTAAATAAAAATCTATCGTAATTTTTTGAGAAAATTAAATTTTTTTTCTCTTTAAATGAACGCGGATATTATATTATGATTCCATTAATTCAACCAAAAGTATGTATGTATTAATTTATATTTTATATTTTTATAGTCAAACCAGTAATAGAAACAGAGCATGACATCGTTCATACAGGAATAGGACAGATTTCTGAGTTGAAGTGTAAAATTCACGCCCACCCTCGCGCGAAGGTGACTTGGTCGAAAAATGGCAAGCCGGTGACCGGCAGAAAGGACAAGAAACTTCATTCTGAAGACAAGAATTCACGCGTACTGATAATTGAACAGACTGACAATAATGATTTCGGTTCCTACGTTTGTACTGCTTCAAATACGATGGGTGAAGCCAGCAAGGAAATTATTCTTACTGGTACTCCGGCTAAGCCCAAGTGGGTAGGAATGGACCGTTTGGACGACGAAAAAACAATTGTCTTCAAATGGAAGGTTAAGAGCTACTCACCCATCAAGGAGTACAAAGTAAGCAAATTTGTAACCTATTAAATGTATACTACTGTTATAAAGAAATTTAAAAGGCTTGCACGTCCTTTATTAGTTTTATTGTATTCTGAGAAATGGTATAATAAAATAGAGTTACTGTTGAAAATTAGCAGCTTGCACAGTTTGACTTTTTTTTTTTTTTTTTTTCAAAGTAAAATTATAAAAATTTTAAAAACTGAGTGCAATTTTTAAATATTTTATTATAGAAATTTATGAGATAAATTATTTGACTTCTGATAATTTTTTTAACTAATAAATTATCATTAAAAAAATTACACGCGCAAAATTTTGTAGAATTTATAAATACACAATAAGAACAAGATTACACTGGATATCATCCTAGATTATACTGAGTGAAAAAAAATTTCAGATAGTAGCTAGTATAATCTGGATTATAATGAGTATAATCCAGATATCACTGAGTATAATCTGGGATGATATCCAGTGTCATCTTGCTTTTTCCGTGTAAAAATTAAAAAAATTTTTTTTATTATTAATTTTTTCCTTAAAAAAAAAAAAAAAAAATTTTTTTTAATATTTTCTGGTTTTAATATTGTAAATTTATTTATTAAGAATTTTTTTTTTATCAAATATTATTATTGAAATAATAATTAATTTTCATACAATGAAATTGATGAAATCTTACCGGATATAGAAATACGGTATGTCCCGCATGATCAAAAGAACAGTGGCATATTTTTAACATACACCAACTGTAAACTAAAAATTTTCTTTGTGTAACTAGAACGAATTACCAGAAATTTTCTTTAAAAAAAATGTTATTTTTACTTATAACTTTCGAATAATGTTTTTTTAACGATTAACAGTGTCTCACATAAACTTTATCCTAAAAATGGTCTTGTTAGACAACAAAAATATGTGTAAAATATAAAATAATCGACAAAGAATATTAAAATCATATAGAATAAAAAAAGTCAGGCGTGAGAAGTATTTAAATGGTGCACATACGCATTTAAAACAAGAGTGATTAATGACAGAATATTTTTTCTCATTTAATGTGTTTTCTTCTTAGCTGGAGTATCGTCGCAAAGGCGATGCAGACTGGAAGTCAGTGAGTCCTAACGTGAAAGACGGAGAAGGAGATGAATTTATGGTCGATCATGCTCTGGAAGGTCTTCAGGCGGGCGTGACGTACGAGACGAAACTGCTGGCTAAGAATGAGTTGGGATGGTCGTCCAGCTCCGACACTCAGTCCTTCGACCTAGAATACATCATGGCTTCGCCGCAAAATCGTAAGTACTCAGTAATTACCGATAATATCGGAAACCGTTGAATAAATACACTTATAAAATAATTAACAGAGTATTTAATACAAAAATAAAAGTAAAATTTTATTATACAGCCTCAGAATCTAAGAATGCAGCATCGACGCAATCGCTTGCGGCACTCTCAGTATTCCTAGTCTTCTTGTCATACATTTCAACGAATATTTAATTAATTAATCGCTCCATACTACATAGGTAAGCAATATAAACATGATAAACGTCGTACTTATCATCGCTAAAGCATCTCTAGATGCAAGTAACATTTTGTTAATATATTAATATTCAATTATTCAAAATGGCGCTTAATTATATACACATACATGTATATCTTCTTAAGTATACATACGAATATAAGTACATATTTAAATATATATATTATTTGTGTAGATAATTCGCTGCAGCCAAAGCGTATACACACCAAGCAAACTTCATGGTGAATATAAGAACGAAAATTGCCTAGGGGAGTGCCACTAACAGCATTACTTACGTCGTTGACAGCCCATCGATATTAAAAATGAAAAGAAGGAGCCTTTATCATCATATATATAATAATAATAATAATAATAATAATAATAATAATAACGATAATAGTAAGAACAAGACAAAAAAAAAAAGTTTCTTTTTGAAAGAAACAAAAGAAAAAGAAAATGAAGAAATAAAACTTCCTTGCCTTTCACCTTTATCTTCCGTTATAATATGGAAGTGACGAAATCAGCGTGCCTCAATTTGCGACGATGACAATCAAGGTCGTTGCAAATACGATATATATCTATATATTCATTAAAATATCTTTATTGAAATGTACAAAACTATAGATTACTATTATTTCTTCAGTTAATTAATTAATTGAAGCTATTGATTTTATTATTTTTTACTATGGAATGTTGGCGATAGATAAGCTTCCAATAAATTTTTTATCGACGTGCCTTTTAAAGGTATAATTTATTAACTGATAAATACTATGCCGGAATTTTATTTGTAATCTAGGGTTTTATATTTCTATTTATTTTAAATATTTTTCTTTTTTTTTTTTTTATTATTATTATTGTACGTGTAAATTATTATTTTTTATGGCTTTTTTTTAAATTCAAAGATTAAATTTTTATTTGAATTTAAATATTTTAAATAAAAAATTTCATTGTAGTATTTTTAAATATTTAACGTGTAAAATCTCTATAAGGTCTCTCCTAGGCGTGCCATTATGTGTTAGAGAATATATAATTAAAGAAAGCATTTTTTTTTTTTTTTAATTCACGTAAGAATATTATTTTAAGAAGATATATATACTTTAAAATATATTTATATAAATACATATATATATATATATATATATATATATATATATATATATATATATATATATATATATATATATATATATATATATATATATATATATATATTATAAATATTACCTGTATAACATAGTATTCGTTGTACATGAGTAAGTCAAGAGATACATTATCATTATTATTATTATAATTTATTTTTGTATGCTTAAGAAAATCATGAAAAAAAAATGTTAATGTGAAATCAAATCGGTTTTACTAAAAAAAAAAAAAAAGTGCCATCATGCGGGTCATATTTTTTTTTATTGTTTTTTTAACCACCCGCACAAGCACTTTAATAAATGTCCAGCGGTTATAAATTGAAAATAATTGCTTCCAATATTTTGTATTACTTTTTTTTTATTAGATAAAAAATTTATCTTTAAAAAAAAAAACGCGATACAAAACAAATCAATTATTTTTTTTTTGTTACCATTTGTCCATAAAAAATATTTATAAAAATTTTATTGAGAAAAATTTTAAATCAACAGAAATTCTTAATTATGTCTATTAAATAGACAAATCCATTTTTATTAATTATAATTATTATTATTATAAAATCAATTGAAATAGCTTTCGCACCACTACCTAAGATCTGTAAAAATAAAATGTAAAATGAGTGTTTAAATGTCTCGTGTGTATGTGAATGTAATAAGTAATGATTAATTGTTTTTTTTTAATCAATTAATTATTGTAGTTATTACTAGAATGAAGTTTTAGAAGGCGTTGTACAGAATCGTTGTTTACGCAATTATTATAATCTAATTGGTAGATTAAAAAAATAAGACGGTGCAATTTTTTAAGTATATTTTGAAAAAAAAAAAATTTTTTTTTTAGACGCTAATTTATTTTGTACTTGTGTTTCAATAGTTTAATAATTAATTATCTAATTATTAATTCTAAATCCATAAAATATAAAATAAAATAAGCTCTGATTTTATATATTATTGCACCGTATCGTAATGTAGCTAATTAATTGTAAGCAGTTTGTTTTAAATATTTTAAATATTAATTAAAGTAAATTATAAGGTACTTATTACGTGTAAAAAATAAATAAAAATAAAATGCTTAAGTTTATTCATCTAGACTTTGAATGTAATTATAAATTTAATGCTTAAAACCATGTGCTGTCTTATTTTTTAACCAGACCTATATATGTACAGCTATCACTGTTGCCTTTAATTAAACGTATTAAATGTATAAAATAATTATAAAAATAATCAGTAACAGTAAAATAATAATTAATTAACACAATAAATACAGTTATTTGATTTTGTTTGAAAAAATTTATTGTGGGTTCAGAGTGACGTCGATAGTATCAGGCGTCGCGACATTTATTAAATTTAATGGAGTAATAGTCAATTTCTTATTTGTCATTGCTTTATCGTTAGAGGTTCTACGATCTTCTTCAACTTCTTTACGAAAGAATTTACACGACACAATATACCAACACGCTTGTATAGCACTATTAATTAAACCACTCGTAACATAAATTCCACCGACAGTTGCACATAGTTTAACTAAAAATTGTATCAATGAATCACGGTTCTGTGTTACTTTAACTCTAAGAGCACTTGTGTCGTATTTAAAAAATATTCCTGGCACCCCGTGCGATCCTTGGGCATGATTTATTGGTCTTGAATAATCTTTAACACTGTACTGATAAGTTTTTGTTGTCTTCATTAGTGTATAAATGTCTGTTGGCACAACTTCAATAAAGTATTGATACAGCATCATATCTGTTGAATAATTAAAAAAATCAATTATTGATAATAGATAATTAAAAATTGATAGATAATAATTAAAAATTTATTAGATTGGAAGTTACTCAATCTTTCATATTTAATATCCAGTTAATTTTTAATTTGACATGAATTATCATTAAATATTTAATAAGCAAAATTGTAATATTAATCTTAATTTTGTTTAAATATTTTATAAAAAAAATTTTTTTTTTTTTTTTATTATAATTTATCAGAAGAGAGCAAAATTTCAATTAGAAATTGGTGATTTTTTTTTAATATCAAAAATTAAATGACACTAATTAAAATAATCATAAATTATCATTATTATTATTATTTTTTTTAACATTTTAAAAATAATAATAAAAGTGTATAATTAGAAAAATATCTTACTGTCAGAAGCTATTTTCTCATCACCATCCAGCGGCTGAACAATTCCAGGACTTTCTTCGCCGAATGAAAATTTATTTATACGGTGAGTGAAATTGTAATCACGACTGGTCATAAATGCAAAAATATGTATATGACCCCGTGGAAGAGATAATGATTTCCCAGCAGTTATATGGAAATTACCGGCAACTTTATTTAGATTTATATTGCCGTAGAGTCGGCAAGCGTCTGGACGGTGATCTGGTATAACTGTTCTAAAATTAAAATAGGTAAATCGATGATTATAAAATTTTTATTTTTCATATTTCTTCTTTATGAAAAAAAATACAATTATCCTGACTGATAAAATATTTAATCAAAAAGTACCTTTTGGGCATTTCACCCATAAACGCAACTTGATTAGATCTCCAGAGTAATTCATGTATTGCATGATACTCTTCTCTCAGGTACGAATTCATATGTTTCAAGGCATCAAAATGGGACCTTTGATCCGGTGATAACTCCCACCAGGTTTCTTCTTCATTGAGCGGTTCAAATCCGAGTAAATTTTGATTCGTCGAATCTAATATATCCGCTCCAATTAAGCTGCAAGGCATCGCTACTGTCATGTCAATATTTATCTTCAGCTTATCGTCGACGTCTATGTCAGGTTCAAATTTAAAATGCAGCCGAGCGTTTAAGAAATAACGGGTCTCAGATATCACCAGCCAGCTTATTATAACAAAAGTTACAAATGAAACTGCAATTAAAAAATGAGGTTGAAGTTAACAGACACTTGACAATTTTTTTATTTTTCTTTAAAAATAAACTAGACATAAAAAATTATTTATAAAAATCTCATTTATAATTTTTCATATTAAAAAATACAATTAATTATCAATATATTGTTGATTTTGATTTTAATTTAACCATAAATTAGTAAATAAATAAACTTACAAGTTCCGCCTACAGCAGACTTATTTTTATAGGTGTCCGGTATTTTAGGAAAAGCATCCAGCTCTTTGACAGTTTTTAAATTGACATTTCTCCTTCGTAAAATCATTATTTATTTACAATACTAATTATCTTAAATAAATCACAGTAGGTAATTACACTGGTTAATTATGATCAATATTTTTCTGTGGATCAAATGAATTTGTTTCGTTATTTAGAACTAAAATTTTTAAATGACAATACTGAGGTTAGAAACTTAAAAAGATTTAATTGAAATACCACTTTTATAAATTTCTTTTTAAAAAATAAAAAAATTTCAAACAATAATTAATTTAAAAAATTATTTACAATATTTACACTTATAATAATTGTTAAACAATTTTTGACACGTAGGCGTTTTGTTTATTGCTATACTATATATCTTATAGAATATATAAGATCATAATACACACATTAATATATTTACATACTTATATATAACTCTTTATACCGGATATTTTAAATAAACATAGATAATTCACCAATTGAATAAATAATTGTATTTAAAATTAATCACTAGCGCTCTTTAAATTGTTTATTTACTTTTACTCCGGCCGCAGTTGTGTGATTAGTAAATTATTTGTCAGTTGACTTATTATTGTGATTAAAAAAAAAAAAAAAAAAAAAAAAAAAAAAAAAACCATTTGCTAATCAATTTACTCCTATTGTTAATCAGTGTAAAAAAATTATTTATTTACCACAAAATATTGTTTGAATGCATAATAAAAAAATAAACACAAACATATCCGGTAAATAACGGCGACATCTAGGTTATTGACGTAGAGAAACCACGTACTCCAGAATGATATCTTGATCTAGCAATAAATTATTTGACAGTAACTATTTAAGTAATTATTTATTTATTTAATTAATTAGATTTAGTGTTAAATTAAAAATAAGTTATGTTGATTGTTTATCAGTTTAATATATGGATATTAATTATGTAACAGACGATCAATATTATGACGAATTTGTACAGAACTATTTTGACGTGTAATTTAAACTATTTATTTTAAATTATAGGAATTTGCAACAAAAATGATCAGTATTGGTGACATGAACGGTTGAAGAGAAGAATCAAAAATTTAAGTTTTAGTAATTGATAATCAAAATGGGGATGGATTATAATAAATTGCATCCTGATGATGACAGAGAAGGTGCCGTAAAATTGCTTTGCTTTGACTTGACAAAGGCTAGTGAGAAAACAAGATTTGTATGGTGTTCAATAGGTGTCTTCTTTTTTTATATTATTTATGGATATCTTCAGGTAATAATAATCATTTTTAATCAAGATTAATTTATAACACTGAAGTTGACAGATATTAAAAATTTTTTTGAAATTTTATAGCAATTAAATTATTAAAAAGTTTCACATGTGAAAATTAATAAAAATTACAAGTTAAAATTTTTAGAAGCATTTTTTTATTGTAAATATTTTGTTAAAAAAATTTTTAAAATTGACCGCTAACTTTAGTATTATCAAAAAGAATTAGAAAAAAAAATTGACTGGTGGAAATTTTAAACAAATTTTTATTTGTTAAAACAAATTAAAAAATATTTGTGACTGCTAACTTCAATGTTATTTTTATTAAATAATTATAAAAATTTCAGTCATTCAGTTTATCTAACTAGGACAACAAAATGACAAAAAAAAAAAAAAAAAAACAGGATGATAAAATTTTTTTAGCAATAACTAACATTTTTAATGATACTGAAATTTTTTAGAATTAAAAAAAAATTTTATTCAAAAAATTCAATGTTTAGTAACTCTAAAAAATTATAAATGCAACTTTTTAAAAATAATTTTCTAGACCTATTTTATTTTTCAAGAAAAACCAAATAGTTGACAAATGTCCGCTATTTAAGTGTCATTATTTGTAGATCTAACTCTAAATATATATTTATTATTTCAGGAATTAATATTTAGTTTAGAAGGATTCCGGGAGTATGGCTGGTATTTGACATTAATACAATTCGCTTATTACACAGTATTTGGAATTTTAGAGTCTAAATTACGAGGAGTAACACGCCGGATTCCATTGTCAACTTACGTAATTCTAGCTTTTTTAACACTAGGTACAATGGGATTTTCAAATTCATCTCTTGGCTATTTAAACTATCCAACTCAAGTAAAAAAAAATTTTCCTAATATTTAAATAATTCAATAAATATTAAAATTAAATATTAATCTTGTTATTATTTACTCCAGGTCATATTCAAAAGCTGTAAATTAATTCCAGTGCTAATAGGAGGCATATTAATTCAAGAAAAAAAATACGGACTCTTAGATTTTGTAGCCGCTGGGTTTTTGTGTGCTGGTCTAGTATTATTTACTCTAGCAGACAGTATGATATCCCCGCGATTCAGTATTATCGGCGTGATGATGATAAGTTCAGCTCTTTTGTGCGATGCGATAATAGGAAACGTTCAAGAAAAAGCAATGCGACAATACAAAGCAACAAACACTGAAATTGTTCTCTATTCATACAGTATTGGGTTTTTATATTTATTTATAATATTATTTACAACTGGACAACTTACAAAAGGCGTTACATTTTGTGCCGATGTAATTATAATTTTTTTTTTTTTTTTTAATTTTAAATGAAAACTTTTAAAATCATGTGTGTTATATTTTTTTTTATAGTATCCAATTGAGACTTATGGGTACGCTTTTCTGTTCTCAATCTCCGGATATCTTGGTATCCAAATGGTCTTGACACTGGTCCAAACTAGCGGCGCATTCGTAGCAGCGACTGTTACAACTTGCCGTAAAGCAGTTACCATAACATTGAGCTTTATTTTCTTCTACAAACCATTTACAATGCAATATTTGTGGTCTGGTTTGTTAGTTTTACTGGGCATATATCTGAATATAAGGAGCAAACAACGCAGCGGCAATAAAGTATCACTAAAAATGATCTGGTCTTATATACAACATTGCTGGTCTAAGCACAATCAAATTCAACGACAATTAATGATGAACGTATGACAAGTGATTATTAATGATTAATAATTATGGCTAATAATATTTTATAAAATATTTATTTGATAAAAAATAATAAATAAATAAATATAAAACAAAATTTAACTAATTAATCTTCCAATAGTGGAATGCTTTTTATTTATTTTTTATTTTATTGGTAAAGATAATAAGGATTACATAGTAACAGACATATGTAGGATTAAAAACAATAATAATAATATCAATAATGAAAATAGTAATATAATAGAAATAATTTATAAAAAAAAAATTTAAAGAAACAAAAAAACCGTTTACGCAATAATTAAAATAAAATCTAGTTAAGAAACTACATTATTTACATGTAATGGATAAATCAACTGTGAGTTTATTATTACTCATTACTTTATCGGAATTTAAAATTATTTCTTAATTTTAAATTAATAAATCAATTTTTTTGTCTTTATTATTTTGTTTTTAAATCTTTTTTACAAATGTTAATTAGATAATAATTGATTATTCTTATTTTCTTAAATTTTATTTGCCTACGTACTCACGTAAATAGCCGCACAAGTCCGTGTTGTGTGTTTACTATATTCTTGAAAAATCCATATGAAACAATAACCGTACTGCATATTAATTTAATTTATTTTTTTTAAATACGAAAAATATATTTAAAAAAAAAAAAAATGACATCATCCAGGCACGTCTTAATTAACCTCGTACTATATTAAAGGTATTATTTATATTAATAGTAATTAATTTAACCGATAACCGATTGATTATTATTAAATATTAATTAAAAACTGAAATTACAATAATTAAAATTTTATACGCGTGAAATTACGTTTGTTGTCCTCATAATGGACAATCTTGAACATGCTGTGTATTTTAAAATTTATTATCCGAGGACCTATGACCAAGTTTTATACAAAAAGTTTAGTTTAATATAATCTGTACTACCAAGTTTTTATTCCAGTCGTGTCACTGTCGTGTGATGTCCTAGTAAAGTTTATTAGTATTATTATTATAATTAATAAAATATTAAATTACTCCGTTCAAGAAATACGCGGGTTTATCGTTTACGATCGTTGGATCCACTACGTCGTGAACGGGATCTACGACCCCGACTGTCGCTGCGGGATCGTCGAGACCTGAAATAAAAAAAAAATCGATGAGTTTAATTATATAAAATAATAGGCTGTAAAAAATTATTGGGGTGAAAATTTTCTTGCTATAAATTTTACAGTCCAGTATATTTATAAATAAATTTAAAATTACAAATTTTTATAAGACACTGAAGTTGGAAATTTTTTTAAAATTTTGCTTTATTAAATAATGACTTTTGTTAAATTGCACTCTCTTAAATGTGCTTATTCTCTTAATAATATAGATTAAAAAAATTCCACAAGTAAAAGTTGAAAAAAAAAATTAATAGTGGAAATTTTTTAAAGCAATTGCTTTGTAATAAAAATAAAAAATTGTCAGTTAACTTAAGTATCATAATTTTCACCGCAGTAATTTTTTACAGTAAAATTGTTAAAAAAATATATATATATATATATTTAAATAAATAAAAAATTACCTTTTACCACGGCTGCGACTTCGTGACCGCGAGCGTCTGCGATCACGGTCACGGCGATCACGATCGCGGTCACGATCACGTTCGCGATCCCGATATCCAAGTCCACCACGCCCACGATCGTTCCTCGAATCACGATGATCGCGATCACGATCATCGCGATGTCGGTCACGGTCCATCATCGACTCGCGTTTCTCTCTGCGTCTTTCCTCAACTGTTTTTTCAAGTTCCGCTAACTTTTCACGGATCTTGATGAATCCCAAATGAAGTTTACCACCAAAGTGGTCAGCAAGTCGTCGATCGTTGTCGTGTATCCCTAAGTAAGCGCTGCACACCTCGCAAACACGCAATTTTTGCTGCTGATAACTCGATGCCGGCATGCTATTTCTATACTCTTGTTCAGCTTCATTCTTACGCTTACGTAATTCATCAATCTCACCCATCAGCTTCATGGATTCCTCGACGAAGCCCTCTTCACCCAGCTGCTCAGCTTTCGCCAATTTTTTACCGATTTCTTCGGCCAATACATGAACGCTGTTGGCTTTCGCGGCAACTTCGGCGCTCAACTCTTCTTGAGTTTCAGCAAGACGTTGTTTAGCTTGCTCGGTTCGACGGTCACAATCAGCAATAAAATTTTGCAGATGTTCCATTGCCTAAAAAAAATTATTCAATAAATTTATATTAATATAATTAAAAAAAAAAAAAAATTTTTTTTTAAATACTTACATCAATATCATAAAAGTGGTCTTTCTTTTTCTGCGCAGCCTCATAGTCAGCTCGCAGGGCTAAGTCGTGAATCTGGGGGCATTCTCCCAGGTCCATGCGCTGCGATTGACAAAGCATTAAGACATTAGCTAATTTTTAAAATCAACTCAACAATCTAATTTATTAATAAACAATTTTCAAGCCCTTTCTTTTATTATTATTCATTCTCTGTTTTTAAAAATTTCATTCTAAAAAAAATTTTTTTTATCACCCGCTAGACTTTTTTTTTTTTTTTTTTTTTTTTAATTTTATACTCACACTCACACGTTTACTCGAAGTCATCATTCATTCACGCACTCGCCCAAATGAAAAAAATTGGCTTGGCGTATTTATATTTTTTTTTTCTTCAACCAATAAATGATTCCGCGACAAATATTAATTATATCTATACATAATATGAAAGGTAGAGAATATAATATTGAATATTCTAGTAGTGGTTTAAACTTACAGAGTGGCAACACCTCTCCTGACGCGCAAATGCGATGATAACGATGCTACAATCAGCACATACACCTTAATGTTCATGTTATAACTTAATAACATTTTTATTTATTATTTTTCTTAATAATCATTGATGATATACGAAGGTATGTCCATTAATTTCGTTTGTTATATAAATATTTATATGAAATCGTTTATATGTAAATACGTACATGAAGTTGATGAATTACTCTTAAACTTGCGATTCTCCTATCTCTCATTTCCTTGTTATGTCATTGATCTAGAATATTTCTCTAATTTGTTCTTATTAACATTTCCCATACAAATAAATATTGTAATTCAATAACCATGTCTTCTCTTTAAATATAAACTCTGAATAATCCCAATCAATCAATAGATCAATTAATTATTCTCACGGTTTGTCATGCATCCATGGTATATTTATTTACTTTTTAAAATAATAAAACTCATTAATTATTTTTCAAAGTTTTTAGATCAAATTACTTACAGAGTAATCAGCAAGTGTTGATGTGCTTCTGAATTCTTCCAATAATTAAATATTATTATTTAATCAATAATACTCACGGAGTAATTATTGTCGGCGACTTTTTAGATTTTATTCAATTTTATTTATTCATTTATTTATTATTATTTTTTAGAAAGCGACATACTGTTTAATAATTTACTTTCATTATTATTATTATTATTATTATTATTATTATTATTATTATTATTATTATTATTATTATTATTATCATTATTATTATTTAATATTTCGCAAGAATCAATACAATTGTTTGACGCTACTTACCATAGCGTTAGCATTAATCTAGCGTTGATTTCTAGACTTAATAGAAGAGAATTGAGGGGGGCCGTGTATCTGCCTCCCAACATCCTTAATTATAATTATTATTATTTTAATTATCACTAATATCTACTATAGATAATAATTGTGCAGAATATCACACAATGTAACGGTTATTAAATATAAGACAAATTAAAATGTTAATATTTACTTGATTTTTTTTTTTTTTTTAATTTTAAATTTTGTTTTTTTAATACGTACGTCGTTAACTTTAGCCTTTTGAATTTGAGTACTTACATTAACGCGCGTGCAAGTGTTCGAGCAAGTACAACAACATACGACCGGACATTATTTTCTCAATGACTCTGTACAATGGTTCTGATTGGAATGGTTTTTCCAGACACTCTGGAAATAAGAACTGCACCGGGATACCATAATTAGTTGTCGCTGTTATTTTTAAATTATAAATTCATAATTATTATTTTTTTTTTTTTTTAAATCCGTTTATCAGTTCAATTTTAAAACACCCGGTAAGATTTATGCCCGCATTGTACAATCAAATTAATAGTATGACAATAAAACTCAAGATAAACTTGACAGGATTAATTATCGATATTATAATAATAATAATAATAGTAATAATAATGTACGTATACTATTTTATGTCAATTTAATAACCTTATTATCAATGGATACTTGGTAGGATTTATTAAATGTTAATTAATTGAAGAATTAATTTTATTTTTTATACTCACAGTGGATGATAGAATTTCATGAGGACAGCATGCCAGAAGAAAACTCTTGCAGACTTTTGGATCGGAGTATTTTACTTGAAATTTATTATTTTCACCTGTAAAAAAAAATTTTTAATAAATAAATAAATAATTACTATTGATACCAGAAATATCATTTCAAACAATTTTTTTTATGACAATAAATTTAGCAGATATTTAATCATTTTTTTTAACAAATAAATTATGGCAAAAAAAATTGACATTTAGAAATTTAAAAAAATTAAAAATCCAATTTTTTTAAAATAATTTTTTTGTTAAATAACATTTAAAAATTTTATAGTGGCTGCTAACTTTAATGTCATATTTTTTTTAACAATTAAATTGAATGACAAAGACAAAACAGAAAAAAATTTTCTAGATTAATAAAAAAAATAATTTCAAGAAATTATCACAAATCTGTTATTTATTAGTTTGAACAATATTTTAAGACTTGAGTCAAAAATAAAATAATGTGAACAACAAAATAAATTTTGTTAAAATAGGCCAAGACGCCACGTTAAATGTATAACAACCCTGTGTACAATCAATGCAATGTAACGTAAATACATGTTTAGTATATATTTAGTAGCAATAATAATAAAATGTACGTTACCATTACGTCCTGTACCCATCAATTGGTCGAGCATAGCTCGCATCTGGTCGTGGGCCGTCATTTCATCGAATCCTTGTGGACTCCAACAACAATAATCGAATAAACGTATCAAGAATTTAATTTATCTGGACAAATGTTTGATCGTTACTTCCTGATCAATCGTCCACGTACTCGTACTCACTCGTACTTGTGCTAATATACAACAAACCGACCATGGGACAAGCACTCAATTTTAAGATAGGACGGAATTTCTTCAGGTAGCATGCAAAGTTAACTTTGCCAACTTAATTTTATAAAATTCAGAATTTCCGTAGTTTTTTCTTGTTATTATAGTAGAAATGTCAGCAGTGTTGAGGAAGTCCGGAGCGCTGCCTGTCGAGTAATGTGATTGGATGAAATTAAGGCGGTGAAATTTGAATGTGATCAAAAAAATAAAATATGATAAAAAAATTAATGATGTAAAGAATAAAATAATTCTTAAAAATTAGTTTGATTAAAAATAAATGTTTAGAAATATTTTTAGAATTTTATGTCAATGAAATTATTATGAAAAAAATTAAATAAAAAAACTCCACGTGAGAAAATTAAAAAAAATTGTACGTGGAAATTTTTAGAATTAAATTACAACATTTTATTGTAATTAATTTATTAAAAAAATTTTTTTAATTAACAGCTGACGGCTAAATTCAGTATTATAAATTTTTAAATAATTGCTCCATGTATGCAATCAGAATCTGGGTAAAAGAAGTCTTTTCACTGTAGTGATGACAATTGACTAGATGTCTCTGTGAGTAAAATCTTCAAGCCACTGTGTCACATGTCATCTTTATGCAAATTATACATAAAATGAAAAAATAATTTCAATACCTGCTTCGTTTAATTTCTCCAATAAATAATTTTTTTTCTCACCAGGTGAACCAGAAAAACCAACTAATGCTTGAATTTTTTCCGTAAAATTTCAAAACTTTTTATTTCAAGGAACCTCGATTTTTTTTCTCAAATCAAAGGATTGAAAAAAGCGAATATTTAATTTCATTCTCTTTCTCAAAAAAAAGTTGATAAATTTACAGGTACATTATTTACTATTTACTTTAATAAATTCTAGACTTTTTTAATATATGTTTATATTTTTTTTTCTTTTATACAAAAAGAGCAAGAGTTTTGTATAGGATGAAACACGAGAAGTACATATCGATATATACATATATATAAGGCAGCGATTTTTTTATTATGTCGATTAATAAATATAAATTGTTTAATAATAATTAATTTATTTAGTATTAATTATTAGTAAAAAACGAGAAAGAGAGAGAGAGAGAGAGAGAGAGAGAGAGAGAGAGAGAATGGAATCGTAATTTTAAAATTAAGCTTGTAACAAGCGGCCTTAAAATTTGTCAACGTTATTTTTATTAGATAAAAAAGAAATAAATTTCGATACACATGTATATAATTAATAATACGCGTTTAATTTACACATGTTAATTGTAATTATTTCTTTTTTTACACAAATACCAATTTTTTTTTTTTTTTATTGCTAAATAATAATGAAATTATAACTTTCAAGTCCTGAATTTTTAAACGCTAACGCACGCGTTTTTACACGCGCAAAAATACCACTTAATAAATATTAATGGAAGAAAAACGTTAAATAAATATCAAAATAATAATTAATTACTGATGGTAATTAATCGCGTGTTTGCAATATAATAACAAGCGGAATTAATTTTATTTAATTATAAAATGGTTCATTGATAAATTTATTTCTTCAATACTTATACTTTAAATAAAGTTAATCAACTCTTATTTTATGCCCACAATATATAAAGGAAATTTATTTATTTATTTATTCGTCCATATATCTATCGGCCAGCTTTGATCGTAATTAATAATAATTAAAAATGATGGCGTATGATATATAATATAAAAATATGAATGTGACCGCGATGGGTTACGTGGTTCACGCTAAGCCTCTTGGACAATCTACTCTTATCAATTTTTATTTTTTATCATCATTAATATTATTTATCCATTTATCGATTTTAGCTTTAGTTTAATTATTTTTTTTTTTTTTTCATAATCACTATTGATTTAAATTATTTCTTTAAAATTCCACGCACTATAATACGTGATCTACCATCGCAACTTTCTGTGTTATCGTTTTATTTATTATTATTATTAATATTATTTTAATTCATTAATTTTAATAATTTATTTTATTACCTTATAATCGTTATATTACTAGCTTATTAATTAATAATTAATAATAACAATGGGGTCGTTGCCGATCCTTACTTTTTTTTTTTACAAATACAATACCACTAATCGTCAGATTTTTTATTTTATACTGAAAAAACATGTTCCAAATTTATTTAATTATTAATTTTTAAGATCATCATTTTCATTCTATTAATTTATATCTGTCAGTAATAACTTTTGCATTTAATTGCAACCATTTGCTGCTAAAAAGCACTTTAATTCCAAGTAAAATATTCTTTTTAATTTTATTATTTCACAAAACTCTCTCGCTCGCGAGACATTGCAGTGCTTTTTTTTTCTTTTTCAATTTATGGCTTTATTTTTAATAAAATTTTAATTTTATTTAGCATCGACTAAAGTCGCATGAACAAGCGTCCTTATCTATTACTTACTTACTTTTTTTTTTTTTTTTTTTTCATTTTGTTTACTATTTTTTATTCAACGATCATTATCAAACCCAAAAACAATCTGAGGCCTGATCTTTCTATTATTTATCCTGTTTTTTGTTTTACAATCAAGCGAAGCATAACATAAAAATTATTCAATATAAACAACCCAGTTTATTAAAATTATAAAAACGTACAAAAGAACCCCGGCCATGGTTCAGTCTATTAAAAAAAATCAAAATAAAATAATATAATTCAATATTATCGTAAACTCGTTTTTAATGGTAATAAAATAATAAACAGTACAATAGCAATAATAATAATTATAATTATCGTTTAACACTATTTAGTATTTTCTCCCACCAAAGTTTATTTATTAATTAAACTTTTATTTTTTTTAAATGAAAAAATTAATTTTTTTCTGATTTATATTCATTAACTTACACCTCGTACCCACTATATCATTAATTATTAGCAATAAGAATAAAATCAATAATAATATTGATAATAGTAATAATAATATTAATATTATTAATAATAATAACTCTTTATCCTCATTATTTACTCTCTCCTCTTTTCACATCTGTTAAATATTATTTACTCTATACCATTTTAATTAAATCGCGCTTGAGCGAGTGTTAATTTTTACTATTTAAAAAAAAAAAAAAAAAAAAATCACATTGAACAAAGAAAAAGAAACCAATATTTTCTTAATAATTTTACATCAACTGTTTACATAATTTTATCTTCTTACTTTGAACGACGAATAATTGATAATTATTAAAGAATAAAACTCACTTGCAACTATTACAAACATTAATATAATAGCCGTGTAACAGTAATTAATTATTATGTATATACGTGTATCAATACAGATAATATTTATATACATTTGTGTATATATAAAAATTAAGCGCAGTTGAACGCATGTGGCCGTCTTTTCAGTATTATATTCAATTGTTGATTATAATTAAACATTGACATAACTAATGCAATAATTGTCAATATTCTTTTAAAAAAAAAATTTTTTTAAACGTTTTTCTATTTTATAATTTTTCTCTTATTAAACTTAGTTTTTCAATCACTAGTGTAAGCACAAGTGCGTGTAGTTTACACGAGGATCGCATGAGACCGCGACACAGGAGTGAAGAATGAAGAGCGAGAGAAGGAAAAAAAAAAAAGAAGAAGAAAAAGAAGATGAAGAAGAAGGTAAAAAATGAATACCTAGCGTCGTGGCAGAGGCCAATGACCCTCGTGTCCATCGTAAGTTACTTCAAACAAGACGTATGTACACTTGTTTAATTTTGTTTTATTGTTTACTTTTTTCTCTCTCATCACTATTATTAAACCGTACTTGTGATCTAAATTCAAGACTGCCAGGTGCGTAACCACTATACGCTTAAATCGTATTCTACTCGTATCTGCGATCGTTGAGAAATGGAAACCAACTAAAGTTATTTAAAATGAACCGAACAAAAATAATAACAAATATAAAATGAAAATTATTTATAAAGTTAATGTGGAGACCGGCATGTTTACGAATAATATTTGCGTTTTATGTAAATAAGTGTAAAAAAGTGCCTAGGATTGAGAGGCCGGTATCACGTTGCCGAATTATTATTATAAAATCGAACCAACTACGCAATTAGATCCCGGAGTTATTTTTTTGTCTTTAATGTATATTACTAATATCTCATATTTATTTTCATCTCGATCGTCCTTTTCTTCATCATTATCTTGTCCATTTTCATCTTTTTATATTTTTATTTTTTTATTTATTAATATAATAATCTTATTATTTTCTTTTTCTTTCCGTTTTAGTAGTAATATTCTTATTTATCTCGCGTATCATCTTGTACGCGGCTCGCTGCGTCGTTGCGTGTACACTTCCGCTATTGCCTTCGACCGGCACTAACGATCGATGACGTTGAGCAAATTTACTCGACAACCTTTAGCACTTTGCCGATGGCAATAGTTTTATCTGTAATTAAGAAAAAAACAAAATAAATAAAATTATTTATATTTAAATCAAAAAAACCAGAATTGTACGGTATGTATATAAAGCCAAATCAAAGAAGCTATAAAAAAAGATAAAGATATAAATGAAAAATAAATAAACTTACTTTCGTCTCTGAGGGTGAATCGTCCCATTTGGGGAAAGAGTTTAAATTTTTCAAGGCAAATAACTCCAGCACACTCTATTCTCATAATGGCAACCTGGTCTTGCTTAACAAACCTAGGTCTCGTTTTACTTTTATCCCCAGTTTTTTTGTCAACAAGACAAAGCAACGTTTTAACCGTGACCTCTTCAGCGGCACAATGAATATGCATCACAGCGCTGTAGCCCGCGCAAATAATACTCTTGTGCTCCAATATCACTACTTGAGCATCAAACACTTTACCTGTAGTTATTGGATTATTACCGTCGCAAAGTACAAATCCTGGACTGACATCCTCCTCTTCAATACCTTTAAGCTTTATTTTAACATTTTCACCGGGACCAACAGACGTAACTTCCTCATCATCCGACCACAGCTGATCGACAATAACCGCCGTCCTGTTTGGCATAACTAATAAAGCTTGACCTTTTCTAGATTCGCCCGCCTCGACCTTGCCCATTACCACCGTACCCATGTCCTTGTACTTGTCAACTATAGGCATGATAAATGGTCCGTTGCTTTTACGATTGAGCGATGGTAGTGAATCAATGAAAGGTATAAAAGGTGGCCCGCTGTACCAAGAACACAAACTCTCGGGTATCGCATCTTTTAACCCGATTCCCAATTGACCTGACACAGGCATAAAGGTAAGATCTTTCGCCGGGTTGAACCCTAATTTACGGAGGTATGGAAGGATTTTGTCTCTGAAAAATTTTATTAAGCGTCATATAACTGTCTAACAATCAACTACTAAATTATAATTGTAAATTTTTATCTGTAATTAGTATAATTAATTTAAAGTATTACCTGCACTCGTTGTATCGGCCCTCATCCCATTCTACAGTTGGATCATCCATTTTATTAACTAAAACTACAAGATGCTTTACACCAGCTGTTTTAGCAAGCATAGCATGTTCTCTCGTCTGTCCACCTCTGTCAAATCCAGTTTCGAATTCACCTTTTCGCGCAGATATTACAAGTACAGCAAGATCAGCTTGTGCCGCACCCCCAATCATGTTTGGCACAAAACTCTTATGACCCGGTGCATCCAATATTGTAAAATGTTTTCGCTCTGTTTCAAAGTACGCTCGGCCAACTTCTACTGTTTTACCCTTTTCACGTTCTTCCTGATTGGTATCCAACGCCCAACTGAGATACCACGTTTCTCTGCTACGCTCCTTGGCTTCTCGCTCGTATTTTTCGAGTGTTCTCTTGTCTACCATTCCCGTAAGTGCCATTATCTGACCACCGATTGTTGATTTACCAGCATCTAAATTATTTCATCAATATAAATACACGTTTATAATACGACCTAAAAAAATTTTTTAAATATAAATTATATTTAAGCAAACGTACCAACGTGACCGATAAAAACAACATTGACATGCTCTTTTTTGCTCTTCGTATCTTCTGCTACTTTAACTGGTTTCTTTTTCGTTATCTTTACAATCATTTCTTCATCTTCTTCAATATCCGCCTAGTTTAATTATATTTACAAATCAATTAGTATATTTTAATTTATAAAAAATAATTAAAAAAAAAAAAATTGAGTCAAATAATAAAAATTAACCTCTTCATTTTCTGGTGTTAAGAGAGGATCACCATCAACAGCTGCTTCCTCCCACGAATCAGCTGGTTGATGTTCCGGACTGCTGTTGCTCGCTTCTGGGTCAATGACGTTCGGAGGTGGAGAAGGTCCTCCTCCAGCAGGAGGTTCCTCGACTCGGTTGCCCACAGGATCGGGTGGAAGGGCTGGTACTGGTGGTGCTACAAATATAAACAAAAATAATAATAAATAACAACTTTAAGACAAATAATGATGATGATGATGATGATGATGATGATTATAAGATTCTATGAATATTTCATTACTCATTTGAATGAAATAAATTACTCTAGGTTGGTATTAGCTTAGTTATCTAAGCACGTATTCGATTTATCGAGTATCGAACAGAATAAACTGGACAAAACCAGCTGAGTTGTGTATCACGAGCACAAGTCAGGTTATCATGTACTACCAGAGAGGGGTGTAGCAAAATGGGGTTAGATATTGGATGCCTAGCCTCTCTTAACATATTTTCGTGCTCCATTAAAAAATTAGCATACTCAAAAAAAAAAATCTAAAATAATATTTAAATAAAATAATTTAAAACAAACCATGATGGGTTTCTGGCGACACAAAAGTGGTTGTAGCAACGTTAGTTTCGGAGATACTGGTGGATTCGTCAACTGGCGTATCACCACCACTCGTGGCAGCTTCAGGTGTTGCCACGGTGTTATCAACGTTAACTGGCGTGCTGGCACTGCTAGTTATCTCGTTGCTGGTGACATTACTCGGCGGCAATGAGTTTATGCAGAATGAAGGCACAAATTCAGCTGCGTTAACATTTAGAGTAGAAAATTTTCCCTCGATAAATGTATTGTCGGCGGTAGTGTCAGCGCTGTCCGCCTGTTGTTCCCACGAGTCTGGTGCTACGCTGTTCGCCATATTTATCAATCTTTCGGCACACCCACTATCTAATTTACGATAATCCAATATGTTGAATAACTTTATGTAAGTTTTTCAACTAATTAAACACAATATTTTATGTATTCCGTATTATCCTTAAAAAAATAATTATTTCACGAGTATATGCGCGCACAGCACACGCGTATGGCTCACTCGTCCGCGTGCAGTCCCCGTGGTCTGGTTTTTCGCTGCTGCTGCTTCTAATTCGTGTCTCTGCCACCGGAACAGCGCTAGTCAAAATAATTATTTTATTATTATTTTTATCAACTGCTGTTACATATTGTAATTATAAATCATAATTCCAACTAAATTTTGCTCCAAAAATTTTTTTTTTTATAAAATAAAATCAGTAATTTTTTTTTTTAATTATTCATGATAAATAAAAATAAAAATTGTTATAAACGACTTATTATTTTAAATATTTATAAAATTATTTAATTTAATAAATTCTTATTTATTTACCTTTATTTATTTATTATTATCTCCGTGTGCTTTTTAAGAGCTTGGACGAAATAGTTTGGGTTGATTACTTGCTTTTCTATTTTTACACTACTTTTTTTTTTTTTTTTTTTTTTTTTTTTTTTTTTTTCAGTAAAAATAATCTTAGAGTCAAGAATTTAAAATAGAATTTTTTACTAGTAATAATTCAATAAATTTTAACATTACATTTAAGTTTGTAAAGAATTATTATTTCTGCTCTTAAAATCAGTAAAAAAAATAATTTTTATGATTTGATTTTTTTTTTCTAGGTTTTTTAGCGCCAACCGTCAAATAAAATAGTGACGAAATGGAGTAACACGTGTGTTAAATTGATGAATGATAAATTTTTACTATTATTGTGACATTATATTTGTTGCAAACTAATTCAATGACTTATTAATAACTGTCACGATGCATTAAGGCTCTTAATTATTTGACAGTGTCTAGTTGTATATGAAAAAATATAATCATTTAAAAAAAAGCTCCGGGCAGTTGAAAAAAATTACTTTTGTACAGGTATTTGTAAATTATTTTTAATTGACAGTGCCTTCAAAATAATTACCAAGTTAATTACTCTACTAAATAATTTATTTTTGTTTTCTTTAATTAACAGTGATTGATAATTATTGCACCGCAATGAATGCCAAAAAAATTTTAAGGTTATACTCAACCAGAAAGTTAATCCTGAGAAATGACAGACTTTATTCCAACAGAAACATCCTTGTTCTCAATGATAGGGGAATGTATCAAGACTTGTTTCCAGCAACGAGCGCGTAGGTTTTTTTTATTATATCATATTTCATTATTAATTATTATAAAATCACTTAATTAAATTATGTGATTCAGGTTATTATGGATCAATTCTTTTTATGTCATTTTATTTTGAATTCAGCGACGTTTCGCCATGGACCATGGCTTCTTCAGGCATCTATTAAATTTGTTGTAATTTAAAAATTTTTAATAAATTAAAAAATTTTTTTTAATTTTAGAAAAAAAAAGAAATGTTTTAATTGTTTAAAAGAATTTTGAAGGAAATTTCTCTAACAAAAAAATTTATTCTAAAAAATTATTTTAAAAAAATTGCATTTTTAATTTATTAAAATTTCTACAAGTCCATTTTTTTTTGCTATAATTTATTTGTAAAAAAAAATTAAAACAATTGTGAAGTGACAGCTAAATTACTATCAAGTTTTGTCTAATAAATTTTATATATTTATGTTTGCAGACCTGAAATTAAAAGTCAATTAATGAGAGAACCGCAGTGTGTTTACTCAGGATTTGATCCGACAGCAGACAGTCTTCATGTAGGTAATTTGTTGGTTTTGGTGAACTTACTTCACTGGCAGCGAGCTGGTCATCAAACCATAGCCGTACTGGGTGGAGCAACGGGTCTAATTGGAGACCCGAGTCATCGAGCGTCAGAAAGAGACGAAATAAATTCAAAAATTCTGGCAGAAAATGTCGAATCGATTAAAAAAAATATTCAAACGATATTTAAAAATCATGAAGAATATTTCTGCAAAGATTTTCGTAATCCTGTGAAGCCCGTTATTTTATTAAATAATTTAGACTGGTACAAAAATGTACATCTCATTGACTTTATCCGTGGGATTGGAAAATATTTTAGGATGGGTACAATGATGGGAAGGACGTCAGTCCAAGAAAGATTAAATTCTGAGACTGGAATGAGCTTCACTGAATTTTCGTACGTTTTATTTCAAGCATACGATTGGCTGGTTTTGTTTAATAAGTACAAGTGTTATTTCCAAGTCGGTGGCAACGATCAAATGGGCAATATTATGTCCGGACATGATTTGATTAGTAAAGCAACTAAGAAAACTGTTTTCGGACTTACATTGCCGCTAATTACGGCTGAAGGTGGCAAAAAGTTTGGTAAATCTCTGGGTAATGCTGTCTGGTTATCAAAAGAAAAGTCTTCTCCCTTTATATTCTATCAATTTTTTATAAGAACTACTGACGCTGATGTAGAAAAATTCTTAAAATTATTTACCTTTTTACCAATATCAGAAATTAATAGTATAATGGATAGTCACAGAAAATTACCCAGTAAAAGAGACGCGCAGAGAATTTTAGCGGAACAAGTAACGCTTTTAGTTCATGGCCGTAAGTATCTTTGTCATTATCAATTATAAATTGATGAATACTGAGGATTAAAATATTTATTTTATTTGTAGAGAAAGGTCTAGATGAAGCCGTACGTGCATCTTTAATTTTATACGACACTTCAATAGAAGCTTTATCTAAATTAGACGCAGACGATCTCATGAATGCGTTTGTGGGTGCTAAAATAAGTGAATTATACCCTGAACAAGGTCTCACGAGCTACGGACTCGCTATGAAGATAAAATGTTTTAAATCAGAACATGATGCTTCAAGAATTATTCCAGCAGGAGGTTTTTATATTAATCATAGTAAAGTTACAAATATTAATGAAGTTATAACACCTGGAATACATATTTTGCCAAACAAACTAACTCTTGTGAGAGTTGGCAAAAAAAGTTACCATGTGATAAAATGGTTATCGTAATATATAAATATATTTTTAAAATAAATAATTGTTAAGAGTACTTTTGAATAAAATAATTTATGATAATTGTAACGTCAGTAGAATTTTTTTTATATCGTCTTTGAGGTGAGGAAAATCTCGACTAGTTTGCTCCATTATTTCTATCAGATCACCATTTAAAATCATCTGACGCTCTAGTTCGTCGTTCAATATTGCTTCTGATTTATGAAACATTTTGTATTTTCCCTCTCGGACTTTTTGCAGTAGTCCTATTTTACGTTGTTTTCTCACCAGACATTCAAGTTTCTATAATGATAAATCCGATTATTAAAACAAAATTAGTTAATTATAATTAATTACTTAAGTATTTTCACTTACGTGATGTTTCATAAGTTCAGCTTCAGTTATTTGTTTATCTATCTCATATATTTCATCTTCATAATCCTTTAATAATTTTTTATTCTCATCAGTTTCTATTTCAAGTCTATTTTTTTCAGCTTGCAATTCCAAGATTTGATTCTCCAGAGATTTATTTTCCTGAAATTAATTTTTTTTTTTTTACATTGCAATTAAAAATATTACATATTATTTATAATTGCAGATAATTATTGTATGTTATAATTTAATTTAATTAATCGAAAGTTACACACGTGTATTTCCCAACAAAGTTACAATAGCTAGCTATTAGTTAATTACTTTGAACTTAAATCCCAAAGGCCCCAAAGGGTTGAACCCTTTTCGTACTTCATAACTTAACGAGCTCATAGTCCAGTGGCTTAATGAAAGGAAACTTGCCAAGTATTATACAAATAATTTTAAACCTTTGGGATAACTGTATTTAAAATTTACCCCAAAATTTTACCTTAGACATTTGTTTAATCTTCATTCTCCGTCCTTCCATACGTTTTTCAAACATGACTTGTTTATTGTGACTTCCCCGAGAATTTTTCTGCTCTTTCGCTAAAGCAGCATCCATAATCATTTCCCTACGAACAACACAGTGCTCCATATCTTTAATCATTTTTTCTTGTGCTTTTTTCAAATGCGACAATCTCATTTCCATTTTATGTATCTCACTCTTCATAACAGCAACCTCGCCACCAGGATTCTGTTCTTCTTTAATAACTCTCGAAGTCTCAGCAGCAACTTTAACTTTTTTCTCCCACGACAAATACTCAAAGTGAGCGGCACGTAATTTGTCTTCTAGCAAAGACTTTTCTTCCGCTAAATCACGTATATTATTCTCCAATTTAATAAGTTCAGTCTCTTCATCCTCTAACTTTTTCGTAAACTCATCTTTTGTAATAAAATTTTTATCCTGCAATTGATCCTTAAGTTCCTTTTGTTCTGCAAGAATAGCATTAGTCTTGATCAGACGCTGGTGAAGTTCATTCATTCGTCTGTCGATATTCTTCTCCGTTTTCTTTTCATTCTCAAGCAGACGCTCAAGTTTTAAATTTTTTTGCTCCATTATCATTATCTGTTTACTCAGACGATTGATTTCATCGAGCTGGACGTCTTGTTCCTGAGTCAGTCTAACTAAAAGACTTTCTTGACGCAACCACTGTTGTTGAGATTCTTGATTTTTAGCGTCAAACTCCTCAATACTTTTTTCCAATGAAGCTATTTTAATATCCTGGGGCGCCATATCGATACCACCACCCTCCTTTAAATTTATCTCGTCTATTTTTTTATTCAACTCAGCTATTTGTTTCTGCTTGCGCTCAATCAATGAATTACACTTTTCTACCTGCCCTTGCAAATCCGCCAATTCTTTTTCTCGAACACTATTAGAATGTGCTAATTCCTCTAAATCTTCTTTTCGCGAAAAAACGTCGCTAGTCAATCGCTCTAAATTTAATAAATTCTTTCCATACTGATTTTCTGTTTGAATCATCGATAATTCCAATTGATTGACTGTCTCTCTGGTATCACGCAGTTCTTTAGTAAGACTTCTTACTGCTTTATCTTGGATTACTTTGTCTTCAAGTTTCGTTGATACATCATTCTCCAAAGTCTTCTTTTGATGCGCTAATTTATCAAGTTCTTGATCTAAAGATTTTTCTTCATTTTTTAGACCTTGAAATTCCTAAAAAATATTTAGAATTTATTAATAAACATAAATAAAGATATTAATAAATTATTAAAATATTTACATAAGATAAAGCTCCAACTTGAGTATCATAATAGTCAATTTGATTAGTGAGTTTATCAATTCTGTATTGCATAGCTTCAGCTTGATCATTTTGGGCTTCATAACCAGCATCAATACATCTAACTTCTTCCTCAAGTCTTGCTTTAAGTTCAGTTAACTTTTCATTATTCTCCATTTCTTTTTGAGTATCTTTTTTAACTTTTTCTATCCGAGTAAGCAAAGTCTTGAAAGATTCTCTCATAGTTCTGAAATTAAAAAAAATCATTAAATTGAAATTAGCAATCACTATAAAAAAAAAAAAAAAAAAAAAAATCATAATAAAAAAAATAAATTATTGATACTTACAATCTTTCATGAGACAGTTCATCAAAAATTTTATCTCTTTGTACAATACTAGAAATAACACTGTTCCAGGCATCCATCAAATCCTTTCTCTCTCTCTGAAGTCCCCCGAGATCAGCATCCGCGTCAGCAACACTCTGAGTAACAACTAATTTTTCTTCATTCTTAATCTCAATCTGTCTTCTTAAATCATCTATTTCTTTTTCGAGTTTCCAAATTTCCTCTGACAGTTTCCACAAAATATAATCAGCTTCTTGTTTCTGTCGAATCATTTCTCTTTCAACAGTCGCGTCTTTTTGCGATATTCTTTCAGCCACAGCCATACGATCTGATATTTCTTGTTCGTACTCTGAAAAACGTTTGTACAGTGACGATGTACTTTCAATTTCCCGTAACATTTCTTCAGCACGTTGGTTTTCTTCTTCAGTCTCATTACGTACTCTGTTACGTATTTCTTTTAGCTCAACTAAATGACATTCTTTTTCTTCTCGGCTTTGTTTTATATCTTCCAATAACTTTCTGTACTTTTCAACCGCGGTTTGTTGGCGTGAAATTTCTCGCTGAGCTTCATACATCTCAAGGCCTTTTTCTTCACGTTTTTTATTTGTCTCTTTACAGGCGACTTTCTGCAAAATAAAAATATCCATTTAAACTAATTTAAATAAAACATTTTTCATAAAATACTTACAAGTTCATTGATTTCTTCAGATAAATTTTTATTTATTTTTACAAGATGAGCTTTGAGTGCTTTTTGAAATCGTTTCATCAGAGGATCGTCTGGGTCGAGAACTTTCAAAGATTCCGCAGGCTTGTCTTCATTCCAATTATCTTTTATTAATTTATAAATCTCTTCATCCTGAGAAATATTTGGACTTTGCAACTCTACAGCCGCCATTCTATTATTTAAATAAATAATTAAGTATATTAATTAATAAATACAATGTCTTCGGGTCATCTAACCAAAAATTAAACAGAATATAAACGAAATTCAACAACTAGTGGTTACCATAGATACAAACTAATAAATCGATTGTGAAGCGGAAATAATTACTCACGCTTGTTGCACTTACAAATTGTTATAAAATAATGCGTTAGGTTTGCAACTATACCAATAACTATAAAAATAATTAATAATAATTATTTATCCTCATTAGAATTTATAAATATATCAAAAATTATCATGTAATCATTACAATTAACATAGAATAAATTATTATTTCATCACTTTATTGCTACAAAGTCTACGCACTTTAAAGAAAATGATTTCTACAAATATAGAACAAGGTCAAATCTCAAGATATTTTTTTCTAAAGCTATTAAGATTTATCGAATGAAGCGAATCGCGACTTGATCCTCGCGGCATTCTCTTGGGCTAATCTAGCAGCGGCGTTGGCCTTTATTACCGCAATCTTCGTATTTTCAAGATCGCGTTTCGCTTGTCGCGTCCTTTTGGTCAATTCATGGAGACGCTGGCGTGCATCATTCACTAGTTGTTCTTGCTCGATAAGCTCACGTCGTGCTCCTTGGGAAGCTTCTTCCGACACTTCGACATTTTTTGTCAACGTGCTCAAAGATTGACTCAGTGTTTTATGCTTAAAAAAAAAAATTAGTCAATTAATTTAATATTTATAAAAAAAAAACAATTAATAAATGTCTTCTTCATGATTACTTCTTCACCAATTTGCTGAGCTGCCAGGACAGCAGATTTAACTAAATCCTTAGCTCGTCGAATTGAACCGACTTCTTCATTAACAACAGCTTCAGCTTCTTTTACTTCTTGTTGCAGTTGCGTTACAACAGACATTTTTCCAATTAATATAGCTTTAGCAGCTTTTGCAGCAGATGAAGCTTTGTCCGCTAGTTGAGCTTTTATCTAAAATGATTAAATCTAATAATTAAATTATTACTTAGGAAATTTTTAAAAATAAAAAAATGTTTATAAAACTTTACCTGACGAGAAGCTTCAGCAGCAGCCGCATTTTGAATATCTGAAGCAGCTTTAGCTTCATTGGCAGCGTCTTGAGCGATATTGGTTGCCTTGTTCTGAGTTTTAAATTATTAATATTAAAATAAATATATTTTTAAGCATATTTATTTAATAAAACATTGAAATTAATACGTGAAAAAATTTACCTCACCTCACCTGCTTCTCGCAATTCTCGGGCACTGTTAGGTGCAACTTCTAACGCATTATCAATCAAAAATACAGTAAATAAAACACATAACATTCTCATGTTTAAAGTTAGTTAATAATTTTTTTTTTATTAACCCATTAATGACGTTTATCAGCGAAAGTCATTTGTTACTTCATAGTCTACTTAATTATTTGATTGATTAATACATTCATGTATATATAATACTGAATGCAACTAAATGAATTTATTAATGAGATTATACTAAATGCTACGATTAACTTTAGCTCTTGCATTGCGAGCAAATTCTTGGGCTTTAATGGCAACACTGTGTATCTTCATAAGATCATTGTCTGCGACGTGCAGTCGCTCGACTAAGTCTTCGACACGTTTTTTCGCAGCCTCTAGTAGTTTTTGTTTGCTCGCCAGCAATCGTTTAGCTCCGTCGACAGACACATTCGCATTCCTTATGCTTGTTTTTACGATATTTACAGCTTTGGTCAACATTTGTAACTAAAAAAATTTGTCATTAATTATTTCATTTTATTTTTCAGGAATACGCACTGCTCGAGGTGTTAATTATAATTAAAAACCTGCTGTCTTGAGTCACGCGCCACGCGTATAGCTGCATTCGTACTTTTTCGCACTTGTTCCAACTCTAAACTACCATCTTGGAAAACTATTTGCGCTTCTTTAGTTTCTTCACCTAACTGTTCTAACAAAGCTATTTTACCCGACAATGCTGCTTCGGCGGTTTTTGCAGCACGGATCGCCCTGTCTGCTAATTGAGACTTTACCTATTTAAAGCATAAATTCCTCGGTTAGTTAATTATTAGATAAATTAACGTAAAAATTTATTATCATTAATCTATCAAAGTTACTTGATAAGCAGCCTGTTGCGCAGCCATTCCTTGAGCTTCTGAAGCTGCTTTAGCTTCTTCTACCGCTTTATTAACTATCTCGTTGCTCTTCTCCGACTGATCTCTCTTCTCAATTCTTTTTAATTTTATTTCATGGACATCGCGGACTTTTCGAAGTTTTTCATCCTGTAATACAATTATTTAAGCATTAATAATTTTCTTTTTTTAATTTTTTTTATTTACCAAATAGTGTGAGTTGTCATGATTATTTTCATTGTTATTATTTCCGATAGATTTTAATCCATGAGCACGATTTGTTGTTCCGTTTTGCTGCGCTTCAGCTCCTTTAGCACGTTTCAAGTTCCCAAATGTCAGCGCAACTAGAATTATATATTATATCAATTTATAAATCACAACTATTAGTTCACTATTAAGCAATCTATGAGAATGGTTAGTAGTTTTATTAAAATTATTTCCATTAATCCGGGTTACCTAAGTAAAGGGCCAGGAAGTACTGGATATTTCTCCAGCGTCTCCGTTTCCTCATGACATATCAACTTGACGTCTAGGTTGTCATAATCTCATTTCATTTAATCTGAAGTCAGACATAATTAATTTTTTTTTTTTTTGCTAATTTTTTAAACAGCTTCATTATTTAGTAACATCATTCTTAATTTGTAAAATTAATTAATCTGGTACAGATATGAATCTCATTGCTGCACAAAAAAGAATATTGATGTAAGCGTGTCAAGTATGACTTCATCGTGGGTACTTGATACCTTTTAAGCTTTTACATGTTATATGTAATTCAGCTTTGTTATAATATGAGTATTATATTATTATTTATTGTAATGAATAATATATAATTAAATTTATAAGGTCCGTGTGAAAGTAAGAGCACAACGTACGTCAATAGATAAACATACTCCGGACCTACGGCAATTTATATAGTTATACGGAATATAATACATAATATTTAATAGTTTCTAAAAGTTATTACTCATTCTATGATCTGCAATTTATATAAAAATATAATCTTAATTCAAGATTAATTTTAACAAAACGTTTTAATGAATATGATTGAAACGTTTCGTGTTGAATTAATTTAAAAATTTAAAAAAATTAATTCTTCATGCAGTTAATAATAAATTATGTTCAATCTTTAACAATCTATTTAATAAACCTAAAATTTAAAAAAATTTTTATGATACTGAAATTGAGAGAAATCTGATAATTTTAAGATTTTTTTTAACAAACAAATATATAGCAAGAAAATTTTAATTAAAAATTTCATCTTTAGAAGTTCTGAAAAATTATAAATGAAATTTTTATAAATAATTTTCTATGCCTAATTTATTTTTCAAGAAAAATAAAAAATTGTCGAGTATCTGCTAACTTCAACCTCATAAATTTTTAATATTTTATCCAATATTTGAAATTTATTAAAACCCAAGCGGCTCAAAAATTTTTTTGGCGATATTTCGTTGAATTTAAATTGACACTTATTAATTTTTGACTTCTTGGGAATTAATCATAATTTTATATGATTAAAAAATCAAACACTGTTATTATATTTATTACAGTGTAAAATTATGCAATACTTAAAGTTTAGGTGACATTTTCGAAGAAAAATTCTATAAGATGTAATTGTAAACAAGCTGGGAGGTCCACTGTCTACAATAATAAATCCCTTCCGTAGCCTCGCCTCGAACAAACCGCCAAACTGGACCAGCGGGACTATAAGAACTCCTAGGATCGGCGAGTTATCTATCAGTTTGTATTAGTTCCCTCCACGTGAAAGGACAGATACTTTTCCTTGTATTTTTTTATTTTTCTTCTCGTGCCAAACACTGTAATCTTTTGATTCTGTAACAATACGTAAGTTATTTATCGTTCATTATTATAAACTACAATTAAAATCATAATATTAAAAGTTTACTTACAAAAATTAATAAAATTATTTTTAACTGTTATTTCTTCATATACATTTATAATTAAAAGTAAAAAATAATTTATTTATATTTAAATATTAATCAATAAATTATTGTAAATAAATTTACGAAAATTGATGTAGATTTAATTAGTTTAATTAATTAACTTAAAAAAACATCACGATTTATTTGAAATAAAAATCGTTGACAGCTAATTATTTAATTTACTTCCTTGAATCAATAAAAAAACAATTAATTTAATTAAATAAGGTGTAAAAAACCAATCGGTAAGCTAATAAAAAATTTTATAAAATGTGAAACTAACTTGAAAGTAAAAAAGTAAAAATCACGGATAATTACTTAGAAAATTTATTCAAGTAATATTTGCGTCGATTCAATAATAAATTATAAAAGATATTTATGTCATTTCTAAACTAGTTATTTATACCAGTCATAAAAATATTCGTAATACCTACTTCCATTATTTAAACTATTAGCGGATACGTTGATTTTTACTCCTACAAATTTTAAGCGCCTTTCTATAAGTTTTAAAAGTAATTGGTAATAATGAAGGTCGATTGTAACTATTTGAAAGGACTGTAAGTTTATAATAGAAAAAAATGTAAAAATGTAATAATGAAAGACTAGATAAGTGATACATAAAATATTTATCGCGAGTAAATGTTTATTCCCATCGGGCTCAAGTTTATGCATTTTCATTATACAATATCTTGTATGGTAAGAATAAAAATCCATAATCCGGGCGTTTACTCTCGCTAAGAGCGACTTTCAGAGCGCAACAAGACAAGTAACAGTTAGTGTGTACACACGCGTTAGCTGAATACACATACATTGATATCTATTTATCTATCTATCTCAATTCTTACATTTGCAATAATATCATATAAGTATAAGTAAATGTATTTACTCGTGAGTAGGCCTAACTTTTAGATTGAGATAATAAGTTTCGCCCAATAAAGAACGTACGAGTCACGATCGGCACGAGCTTAGCTATAATACATATTAGCATTGATATACATTAACACACTGGCATGGCATATCACCACTGTGTACTTTTTCTGTCATTTAAACTTGGACATGTACTTGTACTTTTACTCCCACAATTGTTTTAACCAATATATTAGGTAATAAATATAATGCAAATACTAAGGGCGTGGTCGAAGACAAGACCTGTTAACACAAGAAATTTTCATAAAAAAACAAATCGTTTAGCATTTAACAGAGCAATTATTACTTACTTTTACGTTCATTACTGTACCTACTTTGTTATTGAGCAAATAAAAGGAAAAAATTACACTTGAATAATTTAACAATTAAAAAAAAAAATATTTCTTAAGTAAACTGTTGATTATTCAATGTCGATTGTTTATTAGACAAAATAAAGTAAACCGGTAATCAAATTCCCCTCACTCGATCTCTTGCATCATAACGTGATACCAATTACGCATGGATAAGCTCGCTTTCGTCGCGAGTACTGTTATGTCTCGATAACATGGATTTGTGAATTTAAAAATAATCTGGAGAACAAGTTACAAGTTAGTCCATGATTGATATACATGCATAGTAATAAACTTTTATTAAAAATATAATTAGAGAAAAATCTTGAGTTATGGCATAATCGATTCTTCGGTACGAATGATTGTAGTTGATCGAAAACAGATTAGATAATCGATTTCATAATTGAATGGTTACAGGTGATTGATCATGCAGCTATCTAAATTTCGGTGAAATTACTTCGGAATTCATCATCTTGATTTCTAAAATATACATAAGAGTTGATTAATTAAAAACTTATCTATTTTTTATTTTCACAAAAAAAATTAGTTCACTTAATTATCTAATAATTTATTCATGATCAAGATACTTAAGAAAGAATTTCAATTTCTAATTATGAATTAAACTAATTACATAATTTAATTCGAATGTTGCAGATAAAAAAATGTACAAACTGCTTACTCTATCTCTGGTATGTACGAGTGTGGTCTTTGGTAATCCAGCTGCAAAGCAGGGAAAAGAAGCTCGTAAACCACGCGAATTTATCGAAGGCTACGAGCACGCTAATCATGGAGCATATGCCTTTCTGGCTGACTTGCCAAACGCTAAGCTTGGTAAATTCGACAGCTACTCGGCTCCATCCCACCCGACTCATTACAAAACCGGGTTCAGCGTTGGCGGAGGCCTAGTTTCTATCGCGCGTGGTGCTGCTGACCAAGCAAGAACTCAAGTCAGCCAACAACACTCAGCAGCCGGACAAGCTGCTTACACCGCGAAGAACCAATTGGCCCAAGCCGCAGCTCAATCCGCAGCAACAGCAGCCGCAGCGCTTGCTGGAAAGCAAATAATTCTTTCAGGTCTTGAACAACAATCCCGTGACGCGCATGTAGCAGTTGATGGTGAAAAGATGCAGCTTCAACAGGCAGCGAGAGCTGCAGCTGCTGCCAGAAATGCAGCCCAGCAAGCTATGCATCAAGTTCAGGTTGCTACCACTGCTTTGAACGCTGCTCAGGCAACTGTTGACCACTCAGCTCAAGCTGCTGCTGAGGCTGCCGCTGAATTAGCTGCCCAGACCAGCATGGTAGGTCAGGCCAAGGCCCGTGCCAAGACTATTGATGAACAACTTGCTGCAGCCCGTCTTGACTTCCTTGCGACTCAATCTGCCAACGACAAGGCCTCCGCTGCCGCTCAATTAGCTCAAAACAACGCCGCTGCTGCTGCTGCTCATGCTGCTGAAAGTGCTCAAGCTCTTGCTCCTTTGCCTTCTGTCGCTGAAGAAGAAGATCACCACCACGACGATCTCCATGACGCTCAACCCAATGCTCACTACGATGCTCACCATGATGCTCACCACGATGCCCATCACGATGGTCACCATGACGCTACTTATCTCGTTGAACACCACCAACAAGAACCAGTCCACGAAGTTCATGGTCATGCTCACGGACATCTTCATGCTCCAGTCCACGGTGTTGCTCACTTGCAACCAGTTCACTACGCTGATCATCATGATGACTCTTATGCCCCTCACAAGAATTCTCTTCACGTCCCACACAACGGAGCATCCTACGTAGATAATTATGATTACAAAGGATATTATTAAGTAAACAATTCATTTCAAATCATAATTATGTGATGTAAAATTTGTTTGTACAGAATTGATTTTGTATATTGATTGAAAGAAATTTAATAAATTTTTTAGTTCTTCATTAACTTTATTAATTCATGTTAAATTATTATTACAATCAATTATAAAAAAAATATTTTTCAAAAATTTGCACTTACTATTTTTTTTAGTTCTGAATGTGAATTCTTTTGATTAAAATTTTTAAAATAATTAAATAACAATAAAAAAATATTTTTTTTAAATTACACTTACAGTTTTTGAAGTTTTTTACAAGTGAAATTTATTTTTTTTTTTTTTAAATCATTTTTTTTGACAAAAAATAATTCTAAAAATTTTTCAATGGCAGCTAACTTAATTTTCATTGTAAATTTCAATATTTTATCATCATAAAATATTTTTCCACACTCTTTTTTAGTAGATTTCTTAGAAAATCAACTATTAACGTTTGTCCTGGCAAGTTTTTTGTAATAATATTATTTTTTTAACAACTTATTATCACAACATCAATAAACTTTTTCTTTTTACAAATCATTTTTCATCGTACAATGAACTTGTCTGATTTTCAAAATTTCTTTTGAAACAAAAAAAAAATACCTACTGTGCTGCCACCTAGCGCTTTGAATTATGTTAACTTTCCGACTTACCAGTTTTTATCGACAATATAAACTTCTTTTTTACCATCAACAATAAAAACTGACTTTTGACATTTGCAATTGCAATTCTAAATGCAAAGTTTGCAATCAGTGGCCGTGCAAGTGTTTATACTAGTTGAATTGATTCAGCCAATGATTTCACACTAATTATTTTTCATAGCTTATGTTTAATTTTCTAACTCAAGGTAGACGAGGTAGACTAAGCCAGTCAGTTACGGTAAGTTGAAGTTGGACGATAATCAGCTGTCTCATTGGCCGCGGAACAAACTGTAGAATTACGCGTATGTGTTTCACACACATGTACGTACGTCAATGTATATATGTATATAAGCTGTGTGTATAATTCGTTGATTTCTTTTTTCAGTAATAAAAGAACAGTGATCGAGGTACGCGAGAGAGCTGCAAGCGAGTATAACAAGAGCAAAGAGTGTGTAACGTATGTACAACTCTGATGACTAGAATGTTCAGTAAGTGAAGTTCATTGAAATCAGCATGACGTACTGGTTCTGACAGTGCAGTGATAGATACACCAGAAAATAAACGTGGCTATATATATTTACAAGTTTATTAAAAACAATAGCTGTAGTGATATATTTTATTTGCAATAAGTTCAACATTGAAGGATAGTCGCCATTGAAAAAACTTAACAACGTCCGGTTGGGCCTGTCTTAAGTTATTATGTTTAAGTTTATATATAATCTGTGATAAATAGAGTAAAAAACTGAAGATATCAAGGATGAAGGTTGAAGGATAATTACAAGATCGTGAAGGAAACAGAAAACTAGCTATCAATAATCGATTGTTACGCTTAACTAAATATTAACTTGTAAGCTTACATCTTCAAGTTTATTCTACATATATAGTCACTGACTATTATTATTATTTCAACTAGTGGCTGGTGAACTTTTTTTTATTAATAATCTGGGAATGAGATAAAAAATTATCGTGGCCTTGACAATTTAAGAAATGACGAAACAGTGATTGCTTCTTTTGGTTCGTTCAATTTTTAATACTCTCTTTTTTTTTTTTTTTTTTTTTTATAGTAAATTATTTTTATAAATAAATAAAATAATTAATTAATTTTATTCTGTGATAAGGTATTGTTGAAGAATACTTGAATAATGAGTTCAGTGTGGAAAAGATTGCAGAGGGTGAACAAGAGAGCTGCCAAGTTCCAGTTCACCGTCTCTTATCATGAACTTACTCTCGAGACAACATCTAAATGGTGAGATAAACTTTCTAAATAATAAAGATGTCGCAATTTATTTTTATAACTTTATTATTATTAAATATCATGCCTATTATTAAATTACAGAAAAATCGTAATTGATTTTTTATTAAAAAAAAAAAAACAATATATTTTTTTTTTTAACTATTTAGGCGACCCAATAAATTGAGTGTTGTTTGGACAAGGAGAAGTAGAAGAGTCAGCTCAGACCCACTAGAATGGGAGCCTTGTTTGAGTGATCCAATGATCGGAATAGTCAGTTGGGCTGTTCCTGATAACCACACTGTGTCCGTGACACTTTTTAAAGACCCACGTACTCATGAGCTAGAGGATAAGGACTGGACTTTTGTCATTGAAGATGTAATAAATACTTAAAATTTTTTAATTGACTGATTGATTATTTAATTTATTCATGGAATACACTAATTTATTATTGAATAGGTCTCTCCAACGGGGAAAAGAAGGCACGTAGCGGCAACAAATATTAATATGAAGAAATATGCGACCCTGGAATCAAGTCAGCAACAGCTCAAATTAGATCTCAAACCAACGTCGAAAAAAATAGTCCGTGCTACGTTGGAGTGCACGTTATCGTGTGTATTCCTACGAGAAGGCAAAGCTACGTAAGATATATTTATATGTTACTCTTAATCTGTAATCATTAGCTATTTTTTTTTTTTTTTTTTTCAAGTACATGTATATCATCACTAATGATCATATTACTCAGCATTTACTAATAATTATAATAATAATAATAATAATAATAATAATAATAATAATAATAATAATAATAATGATGGTGATGATAATATATACATATTTGATTTGTTTACGTATGAAATAGAGATGAGGATATGCAGAGTATGGCCAGCTTAATGTCTGTAAACAACAACAGCGATATAGCGCCTTTAGATGACTTTGATAATGAAGATATCCCTGAGGATGTCGAGGAGTTATCGCTAAAGAATTTAGACGAAATTCTTGATATTTCAACGCAACTAGAAATGATGACGAACAGTCTGACTGAAAACGAAATGCCAAGTACTCCGATAAGCGGTAAATTATTTAATTATTTTTTTTTTTTTTTTTTTTTATCTACTAATGAAATAAATATTTGATCATTTGCGTAGATAATAAAGTAGGTGATAACTATTATTATAATTATAAACTATAATTAATATTTTAGTGGCTAGCTTAGTTAAAGACGATGCAACACCGGTAAACGATCAAGTTAGTGTAACACTTGATGTCAGTTTAACGGCTATCCCTGATAATATCAAGGACAGATCGCCTATTAAAGATGAGATCGCCGTTGAAAACGAGTACGTTTGTTTTATTTTTATTTTTATTTTTAAAGACAATAAAATAATATCTAGTTCATTGTTCTACTTAAATTACTGTACTGATGATTCATAATAAGAATTAAAATTATTTTTATTTATTTATTTTGTTTGTATTTTCAGTAAAAACGCTTCAATGAGATCAAAGCTACAACCATTGGACTTGAAAAAAAATGAAACATGTGCACCACGTATACGAGAAATAACACCGGGTCAAGATCTTTTAGAGTGGTGTAAAGATGTTACACGCAATTATTCAGGCGTTAAAGTAACAAATCTAACGACATCGTGGCGTAATGGAATGGCGTTTTGCGCAATAATTCATCACTTTAGACCTGACCTTATGTAATAATTTACTATAATTCTATTTTTTTTTTTTTTTTTTTTTTTTCTTAAATTTACGTCTTTGTCTGTGACATTGCATAGAACTTGTTTGCTTTTGTGATTTAAAATTAGACTATGGAATATTTATATTCATGCTTGTAATTTATTACTTCTCAGCGATGTGGATTCATTGTTGCCGCATGACGTCAAGGGTAATTGCAAAAAAGCGTTTGACGCGGGGGAAGCACTCGGTATTCCACGTGTTATAGAACCAGCTGACATGGACATACTAACTGTACCGGATAAGCTAGCGGTAATGACGTATTTGTACCAATTAAGAGCCCATTTTACTGGTCATGAATTAGAGGTAAGTCAATGTTCAATACACGTAGACGCAAATACTTCCATAAATAATGAAACAGTAAAATATTGAATGATAATTTTTTTATGTATGTGTGTATGGAAAAATAGGTTCATCAAATCGGCAAAACCGCAGACGAGTCATCATATATGATTGGTAGGTTCAATACAGACAATAATTCCGAGGTGAGTGTACAATTATTCGGCCAGGAGATCATTAATATGCGGAAAAAGGAAAATATTGAGCAGAGAAGCAATAAAAATGGTGATACTAATACAAACAGACGGTCTAATCCGTTTGATTATAAAATAGATGAAACTTGTGGTGAATCGTTGAAAAATAAATTACATCTTAGTTTAAATACTGATATTCAGGATAATGAACCAGGTAAAGACAAATCACCGTCTAGTGTTAAAGACGTCAAGGACATTATTTTTGCAAGTTCGAAAAGTATTTTGGGAAAAGTTTTATCGCCTACTAAAGAAAAATATACCAGAGAAAAGGTTCGTCATTGGTTATTTAATTTTTCCATAGCCAATTTATTGTATTTTATTTTTATTAATCCAGAGTAAATCTCCACCACGGTCACTTCACGTTCAACAACGTCCAATTCTCATGACGAGACGTCAATTAACGGATCCATTTGGATCTGACGATGAAGAAGAAAATATTCAAGTTGTTGATGACAAGTGGTCTCAATCGATTTCTATCACCAAGTCACCGACCTCTCCACGAGACGTACGAATTTATTACTATTATTGTCATTATTATTGTTGTTATCATTTTATATGTTTGTTATGTTGAATATTAGTGTACATAATTTTTTTTGTCATCATTTGTTTTTGTTTTGTTTTTTTTTTTAATGTAGGAAATAATTGATCGAGCTATTCGAGCTAATTCAGAAGGTCCTCGTGGTCTCTCTCCATTGCACGGCGAATTACGATCACAGCATGTAATTGTCTAGTAACTTATTATTTGATTTAGAGAACAAAGACACTTGTTTTTTAACAAAAGAAACAGTCGAATATAAAGAAAGTAATAGGTCATGTTATTTTTATTTGTTTGAACAGCCGCTGGTCACTCGACATGACGAGCTGAGAGAGCGTGCCCGACAACTCTTGGAGCAAGCCAGAAGTCAATCTAAAACATCGGCAATGTCTTCGCCAGTTTCAAGTCCCGTTGATGTAAGTCTTAATTACTTATTAATTATTTAATTTTCTAAATTTATAATACAATAAAATAATTTCAGTCTCAAAATGAGGACGATCGGCAACAGCAGCTGCGTGAGCGAGCACGTCGGCTAATTGCCGAGGCACGTATGGGTGTTGTTTTAACTCCAAGTCAGCTTGGCGATGATAACAATAGTGATAGACGATCTACCGATGATCAAAATAATAGTCCGAGACGTAGTATGACTCCTTCAACACCCGGTGATCGTTTGAGTATAAAGGCAGGTGTTATCTTACATTAAAAATGTGTTAATTAGGCACGTAATGATATTTAACAATACTTGTTTTTATTTTTACAGTCTGAATATAATGGAAATATACTGGCTAATGCCAGCGCTATTGATAGTGATAAAAAAAATAATTCACCCATGTATTCTTACAATAAAATAATCGAAAGAATTTCACCTGATAAAATTAGCCCGGAAAAAAGCCCACAGACAATTCGAGGGGTAAAAATAAATTTATTACTCATTTATTTTTAGATTTATTGACGAATAGAATGATTTATTTAATATAATTACTTTTATTGTATGTAGTTGGGTAAAGATATGACGTCTTACATCCAAAATGAATTAGAGGCTTTAGAAAGAGAACAAAGCCAAATAGACATACAGGCGGCGAAACTTGAAAAACAATTACGAGCCGCAATGGAGAGTGATAATGAAGAAGACACTGAACGACTCATGTCACTGTGGTTCACGCTTGTTAATAAAAAGAATGCTTTGTTAAGACGGCAAATGCAGCTTAACATTTTGTAAGTAGCTTTAATAAATAATAAATTTATGTTATTTATTTATTTATTATTTTTGCTTTAAATAGAACAATAGTAATAAATTTTTTAATCTATCTGTAGAGAAAAAGAAGATGACCTGGAACGACGTTTTGAATTATTAAATCGTGAGTTAAGAAGTATACTTGCTGTTGAAGAATGGCAGAAAACAGCCGAGCAGAAAGTTAGAGAAAATCTCTTACTTGAAGAACTAGTTTCTATCGTTAATAAAAGAGATGAGCTGGTCCATCATTTAGATACGCAAGAAAGAGCGTAAGTTTTAATATATATGTTTTTTATTTTTATATTTTTGTTCGTCGCATAATTAATCATTGATGTATATTATTTTTGTTTACTACAGAATTGAAGATGATGACGAGATCGAACGTGATTTATCACGTGCTGGTTTAGCGCAACGAAATAAAAATTGCGTGATACAGTGAATAGTAATAATACTATATAGCAATAAATATTCAATTAATTTTTTTTTTGCTAATGGAGTTGCCAAAGAAAATGATAAAAATACGTTGCATGAGTCGTGATGTGTTAGTGATTAATTTAAAACTTACAATATAAAAAAAAATCATTTATAAATCGGTGCAAGGATTGATAATTTTATAAAAGTAAACTTTTTTTACCCGCTGTTGCTTGTTTAAAAGCTTTAGTTTTTTCATTACGTTATTAAATTTATTCGATATAAAAAAAAAATTTTCATTAGTTAGTTAGTAATTAATTATATTTAATATAAAAAATAAAAATAAAACGATAATTAAAGTACTAACGGACTCCCGTGTAATATAGGTTGTTCAATACTGCAAATGCAGTCTAATAATTAATAAATAAAATTTCTTAATTACTTAATTATACTTAAATAAAAATATTTGACTGGTACAAACTGGCTAACCAGTATAATAAAATAATAATAATAATAAATTATAATAATACTGAATTCGTCCGATAATCTTTAAAACACGGCTAGTTAAAATAACAATCGACATACTCAAATCTGTGCCATAAAATCGTCAAGATATGACAGATGATTTAAATAAATGGCATGCGTGTAGATTTATATTCTAGGCATGCGAATAATTGAAAAGAGTGAATTATTTATATTTTTCATTGCTCACAATTGAATTTTTTTCTACCCACGATGACTGTTGCTAAATGACTGTTAAAAATTTTTTCTTTAATTATTATTTCTTTTTTTTTTTTTTTTTATAGTTTATTGATAAAAAATTAATTTAAAAAATAAAAATAGAAAGAGAGAAAGAGAAAGAAAGTAACAAAGTTATTATTAAGTATGTATATTTTGCTCTAAATTATTATAAGAAAAAAAAATATTAAAAGATGGAAATATTTTTTTAATTTGCCTAATTGAATGTGTTGAATCACAATTTATGCCAAATTTTTTAACATTGTTAATTCGTTGTAGTAAAAACAATTACACCAATATATATAAAGATTTAAAAAGTCAACATTCACATTTTAATAATTTTATGTATCACGTACATAAGCTATTATCGCAGTCTCTTTAATTACCATTTTAAAAGCTTCGATTGTAAGATTGTAATTGCGAAATTTATTATAAACACTATAAATTCATATGAATTAAATTAAAAATGTCTATATCGATATTTATGATCAATAAAATTGTCGATAATATTGAAATTTTTAATAAATCCGTATGCATTGGATTGTATCATCAATTGTACGCTGATGTGAGAGCTTATTTATAAATCTTGACACTTGGTATATATGGTGTAAATACTTGGAGTGACTAATAGAATTTAAATAGTTAACTTACCACTATTCAGTAAATTAATTGAAATAAAAAACAATAGTTATAAGAGTGATCTCTGTAAATATCGCCACTCTCGCCTACAATTTTTTTTTTTTAATTTAGCACTTTAGTACTTGATTTATGTAAAATGAAAAATTATTAATTTCATTTTATCGAGTAAACGTCATATATTTAATAACAACAATAATAAAATGTTCATTGACGCCAGCAATACAATGCAATAATTGATAATTATAGACTTGAGCTTCGCGAGTATCATAACATTATTTATTAACATATTTTGATACTTGTTATTTAACTATTATTAATACTTATCATTATCAGACAATTTAGTGTTTCTGTCGTCGATGGATATGATAATAAATTGTCATTTAAATATATTATTTTATTTTAAATATTTTATATTATTATTGTAATAATAATAATAATAATAATAATAATAATAATAATAATAATAATAATAATCTATAAGTTTTATTTTATTATGTATATCATACTTTTATCCGATGCAAATATACGGTGTGATGTGACAAACAATTAAACGAATTGTCAATTTATTTAATTATTAATTATATAAATGCATTTATTTATTGTATGTGCATATTTTATTATGCACGTACCCGCATATTTGATGCTTGTAGCATCTCTTTGGAATAATTATTTAATTATTAATTATTAATAATAAATTTACTTAAATTTTAACAATCTGCTTGTATGTAAATAATCAAAAATTTAATATTTATATTTTTTCAACATAATTTGAAGGAAATAGTCCAGTTTTTCCTTTTAATTTTCCGTGCCACCAACCGCCTTCATGTTCCATCAAAACTTCAACTATATCACCTTCTTTAAGACCTAATTCATCCAAATCTTGCGGCTGGTAGTCATAGAGAGCTTTTACTTTAGGTAAATGTGATACTGGAGGTGGTCTAGGTGGTAATTTGTTTCTATTCGCATTATGAAGCGTCGCTGCTAGCCTCTGGTTAGGATCTTCATACTGATTAATATGTCCTCCAGAAAATCTATTATTACTATTACTATTATTAGTATTATTATTACTATAACTATGATTACTTCCATTAACACTACGTTCATTATTATTACTACTTATTTGATTATTGTCTTGATTAATCAACAGTCTTTGATTATTAGTAGGATTGTAACCTGGATAAATAATTGGCTGATTCGGTGGTGCCGGATCGGAAGGAGGTGGTGGTGCTCTTATCAATCCGACACGTGGACCACCTGTAGGATTATTAGTCAAAATTTTCCCGAGTGTCGCTGACAGAGCGGGGACTTTACCGTTGTTAATGTAATTATGCTGCGGCACAGGCCGGATATTTGGTCGATTTGGAGGCAGTGCGGGTCGTAAGCCTGAGGAAATAACGGGAGTATTAACTGGTGCACCAGCAGCTGGTGACGCACGGGGAGTTGATGATGGGATGGGCGGTCTACTTCCTATTGTATCGGCGTTATCGTAAATATTGCTCAACGTTACTCCTCCAACAGTGGGTCGATAAGCATTATTATTGCTTTGATTAATCGACTTATTGCTATTATTATTATTATTGAATGAACGTGTGCCAGTTGTTCTGGCGCCAGATAAACGCGATGGTCTTGATGTCGATGGCATACCAGGACCGATAATAACATTCAGAATTTTTCCGTTTATCTTTAACGTCTCTTCGTCGCCGTAACCGGTCATTGAAAATTTAACTTGTCGCGTTCCTCCACCACCCCATCCTTCCTTTTTAACTTTAAACTCTAAGTTATTGCTGAATCTAATGTTCAAAGCGTGACCCAGTTGTTCAAAGTATTTTTTACTGAATGCAGATAAAAACTCTGTTTTAAACATAAGCTGTAGTAGACTCGCGTAGTCTTCTTTCGCGTGAATTATTATGAAATCATCTTGCAGCGTGCTTAGTGACACGTGACTTATTTGATCAAAGGTAAGCTTTCGCTTGATGACTTCCTCACTTAATCGTTGTCTTCTTGCTCCTGGATCTTTTTTAGTTTTTTCTGCTCGGCCAATTAAATATAAACAATTACCAGTAAGTACTAAATCTCTACGGCACATTTTAAAACGTCGATCATATTTCTTAACAACTTCTGCAAAAAATACTTTATCCCGACGACCAAGAAGATTTTTAATACCTGGTCTACTATCCAGACCAATATAATCTCCAACAAAGTTTCTTTCTATACTTGCGCGTCTACGTTGTTTGTGTCCGTACAATAAATCAGTAGCCGCTTGCTTTTCAGTTTCTTGCCGTTTACGAGCAAAATATTTTTTAAATGATTTTTGAATTACACGGGCGTAATAATTGTACTTACGATCCCGGGCCTCCTCGAGCATGAATAAACTTTCTGGAGCTTTAACGAAAACCTTTGTTTTACCAAGCTGATACTGTGTCTCATCGATCTGAATGCTGGACATGATCCATTGGATGCCGCGTTTTTCATCTCCTCGCCAGTATGGCCAAGTTTGAGTAGTAAGAATAGCGTATCTGTGTAAAAATTTAGCAAACGGACGTCTATAAGCAAATCCAGCTCTTCTTACGCGTATATTTTCCTTCAAGCCCAAGTACTCAACTTGATGTTTTACTCTCAGAGCATCCCAATCGCGTGGTTTTTTAGTCTCGTTCGGTTTAATACACCGGATGTAGTGAGGCGTACACTTGATCAACTGAGCAACGAGTCGACTCGCTTGATTGCGAATTTTACTGCCCGCTGTAGTTGGTCTCGATTTAAGTGTTTTAGTCTTACTATTGATAGTTAATTCCTCTTCCGGTGGATACAATAGTTGTACCAAACTATTAGTACTGGTTCGCATGAGGTCTATCAGATCAGTAAATAAAACATCCCGGTTTTTGTCACAAAATCCGTCAACTGAGTAAATAACTTGGCCAGCGTAGTGCAAGATTGCAAAACCATCGCCGTTAGCGTGGAAATGAGCGTGACTACTGGCAACAACGGATAATTTCTTTTGTAAATCACCGTCAGCAGCATCACTACCACCATGAAGAGTTGCGCAAACGTCGTCAAGGACTAGGAAAATACCGGGAGGTCGTTTACCTTCCAGTAGCTCAACAACAACAGCATTATTAAAGTAATCTATCGGTGTCCATTTAATATTTTCTGCGACATACTCCTCCTGTTTTAAGTAGACAAAAAATATATTAATTAACAGATGTACAATGATTTAATGTACAGTAATTGAAGTCTTGGATAATAATAATAATTATTATTATCTAATTAATGTTACAATTTACCTGCTCAGCTTTCAAGGTCAGCTCGATAAATATTTGTTGTAATTTTTCATTGACAAAATTTATACAAAATTGCTCAAAGCCATTTGTCTCGAATATTTCGAAGCCGTAAATATCAAGGATTGCTATTTCAAATGCATCGCCAGTTGTCATCATTGCCGAATTCACTCGTTTAACTAGATAATCAAAGAGTCGAGCATATATGTCCTTGGCTAAAGCATCGCGGGTATAAAGTGCTTGAGCGACATTGAGAGTTACATCTACAGACTCAGACTGACTGCCCCATTTCGACTCAAATCCTCGTGATATCAATTTATGCGACAATTTTTCTGCTGATATCCCTAATAAATACGCCGGCAATCTTAGTACTGAAATATCAAAAATATTTATAATAATAATAAAATATTAATTAACGTGTATGGGTAACTATAAATAGTTTTAATATGCAGTATAAATTTCTTGCCTCTTGGATCTGCAATTTGGGAGTAATTTCCGTTTTCTCGGAACTTAATTGTCCCTATGTGAAGAATCCCGGCTACCAGACGTAGTATATTAGATACTTCGGTCTCTTTGATGTCCATAACGCTCAGAGCTAAAACATTTTACGCTAATTAGCGTTTGTCTCTCAACTAATTATATTTTGTCATATTATAAATCATAAATAACAACTATTTAATAATCTAAGTTGATGTTCAATGCCCAGCTGCACTTATCCATACATCTCTAGCTCAAAATTAATTTAATTAAATTGAATTAGGTTGAAATGATTACAGAGAATTTTTAATCATTCTTGATAAGATTATTGGATTAGAAAAAAAAAAAAAAAAAAAAGTTATCAACTGACAACTTGACTGGATTACCTTTCAATGTTTCTTGAAAATCTTTGGCATCACTGCTACTTCCTCGATCACCCATACGGCAAATATTACCGTCCCAATTCATTAAATAATCACAGCCGTCGAGTTCATTTCTCAAGCCGAATTCCGCTACAACAAACAGACTTATATTATGTACGCGCACGTACAGAAGTTGCAGTGCGAAGTAGAAACAAGCAAAGACAAGGGGAGAAAAAAAGTTGACGAGAATCCCTCGCTCGTGGCCTCGACTACTTTAAAGAGCCCACCAAAGCAACCACGCACGTATCGTATCTCTTTATGCTACTTACATTTCATCTGCTCATTTGCTCCAGCTGTCAGTTGATAAAACACATGGAAGCTTCTCTCACCGCCATTATGCTTGACAACCCGTGATTTTTCGAGCAGGAAGTTTGATATTTTACCGCCGATCGGCTGTCCGCCATCTCCAAATTGCATCTCTACATACTTTCCCTTTAAAAAAAAAAAAAAATTAACAATTATTCAATGCATTTATGTCAAATATTAAAAAACAATTACTCAATTTACAAAAAAATGCTTTCAAAAATTTTCACTTGTAATTTTTATTAATTTTCACATGTGAAACTTTTTAATAATATTTTTTTTATAATAATTAATAAATTGCTATAAAATTCTAAAAAAATTTTTAATATCTGTCAACTTAAGTGTCATATCAATAATCATAAATAGATACATTTAAGATGAAAATGTTTAAACTAAATAATTTAACCATTTTCACACTCTTTAAATCGGTAATAAAGATAAACAATCGTTTAACTTACAAATCGACTACTATTGTTATTCCTAATAGTCTTGGCGTTACCAAACGCCTCAAGCAGTGGATTGGATTCCAAGATAATATCCTTAATTCTCTGTACACGATCCCCGCCGCCGCTGACCCTCGATACATAGGCCATTATGTACTTAGCAGCTACCGTCTTGCCGGCGCCTGACTCACCACTGTTTCATGTTTACGATTAAATCAATGAGAACAAGAAATAATTTACAAAGAAATGGAGAATAAAAAGCAATAAACATCTCAACATTCATATAAGAAATAAAATGTATGTATCTCGTATTAACAGAGGTCTTGTCACGAACCTTATGATGACGCATTGACTCTCGACGTCTATCAACATGTTGCGGTACATTTCATCTGCCAACCCGTATATATGCGGTGGATTTTCATACGGGGCCTGTAATGTAGAATATTAATTACATACAAGTCTAAATACCGAGAATTTTTACACTGTAAAAAATTATTGCGTCAAACTTTTTTTATTTTTCAAATTTATTGTTGTTTTTAATGATTAGAAAATTGAGCACTTAGCTCAGTGAAATTGTAAAAAATTTTCACACCATACCGCAGACCAGTAATTTTTTACAGTGTAGTATAATTATTGTTATTGCATAGAATAAAAGTTACTATAATTAACTTACAGCTCCTTGATATATTTGAACTTCCTTCTCGCCAAAGTACGGCATTTGTTTAAATGGATTAATGGAAACCAAGACAGGCCCAATGCAAGTCTAATTATTATTATCATTTTAATTATCAGTACATTAAGGAAAGTGTTAAATATACTTTTAGTGTTGGTGTATAACTGACAATAAAGTAAATGATGTAATTTAATGGCACAAGAGCTTCACTGAGGTCAGGAGTCTTGTATAAAAAAATTAAATCATAGGATTATAGGATGAGAGTTTCTCACACTCAATCCTCTGAATGTTGAATTAGCATGCAGACTACAATAATAATAATAATAATAATAATAATAATAATAATAATAGTAAAAAAGGTGGATGAAGTAAGTAGAAAAGGAAGAGTACAAATAATTTGTTAATGAAAGGATACGTATATGTAATCATCCATATATCTCTTGCGTAAATTATCCATGATAGCATCCTCGGTGATCTTAGGAAGTAGTACCATGTCATCGACCCCGGATACTTTGACATTTTGACTCTGCCAATGATGGATGACCTGAAAAATGTTTCAATTTATTATTAAGGTTTTTTGTCATTATTTGATAATTGTTTTATTTTATTTAATGACGGCAATTTAGTACAAGTGCATAATGTTTTGCACATGCAAAAATTAAATTCACAATTCTCGTAGAAAATGAACCAATCACTCTCGCTCTTGTTCAGAGGCAATGTAAATGGGAGTGTCGAGGCTCGAGAAGTGCTTCCGGTCATGAAACTCATGATCGCACAACGACCAGAGAGCTCTTTACATACTCATATTTAACTTTTTTTTTTTATTCTTTCTTTATTTCTTTTGTAAATGCTCACTCGGCATCAAAGAATTCAGGACGTTGTCCGGATTACGTGTCAAGTATTGTTTGTGTCCGATGAAAAATGAGGAAGAAATTAAAATTTTTATGTTTCAGTGAAAAATAGATAGAGAAGAAAAGAAGAATAGCAACGTTTCCGTTTTATTTATAGAACTTTATTTACTCGTTTTGATGATTTTGTTGTTGTTGTTGTTGTCGTCGAAAATGTTAATCGCTGGACATGTATAACGGTAATTAATGAGTTTTGATGTTACACTAAAGGAATGCATTGTCACATACTGATTTAAATGCTTGATACACACGTTAATTCCGCGAGAGCCTTCACATGTTAAACAGATAAGGAAAACGGTTTTTGTATGATGATTCATATTTTAAAGAAAAATGTATAATATAAGTTTACAAAAGTATATATTTCTATTATTATACTTAATGCGGTTGAGACCTTCCCTAATTTCATACTTTTTTAATTCAATTAATTACTAAAACGTTTTAAAAATCACTTAGCGGTATTATTTCTCAGAATTTTTTATCGTTAATTAAAATTTAATTTCGACATCAATTTTAATTAGAACCATTAAGCTATTAGGCTATCACTTATTGTTTTTTATGTAACTATTGATTGATTATAAAATTTGAAGGTCATTGTCATGGCTTTTAACGTTTTATCTTGAAAAAATATGAAACAAAAGATTTATTTTCAAGATTCTTTGTTGACAATATTAAATATTGTCCAGTGAAATTGTTAAAATTTAAATAACAGTGTAATTATTTTTATTATTATTGATTTGTTAAACAAACCGGGCCGGTAATCAGTTTGATTATTCGGTCGAATAAATAGGGCAGTTATAAAACCAACCAAGATTGTACATTGTCATTCTCGTTTTACTTGTTTCGCATTGACGAACAGCGTAAATAGCATCATATCAGCAAACATGACAAGTTGTAAGGTTTCTAATAAATGATCACCGATCAGTAATATTTTTAACAAATAATACTGAAATTAGCCGTCAGCTATAAAATTACAAAAAAATTATGACATTAAATTTAGCTGTCACTTCACAATTTTTTTAATTTTCTTTAATAAATAAATTATGGTAAAAAAAAAAAAATTATTTAAAAAATGGACTTGTAGGAATTTTAAAAAACTACAAATGGAATTTTTTAAAAATAATTTTTTGGAGCAAATTTATTTGTTGAAGAAAATTAAAAAATTGTCAATTGACAGCTAAATTGAATGACATTAAAGTTAATTGTCACTTGACAATTTTTTTTTAACAAACAAATTTGCTCCAAAAAATTTCTTTTTAAAAAATTGCATTTGTAGTTTTTTAAAATTTCTAAATGTCAATTTTTTTTTTTGCCATAATTTATTTGTTACAAAAATTCTTTAAATTATCAACTATCTGTTAAGTTAATTTTGATCTAAATTAAACTATGTTATTTCAAACATCAAGATTAAAAATACCATACTACCTGTAGAAAAAAAAAATAGAACAGGTATCTAACCTGTCTATAATATTAATCTAATCTTCGAAGCTTCAGATATGCTTTAAATTCCGATTTTAAATCATTTAATATCAATAGATTGAATTAAAAAAGATTATGACGAGTGATAATTTATAAAACCGAAATAAAAAACAAGTTTAGTATATGTGAATAGATAAAAAAATTACTCACCATGATGACTGTATTACTAATCCGTTCAACAAGTATTCCAAGTAAAAATTAAATCACAAAACAGTCACAAATAAATAAAAAGGCCGTCACCAGTAAACAAAACTCTTTAACCGTTTGACCTGGTTAAGCTGATACAGGAGACACAACATCATCAACAGTGAACTAAACAAAACAAAACAAATATAAAAATTGTATTAAACATAATGAAAAATAATACTAGAATAAAATACTGTCATAGCAAATTAAGTAGCTTACTGGTAATGATGATTTAGTAATTAAAGTTTGCTAAAATCTAATTAGCCAAAAGTTGAAAGCCGACCTGGGTATAATTATAAAGCTCTGGATTATATATTAGTTCAGTTTCAGTACAGTAGTAAGTTGTGACTAATAAAACTAAGGCTAATACTAACAGCAACACTCACTAGTGTAAAATGACTTACATAGAGTGTACACTCTACTTCACTAGACTCAGAAGCGTCGAGTCTGACGAACTTGTCTACCGTAGTACGAGCCCACCGACACGAGTGCACTGAAGCACGAGTGAACGCCAGGGACGTGCCGATACGACTGTCTTCTTTTTTTTCACGTACTCTTATTACTCCCACTCCGGCTATTCGCTCGCCTCAACCTTCTCTATTCCCGCCAAATCCTCACCCTCCTTCTCCTACACCTACAAAACACACAATAGTCCATTTCCATAGTAGAGTTACAGCCATACAAATGCTACCAAGTTCTTCTCTATTCAAACTTTTAGATACTTGTTCATTTATACGTGACCTTTATAACCTTATAAATCACTAGCCTGACCTTTAATTTGTTCCTGTCATCTTCAAGTATTGGTTCTTCAATTTAACTTCAAACTCACTAGTTTTCTAATTTTCTACCTGACAGCTTTACAAGTTTAATAATTTCCAAAGCTTGCTGGATTGACAAGAAGGATGTAATCTCAGATGTTCTGAAATTATTCAAAATCAGGAAGATAAGTTTCAAATAATATTTTAGTAAAAATTTTCAATTTATTAATTATATTGTTTTTTATTATAGCTGATGATTTATTGGATTGTAAATCTTGGATATATTTGTTCAATTGCAGCGATTCAAATGATTACTTTATTAACAACAATGGCAAGGACAAGTAAATATCATTACCGGTTTGAATTTATTTATTTGTTTATTTCAGATTAAAAAATTTTTTTATGCTTGAGAAAAAAAATTTTTAAAATTGCATAGAAAGCTTGTGAAAATTTTCGTATGTATTTTTTTATACTATTTCTTCTGTAAATTGTTTACAAATAAATTGTTTATAAATTATTAAAAAATTATCAGATTTCTGCTAAATTCACACTCATTAGAATTTATAATAATTAAACAATTATAAAAAAAATTTAATAAAAAATTCCACGTGTGAAAATTAATAACAATTACAAGTGAAAATTTTTAAAAGCGTTTTTTTGTTGAAATTGATTTATTATTAAAATTTTTAAAATTGACAGCTAACTTCAGTATCATAAATTATGGCAAAAAAAATTGACACGTAGAAATTTTAAAAAATTAAAAAGGCAATTTTTTTTAAATAATTTTTCGGAGCAAATTTGTTTATTAAATAAAATAAAAAAATGTTCAAGTGACTGCTAACTTAAATGTCAGTTAATATTTTTTCATTGTCATAATTGAGATATTTGATTTATTAAATCAATAACATCAAATAAAATAATTTTCAGGGTCTATGTGATATAATAATGAGTCTTGTAACGATTAGTGTCGTTCCCAATGACGACATCGAAAGTACACAAGTACAAAGTGTGAGTAAAAAGAATAGAATGGATACTGACATTAGTCGAGTCGGTGCTAGGCAGATTGGATGGTACTAAAGATGAAGAGAACGTATAATGTGAAACCTAGATTCTAAACTTCACTTATATGTGTAACTAATCATAAATGCTGAAGCTGATGACACTTTAAGGGTCAGGTGACGCTCGATCGATTAAAAACTAGTATAGTGGACAGTCGATGCCCTCTTGGTCTACTTAAAAAAATATAAAAGGATTGCCGGGAGATCTAATTATAGTTTGATGCAGGATTATCGAGGTCATTAAGAACAGATGAACAGGAAAATGCTTTTAACTTTTTAAATAAAAACCTTAAGGGAAAATTTAACATAAGTTTGTAAGTTTTTAAAAGAAATTGATAGTACTGCTGGTACGGAAATACTGATTTCTCAGTGGGATAGCTTTTATTACTTTTGTTACTTTTATTGCTTATAAAGTTAATTGGAAAATTTATTGTTGTAGATTGAGGACGTATATTTTTACTATATACGTTAGCTGTGAGCTGAAATTAATCGATTGCCCACCTATGGAGATAGAGAAAATATAATCTTAACTTTTGATTTTGGAAATAACGATTAGATAATATCACTGCGCCCACGTCATTCTTGCTTAGTCACTTAACTAAATTTATCAGGAGCTTTTATGTGTTTTCTGGGATTTAACGAATGATTTATTTACAAATTTATATTATATCGATAGCAAAGATAACGCTCCCACGGTTTATATGGTAATTTAATCGAAAGTGTTTCGTATAATTTATTTAATAAAAAAAAATTACTTTTTTTATGATTGACAATATCATTTTATGGCCGATAATTATTTTTTAATTGATTTTATTGATTTCAGGTAAAACGGGTTATTTTAATAGGAAATATATATCAATAGAGATTGAATATTAATTTTTTTTCACTTACAGGTAAAATGTTTTTTTTTTTTTTTTTTTTAATAATAATAAAATAATATGCTAATATTTTAAAGTGTAAATAAATAATTATGCAATACATCATTTTATTTTAGTTAAATGTACAATTAAATTGGAGTCCAGGGTTGAGTTGTTATATAAACGTTTGCAAAAATAATAAAATACGTCACAATGAATTTTTGGAAAAGTGCAAATTTATTTCGATCGTGCAGCGATGATCTTTACAAGATGCGTTGATATTTATTATTTTATTTTTTTATTAATCGATCTCATTTATTTATAAACATCTTGAAGATCATCATCTGTCTCTCGTATTTTCTTTCCATTATTTTTTTAATTTTTTTTACTTTTCAATTTATTTATTTTTATCCACGTGTCGGTTTAGCAACTTCCAATGCACACTTATCCGGCCATTTAATAATAAATAAATAAATAAATAAAATACATATACATAATTATTGTTTCATATTACGTAATTATTATTACATATTATTGCTCGTCTTATTTTAAAAGGTAAAAATTTAAGAAGTACAATTATCATGATGATTAAATAATATAAAATAACAATAAAAATATATATTATATATTTATATAAATTATAAATAAAAGTTACTTTACAGACACGTAGAAACATCGAGTATTCTTCAAAATTGAAAAACATTTTTTTTACTCGATGTTTTATTTAATTTCCAATTTTTTTACCTACTAAATATATTTTATTGATTCACATTAGACACGACTAGATCAACTAGATTAAGCGTACAAAAGTTTGAGAGTAATATAAAGATTTTGATTAGAGATCTTGGAACTTTGTAGTATTGTTTGTTTGTTTGTTTGTTGTTCTCTGACGGATTACACAATAGATTTATTTGTTTTCACACTCAATTTATTGAACTTATCAAGTTTGATACTTAAAAAAAAAAAAAAAAAAAAAAAACAGCTTAGCGAGCAGTTAACAATGATTGTTTTCGTGTATCAAGTTTAATTGTCGCAATATGTATAAGTCATGGCCTTCAATTAATTTTTTAATTAAATGTACTATCAAATAATTTTCGTACAGCACCGTATCAAATAAATAATGAAAATAACGAAAGAAAAATTTTAATAAAATTGATAAAACTGAAACAAATACAAATGACAACTGTAGTTTTAAATAACTATGATATGTCAGCTAAAAAGCATTTTACTAAAACTATATTACTTTTTATAATCTTCTATAGAATAACTAAATGCCTCTTTTCGTCACTAAAGACTCGCGTATTATTTTTTTTTTCTACCACATATTTCAGTACAATTCATTATTTCTATTATTTTTTACTTTATTTCGTTCCTTTTTGCCTTCTTATTCACGCGAATAAGAGAAAAGGAGTAATTAGATGATTCGAACTATTTTTCATTTTTTACAATTGCCATGACTCCGTTATCTAATAAGCAATATAATTTTTTTTCTTTTGAAATAATCTTATTAAAACTCCCGAAAATTTATAATACAATTTACAATAAATTAAATAACAAATTAAATAAACTGTAATAATTAAAAGATTAATTTTTCTGTGATTGCAGATCACTTTTGACAAAATTCAATTATTATTTATATTTTTAAATTTATTTATAATATTCAAACACTCCACAATTATTTTCAAATATTTTAATTATCTATTCTTATCGGATTTATTGCAATTGACATCCGTTTTATTATACACAATTTTATTTACTTATCTATTCAATTATTTATTTATTTATTTGTTAAGTAAACAAAGTGCCTCATTATCACTCAGATTTAGTTTACAGTAGAAGCATTTATTGAGACCTAGGTATGTTATTTATTACATATATGATTTTAATATACATATGAATGTTCCTACGCATTTATTACGTACAGGAAAAAAATCGGCAGATTTTACAATTAATTATTTTTACTATTTTCTTTTTTTTTTTTTTTTGGTTTAGCTCTTGGAAAATTTTGCGACCATTTAAATTGACTATGGGATATAATTGATGACATATATTATAAATTTCTTTAAATCTCAGCCAGAAACACGCAGCATGCGCGAATAAGGATTCTAGAATTGCGTAGGCACTTTTAGGAAATACAATAATATTTATATGACTCACAATCAGTCATTTGTTGTAATAATAATTATAATAATTATTATCATTATTGTTAATCAAAATGTGGAATGCAATTAGAACAGTAAAATGAACCAAATATTATATTTATATATTTATATTTATAATAAATATGATTTATGAGATGAAGCGATGTCAACGAACTCATTTTAGTTTTGTTTAACTTTCCTACGTCACAATTTTTTCGCATTTTTTTCAATTACACCAATCCGAGTGATGAATTGTTGAAGATATTTACCATCAATCATAATAAACATCTTTCTACAATCTATTATTACACATTAAAGATCTACAGTTGTACAGATACAATCTTAATTTTGTTTTTATTCAATGATAAAATATTTTACTCTGTCTAAATACGCTTGTTTCTTTCAAATTTATTTTTATTTTATTTTTTTTTTTTTTTGTTATTTTATATTTTTTTAGGAAGTATTTTCACACAAATTTCATTTTCATCTATAAAAAATCTACCTGTGTTCGATAGGCCATGTTTTTTTAATAATCCGACGTCACATTACCGTACAATGAACTTTTTGGTAGCAAATAGAAAATAAAGTACAATAATTTCCAAAATATTTAATGGAAGTTAATGACGTTTTTAAATAATGTGATGACTTGGCTATTTTTGACTTGGCACTGTCCATATTTATAATTATAATTAATTATAATATTTTTTTTTTATTATTATTATCATTTATCATTTATCATTTAGAAAAAAAGACTGACTGAGCAATTAAGGAAATTATTTTATTCGGCCGACTGCCTGATCAAAATAGGCCGAGTTTGGTCCTAAGAAACTCCCTGATGGGTACGTAGTAGTGACTTTTGAATGAAATCATTTCAGGTGTCTTGCGGATGCTCTCAAACACTGCTGAGTCAGTTTCAAAAACAATAACAACAACAATAAACAACATTGTTACTGTAAGAATAAATGCCGATACAAATAGACGTATGCATCGTACACTGCGTAACGCACGTGATCTACTGCTACCACCACCACCAACAATAATTGATTTGGTTGTTGAACCAACTGGTTGCAAACAAAGTTTGCTGTTTTGTAACTTTTGCATTTTTGGTACTGGTGTAACAGATCTACTTTGGGTTTTTCCAAGCCCGTCCACCAACTGGCTTTCAGACGACGAGTGATCGAATGAGTCTCGAAAGAAGTAGTCGTTTGTATCGGCATCGCCCACTTGTCCTCCTACTGGAACAAACAGAAATATAGTTTCAATAAAAGCTTTTCAGTTACACAGGAAACTTGTACAGATACATATACTTTTTTATACTTTATAGTTTATATTATGTTTATGTTTTATTATTTTTTATTTTCTTCCAGTATTTTTTACTTCTCTTTTGTATTATTGTGTGAGCTCTCAGCGGTCGATACATTCGTCTGATTGTTATACACCGAAGCGAGATTTAAACATCGTTTTTTTTTCTTTTTTCTATCATAAAAAGGGATAGTGAGAGAGTACAAACATATATGTACAAATATGAACAAGTGGCGTGGTGGATATATAAACGATAAAGGGTAGAGAGGAATAGTTTAAATGAAAAAAAAATTTCAATTGAGAGAACGAGAGAGAAAGAGAGACGTAAATCGTGCACGTTATGGCTCCAAAATCGTGACAGACAGTGGCAATTGTAAAAAAGGCGAAAGGATAATAAAGCGTTCAGTTAGTTTATGAATAGATAAAGCAACAAATGAGTGCACAATTCAGCGAGTCGTAAATATTGTAAAAATATTTTAAAAATTAAAGTCAATACTGCAAAATTTTAAATATATTATTTACAGTATATATAAAAAGGAAAAAAAAAAATAGTTTTATGATGATTACAGATGACGACAACCTACCTCGTGAAATAGTCATTCAAGCTCACCTGGTTCATGTCTACTTTTGACGTCCAAGGGTAAATCTTTACTGGTGTTTCCACCGCCGCATGTTGAAGTATTTGATGTAGTGGCTGCTACAGCCGCTGCAGCAATTGCCATGGCAAGTGCCATTGGTCCATTTCTACTTCTCGCGGAAATTATACTGCCATTAACAGTACTCTTTTGTGTCGCTGAAGAGGTATTTGCGGTTACTACAGTATTAGTGGTCTCTAGATTGTTATTCTTCGGCGTACTCTTGGTGATGGATGACGACGAGCTTACCTGACTCTCAATAGTTCTAATATCTTGTAAGCTATTGCGTGATTCTGAACTATTGAATCCATTTATATGCTTCGGTGTTGTACCAATTAATCTTGAATAAGTATTTTTTATTCCGGTATTATTGATACCTGGATTTATTTTGAATGATAGCGTTGATAGCGACGATGACGCTTTTATAGGCGTTCTGGAGGTTTTAATAATAAGTGCCGTGGATCTTATAATTTTTGGGCTTTTCTCCAGCGAATTTATTTTTTGTCTCACCACATTATCAATATTCTTTCCCACAAGTTCTTCAGAGCCTATGACTATTTTTTGACTGTAGAACGCCGGCGGACGGCCAAATGTATTTTTATTTGGAAATTTCACTTTTTTCACTTGATTTGTGATGGATGTGGTGGTGTGGGCACTCGCATGCGATTCATTTTCGTCTACCGCTAAAGAACAGAAAGAAATAAAAAACAAATCAAGAGGTACTAAAAAAAAAGCCAAACAAAAAATTAAATAAAACAAAAAAAGAAAGCTAAATAACTAACTATTTGCTGATTTGTTCCTTGTACACAACCACTATTATTATTTTTAAATTGTTTCATACATACATATATATATAAAATAAAAGTAAAGAAAGTAAATTATAAAGAAAATGAAAAAGAAAAAAATAAAGAGTTGCTGTGCCCGGAAATATCATTCAGTGAGAGAGTAGCGGCAAAATATGTCCAAAGCTAGGCCGGTTGTATATAAATATATACATATATGTATATTATGCGAAACTCTGCTATCAACTACTTTTATTTATGAGAAAACTAAGAAAAGGAAATAAGGAAATACATGATTTACACAGATATATAAATACGTAAAGGTAATAGTGTAGGTAGAAGAGACGAATTGCCATCAAACTTGGCCAGAAACTTGATCTTCAGGTTTTATCGTAACTTGTGCATCGACCGCTTGGACAGCTCGATAAATTTTCCCTCGACACAAGAATTTTCCCCAGTGTATGACACAAGTATCAAAAAAATCGTAAAAAAGTCCATAACAATAAAAAAGTAGAAAAAAAAATCTGAAGAAGACTTTCTTCCGGCATGTTGTATGTTGAAGATAAAACAGCAAGTAGACACACCGGAAGTTGTTTACCCGTATATACCAGACAGTTAGATAAGACGTGTGTTGATTTTAGCAAGAAACAGCGAAATAGGAAATAGCAATAAGCGTTGATGATGGAAAAAAAAAAATGATGATAATGTTTTATGTGTGTTGACATAAAAGAGCTTATTAGGATATTGCCAGCAATTTAATAAGCGATGATTACCAACCGTTATTTCTCTTGGCATATATTTCTTGGTCCTCTGATACAGTCTCCAATAGTGGTAGTGTATTGTCAGGGCAATAGGGAGAACTAAGGGGAACACCCGAGGCATTAGCTCCTGCCTCAGCCATACCAGCGCCGTCTAAACCTGCGCTATGACAGCTTCTCGGCAAACTTGAATATCCTATTTAAATTGACAGTGATTATTAGTATTATGATACTATTAAACACAATTTAATTCATTACAGTAATAATGATAATAATAATAATAATAATAATTAATAATTATTGGTAAAATATTTTAGGCTACTAGCGGCTAAATTAAACAGTTTGATCACTCACGAATTTCAATAAGATCTTGACTAGGAGTGCTTGGAGTAGCTGGTACACTACTTGCTTTTCTGCGGAGTCCAGCACTCTGACAACGTTGAACTGGTCCGTTGCCTTTACCACGCAGCGATGAAGCCTCTCCGGAACCCGCAGATGCCGCAGCCGTTTCCTCCAACACTTCCCTCTCCGTTCTCCCAGTGTACTTAAACTTGGTGCCCCAAGAGAATATAGATCCACCGCTTACAACTGGTGCGTCCGAGGCTCTGGGCAACCTGCGTGAAAATTTCTTCACTTTACAGCTATTCTACATGAATACATATATACTCCTTCCTCATCATGCATGTTTTTTCGGAAGAGTTAATGTCAGAAAATTCTTAGCGATATTTTACAAAGATTATTTTTTTATATACACAGTTGAGGAAGAATATCAGGAAACCCCGGTTGTTGTTGCTGTTGTCGCAGTTGTTGGTAATGCTATTATTGTATTTTTATTATTTTTATTACTCTGTTGAAGAAGCTATTAAAGTAAGTAGTAAAGTAGGTGTCAACGGCGGTGGAATTGTAAAGTTAAATTACTTTTTTCTTTGATAGTATAAAAAAATTAAAATACTTTTTTTTTTTAACTGGATCTTTTTGCAATTAAACTAAGCTGGTATGCAGAATTTATAAAATCAGAATTTATTTATTTATCTCTTCAAGCTTTTTTTCTTTATACCCAATATCATTATTCGCTGTCTTGATAATGTTTATTAGTATAAATAAGAAAAACAAGGAGATGGAGTATGGAGTATGGAATGAGAATTGTTGAGCCTCTGGCAACTAGTTTAATTGGATTAATCTACAAAACAATTACATGGCAATTAGACAGCTGCTTTAATACGATTACACGATGGACCGAGCATCAGAAGCACAAATAAACATGACAAGCTAAATTTTTTAAATCTAGAATAGAATAAAAATTATTAAAATTAATTCTAGTAATTGTATTACAATAAAAAATAAATAAATAAATTTATAATATTTACTTACGTGAAAAACAGCATCTGTTCAATGGCGCATCTCCATACATGCCGGCAATTTGATCCAGTCGGGCACTTGAAGCCAACGGTATGCTTTTTCTGAAAGTACCGGCAGACTATTTTTGCTATCGATATTTTGCTATCACTATTACTAATATAAATAAATAAAAAATAATGTGAATATGTACGTAAGTATTTTTCTATAACTTACATGTGGCTACTCAATATATTTTTTATGATAACTAGTACACGTGTAATTATTTATACCACTATCTAAATTACTAGTAATGATAAAGCGCGAGTAGAAGCTTCGCTAATCACTTATATTACTTCAAGTACATAATGCTCTTTTACACTTTACGTAGGCGTTATATATAAAAGTTACATGTACGGTAGGTTTATGAAAAAAAAAAAAAAAGTTAATAAAAGTGTATTACCCACACGAGAGAGCGTCGACGGAAGTGGGCGAGTGAAGAGTTAAATAAAATAAGAAATGTAACAAGACCGCGAAGAAAGAGCAAATTAAAAGTGAAGTCAAAGTAAAAATATTAACTCGTCCCCAGTCTTGGTCTTAGTCTTGGTTACGTTGTCTTGGTCGTCGTCAGTTCCAGCACACACTGTCGTGACGTTCCGGTGTGTTTAAGAAAGTCTCTGGTATGGTCTCTAGTCTGTACGACGTGGTTGGTGAAACATCGAGGCGACTCAACTGGCTTTACTTAATAGCAATCTGGAGTATACATACTACTCACCTTCGTTCTCAAGTCCTTATAGGTGTGCAGAACCAGCCCAATACACAGACCGAGAAAATAATGTAAAAAAAAAAGAGAATAAAAGAGGGAGTTAGTAATGAGATTATTTAGAGGGTGGTTGTATAATCGTATCAACGACATTGAAATAGCACCGTGTAATACCTTATTCCTCTATGTTTTCACTCGGCCCTCTAACACACATATTTTTTATACATTATATATATTATGAATATAAATATAAATATATTTAGATATTTATTTCAATTTTTTTCTTAGAGCGCATGCACTCGGATAAATACCTCGGAAACTTTATGAAAAATTGTACCAGAAAACCTTGTGAACCGTAGCATAGTAACACAAGGTCGGCTTTAGATCAATTTACGTTTTTATATTTTTTATGTTTATATGTATATATTTTTTATTTTTTATGCCAAGCTTACTCATAGACTTATTTTTTTAAAAGAAGAAAATGAGATTAATACCGGCTGTAGGAGTGCTTAAGAGCCGTGTGATGAAACAAGAGGTATTGTTGGTGTTATAAAAATATAAATAATAAAAAAAAAAGTCATTATTATTATTTCAATTCACAAAACTTTTTTATATACAGACAAAGTTCACCGTGAGCTTTTTTGCTGAGTATTCAGAAAAGTTGAAAAAGAAAAATAAATTGCTTGGCTCACAACCAAATTAATTTTTGTTTAAAAATTATTATTTTTAAATCAATTGTTCACCAGAGCAAACAATTTTTTTCGTTGGTTAATTTAAACAGTAAATATTTTATTTATTATATATTTTTTATTTATACCTCGGTGATGGTCAAATGGACAATAAACATTTTCCCTTCGTAATTTATTTTCTGTACTTCGGACCAGCGGAAATGATTCGTCTGTCGTGATCCTTGAAATGTGAGGATTCCGTGATGATTTATCCCTAAGTACAGCTGGGTTCCTTTATGATCCTGCAGGAATAAAATAAGTTATTGGTTTAATCAAACAAAAATAATGAGAACGTATAATATAAATAAATTGATACAATGAGTCATGTTGCATTGGAAAGAAAAGCATGTGTGTAATTCTTCGGATCATTTATAGCTGCTTACCTTGACAGGATGGGGATCAACCGCATAGGTGTCAAGTTGAGACGCTAGCCTGAGAAAATGTATCTCTGCTTGTTCAGCCGTAAAACCCTTGAGCTGTGTCTGATGTAGTTCCATTGCTTTTTCTTCAATGGTCTCAGTCTGTTTGAGCAGAAGCTTGTGCTCGGAAATGTAATTGCCCACGTGGATCTCCGGATCGTACTCGCCAAGCTCGTCTGATTGACCAATACAAATGCCGTGTAGTAGGTAGAAAATAGTATATAAATATGTGGGACATTCCAGGCTAAATCACCCGCTTTTTTTTTGTTTTATTTTTAATTCTGTTCACTTTATCTTTCCGTTTCAGCTGAAAGTACCTTTGAATTTTTAATTTTTTGATGAATCTTTTAAATTTGAATATTTATCCCGGATTTTTTTTTTATTTCTTCATTTACTTTTATCTAAAAATATTTTCACAAAATACTTCCCGGCAAAAGCCAGAAGAAATATGTAGATTTTTAATTTAATCAAAGTGGTAAATAGAAATTATAATGTAAGCATAATTGCTGGTTCATAAACTTTCCTTGTTACGCTTAAAGCGCTATAAAAAACTAAAGTCATTAAAATTAAGACTATAATATTTGGAATTAAAGCTTATTTTATATTTTACCGCTTACACATTTTACATTTTTCAGTTATTATAAATTTTTCAGAATAATTATTAATAAATTGAAACTAGTTGTGTAATAAATTTCAGAAAATAAAAATTTATTTAACTCTATAATTTTCTATTAATATTTTCATTACTAAAATAATGTTTGGCCAAAGTGCTATTATTACTATAATAATATTAATTCACTCACAAATGGTCATCAATAATACTTGGAAAGCAAACCATGTTCTCCAAAATCAACAATCATCCATATAACTAAATTACATAGAATGCAATTGTACGTAAAATTGTTGATTTTGACAATCATTATGAATTATTAATACTATTAAAAAATAATCCCAAATTGACTCTCATGAAATCATTAATATTTCAGTACTGATATAAATATTAATAGAAAATTAAGAGCTTAATAAATTTTTATAAAATTTCGCAAAATGATAATCTGAAGATTAAGTGAATCCAGAATAAAAATATTAAAAATTTAAGACGGTTTGATTTAGCGTGAAAGTTCAATAATAGATAGATAATTAAGTGATATAGTAGGAGTAGTAACAAGCCTATGATGAGTCTTTATCATAATTGCTTCTCCATTAATACATAAAATATGAATAGACTACAAATCCTTACTGTGGAGAATGCAAGCTGCCAGCAGCGATGCCTCCCCTGGACTGCAGTAGAGTCGTCCATGCAGCAGGTCCCTCTTGAGCTGTTGATAAATTTGATATCTGGTAATCTCATCCTTCAGCCTCAGGGGATCTGGCGGGTAGAATTTCACGCGGAAGCTGAACAGGATTGGCTCCATATCTGCAATAAATTAGCGCTCATAAATACATATCCATATACATGTATTGTAATATCAATAAAACGAGAACTAGAACTACACCCCGACAATTACACGGCATATAAACTGCAGTAATTGCATTTGTCTGGAGTTTACAGAGGAAAATTTAAAAAATGAAAATTTAAAGCTCCCTAAAATACGGAAGTAAAGAGAATATTTTTTTTTACGACAACCGTGACTCAAAGTCCAGCTGAAATTGAAATATTTACTCAGTAGTAGACTAGAGTAAACTAAAGAATTCTGGAGCAGCTTACAGCCAAGAATTTATAAGATGAGCAAGACCTGCACGTCTTTCTATCTAGGTAAGCTCTTGTATCTTGCAGTCATGTAGTTTTTATAGTTTTATTTAGGAGTATGAGCTGTACTACACGTGTATGCCTCTACACAGCCTAAGCAGCCTTTGAAAATTTGATGCGACATCGACCCGGCAGGCTGTACCTACCATAAACTAAATAGAAAATGGATAGGTGCGCGTGCTCATACATCTAGTCTAGACTTTAACGGTCTTGATGTATTATATAGGCATAAAAGTATATACATATGTAGATAAATGTATGTGATAAATGTATATGTAGGTGCATCACCCACTGGTCTATTGTTACCGGTTTACGTTTGGTCTCGCGACCCTACGCCGTCAATTGAGACCTTGTACCTACTGTGCCACTGGCGTGTACGTAGAATACTTGTTAAGTAGTAAGTAGAATACTTTTATTTGAGAATTGAATCAAAGGGAGCTTCCACCCGCCCTCGATGTAATCTAAGGTGCTTATAGACTTTACGACCGGAAAATCGATAAGTTTGATGAGTTACTTTGTGAACGTTGGTACGAACCTTTAACTTGCTTGACTACCGATTTCGCTAGGTCCAGCCAATGCTAAAAATAAATAAATTTTTATATAAACATAATAAATAGAAAAATAATTATTGTGTATTTAAGTTAAAAAAAAAAAAAAAAAAAAAACTTACCCGTTGTCTGCAATGATCGACGTAACGAAGTCCAAAGTAATCAGTCTCAATGATGTTGAGTTGTTTGCATACATACTCAAGGATATATCTTCCTTTGTGCTGGGGCTAATAAAAAAAAAAAAAGAAAAAAAATCATTTTCACACACGATTAGTACTTTTGATACGTAAGGTGTACTTTATATAATAAATATAGAGCTACCAGGGGAGAATAAGTCGTTAATTAAACTGTTGCGTTTTCTAAGACACGCGATTGCGCGAATACAAAGAAAGATTTGCAGTTTTTTTTCTACACATTTTATATTTATGTCGTTAATAATCGCCCCGCTAGATCTTGGAGATAAATAACTTAAATAATCGATGTTGAAATTAATCAGATGAAAATAGTAGTAATAAAGTTAAGTCACTATGATATTACCCCATTACATCATATCTTATATCATACATGTACGTTACTGCAGTTTAAATAGAAAAAAAGAGAATTAACATAAACGTTTTTGCGCATTTTTTTCACTCTTAATAAGACATGACTCTGCAGAATTCGTACTGGGAGTGTTATAAGAGAAGAAGATAAAGAAGTAGAAAAATTTTTAAGCTAAAAAGCCTAAAAGCGTTGCAGTGATGTGAGTAAATAAAAAATAAGAAAGTAGTGGAAGCATTGATGTGAAAGGAATAAAAATTTTTAGAGTGTGCTATTGCGATTCCATTTATCGTTTTTGTAGAAACGATTTTTTTATTTTTTAGTCAGGTAACATAAGTTGATGTACATATTTGTACATATGTATGTCAATATATAATTATAGCCTAATCCTATGCCGAGCAGAATGACGAGTTAAAGAGACAATTTAACATATAGACATATGTTTATTGGCTAAGCGACCACGCACCACCTTAATGACCAAAAAGACAGGCCAAGGTGATCTAGAGTGTAGAGTCTCGTGTGGTCTACACAACTGTTTGTAATAAAATACATACGACAAAATTTATATTACGTACATGTAAGTATTTAGTTTTAGTACTCAGCAGCATTACACAAATTTACGATATAATAAAACGGAGGTAGAGAAATATCCGATGGATTGTCTATTGCAGTATACAGGGTAAAAGCGTGAGTTATATCAACCATGTCTGGAAACTCGTATTTTGTATTGTGTATCATACATATGCATTAGTATCCATCTACCCGTCAGTCACATGCATATGTATTTATATCCTGAACATAGACCTTGATTTTAACGTTGAAATTAAGTGTATATCATTCAACTTTGTGTCTCTTAGATTTTTTAATTCATCATCCTGTTACATCTTCATTTATTTTTTTCTGCGCTTTAATTGAATTCCTAATATTATATTCTTTTGTGTACATCTTAATCTATTTCTTTTTACCCTTTAATCTAACTCGCTAAAAAGTACAAAAGTCAAGAGAAATTATATTTTTCTTGATACCTTCCGCGGAAAAAAATTAATTAGTATTTTCTTCAGATGAATTTAAAAATACGATTTTTTTAAATTAAAATACACACAAAATTAGTTTGTTTTTATCTTCACTGAAGTGTATAAATTAAATCTAGTTGTAAATTCACTTCTTTCACATATCTTCAACTATTTCTCGAACTTAAACTCAGTAAACATTTAATTTTGCGCTATTTCTTCTTGCACTCAAACTTTGCTTCAGATATTTTGACTCTTCCGCTTTCTCTGCTGACCTTTTCCTGTATAATGCGACAAACCTACACTTAAAACGAGTTACGGAAATTTCATCATTGTTACTTGATAAATTTATGTACGAAGTTAAACTTACTTTTAATTGCCTTTCTTGGACTATAATATACTAGTTAGATTATATTTCATATGTAAAATTAACTTTGTACATATATTTTGAATAAAATAAAAATAATTTAAAATTTCTATTACCTACAGTGTACTACTTATGATTTTTAATAATTAACTGCTTTATTGAGTAGCTGAAGATATATATATATATATATATATATATATATATATATATATATATATATATATATATATACATATATCATCATACGATTCGATAAATACATTTAACGATCGGCAATTAAACGATGATGAGTTGATAATGTCTATTTAGAGCGAAATGTATTTACGTATTTATACGAACATATTGCAAAGAACTTATTTATCAATTATACTAATGACCGCCACGTATTATTGTATATTAATATAATCTGCACTTTACTTTTAACTAATAATTTAATAAAATAACAAATTGCACGTTTTAATTAATTCCACACTAATAATCTAAAAAATGCAAAAGCCAATATTATAATTTTTTTTTTTCTAATTTAGAGTCTCTCATTACTCGACAAACTTTCAATTTAATTTCAAAAGGTCAATATAAATTATAAATGCAGTAACTTAATTAAAATAAAAGTTTTTTTTTTTTTTTTTTTTAATCTAATTACTCGGCTAATTTATACTTAAGATTTATTTAAAAGTATGTCGCCATGTAAAATAATTAATGAAGAAAAATAACAAAAATTATTATTTAAGTTTCTAGTTTTCAAAGTTGCTAACTATTTTGAAAGAAGCACGAGTAAACTCAAGCTAACTATTTTTCACAAAAATAATTCACGAGCACGTTTACATCAACAAGGTTAATTACGTAGGTATATATTTCTTATTTCTGCTTATACTTTCTACCTTTAAACTTTTAGTTTAGTTCTTTGACCAATTTAGGGTAAAGCAAAGACAAGTCAATACGTCAGATTAACGTGAATTCCCACTACTCAAAACTCCCTCGAGTTTTACCTACGTATATATTTTCCCCTAGGTTGCATGCACAGTGACAACGAGGGTGAAATTATATTGGAGTAACCCGGTACATGTTCTACTATGTAATGGTATTAATACATGTATGCATAAAATATAAGTTAGTACTCTACATTGGTATACACAACAGTACAATCAGTCATGACGATGCGATATGACATATAGCGCTAGTAAAGAATAAGAAGAAATGCACGAAGCTATACACTGTATATAGCTATAAGTACATTAATATACTTTTTTACTACACAACACAAAATACAACTTAACAAGTATATAGACTATATTATATTTATATGTATAAGTGTATCAGTATAACGTTCGTTGGCTATAACATAACTTTGTCTATTTCACTCACGCTTTATCATAAAATCTATATCCATTTCCATTTTTAGCCGGGAAGAGTAAGACCATCATAAATATTTATTGAGTACCCACGCGAGTCAATTGTAATCAACGACTTTGTCGTCGATTTCTCTGTGTGAATATTCATTCATTGTTAAAGCAAAAAGGAGAAAAAAAATTTAGTGAAAACAAATGAGGAAAAAAGCTCGATCAAATATTATAAAACGGAAAAAAGTGTTACACTCACGCGAATGTGAGTTAATAATAATAAAAAAGAAAAAAGAAAAAAAGCTATTGAACTAAAATTGAATAACTATATACATTATGCAGAATAATTGTGAGCAAGTGGACACTTGTGCTTGAGTAACTTGATTTTGATCGAGTGGCTATTGTCGCTGTTGGAGAATGCTCTTGGAACAAAACGACGTTAAAAGATCTCAGTGGAAAAAGGAGAGTTAGGATGGAAGGAAGAAAACGAAAAGGATGAAGAAGAAGAAGAAGATGAAGAAATAGAATAATAAAAGCTGAAAGAAATGTAAAAATATTTAAAAATATAAAAAGTGGTTAAGGAGAGAGTAGACAGGAAGAATAAGAGAGATGTCAAGGAGAGGGTGAATGTTCATCTCCCTCATAGTTGGTTGCACATAACCAGGGGATGAGAAATGAGAATTGTGCCAAAAATAACAGCCTTGTCCCACATCTCTAAACGCATATACGTATCCAAAAAGAGTGTAAAGATAAATAGTATTGAAAATAATAAATAAATTTAAGATTATTCTCAGTATTTTCAAAACAATATAACTGTTGTTTAAAGTGTACTCGTCAGCTCTCTTACATTCTGTTATTCACTAAATCGATTTTTATATTCACACACTCTTGCTCACTTTTTTATTCTCTCTTTCTGGCTTTTAAAGAGACATAATACAAGACCAGAAGAATTGATGTTTCGCAATAGACCTCTTCTATTCGGAGTGTGTGTATGAATGTGCTCAGTTATCAATAAGCTGCGATTTCACCTCGGAAAAATTTAATACCAACCAAACTTTAATACTTTTTTTTATTCTTCTTTCCTCATTATTCGTCCCAAGCTATATTATACATTCACACAAATACATATTACATTATCTGTCAGAACTGTGAAGAATCTATTTAGCTGAAAAATATTCAAACAGATTTATCTTATTTCCATTTAATTTAATTTAATTTAATTTTGCTTTGATTGTAATCTATACAATGAGTTAATGAATAATAAATAAAAATATAAACAATAAACCATTAATTAACATAAACGCAGACGTTGACGTTGACGTATTGCGTGTGCCACTGTTTCTATACAAGGTCGGCTTAAATAATAGTCTTGTTTATTTTATAAAAATTACCTGAAAGTCACAGTGGATAATTTCAGCGTCGTCAAGCAGTCGAATAGTGGCACGATGTACCACCGTAACGTCGTTCTTGCTGCCGAATTTCAACATTTCTGATCTCAGATCGCCACCTGAATTATCTTCCCGGCCTTCATCCCTTACACCCCCACAGCACCACACACTTGACGTTATTTAAACAAATTATTTTAAAATAATTGTAGCAATTTTATTGCTGCTGCTTTTTCTTCGCTTTTGCTGCTAATTATTATTATTTTTTTTTAATTATAATTATAATAGTAGTAATAATAATAACAACAAGAAAAATAAATACTACTACTACTTAAGATAATAGACCCGCTGAGGAGAACTCTCTGACAATGACAGAGAGAGAGTTCCTCAACGGGGACACGCGACCGGGCCACTGTTTCTCTCTGAAGCCGCGGGTATCGACTATCGACGAGACTACGGGTCGTGAGTATGAGCAAAGTCGACGAGGCATAGCCGAGTAAACTCGTATAACGGCTTTTTTTTATTTTTCTTCCCTTTTTTTTTTATATTTGTTGTTTATTTTTAATAAATCGCTAATTGTTATCAATTTATCGGATACGTGTCACCCCGACACGCTCTATTTTATTTTAACATTTCAGAGCATTGTAACCTTATTGTTTTTCTTTATTTTTATTTTAAATTACTCATCTACTGATTTTTTTTTTCTACTTAATTTTTCAGAAGTACTCATTTATTTATTATTTTTTTAGTTTTATAACATACAAAATTACTTGTGACGGAGAAGAGAAACACCGCTTCACTACTAAAGTGTTGTACGCTGATGCTTCTCAGACTCTACGCGCCGCCGCGGGCTTTGAATTCACCCGCGCATGCGTAAGTTTGCGCATGCTCGTTTTAAACTTCTTAAATTAAAAAAGCGGGAAATTTGAAATTTGAAAAAATTTAATTTTTTTAATCTGTCATTTAATTACTTTTTATTTTAATTATTAAATATGAATTAAGGATAATTAATAAATAAAAAATATTAAAATTGATTATTTTTAATTTAATTTTATAAAGAATTCTAACTTTTTCACAGGAAGTAAATTTATTTAGACTTTTTTACTGTGTGTGGATAAGACACCGACAAACAGTAGAGATAAATTTCCTTTTGTTTTATTGAAACTGCAAATTACAAATGATAATTCAGTCGCTGATGAAGATTGGCTGAAAAATCCGAATTGGAAGGGATAAACAAAAACTCATGAGTGGTGGGGAATCAGCCGGGAGCGTTGAACAAAGGTCGTTTGCGTGATTAGAAGAGCCGGCGAGTTAGACGGTACCAGATACTCACCAGATCAACATCAACAATTATTAGTCGTACATCAAATACCGTAATCTAGATCACATCTTGTGGAAGTTTAATATTACAAACTATTACAGGCAGAGTGGCGGCGTTATTTGTGATATCATGGCAGCGGCTACCAGCGTTGTCGTGCTCGATCGAGGCAACAATACCACCTGCACGATTAATTTACACGGTGTGTTGTGTTTGTGTTTTTATCTCAACTCATTTTTTGACAGTAACAAACTTTTAATTTTTATCATTTATCATCTTCATATTATATATTATAAATATTAATATAATACTTTTCCGGGTGTGTTTCAGTGAAGGCTGTCCAGTTATACTTAATTAATTTTTTTTTAATCATTAAAGTCCGTCTCACCGACCTCTAACTCTTTTGCTCTCTCATCGTTTTTTTTTTTTGAGCTTTTTTTACCAGTTTATTATGTCATTGAAGTTATAATTGTTAACACATAAATTTCATCTACATTTATGACTTGTAATTTATATATTTTATTATTCTTAAAGACTTTTTTCACACACATGTATTGCTTTTAAGTCTTTAATTACTTTGTTATTATTTCTGCAAACGGAGCGATAAAATTGAGCGCGGGATTTCGCTACCACGTGGATACACCGTGATATCGCGGTGTTTTTTTACCTCATTTTAAAATGTAAAAAGTTCTGCATTTTTTTCAATTTTAACTCAACAACATATTTACAAGAAAAATAAAAAAAGTGTAATAAAAAGTAATTGATAATTTTTTTGAGTCAATCAATAATCTGGTATTTAAATTAATAAATCGTATGACGGTATTATACAATCTTTTCGAACGGAAATCTAAATAAATATGTATGTATAATTAAAATATATTCTTCACTAATGTAAATTTAATTTTTTATTCCTAGGAGCCACAGTAGTTTCTTGGAGGGTTAACAATCAAGAACAGCTGTTTGTTAGGTAAGTTTTTTAACAATTTATTCATAAATATTTATCGTAAATATTATTAAGCGTACTAATAATGTAATTTAGCTAGTTAGTGTTACCAAAAATAAAATATAATAGATAATATATAATATAATAATTTATTAGATGAAATAAGTGAGTTAGGAATTTTATCGGCAACCTGCTGGATACAGAGAGAAAGAGTGAAGAAAAAAGAAGGGGTAAAAAAAAGACGAAAAAAAAGTATCCAGGAAAAGTTTACACACTCCAGGACGAGTGTAGAAGGGTAGCGCGAGAACTACCTCAGAAGAAAAAACTAACGGGAGAAACGAGAAACGGCATCAACTCAACATCAGCATCGACAGTGGTGGTAAGGATGTGATGTGTGTTCACTAACGGCTGCCTTTCATCTGTATAGACATTACACATATCTCAGCAAGTAAAACGAATGGTATAAGTAGACACTACACGTTGGCATTTTATTCCCATACTTATTTTTATATATATATATATATTTATACCGATACCAAAACTAATATATATATATATATATATATATATATATATATATATATATATATATGTATACGTATATTATAAACACACATGGGGCATCATCATCCGTATCCATCGCTTCCCCTGTTGCTGCTACTCTTCAAACAATGCGACGATCAGAAATGCAGAAATTTTTTGTTATTACCATTACAATTCAACAGTAGATGTATATATTATACAAAAAGAGTGAGGACTGTTGCAAATAACAATAATAATTTATTCACAAACTCTTTTTCAAGTCAAATTTTAAACGATTATATACAGATATACTATGTATAGTTATTTGTAAATCATTAAGGATATATATATATATATATATATATATATATATATATATATATATATTATTGTTATTATTATTTTTAAGAGGTAATATTTATATTATTCGGTAAGGTTGTCTCTTGGACGCAATTACTAGTGATCCATTTGTTTTTTCAGACCTTAAGAGACGGACTAAAACCAGCGATTTATCTTGAACGGGAAAAAATAAATGGAAAGGAATGAAAAAGTATTATGTATAAGGGGAATGGCATGTAAAAGCAGAAGAAGACGAATAAGAGGATGATGAAAGTGGTGAAAGAGTTTCTGTAGTTTCTGAAGAAAGGTCTTATGTGCTGACGATTGATTGGATGATCCAAAAATTTAATCGTGAATTTCCAAGGATAAATGAAAGGAATAATGAAAATTTTAACACTTAAGAAAAATTTTTCATTGGATTGGAAGAAGCAACTCAATCCAAGTGATGAACGGGAATTAACGTGGCTCAGTATGTAGCATTCGATAAAATGGGTAGAACGGAATTGGAGAAGAGAACGAAGAAGAAGAAGAAGAAGAAGTTGATGAATTTGGTGGTTTGGTTCACTAGCGAGCAGGCCATCAGAGAGTTAGAAGAGGATGTTGCATGTGTGTACGTGTATCTACGAATACATTCTGAAGTCCGTGAAGGGAGGAGGGAGGGACAAGGGGGTGGCACTGAAGTAGAGAGCAAGGAAACAAGAAAGCAAGAGAAACAGAGTGAGTGAGATCGAGCACTAATGATGCAGCAGCAGCAGCGCCTGGCGTCGTCGTCGTCGTCGTCCCTGGTTTTTGTTGTCGTTATTCTCTTTCTCACTTACTCTCCCTCTGTATCTGGTTGTTCTTCTCGTCTCTTCAGCTTACTTGTCGGACCGTAGAATTTGCACAGAGGATTTTCCAGATGAATTTCCAACTTTAAATTGTTACGACAGCCACGACACAACAGAATTAACAAATCAACTTAATTTTTTACTAACTTTACTCAAAATCATTAATGGTATTCAAGCTTTTGCCACTTTAATTTATTGGAACTTAGCGTAAATATGAACATTCAATTGGGCTGGATTGTTTTATAATTCATTATTTGTAATTGTAATTTTGTTTTATGGAATTAGTTTGAAGGAATGGAATATATATTATCCTTGGAGAGGTGCGTTGGTCGGGTACGAGAGAGAAGAAATATCTATATACATATATATATATATATATATATATATATATATATATATATATATATATATATATATATATATATATATATGTATAAAAAAAAGGGGGAACTTCTGGTGAGTTCTGCAGTTGAAAGGGAATGTTGTAGAATGCCGGCAAAAAGCGTTTAGCCACTAAGATCATTAGTCTACGGTCTTGAGCTTATAACCAACAACGTTCTACTATACGATGTGGTGGTATACCGGGTGGTGAGACACCATCTAATGTTGGTGATGTCTCTTGTATTGGTATCCTGGCTTTTAGAAGCTCAAATGCTGCATCAATCGTTCCAACATTATTTTTATCGTATCGATAAATTGGAAATCTCAGAAGATTTTTTAAAATTGAGAAACACGTGGAATACATGTGGACCCATTAACTACCAGCTTGTACCACATGTTTCATTTATTATGGGGCTATAAATACATCCCCATAATACGTAAATATATATATATGTGTTTGAAAGAGTGGTTTGTAAGTTGATATTAACATCAATTTAAGTATTTAGATCTTAAAATTGAAGCTTATCATTATCAGCAAAGATAATGTGATGATTTATGGTTTGAGCAAAAAGTACTCGGGTGTTGTCGCGCTCATTTGGTCAATCTCTCACGATCAAGCTTGAGTGTGTATCTCAAGATGCTGTCGTACGATGGTGTGGCTAAAAGTACAACCTAACGGATGGATGATGTTCTCTTTGTGTGTTGAGAGGAAAATAAATGCGTTGACCCCGTATGGTATAGTACTATGTGAGAAATGCCAGCGAGTAGTAATATATTTAAAGAAAAGAAAGAAGATATTCTGTTGAATGATATAAAAGGAAAAGAAAAAGAAAGAAAAAGCGAAAGCGAAACCGAAAGATAAAGAAGGATGATGATGATGATGAAGATTGGATGAGGAATTGTCCAGATGAAGGCAGTAGTATTATATTAGACAGCCAGAGAAATACTTGGTTGTACTTGGCTGCGATAACAACTAATGAGGTGATTACAAGTGCCTGATGCTGTTACTGCAACTGCTGGCTTAGTTGTGGTACTCTCTTTAGCGCACCAAAGTCGCTAAAGTGGATTTATAAGAGTGGGCTGAGAATCTGTCGGATTCCTTAGCAGTGATGTGATGCTTTTGATTCAAGTCTTTTACGGATTTTCATAGATCCATTAAATTATATTGTCAGTACAATTGCCACTTATCATGTAATTTAGAACGTATAAAATGGATTTAATTTATTTTTATTTTTGTTATTTATTATTTAACAATGATAATGATAATAGTTTTTATTGCAGTTAAGTGTAATCGGTTCTGGCAAATGAAGAGTATAAGAGTGGACGAGCTGGAAGAGTCAGTCTGTCGAAGAGCTACAAAAGATATATAAATAGAGGGTACACGTCGAGGCATTGTTTCTTGCTAACTTTGGTTAAACAAAGTTTCGCGGCGACTTCGGCGGCAGGGTGAAAAGCAAAGGGAATCAGCGTGAGGGCGTATCGTCCGCGGGGACAAGAGATGATGAAGGGAAAAAGGGATGATAGTATATGTATACATCTACGGATAAATGTATATGTATTGGAGTATGAGCAAGAAGAGAGGGAGAAAATTCAAGCCCGGTAAAGCAGCAGCCAGCCCGGCTAATCGCAAAAACCGCTGGCTTTGCTCTTACACTCGCGCTTCAAACAGGCTACTCGCAAGTACTACCTAACGGGTGGCTGTCTACAACACTTACAACACGTGGTCTCTTCGTTCCAATTATTCAAAATAACTTACGCTCAATTTTAATAACATTCTCTTTAAGTTTAATACGCTCAAGTAGAATTTTTATATAATATCTACTGAGATAAAGTCTACTTTCGAAGATCTGAGAAGCTTGTATTGATATTGAGTAACAATAATTAATTAACTTTTTTTTTTTTCTATCTTGCAGTAACCGCAACTGATGATAAAAGTTAAGTAAAGTAAAATAAAAAGTATCCGTAAGGCTGAGGCTGAGTGATCTCGAGGTCGGTGCCAATCAACCGGAGATCCGGTGTGATTTTCATTGGTTAATCACGAGAAGAAAAGACTAATGTCGATATCCTCAATGGTCTTTTATACTTTACTGGCAAGAATGACGAGAAAGATTGAGTTAAGGTAGTCAGTAGCCGTGAAATCAGAGCATGATAAAAAATAAAAAAAAAAAGTAATGAAGAAAAGAATTATTTTTCTGTGGGAATTTAGAATTTTTTTTTTTTTTTTCTTGATACTCATTGAAAAAACATGGTCGCCGTTCACTCGGAGCGAAACAACGGGGGACAAGATACAGAAGAGACTAGAAGAGCGAGCAGAAAGAGTATCTAGGTATAGGGTAGATTTATCCCGATGAATCTGCGGAATTGGGATATTGGCGTTGTACAAGTAACGCGTAACCGTGGGGCTACAAACGATTGTCGAGAAGCGTATAGTTAAACCGTACACAGAGAATACACGGTGAGCATCGGAGGACAGAGGCTGAAGGATAGAAGATGATAGATAGAGAAGAAAAGTTTAGTAGTGCGGAGCCAGAGTAGAGAAGCAACGCAGAGTGGCAGAAGAACCGAGTAGTCAGTATGGTGGAGGAGAAAAGAGTAAGGGAGGAGGTTGGGAACTGCGATGCCCACAAAAAGCACACCAGACAGCGGCGATCGTTTTTGTTGGGCGTCAGCCGCGTTCTCTACTACCATCACCACCGCCTGCAGCTTTGCGCTACATCGCTCCCCTATACACTACTCTTCTCTACGTGCAAACCTTTTGCCCGTTCCACTCCCTGGTATATATGCTGGCTGGATCTCTTCTTCGTCTTCTAGTATCCTTCCATTCGCCTACTTCTTGCTTCTGGTTCTTCATCGTGTTTGTACTCACCGAGTACCAGAGAGACCGCCTTCACTTCTTATTCGTATTCTCTTATATTTGTCTCTCACTCCTCGCTCATCCCGTGGGATCTGATCCTACTACAGAAGATCGATCGTCGGGATTGGCTAAAGTTCCTCCTCTGATTTAGATCGCTCCCATCAAATCCGGTCAGGTCCTTGCTCAAGTTTTTACAATCGTTCGAGATAAATCAAACTAAATCATCCGATTCAAGTTGAGACAATTCATCGAATCATCAGTTGATGATACATTAAATTATAAAAAAATTTTACTATTAATTAGCATAGTTTTTATTTTAGATTAACGATCATTGTCTGGATACTTCATTTCTTCATTGAAACTGATACCCGGGGGTAATGACACGAATATAATTTTAAACAGGGACTGAAGAAATTCAGAAGAGAAGAGAAGAGAAGAGAAGAGTCGAGTTGAGTTGGTAATATGTAAATTAGCAAGTAAAGTTTTTCTATGAGTTTGTAAAAGAAAATACATGGGCGAGTAAAGTCAGAGTGGATCGAATTTCCCTCTCAGACACAACCGTTCTACCGTGAAATTCCTTCTTTTACTCTTGCTGGTGTAAATTAGTTGGTCACCAAGAGTTGTAGAGCACCCGTCCTGCATCTGGTGTATATTTAACGTCAAGTAATAATAAATGAGTCCGAGTCGAGTGCAAGAAATAAAAAGGAATTTTTTTAAATGAAACCAACTGAAAAAATTATTAAGTTTATGGTATATAAGAAAACTATTGGGTATTGCACCTAGTTGTAACAATATAATTCACAGATTAATAATACAGTAATAGTAAGATAAAAAATTAATATTAGATGGAACGTCGATGATTATACTATTCAGACATATTTACTGAGAAGCATTAGTCACGTTTGTTTTCTTGTGTTACAGTAAGCAAGCGGTGTTCGACGGGAAGAAGGCCATTAGAGGTGGAATTCCATTTATCTTTCGTAAGTATATTGAGGAAGCGAACCGAGACACGCAATATCACAATATCTCTTTATTCAAAAAATATAACAAAAATTCAACTATTCATGAGTAGCATAATTGATTGGCTAATTATCATAAATTATATAATAATTTTTTTTTTTGTTTTTTCATTTCAGCTCAATTTGGAGCGTGGTCATTTGGGCCAGGACATGGATTTGCCAGGATCATACGTTGGAACGTGGAAAAATCACCTGAAAGATTGCCGAGCGGTGATGTAGAAGCGATATTTTCAATAATGGACAACGAATTCACTCGTTCTATGTGGAACTATCCATTTCGGTTAACTTACAGGCTAATTTTACGTGAAAAAGAGCTTCACTTCAACATTGGTGTTTACAATCCTAGTAAAGAGCACACTTTCAGTTTCAATTTACTTTTGCACACATACTTTAAGGTTCCTGATGTCAGAAGGTGTCAAATTACTGGTCTTCACGGGTGTACTTTCATCGACAAGGTATTTATTACATTTAGGACGTATTGATCTACTTATCTAGCTATTATATATTACGTCTGCATATTTTACTCTTGATTTATTTATAGACGAGGGATAATCAAATTTTTCAAGAGGGTCTGGACGTTGTTACCGTGCGCGAATGGACTGACAGAATTTATCAAAACACTCAACCCGAGCATATAATAACAAATGTTGTGTCAGGCCGAAAAATGCGCGTCCAAAAGTACAATTTTCCCGATACAGTTATTTGGAATCCGTGGCAAGAAAAAGCACGAGACATTCCAGATTTTGGCGACGACGAATTTCCCAATATGATTTGCGTTGAAAGTGGACATGTCAGTAGCCCAGTTATACTGTTGCCAGGAACTGCTTTTGAGGCTAGTCAAATCCTTCAGGTGATTATTATTATTATTATTATTATTATTTAAAAGTACCCAAAAAATTAAAATTAAAAAATTTCTATTTAATTTATTTATTTATTATTATTAAATTTAAAAGGTCATGTGAGTAGAGGGTGGAGTATCATCGAGCCAAGTGCCGTCAAATAATGTCGTGACATCGGATCACTTTCTTCCTGCATCGGGTACTTTATCACCAGCACGTCCACGCGCAACTGTTGGCTGGCCGGCCAGTCCACCGAATTGGCTCTATGTACAATCTCCAATGCAGACACCCACGACACCTAATCATCATCATCACCATCACCACCACCATCACCATCCGTCGCATCATTATGCTAATTGTATAACACAGTCCTGTTCAATTTGTTCTCTCAATCTGTAGATTTTTTTTTGCTGGTAACAGACCCAGCATATAAATCAATCAATTCTTATCAACTTAGATTTATTTTAAATATATATATTTTTATTTCTCTAACTATTAGAATTTGCGATGTTAAATAACGCAATATATCAGGACAGCAAACATTCCCAATAGCTTATTCCTTGGGCGTTGTCTCAAGATGACTGGTGATTTTTCATTATTATTATCATTATTATATTTTACTTTAATCCCGTTGATGTTACAGTTAAAGCAATGGTGCTATGAATATTATAAGTGACATTGTAGGCTTAGATATTTTTTAATTAATCAGCCCATCGACTAAAATCACTGGGTCTGTTTTGTTTCTATTATAATTATTATTTTTATTAGTAATTATAATATTTTTTTTTTTTTTTTTTTTTTTTTTTTTTTTTTTATGTAGATGTACCGTTACAGTGCATTGACATGCGAATCACAAGCAATAGTTAATTTTAAATACTGTGTAGATCTACTAAGCTTTTATATTTAATATTTTCAGATAATTGACTGTCAAGAGCTAGTAATTTTGCTCATTCCCTCATTGCAATACAATTTAATATCAATGATCGTTTGCTTGCATTAACGTATTAATAGATTAACAACCGTTATCCAATGATAATTACTATTACTATTATTATTATTATTATTATTATTAAAAAATACATGTAATTTAAAAACAAAAATTTTATTATTTTTTAATACTTTGTATTTGTATCGCTTTCTCATTAAATATTTAAATTTTTTAGTTGTGAATGTTATTGTTAAGAATGCGATACTGATCATTAAAAAAATTAAAATGTATACGAAAAACAAAAAAAAAAATGCCAATCAATGAGAATGTTTAATATTACGAACAACATCGAGTTGCAGTGGCTTTTAGCGATATTTAATAATAATTGATGAAATTTTTCATTATTAAGTAATAATAATAATCAAGTTACTACTGGATAGTTTTGAAAAGTAAAATAGATTTTCCGTTATTAACAGTACGAGTAATTGTAAATAGAAAATGATTCAGACATTAATAATAAATTTTTTGGAATGCTGATGAAAATTAAAATTTGTTATAGAAAATAGTTTTTGATTAATTAAGTAATGTGTAGTGATTATTTAAAGTTAATCCATGTTGATTGAAGGTATTAATATATCATAAAAAATCGCATGCGATTGCATTTTTTATCTTTCCCACATTTAATGATGGATGTAATTTTTTAAATTCACAAGATAATTAAATCCAAGCAATAAATAAAATACAAGATAAAGTTTTAAATTAAAATACAAAATTAATTAATAAATACGATGGATAATGATAACAATGTGAAAAATGTACTCTCGTTAGGGAAAGTGCAATAAAAATAAATGGAAATATTTCAAATTTTTTCATTATATTTCTTAATATCTCCTACTTATACTAATGAATTTTCAATTTAAATACTAGGTGACTTATTAAACATCTAAGAGATTATGCTTATCATAACAATAACTTTATTATCTTAAAACTATATACAACTGTAAGGACGACATTATTTTCGACCATTAAAGTTATTAATGCTTTTATAATACAAATTCTCTATTTATCTTAAGACGTGAGCATCAGTTGAAGAATGAATTGTAGAAATAAAAGCGCAATTGATGCTAATTTTTGTGTGTATTAAAATATATCAAGAAAAATGACTCGAAAATGATTAATTTTTAGGATAAATAATTATTTTGATTGACAAAACTTCCAACGATTCCAAATAATACATATAAATTAAAACATAAAGAGGTAATCTGGATTTATGGTTATTAATTATTGATAGTAATCTTACCATTTATAATTATTGTTATCATTAATTATTAATTTTAAATTGTAAAATATTTCACCTTTTACTTCACATTATTTTGCTTTTCTAGAGCTTTTTGTAACTGTTTTTCTCGTATTCGTTCAGCATCACTGTAACAAAAAAAAATTATTTTAATTTACTGCCTAATTAATATTGTTTATTAAATTTAAAATATATAAATAAAAAAATTACCGTTGTTTTCGCTGCTCGAGCGTTAAACCTTTATTAGTTTCAGTCTCAGCAGCTGATTTTTTACTAGCTTTCTTCATGTTTTTAGCACGAGCCAAATCACGTTGGTTTCCACCTGGAAAATATAAATTTTATTAAATTAAATTAGAACAAAAAAATATTTTAAAAAAATTGCATGTGTAATTTTTTTAATTTTCTATGTGAAATTTTTTCTTTTATTTTTTTAAAAATTATTTTTCAATAAAAAAAAATTCTAAAAATTTTTAGATGTTGGCTAACTTAATTTATGACACTAAAAATAGCTGTCACTTGACAAATTTTTAATTTTATTCAACAATTGAATTAATTTAAAAAAAATTGCATTTTTATTTTTTTAAAATTTCTAAATGTCAATTTTTTTTTCCTTAATTTATTTGTTAGTAAAAGTTCTAAAAATTATTAAATATCTACTAAATTAATTTTCATGCAAACTTAAGTATTATTTTTTTTAATATAATTTGCTTCACTAAAGGTTAGGTAATAAAATAAATTATAAAAATCATAGACCTGAAAACTAAAATCTTCTCTTGGCTCTATAATTACTTATAAAAATTACACAATTAGGAGTTCATCACCGAATTACGAAAGTATAAAACATAGTCTCGAAAATATTTATTCTCAATTTTACAATTAATATTTCGAAATCATAATAATAGTATTCAAATAAAAAAAAACCACTCCGAAAATTTTTATAAAATTTACCGATAAAAACAAATAGCAAATGTTATTTACAAAACAAAATTTTTCTCTCATTGCAAGCATGGTTGCTGTGATAAAAAAATTAAACATTGAATTTTTGAAATCAATAATCAATTTCAGAGAATGAAAGAAAACTATCGAGGCAAACAATTTAAAAATAAATAAAAAATATAAATAGAAAAGTTAATTAACCAATTTGAGGCAAACGATCCATTGGAAAGTCGAGACATTTTTGTATACATTTACGTCGGTCATAAATACTTAAGCCTATATATAAATATGTATAAAAATAATACTGATAATTATATTACAGATACAAAAAATAATTAATTGATTTTACTTACGGGTCATTTTTGTAGTCTTGACCTCCGACAAACAAGTACTTAACAAAGAGACACGCTAAAAAAATAACAGCAATTCGATGTATTATTCGATGATCTTTTATTTTACTGAGATGCTGGTTCTAGCTCCTACTCCTAGCCTCTTTGTACTTGTATTCGTAGGCTTCGACCCTTTGCACGTCGTTTATATACACTTATATTTACACACTTATACCCACGCATATTTATAATCACATGTAAAGCAAGTTTTCATGTAATTTTACTTATATTTTTTCTGGCCTTAATGTTGGTCAACACGCCACCATTTTTTTACTGCCGCGCATTTTTGAATTTTTTTATTTTCAAATTATAAACTTTAATTATGACATTTAAGTTAGCTGTCACTTGACAAATTTTAAATTTTATTTAACAATTAAATTAATTCTAAAAAATTGCATTTTTAATTTTTTTAAATTTCTACATGTCAATTTTTTTTTGCCATAATTTATTTGTTAAAAAATTCTAAAAAGCTGCTAAATTAATTCTCATTAAAAAAATTCTTCTAAAAATTTTCACTTGTAATTTTTATTAATTTTCACCTGTGAAACTTTTTAATTAAATTTTTTTTTAATAATTTAATTGCTATAAAATTCTAAAAAAAATTTTAACATCTGTTAACTTTAGTGTTATCAAATAAAAGCTAATTTTTTTAATATTATTTTTCTGTTTAAGATAAATAACATTAATATAAAATAAAATAGTAAATTAAAAAGCAATTAATGAAAAAATGATATCAATTATTTTATTGAAGGTATAAACAAAATTGTTAATTACAATTATCAATATCCTTACAATCTAACTAACATAAATATTTGTTTAAAAAAAATGCTGAAATGAATCCTTGTAAAAGGATTATACCTCACTCAATTAAAGCACATATTTATAGATGTTATTTGTGCTATTAGAAAAATATATTTATTTATATATGTACCTAAATAAATATATAAATAAATATTTGTTCGGCATATAAATGTGAAGACGGCGGGCCACGTATCAAATTTATCATGACATATGTAATTTATGCCGAGGAAATAAAAATAATTTTTCTGTTAAAATTATTATAAAATAAACGTAAAGATAGTCAGGCTTTTTAAAGCTCATCACTTGGAGCCTTGACGGGTTTTCCTTTGCGGTCATAACCCTTGAGTTTGTCGATCGAGTGTTCAGCGATGTACTTGATGAAGTCTTTGAGCTCCCATCCACCTTCGTACTTGACTGGCGAGCTTTTGGAGTTTTTGGGTATCCAGTAGAAAGCTGGGAATCCACGTACACTAAACTCTGGTGGTACATCATTGGCGGTAGCGTCCATCTTGGCGATGACAACGTTTTCTTTGGCCATCTTTTCACCCAATTCATCGTAAATTGGAGTAAGTTTCTGGCAACGTCCACACCAGGGTGCGTAGAACTCAATGAGGACATCAGAGTCTGGTTTGGTGACAACTTCCTCGAAGTTCTTGGCAACCACAACCTTGACAGGGCCAGAGTTGTCTTCTGGGACGGGCTCGGATTTGATGAACGGTTCCAAGTTCTTGTCTTCAAAGTCTTTGACGAATTTCTGGAAGTTCTCGACGCTGAATTCGTCCTTGAGGATGTATTTGAGACCCTTGTCGTCGCGAACGAATACGACTGGCTTTTCGGACTTGGTAAACTCAACTCCAAAGTCATTGAGCTCATGTTGGAAGTCATCTTTGTTTGAGATAGCAAAGTTGAATTCAGGGAAGTCTTTGGCGACCTTCATGATTCTATTACGCCAGTAGTTGGTTCCCTTTGGATTCTTAACGTAGTCAACAGCGTAGAAAGCAACAAACAGTGGATTTTCGAATGACGCTGCGTTGTCACGAGTACGTACGCCGACCAAACCGAAGTAGTTCTTGATGACAAAGTAGCTGACATCAGCAGTTGAGTCGCCTCCGGTGTGTTGAACGACATTTTCTTCGAATTTGTTTTGCAAGACCTTGGGACGGTACAACCTGATGTGGTTCTTAAGTCCTTCTTTCTCCAACAGAGATTTAACATATGAGTGAGCGAAACGCGCTTTCTCACGTAAATTCTTCGCGACAGATTGGAAGGATTTAGCAAGCTCGGATTTCTCGTTTTCGAAGTAACCGATGAAGCTAACTTCGTCAGTGTCCAAGAATGCTTTCTGGCAATCTTCACTTTTAAGTTCCTTGGAAGCTGGTCCAACTTGTCCCTATGGTAGATAAAAAATTTTTATTTTATAAATTAAATAATTTTTTATGTGATAAATTATCTGAGTTTTAACAGGAAGAATTAATTTTTTAATTAATAATTTGATTAAGAAAAATATATTACCTTCGTGTATTTAACAATTCCTTTAGCATCACGTGGACCGTTGTATTCGCTGACCATTTCACTCTTGGAGAAGATCTTCAAAGTTGGGTAACCACTGACTCCATACTTGCTACAGGTTTCTTTACCACCCTCCGTACAGTCAACTTTAGCCAAAGTAATGGCTGGATCACTGCCTTTCAGCATCCCAGCGGCTTCAGCATACTCGGGCTTAAGACGTTTGCAATGTCCGCACCTACATAAATAAATAATTTACCGGCATTAGCGACACGTCTATCAGAATAAATAATTACCACGGATAATTTAATTGAACTGCGAATAATAAATTACACAATTGTAAATAAAAATAAATGTATATTCTTACCAGGGTGCGTAGAACATAACAAGTGTGTTGTCATGACGGTCTAATTCAGCGGTGAAATCACCGTCAGTGAGGTCAAGAACGTCTTCTTCAGCAGCCAAAACTCCAAGAGCCAGGAAGCACAGGGCAAACCACTTAGACCACATAATTTATTATAAAAAACTATACCAATAATTGTAAATCGACACCAAACACGTCGCCGATTCCTCCAAATATGAAGATTTCAGTTAATTCCGACAGACTAAATAGATTTATCTCTTGTCTCTCTTTTATTTATCTAGTAGCTTGTATCAGTCTGTCTCTCTCACTCTAGATGAGACACGTTTGAAAATTAAATGACGAATCCCAATGCTAAGACGTGGCTTTTGTAAAACTTGTCACCGCAGACGGATCTGTTCAGTGTTGTCGGCTTTCTATTGGTTATTATTCCAGTTTCTATGAAGCCACTGCTCCAATCACTGTTACGCAGTCAGCGCTGTCGTCGCGACTGATGACAGCCATAACACTGTCAGCAAACATGGCTGAGTTAAGACGGTTGATTTAAAAATTTAGTTTTATTGTTTAAATATATGAATTATAAAAATATAATAATAATGACACTGAAATTGACGGATACAAAAATTTTTTAGGTATTTATAGCAATTAAATTATTATAAAAAAAATTGAATTAAAAAGTTTCACATGTAAAAATTAATAAAAATTACAAGTGAAAATTTTTAGAAACATTTTTTTTATTATAAATGATATAATAAACAAATTTTTTAAATTAACAGCTGACTGCTTACTTCAGTATTATTCATATTAAATAAAAATTAAATTCAAGTTAGCTGTCACTTGTCAATTTTTTAATTTTATTAAACAAAAAAATTTGTTCCAAAAAATAATTTAAAAAAAATTGCATTTTTTTATTATTTTAATTTCTAAATGTCAATTTTTTTTTCTTACTTTTTTTTCCATAGTTTATTTGTCATAAAATTAAAAAAAATTATTAAATATGTGCTTCATTAATTTTTATGAAATAAAAAGTAAATAATATAATTTTTTAAGTGAACAACATTGAATAAATTCGTGCAACAATTAAAATTTTGCGCCATTACTCTGGAAGGCGTGGCTTTAGACCCTAGATTTGAGCAAGTTTGCCAACGTGAATGGTGAAAATAACGAAATTGCGATTTATATTTTTCTGAAATTACCAGACTAGACTCTATTATTTATTTATCATCTTCATCCTCATCCTGCGGTCCATAAGTTCACAAAGGCATTGTAAGAGAGGTCATTGTTTGTGACAACAATGAAGAGATTGTGCTGTATTTGATGTTTTGTTAATTTAATTACGTCGAACAATTAATTCTATTGAAATACTGTGAGTAATTTTAATATTTTAACAATTTTTTTTGTTTATTACTTATATATATATATATTTCAAACTAAATCAAGTTTTTTATTTTTGTACAGTATTGTCGGCTATTTTTTTACGTCGTACACAATTTATAAATATATTTTTAGATGGATGAAATTGCACTATGTTTAATGACATTTTATAATTTATTATTACTAATAATAGACTATTAATTTCAAAAAATTATTTTTATTTTTAGAAATACCAAAAATTGATCTCATAAATAAAATAACAATTTTTAAGACACATTTTTTTTTTTTTTTTTTTTTTTGGTAATGGAAGTTTGTAAACATTTTAGACTAGTCCATTACTAAAACTGACAGTTATACTGTTCTTGGAAAAAAAAAAAAAAAAAAACGAGAGAGAAAAGTTTGTAGAATTTTATTAGCAATAAAAAAAAACATGTCACTAAACTTTTCTTACTTCTAAATAATTGAACGTAAATAATTGAAAGTGAAGATAATAAATTTTTGTACAAAATACCCTTTTCAGTGAAGCTTAAGTAAGTTTAAAAATTTGATGAGTTAAGTACCTAATGAATTATAAATTAGTAATTTACAAAAATAATCATTGATTACGCTAAATCAATTAATGACAAAATAAACAATTATTTTATTAAAATAAATCGAATTAATTAAAATATTTCAAAGGTTTTTATGATATTAAATTTAGCTGTCACTTTACAATTAAAAAAATTTTTTTTAATAACTACATTATAGCAAAAAAAAAGTTATTTAAAAAATGGACTCGTAGAAATTTTAATAAATTAAAAATAATTATTTAGAACAAAACTTTTATTTAAAGAAATTTAAAAAATTGTCAAGTGACAGCTAAATTTAATGTCATAAGGTTTTTAATAAAAAAAATTAAGAATTAATATTGAGAGAAATAAAATGAATTTATTGTATTTTTATAAAGCTCTTTATAACATTCGAATGATTTGTAATTAAAAATATGTAAATATTTCATCAGCTAATTAAATTCTGTAAATATTCAAAAATATATTATTGATGAAATAGAATGGATATTACATAAATTAAAATTTAAATTAATAACAACCGACCAAACAAGGAATAATAAATAATTTAAAAATCAAACAATTAAAATTTTCACAAATAATCAACAATAAATAAAAATTAGTCAGTATAAATAATGTCATAAATTGATTTAGGTAAATGATCACTGACAAATGCTTGAAGTCTTTCTTTGCGAGTAACCGGAGTGTATCTTTTCAAGGGAAAAGTTTTGGTAGTTCCATCAACTAAAGCTCTCATAACTCGAGTTAAGTCAGCTTCTGGGCCTTTAGTGTATTTTTCAAGCGACAACATCTCCTTCTGGAACAATTCCTCCCCGTACTCTTTGCGTGTTTGCGGTTCCAACTGTACCCACATGTCTCGAGCTTGATTTAGAAGGGCAGAATTGTCTTTTAACCATGAGTTGCCGGCAACATATTCACCTGTCTCGACAACAACTACATCCACGCCCCATCTGCGCATTTCCAGTCTCAAACACGAACCCCATGCTTCTAATGCAGCCTATGTATACAAATTAATTCATTAATTAATCAGCGAATCGATTCATTTCCAACTACTGTGTAGTAAACACAGTCACTCCATTAATACATGTTTTATCAACTAGTAAATGGATATAATTATTTAATAAACATTACTTACCCCATTGGCACATTGCACGCCTCTAATTGCGCTTGGTATTCGAGCCAAAATGCTAGTAACTAAAATAATTCGTCCTTTACAACGTCTAATTAAAGGTAAAAAGACCTAAAAATTCAAATTTAAATTTTTTCATTAATGATTTTTCATATTTTTTTATGACACTGAAATTAACAGACGTCTGACAATTTTTTTAACTTTTACAATCAATCAATTATTTAAAAAAAAAATTTTTTTTGATTTTTTTTTGCTAAATATTTTTCATTATAATTTAATTGTTATAAAAATTTTTAGAGGTCTGTTAAATCCAGTATTATAATTCTTTTCTATTTTAGATTTATTTTAATAATATATAAAGCATACATACTTGAGTTAATCGTGCGACACTCATGAAATTCGTGTCAACGCTTTTTCGCACTACTGAAAGAGGCACCCATTCACATTCACCGAGAGTAATCCAAGCGTTTGCATGTATTAATGCCCATAATCCTTAAATGAGTTAAATAAGTAATCAGTGACAAGTTTAATAATTCATCTTGTTATCGAAGACATTACTTCACCATTATGTCAAGATATTATTAATCCGTCTTAAATAATTGTTAAATAATTTTAAACAAGCTTCTATCTATTTTTTTGATTAACTCTATTTTCGCTGACGGGTTTATATTTTTTGCTGAATTTCATTTTAATATTTTAGTTGAAATAAAAATGAGCAAGGTATGCAGTTTTAGATTTAAATATATTTTTTCAATTATCAACAAAACTAATTAGAAAAAAAAAAGCTCTCCGTATAATGAAGATATAAATCAATTAAAAAATACACAAAGCTGATTTAGTTAAAGTACTTAACTTTCAAACTGACGTTTAATTAACGTCATCTAAAAATTCCAAGTATTGATAATTAAAAGTTTAAATTGGATTTATTTAAGTGAACTTTCAAATGCCAATTTTTATTTTATTTCAGTTAGCTAACTTATATTAGTAATTTAAAATATTTAGCGAAGTTGTTGTTAAGAGTTAGTTATTTCGCGTTACTACAGTCGAATTTTTTGAAATTGTCAATTTATGTTACAAGTTAAAAATTTTATTTTAATTTTTTTTTTTTCAGTGAATTTTGAAAAAAAAAAAAAAATTGGGAAGTGTTAGTGTTTTCAGTCTCACTTCCAAAAATCAATTTTTTTGTATACGTAAAAAAGACTATTTTTTTACGTATGCCCTTTTTACTTAAAAAAAATTTTTTTTTTTTTTTCAAAGTCAAAAAGGCGTATTTCAAAAAAAAATTTTTTTGCATTTTTCAACAAGAATTTTATTTTTATATATTCCCTAGTTGATTGGGAAAAAAATTTTTTTACACACCCTTTTGGCTCTGCAAAGCCAACAGAGCGTATATTTTGAAATACACCCATTTGACTATATTAACGCAATTTTATTTAAACAGTAAATAAATACCTGGAGCACCATCGGGTAAATTTTCGTTAACATAAAGAAAAGCTGAATGTATGTCATGTTCATTAGTTATATCTAATTGTAATGCATGCAATCTGCCAGAGGTATCTTCTTTTAAATTATCAACTTTATCTTCATTATCGAACTTGTTTGTAAATCCAGCGAACACGGTGAAACCCTGAAGCAGATAAAATAAAAGATGAATTTAATTTTTAATAATAAAATGGAGTAAATAGTTAATTTAAATACTCACTAATTCATCAAGCCTTTTCGCCAAGGCACATCCAACTCTCGAGTCACATCCAGTGACAAGGACAGCTTTACCAGGTGCAGTCACCTGAGAGACAGTTCAATTAATATTTATTTGAGTTTTTATCCTGGGTTCTAAAGATCCATTATATTCATTCCCCGGCGGACTTGTAATGTAAAGGTCAGAGGGTACCGGTTATTTTATTATTAAATTTATGGATTTAAACTTTTTTAGTTCTTTTAACGTAACTGTATTGTCATTGAACTAGTGTAGCTTGACATTGAGAATTTTAAATAATTTTATTTTAGTATTTTTTAGATCGCTGTTATTATGGTCTTACCTTGAGGTTGTGATAGAAGAGCGTGAAACCTATGGATAGTGACAAAAAAAGAAGAAATAGCACGAAACTTGAAGTTTGAGATATGCCCAAAGTATTTAGAACAGTAGAAATAATAACTGCTACCGCATGGGAAAATGCTATTGGTAGAAGACATCGTTCTAATAATTCCCAAGTTTGACTATCATCTGGTTCCTCGGTCACTTTTTTAGGTGGCATTTTATTAAATTAATTATTTATTTATTTATTTATTTATATTTCGATTTAAGTCGTTATTACGTAAATAATTAATAATTAAGTCGTTGAAAGGAGAATTTTCAGCTAGTCAAAATTATAACTTGATCACAGCAATAGCTGAGCTAACTTTAAACTCGAAATAGTTTCTCATTTTAATACTCAACTAAAAATAAGTCGCAGGGCTGCGTCTTTAAATTTTGTATCCCTTGTTTTTGTTTTCAATTTATCAACATTTTTTTTTTTTTTTTTTTTTAAATTAATCTAAAAACTAAAAATTAATTTCGCAGTCCTGCTTTTGAAACTTTTCAAATAAACTCCTGTTTATTTTATCAAACTAGTAAAATAAAATAATTATTTTTTATTAGCAATAAACAAATAAAATAATCAATAAACGGTATCAGTAAATTAAAATTCAAAAACAAAAAGATGTAATTAATTAAATAGTAATATTAAACATAAACAAAGACATAATGAATATCCGCAAGACAAAATCAATATTTCACATATTAAACGTTTGTTAATTTATTCCGCGCATTGAAATAATTAATTAAATAGAAAATATAAACCAGTACATAATTAACTGCAGGGTCAATTGAGCTTAGCGTGAGGTAGGCAGCTGTCAATGTCATCATTGAAATGCGGCTAGGTCAAAAATTCGTGTAAGTTCAACTTCTAAGTGTTGTCGAGATCAGAGACCATTGCGCTCTACAAATGAAAGAGCCTGAACAGAAAAAAAAAAAAAAAGGTTCGAGGAGAAAAAGGGTGAAGGAACTAGAAAGGGAAAGAAATGAGCGTGGAAGGAACGAATTTGAGTCGCGGATCGGAAAGAGTGGAGTTGGTTGAGGTAAAGGGGTGGTTTGAGGGTGAGGTTATTGATTCGGTGGATGTAGTCGGTATATATTTAAAAGTGGGGGTGAGTTGGGTTTGTCACATGACTGTATGTATACAACAGCAGTCTACGTTCGCTATAAATAGGAAGGGTGGTTGCACCATTGACCCAGTGCTAGTTGGATTACCGTGGTGGGTGGTCGGTGGTGTTCTCTTACGCCTTAGAACTTTCACACCCAATCCTAAACTTTATTTCTTCACTATTGTATTATTTGTCAACAATCTTGAATAAAATTTATCAGATTTTTAATTTCTGAATTGGAAAAAAAAAAAAAAAAAAAAAAATTGAAAAAAAAAATTTAGCTCAATTTGAAAGTGAAAAGTTTTTGGAAAAATGTTTCGGTTAATGCGAGTTGAAAATAAAAAATCTTAAATTATTTAAGAAGCTCAAAGCCCCCTGACACTGCCCGCACTTACATGGACCTAAACCCTTACCTGCATCAAGATACCAAGTGATTCTAAATTATTGTTAAGAGACATTAAATAGCTGATATTAATAATTAGTTTTAAAACTAGTATTCTCAATAAGAAAGGTGTATACGTTTGTGCCTAATCCAGTATTTAGTACAAAAGATCCGTAATGAGCAGTTGAAAACTTTTAAAAATCAGTTGATTGAGTGTGTGCAAAAGTTATCTATCAGTTTTTGAGTTATTGTTTGTTTTTATTTAAAGCCAAGATGTCTGAGGGGAATTCGGCAGTGACGACAGTGACCGGCAACCCCTACAAAATCGTTGACTGCTCCAGGGAAAAGCGAAAGGGAATAACCGCGGCTTCACTCGAAGACCTGACCAACGTCGCCAGAAGCAGATTAGCTCTGCCTACTGACGCTGACATCACAATTGTCCTGGAACAAGATGGTAATTTATTTTAATTTTATTCATCAAATATTTGCCAGAGTTTGTCAGTTCAATGATCGATTCTGGATCAAAGTACTCGATCTAAATAATAAACTATTAAAAATAATCCTCTTAGAATATTTATTTATTAAAATTAAAATTAAAATTAAAATTAAATAGTAAAATAATGGTTTTAGGCACGGAAGTGGATGATGAAGAGTACTTTGCAACGTTGGAAAGAAATACGAGTTTAATGGTACTCAACGGATCTGAAAAGTGGGCCGCACCCGGCAGCGCAAAAACCGCGACGTCACGTTATATTCTCGTTGATAATGTTGACAGTGCTGGACGAACCGAGGAGAGCACTACTCGCGGGAATTATCACCGGCCGATCGAACCACTTGTGTCATCATTGCACAATGATCCAACACACATTTCTCTGCTGGGTGGCAACGACCTAGAATTACTCAGCGACATGAATCCCGATAGTTTGGCTGACATAGTACCTGATCGCATGTTTCTGGAACAACTCAAGGAGGCGTCGGGCAGATTCTTGGCTGAAAAACGTCAAGCCCAAGAGTCAATGGCACTTCTCCAGATGTACGCAAGCAGCGGGGAGATGGAGCGGGCGTAGGTAATGTGGGGGGTGGGCGCCCTCACTATTGCCAGCATGTATCGTGTGCGACGTCGAATATTTTATAAAGGTCGCCAGTTTCAGCAAACTATGATTTTGTTTTGGAATTGATGCCCAAATTAATGTTTATAGAGAGATTATTATCATTAATCATTCATTAATACTATTTATTATTATTATTAATATTATTATTATTATTATTATTATTATTATTATTATTATTACGATCAATTGAATTGATTGTGGTAATAATCATCCCGATTATTGTCAAGAAAAATTTATTCAAATAATTGTGTGTCTTATCTATAATTTGTGGCTATTGCGCCAAATCTGTAAGGAATTATTGTTAAAACCTCATTGTCGAGTTAGAGATAGGTACTTAGATATATATTATAAATATATTAATTAATTAATTATAATCTTTAATTAATTAATTAAAATAATAGGCGTATAATAATTGTTATGGATTAATTATATTTAAATAGATAGTAATTAATTATTTGAATGGTTATTTGTTAGAGTAAAGACATAAGTATATATATTATATAAATTTTCTCTTGAATTGTATTCTTGAATGATCGCTATGACTTAAAGTCAAAGTGCGCGCACCCTACGGAATTGTAAAATTGAGAAGCTCAGTAATAACGTGACTCACTGTGTAATATTGGAGCATTTAAAATGCAAATCTAAAATTATTAACCGTTTTATGGGAATGTTATTAAATTGTAATCGGTAATGTCGATTATAAACTCGATTTGTAATAGTAAGTTTACTGTAAGTAACTTTTAGAATGTTTACTTTCAAAAATTTTTATACGCTAATTTTAATAAGGAAAATTTATTATTGCAATATAATAAATTTCGTTTAAAAAAAAATAATAATTTTTGCTTTAATTTCAAAATAATAATTAATTATTAGTGGTGTCAAATTTTTTATATTAAGGCGAAAGTATTGGTCGTATAAAAATATTTTTTATGTGACAAATATTTTTGCCGTAAGATCTGATATTTAAATAATTTATTTTGAAATTTTGGCAAAAATTTTGGTTCTAATAATAGTAAAGCGAAGAAATTTTTTGAAAGTAAACTCTCTATTGATTGTAATCGATAAATAAAAGTAACTGACAACCCCCTCGGCTGCCCGATTTCAAAACACAGTAACTGACAATTTTAAGATTAAAAAAAAATTTTTTTTTATTCAAAAAAAAATTTGCGCGCCAAATTGATAAAAAATTTAATTTATAAATAAAAACTTCTTGAAGATAAATATTTTTAAGAAAAAATACTTTAAAAGGTCTAAAAGTTATGAGAAATGCAGCAATACTAAAAAAAATCAAGTATAAAAATTTTTACTGTGTTTTAAAATTAGGCAACCGCCCTTCAGAAGAAGATTGTAAATTTAACAAAGTAGAAAATGTATACGTCGCTTGGGTAGGTCCCTTATGACCTTGAACGATTGGATTATTATTACCTTACTGAATCTTAATAAACAATTTAAAATAATTAAAAAAAAAAAAAAAAACACATTCCGTATGTCATGGTATGTTGTTGGTTGTACGTAGATAATAATAATATTTATTTTACGTTTACTATTAATGTGCAAGTAAAACAAAAAAAAAAAAAAATAATGATTTAAGACTGATTCATAGACACCACACGCACATTATATGTCATTCCCATTTAGATCACCAAGTCATTGTTTGCATAAAATATTTATGATGATAATTGATAATTGAGATACAAATATAATGATGTATAAATTACGTATTACAATCGACACATATAATATCAGTCCTTTGATACCAAGCGAAGTAGTGCATTTGATATTATTCCACTAGTGCATCTAAATTAAAATATAGTTTAATTAATTAAAGATAAATTATAAATATATAAATTACCAGTTTATTAAATAAACACTTAAGTAAATTAATTAAAATAATTAAAAGTATGTATTCAATCGTTTCTGAACAATCTAGAGGCTTCTGATAAAGACTGTATGCTCGAATCCTGCCCTTTGCCCTTTACCCCTTAAGCCTTTTAAAAACTATTGTCTATTTTTCCCCTAAACGACCATTTTTTAAATTACTTCTTGTATTAATAATTTAATTAGAGCACAGAAGCCTCCCTTATTAAATAAATATTTATAATTATAATGCCTACTGTGTAAAAATTAATAATTAATGGTAATGCTTATGATAAGTCGATAGAAGTTATTATAATCTGTCCAAGAAAAAAATGTTCAGATATAATTATTTAAAATTATGTTTTTATCTGATCATTTTTTCTTTTATTGCTGATAGTATTTTAAGAAATTAGTTAATAATTTTATTAATTAATAAATACGATAAAATAATATTTAAATTGCTGCAACGGTAACTAAAATGTGAGGCTGTTAGTCAATAACTGAAATATCGAAATAGTACTGCCAATCAATTTACTTAAAGATTTAAAATAAATAACAAAAGCCAAATGATGCTCAACTATATCGCAGGTTTGAGTTTTGCATTTAATTATAGGAGCTAAATATATTGAATCGCAGATGCTTGTTAATATCGTGGTTTGAAGATAAATGTATTAAAGCTTAAATATAACTGGTGTAAATTCATAAGTACGTAGTAGCTATTTAAACAAAAGATATTGCGAGTTACAAGTTAATTAATTAAATTTACAGACCAACTGTCAACAATTATACCGTAAATAGAAAAGATAAACCTGCGAAGCCAAATTATGGGAGTATTTATCCTCTCGTGATGCTCAAAAAAAAAAAAAAAAAAAAACTTAATTTTTAATTAGTTAATGTTTATTTTATGTATTAATAACATTTAAAAGTAACGTTGAACGTCTTTAGACGAAGTAAAACGTTTTTTGGCTAGCAGCCGATAAAATTTTATGTACATTTAATAATTAACGATCAATAATGTAGTAATTAATATACATACAGTATAAATATATATATTAAAAGAAAAAAGAAAAATTATGATAGTATTGAATTGTATTTAATTAATATTATTATTATTTATATTTATGAATGAAGTAAATAGTTATATTTTGATGGTATTTAAAAAATTAGCGTCTATTAATTGGAACAGAGCACTAGATGCTTCATTCCATCGTGCTGACGCATTTCTTAGCTGACAAGCCGCCTCCTGTACAGTCAGTTCGCTTTTAACTAGCTGTTTGTTTATACCCATCAGCTCCTGGATGCCAGCATTAATAGTACCTTCTGTCAGACTAAGTAAATCTGTTCTCAATGATTCATTACATTCGTCTGTTGGGATAAAAATAAATAATTAAATTAATATTGTAAGAGAAAATCAATTATTATTGTGATATTTTTAATTTATCATTAAATATTTAATAATTTTATTGCTAGTTTATGGATTAATATAAATTTATTAGTCTGCTTTTAATCTATTTATTCTATGTTTTATTATTATATATAAATAAATTTATATATAGTATTGAATAGTGATGTCAGAATATACAAAAATATAAATTTAAATAAACTGTATTTGTGATTATATATATTCCAGTTAATTATTAATTACTATTGTAATAAACATTTAAAGTATATTGTATTAATGTAATAATAAAATAGTTAGATAAAAAATTAGTTTTTATTTAATTTATTATTTGGCAAAAAAAAATCCCTTATATAATTTAATCATAATGTAATTTATTAAAATTTAATTTTTTTATTAAAAAAAATTCATCTGATTAATTTTCAATTTTATTTTTTAAAATTTCTAAATGTCAATTTTTTATTTTTATTTTTTTTTGCCACAATTTATTTGTTAACAAAAATTTTAAAAACAATCAAATATCTCCTAAATTAATTTTCAGTAAAAAAAAATATATTTTAATAATAAAATAAAAATAAAAAACTCACGTAATTTTTTATGTAATAAACTGTTATACTTGATAGAACTTTTCTTAGTACTCGGTTTAATATCCATGTAGGGTGGGCATGCTGTTGCATCAATTGCAGCACTTACACTACTCCAACTCGCTCCATCTAAAATTATTAATTATTTACATTTATTAAATTAAATTAAATAAATGATCTGTTTATTTATTTATTCACACAATTTAATGCATTACCATCATCCGATTCAGTAGCTTCTCCAGAAATTATTTTCCCCGATGTGTTTTTAATATATTTAAAAGTAAAACCCTAGAATAAATAAATACCAATTATACAATTGAGTAAATCAAGTTAATATTTATTCTTACTTGAATAAAATTAAATATTTACTCACTATCGGAATTTCATGAGTTTCTTCATCAGATTCTGGAGCCTCTCCAGGCACTACAATAGCTTTTGTATCCATTATTTATAATTAATCAAAAATCAACAAAGTTAATCAATAATAGCTTGGAAATTGTGTTAAAATGTTTATTTTAATTAAATATATAAATTGTTTATATCCATTTTACTGCGATACGTTGCACGACAGCACGACTGTCAAAATAAACTAGGTTATGTTTTTGCAAGGCTGTCGTTGATAAACACGACACTAATAATCAATAAAACTTGTTTAATTTTGTGCATAAAAATAACAAAATTAATATTTTTAATTAAATAAAAAATTATATTGAAGTTAGCTGACAGCTGTCAATTTTTGAAATTTTATAACAAATCAATTAAATGATATTAAAGTTAGCTGTCACTTGGCAATTTTTTAATTTTCTTTAACAAAAAAATTATTTAAAAAAAATTGCATTTTTAATTTATTTTAAATTTCTACAAGTCTATTTTTTTAATAAAAATTTAAGATTTAAAAAAAAATTTTTTTTTATGATAATTTAATTGCTATAAAATTATAAAACATTTCTAATGTCAGTTAAATCAATGTCTTACATAAAAATAGAATTTTATTTACATTTTTACAAAATATTTATATACAAACAAGTGGACAATTATTAATAATGAATCATAACAATAATTGATTACCCACGAAGGATATTTAACTCTTCGGGTGTTACATGCATTCTTAAATCTTTTTCACGAATAATATCCTGAATTTGCGTCAACAACTGAGGAGCAATCCCAGCAGCGTCAATATACACAGATCGTGCCCAAGGACAACTGCTGATACTTTCATGATAAACTGTCTCGCCTTTTTTCTCACACAAACCTTCTTCTCGTAGTAGCAACATGTACAGCCTCCAGACCAGTGGACAGCAGCGTATATCTGGGACCCTAAAATCATAAAAAAATAATTTATATATTATTATTTTATATTCACAGCAATAAATTTAAATTAAATGAACATCAGCAAGGAATTGAAGTATTGAAGTACCTAAAAATATTATTGTGAAAATGAACAAGTCTATTGAGCGCAGCAGTCCTTGCTGTTGAATCATTCAAACAAATTGTCGAGTACAATCGAGCACGCCCCGCTAAACATCCAGCAATTGTTGGCCACAATCGTTGCTCATGATTACTTACACTTCGTAAACAGATACTCCAATGTGGTAATTCGCTCTATTCAATGAACAAAAATAAATTTTATTATTTATCCAACTGTAAGTATAAAAAAAAAAAAATATAAAATATCATACCTCAATGCCAGCGTAAACAGAGAGCAAATAAAAATTATCCGGATTGTTTTCACATGCTTGTTTCAGTGATTCTTTCAGTACCGAGTACTTGTCAATTTTTAATTCAACCATCAACTGCAAAAATGATATTTTATGCTCGTAAAATCGTTCTTGAATCCAAGAGCAGTTTTTAGAAATTTCCAGACAATTGTCAAATATATTTAAAATTTCTTGATGCCCATGTTCTGTGACAAAGAGAAGGTAAATGTAGCAAGCGATCGCATCGCAGTGAAAAACTGGCAAAAATTCTTGGTCAATCTGATCTACAGCTTCGAAATTATCAACAAAATCTTGATAGCAATTGTGTAAATATTCTTCAGTTAATTCCAAAGAACCTCCAGTCTGTGAGGTCATTGCACAGAGTACTTTAATTACTTGGCTTATATTTGATTTAAGCTCATCCCACATTCTTACATCGAGTAACACCTCTAGTAGAGTTCTGTACAAACTCATTAGAGCCGCGCGTTCGTGTTGATTCGTACAAGATTCTGGATAATTTCCTTTCGTTTGGATAGCGGTTTCTAAAATATTTACACTATTACTAACACGACCCATTTCACGCTCAATTAAAGCGTACTCTCGGTAGAAATGTAAATTATTCCGATTCTCATCCTGTTTCAGAAAGTCTTTCAAGATTCCCTTGAGCTTCTTAACACTTTTGTCGCTTTTAATAGCATCGTTTTTCTGCATCCAAAGCAGCATTCTCTCAAACTTTAACCACCAGACGTAGAAACTAGTTCTTTGATGATCAGAACCAAAACTCTCGGCAATCATATGAAAGACATCGCGTACAAAGTCCAAGTACGCATCACGCGCTGGGTGATAGCGCAGATATTGCGGACCAGAGGTAAGTCCAGCGTCGAATAATCCTTTGGTTAGCAATTCTCTCTGCTGGTGGCAAGCCATCTCACTTGAGCAAGGGTACAGAATCGGTATCAATGATTCGTACGACTCAAAAGTCCAATTACTTTCATCTAGGCCCAATTCTTGCATAAAATAGTGTCTCGTAGGCAGCAGCGGGACTTTCAAGGCTAAAAGAATGTAAATTCCCATTTTAAAATTACAATTCTTACTTAATAACGGATGGACAAACTCAGTAACATCTTCCGGCGTGATAAATCTGTTAGAGTCACCCACGAGTTCCAATTGCTCGCGACTTACGCTTGTCCAGTGGCAGTTTTCTCTCAACAACTCGACTCTTAGCCAGAGTTGATTCAGCGGCAACTGAGACGTCAAAATAACTTCCTCCATTTCAATTAATTTTTTCTCATCAATAGACCCTTTAAAATAAGCGTGCTGTTTGCTGACGTTGAGGTTCAGGTTCATATTCAAGCGCAGAGCTTCCCACATTTGCTCCCAGAGACCTCCGTGCCGAAGAAATATCAACGATTGGTACATCATCTTGAGCAGACGTTCGTCGTAAATTTTGGGATTACTTCGTGGCCACAGGTGGAGGCTTTCGAAGCACTTGCTGTACAACTTGAGCACTCTGGAAACAGTGCAAAGCGATACAGACGATCTAGTAGCTGTGATAAGAGCTTGCCAGAGAACTATGTTACCCGAATTTTTGCTGATCATCTGCTCGACTCGGTCGATGTACTCGTCAGCTGGCAGCAATTCATCTAAAAAGAACAATTTTGCTTTTAGTAGTTTATTGGAGCCAGTATTTTTCTCCAAGGCCTTCTCTACGATCGCCAACTTTCTCGAGTATTTTAAAGAGTTAGTTTCCTTCTGGCCATAAGTCGATCCGAATTCATTGTCACGGTCACCGAAATTTATATACTCAAGCCACAAGTCAATGTTGTGTGGATCTTCCATCAACTGCTGATTGAAATACTTAATTCTGGACTTCTTTTCTTCTTCTAGCTTCAAAATTTTCTCCTTTATTTCTTCAGATTCTTCCTCAGCCGCGACTTTGTGTCTCTGTATCACCATATCTGACTTAGTTTTAGATTTAGCTTCTTTTTTGGCTAAATTTTTAGCGAAATATCTCGTACTCGTCGTCTTTTCCTTCTTCATGAGAACGAAACCTAGAGCTTTGTTGTAACGATGGTACCTAGGACGAGCGCGCGAGCACAGAGTGTCTACTTTGTAAATACACTTGCTCTTACCTCGGTCCTCGTAGTAGAGATTTTCCACCACCGACTTATACTTGGCTTGTCTGTCTTTGTACTTATCTTTCTTGTGTTTCTTTGATTTTTTGTGTTTCTTGTGATGGTTCTTGTGCTTCGCAGTATCGACCTCCTCGACATCAGAGTCCAGACAAATAGTTTCATGATTTTTTTCCGGGAGTTGATCGATAACTTCGCAGTCCGATGAATCTGATGATAAAATAACAATCCGCGGACCAGATACTATTTCTGGCTGAAAACTGGAGTTCGTTAACCAACTTGCGCTCGATTCATTTATTGTTTTTGCTTCTGGAAATTCTAATGAACTCAATGGGTTGTAAATTCCGTAGGCAGGAAATAATGACATTGTCTAAAATAATAGTTTTATTTAATTATAATATTAATCGTATAATATACGTTGGTAAAATAACCTCTACTTACCAATAATTTATATTTTTATCAATAAATTATTAATAATTATCAATTGTCACCGCTTAATATTAAAAGTATTTCATAATAAATAAATATTACTACTTTGGTTAAATAATTTCAATGTAATTATTGTGGTAATGTAAAATAATAAACTAACAACAACAAAAAAACGTCACAACCAACTGGGTAATGTTTATTTTTGTAATTAGTGTCTCTATTACTCGCTTGGCGGCGCAGGTGAAAGTCACGCAATTCAGTTTTTAACACTTTTATTTTTCTTTACAAAGAAAGCAGAAAGATGCGAGATTTCAAAGATCTGTAAAAATATTTAATGATTGAAATTAATTGTTAAGGAAGGTAATTAAAATTTTAATAATGTTATAATTTACGGCCTAAAACTGTTTGAAAAATAAATAGTGGTTTTTAAGATTATTTTAAATCACATGACATTAAAGTTAGCTCTCACTTGACAATTTTTTAATTTTATTTGACAAAAAAAAATTTGTTCTAAAAAATTTATCAAGTAGCAGAGAATTTTTTTTTAATTTTTATTTATTTACAAACATTTATCATTTTTTAGGATTTTTATAACAACTAAGTTATCACAAAAAAATTTCACCTAGAAATTTTATAGAATTACGAATGCAATTTTTTTGAAAATATTTTCTTTTATGATCGATTTGCAATAACAATAAAAAAAAAATTCGTCAGATATCTGCTGATTTCAGTATCATAATTAATGCTTTAATATACTCATGGAAGTGATTAAATAGGTGAATATGCAAACAATACGCTTATGAAGAAATGTCAAAATTGTGGGAAGCGTATTATTTATTTATGAATGGTCTTCACATTGCACCGTAAGTAAACATTTATGTGAGAACAAAAAAACAATTCATTAACTGTTAATAAATATTTTTTAAGTATTAAAAAATATTGTTTAAATCTCAATAATTACACAGTAAAAAATTTTAGTAATGAATTAATTTATTACAAAATTTATTAAATCATTAATAATATATTATTGAAAACATTCAATGGTAAGAGTGTGCGATAATAATCAAAGATTAATTTTTCTATCACGATTATAAAAAATTTTACTATTATTAACACTTATTTTATTTTACAGCGCATAAATATCAAGTGCATTCAATAATAAAATAAATAATTGACCTAAGCAAAAAATTTACAGGTGTAAAAATCATTCAGGTCAAACGTCATTGAGGTTTAGCGAAGAAAAAATTATTACGCAAAAGTCATTTAACCATCGATAAGTAAATGTCAATGACCTTTACTGTTTACTTAAAGTATTAGCGAAATTACGAAATGAGTAAAAAGTTTTTTAGTATGAATTATTTACTGAATGCGATGGATTTTTATGCTTATCGTTTCATGATTTTTCTTCTTGTTCTATGAGTAATATATGAGTCACTGACTAATTTATTGCTCAATGATTTTTTTTCTCCATGGAAAAGCCGATTTGGGATCAACAAAGTCCATGAGACGTCCAGAAAAATTATTGGTTTTTCAAGGACGATTAAACACAAAAGGAGAAAGCCTAATTCGAGATTTCAAGAACAACGAATTTCAATATATTTAATCAAATATATTGTTAAAATATAGCCGTTATAAAATTTCTTCATTCCCTTGAAACTACTTACGTTATATTATATTATTCACGCCAAAGTCACGAGACATGTCTCTAAGTGTTAGTCATACTGCGATTCCTAATACAAATTCACACAATAAAATAAATTCCTTAAAACTATAAAAAAATATTCAATTTTAATTAAAAATTTTTCTTATTATTATTTATATACAGAAAAATAATAAGTAATCTTGACGTAAAAAAATTTTACAGAGAAAAAAAAATAAATAGCAAATTTCATTGCTTTTGCTGGTAGTTATTACAAAATATCAATAAATAGTAATTTTTTACTATTAAATAAGCCAAGTAAATTATAAAAATATAAAAACAATTGTGTAATTTAAACCGGTTTTAAATTTAAAGATTGAAATCATTTAAATGATTAGAATTTTTATAATTCAATTTGAATACATACATAAATAAATAAATATACGCTTTTTAATTTCATAGTTTGTATTTACTTTTATTTAAGTTTACACTTTTACAATTACACGTATTTTTATTTTTGATTTCAATATAATCTTTGACATTGTTTGTTTATAAAATACGATAATATAATTATAAAAATAAAAAGACGGTAAATAAATTTTAATAAATTTTTAATCTAATTCAATTGAAAACTTACTGATGTTAAAAAAAAAATCTCATTGTCTCTCCTCTTTTGCGTTGCAGTTGCGACAAATTTCAACAATGTAAAAATATAACAATACAATTTCCAAGTAATAATTATCAATAATAATTCCATTATTTAAGAATTATATTCGAAAAAATAATAAATATCTTTATTTTCAGATAAACAAAAAAAAACAATTATTGCGCATTATATAATTTCAGATGTCCATTTAAATAAATAATAAAATGAATTTACACAAGTGCTAATAATAAAGGCATGGATATTATTGAAGTGACACTACTGTAAATCATATTTGATCTCAAAGATACTTGCTTCAATATAGTGGTCAACTGACACAAGTTAATTAAAAGCTGTGGGGATCCTCATATATACAGATGATAAGTAAATATATATATATATATATATATATATATATATATATATATATATATATATATATATATATATATATTGATGTGTAATAAACAGCGAGATCTTAGATATACTGCAGAACAGGAGTCTTGGCTCTCAATTAATGTTCTGCGTACGTACCATGAAATCATTGATCGTGTGTCATGTATCTTGTTAATCAAAAACCACACCTGAATGTTTCATCAGAACGAGGCCACACACTATTCATTATCCAATATAATTTATATTTATATTTGCCATTTTTTTAGGATATGAATAATGAATAGAAGAAAAAATTCCAATTAATTGAAGGCACTATTGAGAGTTGACGTCTTGTATTTATTTCTATTGAGTTTGGATTTTTTCTTATACTACCAGTTCAATGAGAGTTAATTATACGCTTATACGGTAATAAAAATCCAGCTTACCTCGTTAATGACATCTTATAGTTTTAAATATATCAATAGTATTAGAAATAGATTCTACTTGTACATTTTTAGGTTTAATAGTTTTATTTTTCAGATGAAAATAATATCAACTATGACTAACTTTTAAATTAATGACACAGAAATAATCAAGGACACGGTAATTTGAATAACAAATTCGCAAGAAAATTTAATCAGCTGTATTAATAGATAGCAATCTTTACCGTGTGTGTATATTGACTTGGATACTTGACTTTACTCGTTACGTTCTTTGCTGAACCTTTGATAGATGGGTAATCATTTAAAATAATAGTTAATCTCTAAGTAAATTCTATTGTTAACGGCACGTATTATTTTAATTAAATAATCAGCATTGCTGTCATGCTGTGTGACGAATGCTCGTCGCGATTAAAAAATAAGTAAAAGAGAAAGGAAATTGATATGAAGCGTTCAAACGCAAAAAATTTTTTTTATAAATAGTTGTAATTATATATATTTGATAGAGTAGGACTGTAATTTATAATACTGAGAATAGTAACCATCAGACAATTTTTATAGACTAATTATAATTGCACGTTATTAGGCGGGATAATTTAAAAAATAGAAATGTGAAAATTTTTAAAGATAGAAATTTATTTTATTTACTTGTAAATAAATTGTCGGATGTCTATTTTCAGTATCATAATAATTAAGAAAATTTATTGAGAAGAAATGTACACACTAATTCATACAAATATAAATTTTATTTCATTTTTTTTTTTTTATAAATTAAATAAAAGGTGCGTATTGTTTTTTTGCAGACAGAAATTCATCTGAAGAAAATTATTAAGACTGTTGATGGGCCCCCGGGTGTGTCGTAAAGTAGAAAGAGTAAAACCGCAAATGACAATTCTACGGTATTTCATCTACTAAAATGTGCGTAGTGTGTTTTGTACGTTAAACAAAACTAGGACAAGCCCATTGTGCGTGTTTTTGTCCGTCCCGGTTGCTTGGGTTGCGCGCGAGCATGAACAATTGTGAGAGAATCTGCAGTATAATTCACCGGACATTTACCAGTTAATGTTTTTTATTTTTTATTATTTTTATTTATACCTCATATCAACACATTTACTTTCTAACTCTTATTTAAATTAATAATAAAATATTATCAACTATTGTTGTTAATTATAATTATCATTGAATTTATAATTTATGCGAGTATCGCAATTATGTAATATGTACCTTGATACTTTGGCTCATATTCGAGAATATTTGTTCATGAACCGTGTGCTCTTAATTAAATGTACAAGTAATTGAATTATTGAATGAGAAAATAATAACAGCAGTTTTAAATAAATAAAAAATTTAATTATGACAATAAACAAATTAATTTTTATGTTGTGTTTTAGATTAGAGAATTCCAACAGCAACTGGATAAATTTTATTCTGGCACTCTATCAATTATTTGTGCAAAGTGGACCTATTTATAATCATAGGTTGGACGTTGATTTAATAAATAGAAGCAAAAATTTAATAATAATAAAATCACCTTAATTTTTCACGCATGAATTATAAACAAGGCTAGTATTATACATTTAAGAAGATAAAATTCAAAAGAGTATTTTAAAAATTTTTTTTTTTTTAATAAATAAAAAAAAATCTAAATCTTATAATATAAATTTTTTTAAATTGTCTTTTGAATTTTAGCTTCTTATATATCCAAATTATTTTATAAATAATATAGAATTATAAATATTAAACTTATGAATTAATAATTATTTTTTAGATAAACTATCCACAACTGGACGGCAGCACGGTTCATAAGATTGAAGCTCGACCGAATATCAGTGATATTTTACGGAGATCACATGAAACTGCAGCTGCTCGTTGTTGTAAAAATTTTAGCTGCTTATATTTCCTATTTAAGAGCTAAAGTGAGAATAGCCAGGATGAGGGTGGCCATCGCAAAGGCGACATGATCGGCAGCACCACCGGTTATTATCAAAGCTGGGGGTGCTGTGCCGTCCTCGTGGTACTGGTAGCTCTTGTAGCCAGTGGAGATCCTGATGACCCGGTAGTTGGCCACCGAGGGGTCTACCCTGTTGTTGATAAAGTTCTGGAGGCTGTTGGTGACACACCACAAGTTACCGTCTTCATCAAACCCGAAAGTGTCTGGCCATTGCATTTGTACATGATCGCGAGAAATGATTCTCTGCCCGGTGACGAATGACGGCTGGTTCTTGGTGTCCCACATGGCGACCGCGTCATCCGCAAGAAGACCGAAATAAAGCACACCAGAAGCTGACATCATCATACCGTCAGTTTGTGAACTCTTCCGTCCAATATCACGTACAAATGAATCAACATTTTCTGTGTTGTTTTTCAGAACGGAAGTCGGAATAGCATATAAATTAAATGCTGACAATGGTGAGTAGTAAACGTAACGCTGAGGAGCGTCAACAGGTGACAATGCAATTCCGTCAATGGGAATCGGCGATGTTATCCATGTGCGTGCCACTGAAAAACCAATAGCCTCTGATTTTGGTTTCATTGACTCGTGTCTTATTTTCCAGGACTTGTTTTCACGCAACGAGAAGACTATCAAACCAGGATCTGTCTCACTGGTGTCTGAGATGTAAGCGTAACCGCCGTCAGTGTGATCCAGCACGATGTCATTGAGAAAAACTTTGTCAGCGGCAGTTACCGATTCCGGGAAGGGAAAACTGCGGAGAACTTCACCATTTTTCTCAATGTCTAAGATAACTAATCGAGGTGGGCACCTGGCTTTAGCCTCAGTGGTCATCGTGGCTGTTCTACCGGTATCCAGGACCCACATTCTGCCCTCAGTGTCGATCTCCATGCTCTGGATAAATTGAAACGCTCTGCAGTCTCCTACAGCCTGCATATCCCAAGACGGATAGGCTTCAATTTTTGGTGACCAGTTTCGGTTTTGAGGCTCTGCTGGTACCACACCAAGAGTGATTGGCACTCCGTGCTTCCACCTAGGTATTGTCAAAAACATTCGCTTTCTCCAGAATTTTATTCCCGCAATTGCATTGTTTTCAGGTATGTACTCATTGCGGTCCATTACTTTGGTCCGTATTTCTTCAGAAGGCCACACAATGTCCATCGTGTTCCACCGGAATATCTCGCGAAATTGGTCGATCGCGGAGGCGACCGCCAACACAGCCAGGAGGATCGCTACCTGCCTCAACATCGCGTAATAAGAATGATTTATTTTTTAGGCAGCAGCAGCAACAACAAACAATTTAAAAACAAACTTTTAAAACACACCCACTGCTAAAAACTCGATTCAACAGTTTGTATTTTTGTTTAAGATTTTCTTGGAACAAATACGATAAACGTATTTTCAAATGTTCCTCGAGCTATTCTTAAACTTGGTGATCTTATTAGAGTTTTCCGGGCTTGTGCCAGGGCGGTACAGTTACTTAATTTGTATGATCTCACGATTTAAAAGTAAAGTCAACGAATCTGCTGAAGAGTGCGTCGGTCTGGTCCATGCAGTTGGACGTCCGCGTTTTTACTGACTGATGAAGGCGCGAAGCATATCGTCGTCGTGCGTCGTTCAACAAGGCGTCGTCCCTCATATTCTACCATTGCCCCTTCTTCTGCTTCTCTTCTCTTCTCTTCATATTCACTTCTCTATCTGGTTCCCTATCAATGGTATACCTCTGCTCCATGCTATCTCTACCTCTACTTCTGTCCATTCTATTCCTAATTCACTCTCTCGCACCCTACTATTATTGTATTTGTCGCCGTCCTTTTCACTCCATTACAGGCTTTAGTCCTTTATGTTTTTATATTATGCATTATGTATTATGTATGCTCATAACAGCTTGCTATTTCTTCTTCCTACTCCATCATCATCATCATCATCATCATCATTATTATCATCAGCTACAACAACATCATCGGTGAAACTTTAGAGTTACGCCTTCTATTCTGTTTACTTATGTCTTTGCTTCTTCGATGGAAAAATTTACGGTGACAATTTATTGCTTGTGTAAATAAACCCTTAGTACTGATTATAATAATAACAAAACAATCAATCAATCAAGTAAATAATCAATTTAATAACTCTCTAATATTATTAGTTTTTAAAAAGCTTTAAGAATTGATTGCAAAAAAAATTATCGGCACAATTAAAATTGAATTAATTTTTTTTTATTATAAAATTATACTCTAAATTTATAACACCATTAATTACACATTTATTCAAATATTGAATTTATATTATAAAAAAAAAAAAAAAAAAGAATTTTTTGTAAAAAGTGGAACATTTTCATAAATTTTCTAAAAAATTTTTTTTTATTTTTCAAATAATTATTTTTATAATTTATTTCAGATATTTTGATAGAAAATAATACTTTTGAAGTTTAAAATATAAATTCTTAGATATTTAAAGAAGTTTATTTACGAATAATGCAAAAAATATTATTGTTATTATTATTATTTTAATTTTATTAATGCTTCATTTTTAATACCTTTTAGTTTGGGCTCAGAATCTTCCCTATTATATTTCATGATTCGGATCATAAATGAAGGGACGAAAGAAGAAAGAAAAAAAAATCTATAAGGAAGTATAATAAAGCATGAACCTGCCCTCCAAAAAAAAGAAATCAATGGAACGATTTATCTAATGATTATTAAACCATTTGTCCGGTAGTAATTCAAGCATGTGATCCTAGACTTGTATGATATTTAAAATTTTTTCCAGATGTCTACATATCCGAGCGATTATTATTATTATTATTATTATTATTATTATTATTATTATTATTATTATTATTATTATTATTATTATTATTATTATTATTATTATTATTATTATTATTATTATTATTATTATTATTATTATTATTATTATTATTATTATTATTATTATTATTATTATTATTATTATTATTATTATTATTATTATTATTATTATTATTATTATTATTATTATTATTATTATTATTATTATTATTATTATTATTATTATTATTATTATTATTATTATTATTATTATTATTATTATTATTATTATTATTATTATTATTATTATTATTATTATTATTATTATTATTATTATTATTATTATTATTATTAATTGCTCAGGGGGTTTTCCCGGAGTCCGACTCTCCGAGGCCCCAGCCTGAGCGCCATCCATTACTGCTGCACCACTCCGCACAACAAGGCGGTTAGTGAGTGCAGCAGGCCAAATCATTTGCCTAAGTAGACGCAGGGATCCCAAAATGACAGCCTTTTGCATCCGCACTGCTAGAGACACGGCTGCTGAACTGCAAGCCGGTATCTTCGCAAGTGAAGACACAAAAGACTGTTTCATCCCTCCAAGGACGCCGACAACCAAAACGACGAGCTTGACACGATAACCTGGGTAGAGTTTGCCAATTTCAAACAGGAGATCCTGATATATCTGGTGTTTGTGCTCTTCTTTGGCCGAGATATTGTATTCGGCTGGGGCCGAAAACTCAATGACATAAATGTCACGAGTAGCCTTGTCAAAGAGCACAATATCAGGTTTGTTGTGGTCAATCCGCCGGGTTGTTGCGAATGGTATGTTCCAATAAATTTTGGAACTGTCATTCTCAACAACCTGCGGAATATCTCCTGGCAGATAAGGCAGCACTGGTGTCTCATCGATACCGCAGCTATATCTGAGATGATAATAGAGTACTCGCAGGGCAGCATTGTGACGCTGTATGTAGGCACCTCTTGCCAGCACAGGACATGCCGACAAAAGGTGCATCAGCGTCTCCGGATGTTGTTTACACGTCCGACAGGACGTGTCCGGAAGCTGCGCCTGGAGCACCTTGCTACGGTATTCGAGAGTGTTGATAACACCATCTTGGCAGGCAAATATAAATCCTTCGGTCTCGGACATCAGGCCAGCTGACTTCAAGAAGGAGAATGTCAGCTGGGTGGACAAGCCATGGTCACGGACGTGTTTGAAATACACGCTGTGCATGGACTTGTCCATGTGTTCACCGAGGAGTTTTTTTCCTCGGCTATCCTGACGACGCTCTTGAACTCCTTTTTCGGGAGTTCAATGAGAGCGTTTATTTCTCCGAGACCTAAGGTATTTGCCGCGTAGATTGCTGCCTTATACAAGAACGACCCCTTCCGCGCATTTTCATGACTATGAACAAATTGCATCAGGAAGTCGTCCTCGTCTGCTGTGAAATTGGCAACCTCGTATGTTAAACTCAGAACCAAACGATCGTGAAGCCGCTCCAAGCTCTGCAATCCTCTCCCTCCGATGTTCCGGGAGAGGTACATCCTGGCGACTGATGAGTTAGGGTGCATGCTCTGATTCATATTGATGACTTTACGGGTTTTGATGTCGAGATCTTTCAACTCATTTCGAGGCCATTTCAGGATCCCAAAGAGTAAAGTAGGACCGGGACAGCGAGCATGTTAGTAGCTGAGACTTTGTTCTTGCCAGAAAGTTCTGATGACCAGATCTTCCGGAGTCTCCTAACATACTCACTGCGAAGAGTTGTTCGGACTTCAGAGACGGCATGCATTTGCCGCTCTTCAATCCCTAGATATCTGTACAACTCTCCGGCGTCTAATTCTCTTAAGACGCTCCCATCCACTAATTCGACATCTCCACCCGTATCAGAGCACTTACCCTTCGCCAGGTGTACGACCGCACACTTGTCCAACCCAAAAGACATTCCGACATCTCGTGTGTACTCTGCTACGATGTTGATGGCCGTTTGTAGATGATCTTTGTTGGCACTGTATATCTTTAGATCATCCATAAACAGTTGGTGAGTGATCGAGTATACTCGATCACTTGGTAGCCCCGCAGAGTACCCACGAGTTTGTCGGAGGGCAACAGATATTGGCAGCAGTGAGATGCAAAACAACAGAGGGCTCAGAGAATCTCCCTGAAAGACGCCTCTCTTGTACTGAACAGTTCCGGTTACGTGCAATGCATTTCCACTTCCTATGTGAAAACGCGTTCGCCAGAGCTGCATCGTACGTTGTATGCATCCCACTGTTTGGCGATTGATTCCGAGGCATTTGAGCAGATAGAGAATCAACTCATGTGAAGTTGAGTCAAATGCCTTACGGTAGTCAATCCAGGCCATAGACAGGTTGCGTTGGTAGTAGATTGCGTCTTGAATGACGCATCTATCTACCAACAAGTTGATCTTGCAACCTGACACGCCCTGTTTACTGCCACGTTGTTCGTATATCTGTTGCCACACAGGCTCTATCTCCTGCAAGATACGGTTATTTAAGATTTTTGTAAAAATCTTGTAAACCGCATTCAAGCAAGTGATAGGCCTGTAGTTCTTTGGGTCGGACAAGTCACCCTTTTTAGGGATGAGTACGGTTCGCCCTTCTACCAGCCAGTCTGGAATTGGTTCGTCGCCCTGAATGTATGATGTAAAAATCCGGGCCAGATGAGCATGTGTAGAAGAAAATTTCTTCCACCAGAAGATGTTTATGCCATCTGGACCCGGGGCAGCCCAGTTCTTGCTGCCATTCAGGGCTTTACGAACCTCTTGCACACTGACTGCAGGGCTCTCTTCGGCGATATCCTGCCGTCGGTGTTCTCGACAGAATGCCTCGAAGTCGTGCAGAGCTGGAGTATCCGGGTTGACGTTTGGTTGATCTCCGTACAATTCACTCCAAAAGGCTTCCACTCGCTCAGATGATGGATAATTCTCGGGAACAGCGGTCTTAGGTGACAGAAAGCGTGAAGGGTTGGATCGAAACAAAGAGTTGTCGATCAACCGCTTCAGCCTTTTCTCTAGTGACTTTTTGGAAGCCACCAGAGCCCGCAACCTGTTAAGAGACTCTTCTTTGATGACAAGAAGAGTACTCTTGTTCAGTGTGTGATGTCGCCTTCGAAGTTCTGCCGCCAGGCGACGAACTTTGGCGTGTACGGTCTTTGAGTACTAACATACTCTATCACACACTGAATGCGGGAGACTTGTTTCCGAGAAATGTCAATTTTGTGTCCAAGTTGAGCGATGCGCAGCTTCAACTTCGCCTCGAAGGAGAGAGAATGTCTTCTCTCTATCGGCAGAAGCGAAGCCGCGGCACCGTAGACAACTTGGTTGACAGTGAGCAGAGTGGAGTCCTCTTGAAGCTGTGTGGGGAGATCTTCGTTCACCGTGTCGAGCTGTTGTTTTGAGTGAGTCATCTTTTTGGAGATGCTCACTTGTCGACCTGTAAAGAGGTTGTCGTTGTCCTCGGAGAAACGGTGCCGTTCTTGGTGTAGCGGTGCTGGAAATGAAGGCCGATTAGACTGCCTTCTATTATTATTATTATTATTATTATTATTATTATTATTATTATTATTATTATTATTATTATTATTATTATTATTATTATTATTATTATTATTATTATTATTATTATTATTATTATTATTATTATTATTATTATTATTATTATTATTATTATTATTATTATTATTATTATTATTATTATTATTATTATTATTATTATTATTATTATTATTATTATTATTATTATTATTATTATTATTATTATTATTATTATTATTATTATTATTATTATTATTATTATTATTATTATTATTATTATTATTATTATTATTATTATTATTATTATTATTATTATTATTATTATTATTATTATTATTATTATTATTATTATTATTATTATTATTATTATTATTATTATTATTATTATTATTATTATTATTATTATTATTATTATTATTATTATTATTATTATTATTATTATTATTATTATTATTATTATTATTATTATTATTATTATTATTATTATTATTATTATTATTATTATTATTATTATTATTATTATTATTATTATTATTATTATTATTATTATTATTATTATTATTATTATTATTATTATTATTATTATTATTATTATTATTATTATTATTATTATTATTATTATTATTATTATTATTATTATTATTATTATTATTATTATTATTATTATAAATGCTCGGACGATTGAAGTTTACTATGTGGAATTTTACTAGCAACTCACTCACCGTGGCCTTCAACGTCTTTACCGGTAAATAAACTCAATAAATCAAGCTTTATACTGTGATATTATTACACTAAGATCTAGTATTACTGCCGAGATTTGATGACGTTATTATTTTTTTCAATTTTTTTATCTAGCTTCCTGATCTAGCAAATAAAATAATATTTTTTCAAGAATTAGTCACCACTTTGAAAAGGAAATTATACATTATTAATAAGAAGAAAATGATGATTAATAAAACAATAGTTCGCTAAAAAAGTTAAGTAGGCTGGATGACTTGTTGATATTTTCGAAGATTGCATCAATAGTGAGTCAATTTTAGCGATAAATTCATGGCAACAGTAATAAGCTACTGTATATACTTGTATAAAAATCTTCCAATACAATTTGTAATTACGTAAGTTTATTATTAATTTTTTTTTTTAACATCCTTCATAAATAATATATTACTAAACGTGGCTTGCATTTTTAATTTCGGTTGTTTATAAATAATATTTAATATGTCCTAAAAATGATTTTTCTTCTTCTTCTCTTCTCTATTGTAAACTCAACAATCACCTTGATCTATTCACCTCGACGCCTTTATCTTTTCTTCTTATTCCATTATATTTTTTATCAACAAGTTATTATTTCTTAAATTTTCTCCATCGCGTTTAAAAGCATGTATATGACATACAAAATTTGAATAGATATTTTTAAACGATAAACACTGGTGTCATATTATCCATTTAAATGTTCCAGCTCAATACAGTACATAATACTTATCATTATCATATATTTATTTACTTATACATTAACTAAATAATCTTCTTGCTTATTATTACACTTTTATGTGTATATAAATAATTCTGTGTAATTATTAATTCATTAGTCTTCGTTCTTAGTAATAAAATTAATAAGCGTAAGCATGACGCATTATTCCTCAGCTTCCGTGTCATACCACACATTAAATAAGAATATTTTTCAGATGGAGAAGAAATAAAAAAAAAATAAATCAAGGCTATAAAAAATGAGAAGATATTTAACTATTGACATTGTGCGATTATTTTCACTGAATTTTTTTCTTAAATTCTGGGGATCTTTAATCTTTGATACTCAGTAAATAGAAGCTGGGAATCGTGAGAGTACACTGACTTCATTTATTTCCCAATTAACCAATAAAAAATCAACTGCGTAGAATGAAGGAACATCATTGAGAAGACGATCCAAGAGTTGGGTGATATGATGACTCTAAAACACCGCTTTGACATTCTTACACGTTGTCCATAATTTTTCACCCGAGACCAAGAGCAACAGCTTACTGGGGAGAGACAAGATGTTGATTTAAGTAAATACGAGGGAAACATATGAGTAAAATATGTTGTTGAAAATGAGAAAAAATAATTTGACCTAGTTTTGTAAGTATTGATGCACTGAAATGCTAGAGAATAAATGAAGTAAATGTGTTTTTTAATTAGTTAATGACTAACGCTCACGCGTAGCTTATCATCAGCGATCCAAGATCTTTCTAACATTCTTTTTTAATTTATTTATTACTAGTACAAACCTCGGGTATGATCAATAAGATCTGCTGTAGAATTAAGTTGTATACAGACGATGCTTGTGTTTTGTGTATACCTTGATTTAATCATCCTTCAATTCATCTCTAATTATAACTTGCTATTTTTTTTTTTTTTTATTTATGCAAGATAATAAAATTTTTTTTAATTAAATTTTCTTTATCTATTTTAAAAATTAAATATTAAATATTTTTTACAATTTATTTTTTCAGGAAGTAATGGAAAATTTACTACGACTTAATGTAAGTCATATTTATAAATATATATTGTTATATTTAAACTTTTGAATTCATCTATGTTTTAAAAATAATTATAATTATTTTTTTTTCTTCAGATTCTTCTTCTACAAGATTTAAACTGTTGCGAAGGTCTAAAGTATTCTAATATCTATAAAAAAATAATGTGATGTACTTAATGAAGCGCAATCGTTAGTACCTTAGAAGGTACAACGGTGGTTGTCGAACCCATCATTGTATATTACCAAAGGCCGCGCCTATAATACTATTTTTCCGCTCAACTTCCTATTGGGCCACTATACTAATACAACTAAAAAATATAGTGATAAAGTATATGGAATAATATTGGTATCTGGTCTGGTATATATGAGTAGAGCTCGTGGGCTCCTGAAATAGAATCGTGAAAGAGGAATTAAGTCTGATGTGTGTGTGTGTGTGTGTGTGTGTGTGTGTGTGTGTGTGTGTGTGTGTGTGTGTGTGTGTGTGTGTGTGTGTGTGTGTGTGTGTGTGTGTGTGTGTGTGTGTGTGTGTGTGTGTGTGTGTGTGTGTGTGTGTGTGTGTGTGTGTGTGTGTGTGTGTGTGTGTGTGTGTGTGTGTGTGTGTGTGTGTGTGTGTGTGTTGGTACTACGGGTTCTATTCTATTCAACTATTGCACACAATAACATCAGGAAGGGGTATGAGTACACATTAACGCAAACTCGAATGAGAATAAGAGGCGAGTCGGCGGAATTGAGCAAAAGAAGAAAAATAAATAAATTAATAAAATAAAAAAAAAGAAAATTAAGTGTAGAATAGAATGAGAATGAGGTCAGTCCATTGATCTATCTGTCTATATATTTTTTTTTGATAACACATTAGAATTGATAGTTTTTTTGGTTTTATCTACTCTGACCCTTTTGATCTATTCAAAGATTTAAAAATTTTTCTATAATTTCAATTTATTTATTTATTTATCTATTTGTAAAGAAACGCCCTTGACAATTTACAACAATATGTTACATTTTCATGGGTAGAATATTTTAGTAATGAGAAGATAGATTTAAGAAATTAAAAAAATTTTTTTAATTTTTCAAAATTTTTTAAAATTTGAAAGAAGAGAAAAGCAAAACAAGAAAAAAATTTTTCACTATTTCTACACCTGGAATGTTATTATTTTAGAATCACCCTTTTTGCTTCACTTTTTATTTTATCTGGTCCTCCAAAAATTGATCATTGAATTTCGATTTATCAAATCATATCTTCAACCTATAATTAATAAAAATATTTTTTTAATTAATTTCAGATGTGTAAAAAATGAAAAAAATTGATGGATAATTTTAAACTAGAATTTTTGTTTATATTTCACAACTTCAAGAAGAAAACAGACCGCATTAATTGAGTAGAGGTCAAGCTATCATTAATGAGTTGTTTAAGAATGAATATATGGAATCGTGCATAATATATATAAATAAAAAAAAAAACAGGAGATTAAATAATGACGACAGATGAAGATGACAACGCATGTGATCCGTGAAAATTATGTAAAATCTTTTCTGTCGCAAACCTGATTTTATCAAACATGTGTTAAATCAAAGCGATGTATCCGTACATTATATGTATACTGAATTTATTATAGATAGACTGTTTAGTTGGTTACTCTTTGAGGAGGAGATTAAGATATAGGTGGATGAGTCATATGATTAAACTCGCTCGTATATATTTGGCATTATTTTGTTCATTCATTATTTAGTGTGTCGTAATAAATTTAACTGTTACATATACGTGTGAGTGTTTGTATGTGTGTGTGTATAGGTGAATAATTGTACGATTTAATTCTATAGACAAGAATTCAAGTCCCCTGTTTAACTTGCGGATAAACGCACACAAACAAACTCGTAAAAAGTCCCAATAATGAACAAGGGAGGATCTCATACTATTCACCATTTATAATAATACTTTCGTGTTATATTTAGTGTAGATGTATTGTATATAAAATAAAAGAGGGACATGCATGCGAATGCTCGCATGCAAAAACTATCACTTTATCCGTGATTATGCGAATCACGAATGGAGCTGAGCATTGTTACTTCCTGTGAATTAAATATACAAATCACTGTCTCATTTTAAATGCAAGGAATTCACACGTACTTTCATCAAATTCTCATTAAGTTACCTTTATTACTGTGTTACTGTAACTATTATTATAACTATAACTATTATATATTCACTGTAACATAGCGGAATATTAAATGCATACGTTATGTTGTCGCTAAAAAATATAAATGAATAGTCTAACGTATGCGTGACCCAGTGAGCGTGACTCTTGTTGAAATGAATCTCTGTATATTTGTGTATGTATGATTATTAATAACCATTACCACGTGTCAATAACTGACAGTTAAATTTAATAATGAGATCAGGCGAACTGAAATACTTCCGTACTATTTTTTAAACTACGTGATGGCAAAATATACTTTTATAATTTATGTAAAGTCAATAATTATAATAGTCGACAAAAATTTTTTATAAAAGCTAAGTTTATTTTATTTAATTTTAAGTAAAAACCAAAAAATATTTTTACTATCCATTTTTTTAACAGTTTATTAATGTTTTGAAAATACAAAAAAAAATAAAAAAAGTCAAAAAATACAAAACTGAAAAAATTATATGGCGTTAAAAAGTGGGAGGAACAAAAAAAAAAACGATTGCAAGCTTTCTAATAATCTGAAACAAAAAAATAAAAAAGATTATTAATTTATATAAATGCTCCTATCATACTAACTAAGAAAAAAAAGAAAAGATTACAGATTTAATAATGACTAATTACTTAGTAATAAGTAATAACAATTTATAAAAATTTTTAATATTAATTCCTAAGGGGGTAATTTTTAAAACGTCGAGATAATTCTACTATAATATAACATTTAATTACGTAATAATTATTGGAAGCGATACAGCGCTTGTAAAATAATCTTATAATAGTTACTTCGATTAATTGCACGGTAATGTTACTTATCAATCATAAATATAATTAATATTGCTTTTACAATCTGTAATTTATTAACAAACTAAAAAAAAAAATTTATACGTCTCTTTTTTCTATCGTCATATTAAAATTAAAAATGAAAATAATAGTAGGAATTTAATTATCAAAAACTGTGCTATTATTAATCATTAACATTGTTAGATCTTAACTTGGCCTAATTTCGTTTCTACACTGGTTAAATATTTGAAAAAGAAATAATGTTAATGAGTATCGTGTTTGATAATTGTTTACTTAGATCGTGATTATTAAGTCACATTAATATACAAATTTACACACTCTTAATTATTAAAAGTTGTTTTAACACGCAAAGTTATTACGTGACTTGGTACGCCGTTACTTTACACCCTTCAATTTGACGTTTTAGGGTCTCAGTTTGTGATGCCAAACAAATGTACTCAACACTCTAGACTAATAAACGCTTGCATCTATCGATCATTTTGCTTTTAAGTCAAGTATTATTCTTCATTCCATTTCAATCAATCTATATATAGTTTTACAGTTAATATTAGTATGTAATCTTAAAATACATATACTTCCCATAGATATTAATACCAATGATCATAATTTACAACACAATTTTGAAATAAATCAGTTTCACTTTCCCAAAAAATTGACTTGGTAGCTAGTATAATCCAGATTACAATGAGTATAATCCAGATATGACTGAGTATAATCTGGGATGGTATCCAGTGTCATCTTGTTATCGCAAGTACAGCTTGTAAATAAAAGGTTGATAAAAATCAAAATCCCGTGAACGAATTCAGTAGAATTGTTTTCGTACATATGTCTATGTCCGAGACAAAAAATAGGGCCTGGGGATACGGAAGGGGGATGGGGATTATAAAATAATGTCTTTCATGAAGCGTGTGCACACGTGGTGCGGTGTCTGTAAGTTGGATACATGCTACGTACACATTTGTGTCATATCTTTCCATCAGGGGCCGGGTGAGCGAGTGAGTAAGCAAGTAAATGAATAACTAGGGCTGCAAAATATAATAGAAGCGGAAGAGAAGACAGCAAGCCATACGTAGACTCAAATTGAACGACCAGGGGGTTTTCATATGCCAGCAGGGCCTGAAGCTCGTTATGGTGACGCGCAGATAGAATTTCATCTGGAAAAGGAATAAAATTATTAATATTGGGATATCTTCTCGAATATTTTTAAATATTATAATACAATAAATATAAATATAAATACAAAGGAAGAAAAGTAGTACTTACCAAATACATCTGGAGAATTCCAATTGTAAGTATCACAAATCCGGTTTTCACTTTTATTTTAATTACTTATTAACATTTTATTAAGTATGTTTATTTTTTGAGCTGTATTACTTATCGGCTTTGTAGTAATTATTAATAATTTATGTTTCTTGTTGTTTAGCATACCTACGCTAAAACTAGCGAAGGAGATAAACAAGTGATTGAGCGACGTCAATACCGAGTTGTAAATTGCAAGTTGCAAGTTGGAAGCTTCATTGGATGATTAAGCAATTTATTATTGTCCATTACTATCCACCTTGATGCTCTTGGTCTTAGTCTTGGGGAAAGGCTGCTCAATACTCACTATATTTCTTAGTCAATTAGAACCGGGATTGGCTTGTAGGTGTGGTAGAGAACATGTATTGTAAGATGTATTATGCCACTGGAATAATACTCAAGATATTGAAGATCAATAAGTACTAACTAAAAATATAAGTTGTCAATATTTATTCTTTACTTAGAAATAAAAAAAAAAAATAACTGAGTTGTGTAGCTAATTTTTTTTTTTTTTTTTTTTAATTAAATTCATTTTTTAATATTAATTTAAAAAATTTTCATTTTTAAAAAATGGCGCGAAAATTTGAAAATTTTCTCATTATTCTTACTGTTTTTTTTTTTTTATTTAACCCGGCTAAAAAAATCTTTAAAATAAAAATTTTTTAATAAAAATTTATGGTAATAATCTTTGATGTACCCTTTATAAAATAAAAAAAATTCGATCCCCAAATTCCTTTATTTTCCCTGTCAAAAAAATTCCCAAAAATCATCTCTATTTTTCGATCGCCACAGTGGTGTTCTCCTTTAAGTAAAATTAATAATTAAAGGTGTTATAAGTTGATAAAAATAAAAAAAAATCAATGACTTGTTCCTTGATAAGATAATGATTAGATTAAGAAAAATTTCTCAAGAACTCGACGATTTATTCCTTAATGTATGCCATTCATAGGAAGATCCGTTACAAGTCCTTGAGAAGAAATAAACGAGGCAGCTTTTAGAACTTTAAAAGTAAAATTATCTTCATTATAATCGACGCTAGTTTCCACTAAGTTGACTACTCAAATACTCTCTTGATTTCTCGGACACAAAGTTCTCGGTTACTTACTCCTATTTGTGTTGGCGGTGAATTAGTAGTCGTTACCTTGAGGATCTACTAGCGGATTACACAATTTTAAATGTGATTATGCTTGTTATTGAATTATATGTTTTTCTTAGATAATATACCGGCAAAGAAGAAATATATAAATAAATAAATAAATAATTTACAGAATGGTATTAAATAATCAATGTAAAATTCCTGTCATTATTGTTTAGTTAATAATTACTATTTATATTTTTTATAGTACTTGCATACTTCGTGAATAATGTCACTGTGTGTTTGTATATACTCTATGTTCTATGTTTGAGAAGATTATGTAAGCGTATGTATCAGAGGACAATTATGGAAAGAAGAGATGTGTGATATTTTTATTGCGTGATAGCCGTATGTGTTTTTATGAATGTTGCAGTAAAAGACAAGTTGTGTACTCGAAATGATGCAACTTAATAATTAAACTGACACCATGTGACATTCCACTGATTAATATTATTTAAAACATCTCTTTATTTTATTATCTGTGTCAAGTGTATTTAATTAGAACTTTATTTGTAAGTTATGATATGTAAATGCATTTTATTAATATTTTATCACTTTCTTTTATTAATGAGAATACTCAAGTACTTAATTTAATTTTCAATTTATTTAATGTTATTGAAATCAGCGTGAAGCTAAAGTTAGCTGACGTTTTTAATTTTTTTAATGATTAAGTAACAATAAAAAAATATTTTTAAAAATTATTTTTTTTTTTCAATCATTTTTTTCATAAAAAAAAAATTCTAAAAATTTTTAACTTAACTTTCATGAAATCAGCAGACATCTAAATTTTTTTTTAAATTTTTATAACAAATCAATTTTGAGAAAAAAAATTTTTTTTTAATTGTCACTGATAATTTTTTTTTATTTTTACGTATAGAATTTCTCAATAATTAAATTATTTAATAATTTCATTGTTTTTTAAATTTTTAAAGTTGACAGACATTAGAAATTTTTTTAGAATTTTATAGCAATTAAATTATTATGAAAAGCATTAATCATAAAATTCCTCATGTAAAAATTAAAAAAAAATTATTTAGTCGAAATTTTTAGAAGCGGTTTTTTTTTTTTTATAAAATTAATTTGTTCAAAAAAAATATACTTCAATACCATCGTTAAGACAGAACTATGGTAACTTTTAAAAGCTTTCTGTAGTTGCGATTTTCAATTATTATAAATTATAATATATAAACGGGTATGAAACTGAGTAATTATGAGTAATGGTTAATTTTACAGCAATGTCATGCTTTAATATACATAAAATTGAGAGACATTACACGTACTTGAAATAACGCAATTAAATTATTAAATTGACACCATGACACGCTAAGTGGTGAATAATATGCATATATTATATTAAGTATTTAAAGCGGATTATCTTTATAGTAAAATGTAATCATTTTGTCATAATTATGTTATCTAATATGGTCATTATTTATTCCGACCTTTCCGGATATCATTAAATATAATTGGAGCATAATAGTGACTTTATTTTCTAGATACAAGAAAATAACATGGAAATTTTGGTATAAAAATTGTTGACTATGTTTTATAAATTGTTACCTCATCATCAAATTAAAGGACCTTAGTACTTTTTTTAAATTCATTATTTATCATTTTTTCTTGTTTGTTTTCTTCAAAACTATTTTTATGGATTACATACTAGTTTTCTAGACGTCTAAAAATTTTAGATTTTTTTTTATAAATTAAATTACAACTAAAAAGATATTTATAAAAAGTTGCACTTATATTTTTTCAAGTTTTTTAAATGTGACAATTTTTTAAGTGAAATTTTTTCAAAAAAAAATTTCCAATAATTTTGAAATGTCAGCTAACTTTTTTTTAATATTATATATGAATTTAATATTAGTAAGCTTAGTATAATTTAAATATATACTTACGGTAGCCATTGGACTGATGCTTAAAATAAATAAACATAAATTTTTACACTTTTCAATAAGAATTAAATATTATAAGGATATTAGGTGAGTTAAAAAAATAAATAAAAGTCATATAAATAATTTGTTTTCAAATGTTAATCGTTAATGTTATTTCAACGTGGTCTTTAATCGTTTTTTAATATTGCCAGTCCGAACACCCGTCAACGCATATCATAAATTATATTTATAATGAACTTATTTGTTTATTTTTATTTTTTTATTTTATTAGTCAATACGGTATCATTAATATTATTCTGTGTATTTTTATATATATATATACATATTCGTACAACGTATTACATATCTAATTTCACAGTCTAAAATTAAGCGAGGAGGTGAAAGTTGTTGAAAAATTTTTTTTTTCAATGACAAAATTTACTATCAGAATAAAGATAAGTAATAGATTTAATAATTAATCTGAATTATTAATGCATTTAATGTTAGAGTTTACTTAACAAGGACTTTTTTTTTCATTTCTTCTTCTTCTTCTTCTTCTTCTTCTTCTTCATATTTAATTATTTATAAGATTAAGGTATAAATTGTTTATAGAACAAAGAAAATTTAATCTTATCAACTATTTAAGATCATTGCAGTGCTGCAAGTAGTTTTTGGTTTTTTAATTAATTCTTTTCTTCTCTTGTCTTCATTTTAAGTCTTTACAATTATCATTACTTCATTCTTAATAATTTATTTTAAACGACAACTAGATAATTGTGGTATGTACAATAAACAATGTACAATTATTTTTTATCATAAGTCTACAAAATGCAGGGTGATTTTTTTTTTTTTTTTTCATTGTATTTATTCAATTGATAATCGTTTTCTGATAATGATAACATTAACACACCTATTCACTACAAAATTATTTTTATTAAATATTATTATTATTATTATTAATATTATTATTATACTTACAATAAAATATTAATAATATACTTCTTTAAATACTATTAGCAGTAATTAAAATTAAAATATTATTTGTTATAAATAAATGAATTAATGTTGCCAAAAAAGTCCACGATCACCGCAATCACACAGTTAAATACTTTTATAATATATTATTTATAATTAAGTAGACTTAATCAAGTGCCATGCACAATTACCTTAACTAACTATAATAATTTAATTAATTACTTAGATGGCAATTAATTATTTCAATGATAACAATGAGCACAAAAGAAGAAATGATGTACAAAAGTTGAAATTACTTTTTTTTTGTCAATAGATGGAGCTTCGAGCGCTGTTCTCGCAAGTACCTTTGAATACAAAACAAAGTAAGGCTTTATTTAGAGTTCAACAGTTCGTCATTAATAAATTATTATACAGCGTCGGATTCACAGTAAACACCAACGGTAATAAGAATTGTTAATTAATAACATACCCGACGAGGATTTTTCGCAGGGCACGGAAGTGGGGTAACACCTGCCATGCCAGTCGAGGAATCGTCCTCTTGCAATGAATAACAATGTTTTATTTTTTTTTTTTCATTTATTATTACATTTATAATTATAATTATTCTTTAATATAATTATCGATTTTTAATTTTAATTTTTTTTTCTTCTTTAAAATCAAGTCAACTGTTGGAAACACTAGAGAGTTTTTCAGAATGATTGAAAGCTATCGGATGAAACTCTAACCGATCCGAAACGATCGATGTAACAATAATTAATTATTTAATATTAATTTAAATAATGAAAATGATTTATTTGAATATGAATATAATTAATTCTTTTATTTTTTTAATTAATTTAAATAAGTGAGGATTTATTTTTTGTTGATTTGAAAATATTTTTTAAAAATTGGTAAATACGACCGTCAAGGATCGGCCGAGTTAATTAATATATTTTATATATTTTGTTTATCAGGTAATAAGTGGGGCAGTGCTTTATGTACAACGTAGGCAAGACCGAGCCCACGGCACCGTCGAATGCGACTTAATAATCTTTTACAAAGTAATAATTCATACTTTTTTTTTTTTTTTTTTTTTTTTTTTACTGCTAAGATTCGCATATTGTTATTTTCAGCTAATTAACATAAATTTCAAAAGCTTATCATTATACAAACGTGAAAAATTGTATCCTCGCGGGTTGACAACGACGGTAAATCCCTTCGTAACATTACAATTACATCCATATTTAATATTTATCAATATCATTATTTATTTATATATATATATATATATATATATATATATATATATTAGGGTGGGTCAAAAAAATCGAATAATTTATTTTTGATTTTATACTCTGAAAAATAGGTTCGTAGACACCTAAAAAGAATTCTCTCCAAGTATAAGCTCTTAATTATAACGGGAAGGTCCTCCGCTTTGCGGGTTTCTATTTTTCGAATAATCAGATAAAAAAATTTATATCTCGCTTCCAACTGCTTGGAAAAATATTCCGTGGCATAGATTTTGTGAGAAATTGAATGCTTTACAAAAAGGTCTCTTATGACTTTTTCAAAAACTCAACCGATTAAAAGATATTCATAGTTGAAGTTTGGCTATTTTAAGGAAAATATTCGTTTTTATTATGAATTTTATAAGTCGATGAAAAAAATTATTTCGGATTGCGGAACTCATGATTTTGTAGGAAATTTACTGCTCTACAAAAATGGTCTCTTATGATTTTTTGATTAAGTGAAGCCGTTACGAGATATTCATCGTCAAATATTAACGAATATCAATATTTCCAGTTTTTGATCAATAATTCGATAAATTTTAATTTAAACTATGAGTTTCAGGAAAATTTACATAAATTTGAGTTTCGATCGATAAAGAAATGTTATAAACAATTTTTTTAATATTGTTTTCAGTCTTGAGCTTGTTTGATTGCATTAAAACAAGAAATTAGAGCATTTTTTCGACATATAGCCAATGATTAGTTTAATTTGAAGTGAATGACATATTTCTTTGTCAAATTTAATATGAAAAGTATTGAATCAAGTGAGAAACAACCAGTATTTAACTTTTTTATAGATAAATTTTTTATTGAATTATCAATTGCAATATAATTGTCTATATTTTTAACATAACAGTACGCTATTACTATAAATAATTTCTTTTATTACAATTTGGGAATGTTTTTGATGTTCTTTGACAACTTGCAATAAGTACTGGAATTGTTCTTCATTTTTGTCAAGCATTGATTATATTCACTGACTAATGCAACAGCTCGCTCTGCTGAATCATTGATAACTTTTAGTTGTTGAAAGTATTCTTTATTTTCGAGATAACTCTCATTAGTAGGCCATAATTCAACATCGACATCAAGAAAGTCATACGGTAGATCGAAGATTTTGAAAAGATTTAATGACTTTTTAGACACAAAGTCACTCAGAGTTCTCTGCGCCAATGAATTCAAATCTTTTTAGCAATTACAAATCTTTTAGCTTTAGAATCTGTACCTTCACGAGTATTAACAGCTTCAACAATACTTTTTTTACTTCTAATGGAACGCCATCGTCAAACAGTGATAAAATGGCAAGTTCATCGCTCAAATACCATAAGTGCGAAATCATTTTTTCACACGTAGCTGAAGAAATCAAAGGATTGATATGTTTGTACTCCAATAAATTTTTCATAAACTGCAAGTCATGATAAGCAGCAGTTGTTGCAGAAGTTGATGAAAACCAAGCTTTTAAATACAATGTGACTATAAAAATACAGAAATGACGAAGACCATGCAATTCTTTCTGAGAGAGTTTGAATTCATCTCTGAATAGATACATTTTCAAACTATAAATGGCCTTAGCCATCCATCTAGCATGATGAACAGCACCAGGACGTTTGAAAGAAATCTTTTCTTGAGGCATTTCTCCAAGGAAAATCAATGATAATTCCAATAATTCTTTATCTAACTTATTATAACATTTCTTTATCGATCGAAACTCAAATTTATGTAAATTTTCCTGAAACTCATAGTTTAAATTAAAATTTATCGAATTATTGATCAAAAACTGGAAATATTGATATTCGTTAATGTTTGACGATGAATATCTCGTAACGGCTTCACTTAATCAAAAATCATAAGAGACCATTTTTGTAGAGCAGTAAATTTCCTACAAAATCATGAGTTCCGCAATCCGAAATAATTTTTTTCATCGACTTATAAAATTCATAATAAAAACGAATATTTTCCTTAAAATAGCCAAACTTCAACTATGAATATCTTTTAATCGGTTGAGTTTTTGAAAAAGTCATAAGAGACCTTTTTTGTAAAGCATTCAATTTCTCACAAAATCTATGCCACGGAATATTTTTCCAAGCAGTTGGAAGCGAGATATAAATTTTTTTATCTGATTATTCGAAAAATAGAAACCCGCAAAGCGGAGGACCTTCTCGTTATAATTAAGAGCTTATACTTGGAGAGAATTCTTTTTAGGTGTCTACGAACCTATTTTTCAGAGTATAAAATCAAAAATAAATTATTCGATTTTTTGACCCACCTAATATATATATATATATATATATATATATATATATATATATATATATATATATATATATATATATATATATATATATACATATGGATACTGTCTAATCCAAGCTTTACTACTTGGAACATAGCAACTGGTGATTTCAGTTAATGCTCTAAATATTTAAAAACAACCGAGACATTTTTTTCAATTAAAAAAAAAAAAAAACCGTGCATTTAAATGCATTAGTTCAAATTTATCAATTTATCAAATTTTAACAAACAATTAAAATTTATAATAACCAGCTCAAATATCTCGTGCGTTAAAACTTGTGCAGTAATTACAAAATAATAATCATATCTATTGTTAACTTCTTTAGTCAAAATTATTTCTTCTTTTTTAATTTAATAATTTTTGTTTTCTTCTTTAGACAAATTAATTTTTTTTTTTTCACTCAATTTAAAATAACATTTTATTAAATCACCAATTTCATCGTTAATTGCAATTATTTAATCATTATTATAATTATAATTATTATTTTTAATGCTAATTACTTTAAACCGCTATTATACACTCATTAATAACAGTAACGACAGAAAAATATCATTTTACTCTGATTATAACGAAGTTTTGCATTGACGTACATAAGTAATATTTTTCATGACAATATTTATCATTATCATTATTATTATTATTATTATTATTATTATTATTATTATTATTATTATTATTATTATTATTATTATTATTATTATTATTATTATTATTATTATTATTATTATTACTATTATTATTATCATTATCGTTATTATTATTAGTAATGACTATGATTATAATTAATTAAGTACCGTTTTCTCGAGAAATCAGCTAGTCAAAAATTGAACAATAATAATAATAAAAATAATAATGATAACAATAATAATAGCAACAACAATTCAATAAATTACTATATATCATACAATAAATACATCATAATATATATATATATATATATATATATATATATATATATATATATATATATATATATATATATATATATATATATAAAGCTCTTAATCGAGATAATTACGTATAAATTGTGTTGCATCAATTATTCAGAAGTATTGAGATGAGAAAATTTTTTAAATGGATGTATTATTTATTTAAAATTCATATTTATTTTTTAACAAGTTACGAGAGACAGTTTTAACCCTTGGAGATACTATTATTTAAAATATTAATAACAGGCGAAACTAAAATTTAAAATACACGATTTTTTTGTAACGTTTGTTATATTTTAAATAAAATTAAGTGCAGTTTATTTGTATAAATAGCGATAAATATTATTTACATGTACAAGTTAAGCGAAATAATTATTTTTATTTATCATCTTCTTTTACTTTTTTTTTTTTTCTACAATTAATAATTAATAATTATATTAATGTTATAATTCTATAAGCATGCGCACACTCGAATCTCGGATCGTTAATGCAGTGCGTCATGATTATTATTTACACATGATTGATACTTATTTTATTTTATTATTTTATAATTAAGTATGACAATAATCAACAAAACAACCAACCAACTGAAAATTACATTTAATTGTTTTTTTCAACGATGGAAGCATTATGTCCATTGTCGGGTGTTCGGCGATTCACTAAACACACTCATTATTTATTTATTTTTTTTTTATTCATTATTAATAAACTTTTCTTGATTATCATGAATTATTACTAAGGAGTATGACAATGTACTTTTTTTTTTTTTTTTTTTTTTTTTTTTTTTTTTTCAAGTATTTTTAAGTATTAGATTTAATTTTTAGTGTGAAGACGATAATTTATTTATTAGATGGACGATGGATCGAAGATTGTTGCCGAAGAGTTGCGAAAAAAAGTTTAAATAATAATAACTTTTGGTCCCAACCGAAACATAATTTTTTTTTTTTATTATTTACTTTGAGATTCAATCACGGCAACGGCCAACGTAAGAGCGAGCGAACGAACAAATTAATTTAAGTCGGGACCTGTAAAATTTTTCTTAAATTAATTTATTTACTTATACATATATTATTAATTATTAATAGTAAATAATTTAATGAGGCAATTAGCGTCTTCATTTTTTATTTATTTAAATAGTAATAATAATAATAATTAATAGTAATGGTAACAATATAATTAATGGTTTAAGTACAGTGTTAACAATTTAGCCTTAGACATTATTTATGTTTGTCTTATTTTAACCGCAATCTTCATTATAACGTTACAATTATTTTTTATATACTTAAACTCCATTCCAAATTGGTAAAACGATTATTTAATATATAAATAATTAAAAAAAAATTTTTTTTATTCAATTCCCTGTGCTAAAAAATACCCCACAATTTAATTGTGAATTAAAAATCTCAGAGATTCTTCAATTATTTTAATCTATTAAGAAGAAAACTTCTAAAGATTCATCTTGATTTAAAAATAACAATTAAATTATTTTAATTCTAAAAATAAAAATCTGTTTATACAAAATAAAATAATTATTTAAGTAATTGGATAACAATAAAATGTGTATAAATATATTTTTAAATCTTAATTAACGAATTATTATAATTGGGCTTTTGACAAGTTCGTTCGCTCGACTAATCGTACATTAGCGCCCCGACTTATTAATTAAGTACGAGGCTATTTGTTTAATAATATAAGTTAAATCCCAGTATTTAAAATTAATTTAAGTTCTTTATTTTATTTACTTATACTTTTTTTTTTTTTTTTTTTTAATTATTTAAAGATAATTATGGAGAGTAGTCAAGAAGTCAAATATCGTGTCAATTTAACATTCATTAATAAGACTATTATAATTACTTAATTTACATTTTTATAATCAAAGCAATCATAATAATAATTATAGTAATAACGACAATAATAATGTTATAAAGATGATGTACAAAATTGAAAAGTAAGGTTTTAGATTTAAATTATAGATGGAGCTAAAACACGGCTTCTCGCAAGTACTTGTTAATAAAATCCGAATATAAAACAAACAAAAAAGCCAATACAAGACATCAATTGTGTAATTTTTCATTAAACGCGTGAATTATTAACAAATATTTATTTATTTATTTATTTTAGGTTTAATAATAACAAGCAGGAGGAGCTTGAAAAATTTTAGGACACGTAAAAGATAATCTTTAATGCCGATTTATGAAATAATTCGTTACATTACATCGGCATTATCATTAGTATTATTTATTTAATTGATATTATTAAACTATACACGACGTTATTATTTAAATAACGATCTACGTCTGACGCCTGGCCTGACGATCAAATAAAATAGTGTTATTCCCATTATTTTTATTTATTTTTATTGTTAACGTCAGCCTGAATTCACGGCAAGTTGCTTTTAAATAATTATAATTAGCTTTGTTTTTAAAGGGACGAAGCTCGATCTGTCGATCCGTTTATCATTGATCGTATTTTCGTTGATTTCGCGTTAACACTTTTATTTTTTCATTTATTTATAATTTATAATTAATAATTAATAATTAATAATTAATATTTTATTCAATAAGTATTAATTCAATAATCTTTTTTTCGCAAGTCCAATGCAATTCTTTTCCTGTCATCCATTGCAGTTGCTAATTACTCCGACATTCTCAACACATACACCCACTTGCATTAAACTAATTATAATTATTTTATTATTTTAATAATTTATTATTACAATAACTTTGTTTTTTTTTTTTTTTTTTTTTTTTTTTTTTTTTTAATTTAATTTTTATTTTTATTTTTAATATAATATCGATTCGAACGAGACCAATGGTATTCATTACATTCGTTACATCTAAAGTACCTATTATTTATTTAAGTATGTAACGCTTTTTAATAAGTAAATTATTAATAAAACGCATACATAGATTTTTTTTCCGGCAGTTTAATTAAGTAGGTACTTCCTCTTTGTTTTTGAGGTTTAAAAGCATCGCACATTATTTATTTAATTACTTAGTTATTGGTTTTTTTTTTTTTTTTTTTTTTTTTTTTTTTTCCAATCATTACTTCCCTTTTTCACTAATCTAACAATTTATTCCCCCGCAATTTCTACATAAAATGGCCATCGTTAAAAGTTAAAATCTCTAAGTTATTAATTAAGTAATTAATTCTTTTCTTTTAATTATTATATTTCTTTAAAGAGCCTCGGGAAACTAAATCGACTTAAGTCGTATAACAAGAGGCGAGGCGCAACGAGGACGCGACGTTTACTAAAAATTTTTTAAATTAAAAATATATATTTAGGATTAAAATTTATAATATTACTTAATAATAATAATAATCATAGTAATTATAATAATAATAACAATAGTGCCTAACTTGCAGCCTGACAATATATTAAACAATCAATAATAATATTTAGATTTATTTTTTAAGAGCTAGATATTTCTTCCTCGCACCCTCGCCGCAACTGCGTGCTTAGCACAGCATTAATCATTTAATTATTTATTAAATTAATAAATTGTTTATTATTTTATCTACATTACACTCTTGGTAGCCAGTACCTTTTGCCGTCCGGAATATTCTCAAGTAATTAGTCCCACATTTTTTTTTTTTTTTTTTTATTAATTACTGTGGTAATTTCAAATTTGTGTAGTGTTCATAAATTTATTATGTTTATTTTTATTTATTTAAACATTAATTTAATTTCAATAATTATAATTAAACTCTAAATACTCATAGTAATATTGTTATTTAACCTTACGATAAATGATTAACACTTAAATGACCAATCATACCTTGTTAATTACTTGTTAATTAATAATTAATAATTTATAATAATAAATTTATTTTTTTTTTTTTCGTCGCCGTGGCGCTTGGACTTGTACATGTGGATTATATCCTAAGCGTAATAATCAACGGCGATCCGCCGGCGGATACTTGTAAACAATTTTTTTCCACCGTATTTATTTTATTTATTTGTTTAATTAAAAATTATGTAAATATTATTAACGAGCAAACATTTAATGACAAAGTGTTGTATTTTTTTTTTAATTTTTTTTCCCCCACTTATATTGAAATTTATTCTCACTATTTATTATTATTATTATTATTTTTATTATTTATAATTGTAATTATAATTTATGTTCATTCGTTAATCAATATTTTACGGTGGTTTTTTATTATTTATTTATTCTTCTAGTCGGCACCTCTCGATTTACAAATACCCAATTTATTTAATAATATTTATTACAATTTTTATCTGCGTTTTTTTTTGTTGCGGTAAGGCACCCCCTGTGCAGAATTATTCGCGGAAGTACAATGATATATAATTAACTAAATGACTAGATATTTATTTAATATATTTAATAATAATAATAATATTTAAAGTCACACAACGCTGTAGCTTTCGATCGCGCGACGGATAGGCAGGTAGATTTGTTTTTAATTATTTACTTTTAATTAAACAAACAGCCAAATTATTTATAATTAATGCGAGAGTGAAAGAGAAAGAGACTTCAGAGACTTTTTTTTAACAATAATAAAGCTCGTGATAGTAACAATAATAATTATAATAATAATAATAGTTATGATAATGTTTGTACTAAAATGTGCATGAATAACGGTGAAATTGACGGCAAGATACAAAAAGTTTGTTTTAAATAAATAATTACAGTAATAATAATAATAAAATATATTTCATTATAAATAAATCGTGTAAATAACATAAACGGGAAGGCAGTGGTGCGTTTGGTAATCTAGCTTAGTGCGATCCACCCATTAGCAATTTCGGTTTAATTTAATTTAGGGTTTATTTATTCATGTATAAAATAATTTTTTAAATAAATTAAAAATTTTAATACTAAAACGTGCTTGATACTAAAAAAATAAGACTATTTAAAATTTTTTTAATAATAATATTAATGATCAAATTTAAGAAACATTTTTTTTTATAATTATAAATTAAATAAATGAAATTTAAATACTTCATTTATTTATTTAAAATTAAAAAAAAAAATTAATATTTTTTACATTAATATTAATTAATAAATTTTAATTGAAGAAATGTGTGTCAAAAATTTCAAGAAATATTTACATACATTTCTTCATTAATTGTCAGACTTATTTTAGTATCATAAAAGTGCAAGAGTGTCTCCGTTGATCTCTTTCTCTTCTCTCTGGCAGTACTTGCCTATTACACTTTTATTACAATAATAATAATAAAGATAATAATAATAATAACAATAACAATAATAATAATGATAATTAATAATAATAAGAAAGAGAAGAGTATTTAGTTAATGGACCGCACTATAAATAAATAAAAATGAATAATTAGCTTCATCGTCTGTGATCGCACGCACTCGACGAGTAGTCCTGTGTTTAAGTATTTATTTATCGGTATCATATTTTATTATATTAATTATTATTATTAATTAATAATAACAATAATGATAATAATAATATAATATAATAATAAAGTATTACACTGTGACCTAAAAGTTTATCAGCACTGTCATACAAACTTAAATCACGGTAATCTGATGAGATCAATGCAATAATGGAGATGATCGTTGATGACTACCACGACCTGTTGATAAATGATGGCTGCATGACTGATGTCTGATGTCCTTAATTTTAAACGGTTATCATTAGTTTAGTTTAATAATATTTATTAGTTAAAGTTTTTCTTTTTTATTAATTATTAATTTTTTTTTTTTTAATTATTTAAACCGCAGTCTCGGTATGACTGTGACTAGATAACCGCTCGACATCAATCTCTGGTATTGTCAATTCATCTGGCAAGTTGTCTGCATAATCGATGCTGCTCGTCTGTGAGTGCCGCTTACTCAGCGATGATTGCTTCCGCAGTACCTCCGCAAGGGTCAATCCACTGTGCTCGCCGTATCGCGAGTCTAGGCCCTGCCGAAATGCGTTCACTACGCGGATCTGTAAATAACAAAATAATTAGAGTCTTTTCTTAAATTGATGGTAAGTTTTTTTTTTTTCTTCAAAATTTCAAAATTAAATCATAAAACTTTTTTTTTTTTTTTTTTTTTTTTTTTTTTCTATTGGATCTAAAGGAACAAGGCAGGTTTTTTTTAATTTTTTGAGGTTATAGTCAATGCGCAACCATGCATTAGTCATTCAGTGTACGTACCATTTGTTTATATAAAAACTCATATGACGTTTTTATTTGAAAAATAATAATAAATAGCGTACGTACACGATGCAGCTGAAAAAAAGTATTAAATTTGATATTTCATGCAAAATGTGTTGATTCATTTTCGAACCAACAATATTTTATTGTTATTTGTTATTTGATAAATAAAAACAATTATTCTCTTTTTAAAATTCATGTAGCTGGTTTTTAGGCAAGTACAAGCGTTTTTATTTAAATCATGCAAGAATTTTTAAAATTAATTTATATATAACAAAATAATAATAATATTTTAAAAGCTTTAAGCTTAATATTAATATCAGTAAAGGTCTTAGATAACTTTGTAAATCTATTTGATGGAATATCTCACCCGTATCCCGTGTGCACGCTATCATTTTCATACATTTTTTTTTATTGAATAAAAAAAGCTCTGCTCTGATAGCGATTGTACTTAAAACGAGTAGTGCAATAATAAAATATGTGTGCTGATATCAAAGCGACAAGTATAATATTCGCGACTGGGCTTTAAGTCGTACCAGCCAGAATTTTTCAGTAACATTACTAACATTAAGATGCAGTGCTTACTACAGGTAACTATTTGGTTATTTAGTTTTATCTGTTTTATTTTATTTATTATAGGTGTTAATTTTTTCTGTTTTAGCTAATAGCGGCATGCACTGTCAGAGGCTCCTCGTTTCAGTTTGAGGATGTGTGATTAATTTGTTATAACAATAGTTAATGACATTACGCGACTCAACGTCGCTAAATTAACCAGCGTTAACAACATTTATGATTTTTTTTTACACAGTTTATGATAGAGATGCGTAATTAATTATTTTAATTTTTTTTTTTGGAAAAAACTAAAGATTTTTAAATCTAGAAGTTTAATATTTTTTTTCTTACTTCACAGTAAAAAATTTTGCGTTAAAAATTTTTGTGTTAAATATTTAATATTTTTTTGTATTAATTTAACACAATAAATGTTTAATTTACTCATAAAAGTGTAAAATATTTTACATAAAAATTTTTTACTATGCAGAGTTCAAGAATAAAAAAGTAAAAATTAATAAACCTGAATTTTGTATACAGATTAAATTTTTTAAAAACGCGTTATTTTTAAATTTCCGGAACTTTTTTTTTTTCCTTTTTTTAAATATTAAATACAATAAAATTCAATGGTTTTTTTTTTATTGACCAAAATATGAAACTATTAAATTCAACCGAATGGATAATTCTATTTTTCATGATATAAAAATCAATTGAAAAAGTTGAGTTACAATAGTGAGAAAAAAAAAAAAAAAAAAAAAAAAAAAAAAAAAAAAACCCGAAGACTTCTAGTTTATTCAAATGAATAAATTTCTAAAATACAATAAATAATTTTTATAATAAAAAAAATTTCGCATCTCTACGGACGATTAACACAGAAGTATTTATTTATCAGTAAAATCGGTAACAATGCTGTGAGTAATTAGTTACCGAGTAGTGAGAGTAAAAAAATTGATGGAAACAATATTAATAATAATAACAATAATATTAATAGTAATAACAATAATAATAGTAATATTAATAATATTAATGATAACAATAAGAAGAATAGCATCGAAAAATGATGGTATTGGAATATACTTACGCGTAACACGTGCACTTGCATGGCCGTTGGCTTGGAAAAAGCTTTCCGGCAAATATACTCGGCAGTTAGGCGGGTAAGTATATAGACAAGTACATAGAGTACTTGGCACGGATCAGCTGGCAGGATTACAGCGGACAAAATAAATCATGCACGCAGCGCGGTATTACTTTTCCACATTACGAATTTACAATAGTTGCAACAACAACAACAACAATTCAACTCAAAAGTAATAAAAATAACAAAAAAACAACCAACCAGTTGTAGCTTTTATTATTTAGGTTTTTTTTATTATTGTTATTACTCGAATAAAATGGGAAAAACGTCGAAATGTTGCCAAAGAACAGTTGCCATTCTTGAGTAGTTTTAACGTTGAGTTTTATCTCCATTTTTAAATTGATTTTATATTTTATTTTGTTTGTTTTACGAGCGCATTTAAAACCAATTGGGCAACAAAAAATCAATTATTAAATACACACACAAGGCCTCTATTTTTTAGTCACTGTCGTCGTCAGTTTTGTCTTGGCATAAACATAAATATTAATCAATTGTCACAGAACGCGAGAATGCGATCGCGTTCACTAAAGACATTTTTATTGATCATTTAGTTTTTTTTTTTTTTTTTTTTTTTTTTTTTTTTTTGTTTAGTTTATGTTACTTTTTGTTTTATTTGGTAGTGTGTCTAGGATCTAGGAGCATTGATGCAAACAAGCACTAGAGTGTATTTTAGATTTTTTACAGTAATAATAATAATAATAATAATAATCAGAATTATTATTATTATTATTATTTTTATTATTATTATTTTTATTATTATTATTATTATTATTATTATTATTTATTAGATAGATAACTAAAGTATATAAGAGTAAATGTTGTGGTTGAGGGCACGATTTAGTATTTTATTTATTTTATTAATTGTATGAAGAATTTTTTTAGTTGTTAATTAAGCGGCTAATTTTTTCTTAAATTTTCGTTTTAAATAATTTAATTATTCCAATATTTTACTGTTAAAAATTAATTACAATTTTTATTTTAAATTTTTAAGTGTGAGAAAAAATAATTTTTTTTTATTGATAAAATTGATTTTTAAATTTTTTATAAAAAATTTAAATTTATCCGATAAAAATGTTTTTTGCTTTTATCGACAAAGTAATGAAAAAATTAAATTTCTTCACGTAAAAAATTCATATTAATTTTTTTTTTGTAGAAAATTATAAAATAAATTTTTTTTTAATGTAAAATTTTATGAAAAATAGTTAATTGTCGTCATTAATTACAATAAAAGATTAAAATTTTCAAAGTTAGTTTCTAACTTATAAATTTATAAGAGTTCATCCTTTTAAAGTACAAACTTCTAAAAGTAAACTTCTCAAAAGTACATTATTAAAGTTTTCCCTAAAAAAAGATTAATTTTTCAAGGTTTTACATCTAAAGTTTAATTTGTTGAAAATTAATCTATAGCCTCATTAATAATAAACCAATCAATCTATAACTCTCCGAAACTTCGGAACAATTTTCCGGAGTTCTAAAAAAAAAAAAATTTTTTTCTTCTTTAATTATTCTTCTAAATATTAATAACTCTATTCATCGCCAAATTGTTAATAATATTAACACATAATTTTAATTTTAGCATTAAACTAATAAAATTCCAGCATGAATTTTTCCTTAAAAAACAATCTTTATTGCAGCAATAACTATCCCATTTTAACTGTGTATATTTTATTAAAAAATACCCAGCGTACTTTATAATGGAATTTTAATTGTTTCATTACCGAAGTAATTTATCGCCATAGAGCTTAAATTCCAGAAGGTATTTTAAAATATGTTCGAAATAATTTATCGTATTTAATTTTTTAATTACTCTAAAGTGAGCAGTCGATAAAGCAAAAAAAAAAAAAAACATTAACAAAGCCAGTATTTTATAAAACCTCAGTAATTAATTTTCATATTTACAACGAAAATTTAAGCGTTAAATATAAATAATGATTGCATCGACAGCGGTCTTAAAAAAATAATGTAAGCGAGTCGCTAAATTTATAACGAGCAGCGATTGTCTATTGTAATCTATTTATTTAAATACAAAGACTCTTAGAACGGAATCTTTGTACTATTGCAAATAATAAAATTTATTCATCCGTGTCTAGACAAAAATTTATATTTTTAAAAATATTTACAATAATTAATCCGTGGATATATTAAAAAAAAAAAAAAAAATTAGTCAAGACACAGTTGAGTCAAAAGCAGGAACCGTTTGCACACGACAGTTTTTAAATGCAGACACAGCACAGAAGTTTAATTAATAAAAATAATAATATTAATTAAAAAAATTGGAAGACAGCGATTGTAATTAAAATGAATAATAATGGTTATTTATAATTACGACGGTGGTTAAATAAAAATATTGACAAAGCAGGTCAATAAATAATAACTTTAGCTGGGTATCAATAAAATGAATTAATTGTTAAAAATTAATAATAATAATTATAATAAAGAAGCAAAGTACTGAACAGTCAGTATAAAAGAGCAGAGTAATAATGAATATTTAAATAATATAAGTAGTAACTGTTAAGAAGAAAATAGAATAGAGCAAAGAGTGAGAGCAAGAGAGGAGCGCTTACAGCTTGGTCTGTCGAGCTCTTGCTGTAGGGTACCGGTATCAAACGTTCCTGGTACTCGCCACCTATCACCTTCAAGAGTAAAGGGTAATATAATGGTTACAACAGGGTGGCATGACCAAAGTGACAGAGATCTAAGTATATATTATATAGATGTAGATAGGTTTATAGATATAGGTCTAGATATGTGAGATAAGAGTGGACCTGCTACAAGTCAAGTGAAGTCACGTTACTCTACTTTTTTTTAACTTTTTTTTTTTTATTCAATATTTATTTTAATAATTATTTTATTCAATTCAATTATACTTTATTTAGTAATTAGGTTTTATAAGGGACATTAGTTTCTACTTATGCCTTTTTAGTCTATGGTTGCTATTGTAATAGTTTTTTAGCATAAATAGTTTGTTGTTTAGTTATTGATAAGTAGTGTTAAATGGGAGAAAATAAAAAATAAAGGTATTTAATGTTTACACGGAAAAAATAAGATACTGGGTGATATCTTGATTATACTCATTGTAATCTGGATTATACTAGCTACTATCTGGATTATACTCATTATAGTCTGGATTATACTTGCTACTATCTGAAAATTTTTTTTACTCAGTATAATCTGGGATGATATCCAGTGTCATCTTATTTTTTCCGTGTATTAGAGTGAAAAGTATTATTAGTATTAATTTTGTAATTAGACGCATCCTCTCCTGTGTAAAGAATTTACCTGAGCTAATTTTTATCGGGCAGAGTTATGTTTATAGCTTGCGGATAATAGTTTTGTTAGTTAGTTGAAGAAGAATATGAAAATTTAGATTTTTATAATATTTATTTTAATATGTTCAGTAATAAATATGTAGAAGAAAGGAATTATGTATTTTTGGCGGTAAAAAATTTTAAATTATTTTTTTTTTATGAATTAAAAAAAAAATTATTGTTAAAAATTTTTTATCTTTGCATTTAAAATCAAGATAAAATAAATAGTTTTAATTTATAGAATCTCTATTGGCATTGAGTATCACTTCGAAAGGCTCCAGACATCTAAACTCACTTGGGATGCAAGTAGTTAAAAAAAAGTCCAGTCTGGCACGATAAAACCGATGCGTCAACGTCAAATAGCCGCGTCTAAAAGTTTTATCAATAAAATTATAACAATAACTATAAACTGAATTTTTATTAACCGAAAATAATTTATTTATTTATATACTAATAAAACAAATGAGAAATTTATTTTTAACAAAGATTTTTTTAATTTATCAATAAAATTTTTTACTGCTGAAAATACATAGTTGTCCTTTGCAAAATCTAAATATTAATGAATATTTAATGCCATTTTTAAATCAATAAAAAAATATATATTAATAACAATAAAAAAATAAAAATAAAGTAACTTACAAAAATAAAATAATAATATATTATATAGACATATGTTAGGTGATTAAATTAAGTGTAAAGAGAAGGGAGTGTCCACGTAAGAATTAAGCGAGCGAGAAGGCAAATAGTAATTGTATTTATTAAATTTATGTACAAAGAGCAACGATAATTATTAATTATTAATTTTTAATCTTAACTTATAATTTATTATTTTTTAAATTGTTAATCTTTGCGCTTAGCGTCGCGTATTAGCGGGTTAAATCGCGAGAAGATGTCAGAGGGTGAACAAGGTCTGGTTGGGAATTTAGGGCGCAAAGCGATCGATGTTAATGACGATATTGAATTTTAAATTATATTAGTTAATAAATTATCAGAGAGTATTTGAGTTATGGAATAATAAGTGATAAGAATGATAATTTTAAATAGTAATAATAATAATAATAATAATAATAAAATATAAGAGTAGTAATAATAATAGTTTGAGTAATTATATTAAAACTAAAAATAAAATTAAAATAAAAATTAATAATAACAATAATAATAATTATAATATAGATAATAATAAAAAAAAAAGAGGAGGCGGCTTGTGTTATAGTCTTCAGCGAGCCGAATGCGCTTCTCGTGGATTAACTATGAGACAATAATAATATCCAGGTTACGCCGATCAATGGGTCTTCAAGGTCCAGTTAAGTCCGAGGCCGAGTATTTTTTTTTTTTCTCAATATGTTACATTGTTACAGTTTAGATATATTTTTTTTTAGATTTATTTATTTATGTATTTCGTCATCAAGAGTGATAGTGTTTCCTCGTTTTGTATTGTATTTTTTATTGTAAAAATTAATTAATTAATTAATGGGAAGTCATTAAAAGATAAACTGAAATCGGTAATTGGAAAGTGGAATTAAATGTTTATATCAATTTAATACTGTTATGTGGTATTTACAAATAAAACTATTTGACGTATTAAATATATATATATATTTTTTTTTATTAATAATTATTAATAATGCAGGATTTATCTGTGGTTTGTCTTTTTGGGCTTGTTGCTTTGTATAAAGCAAATGGTATATAATAATACAGATTATTTAAATCCGGTCGAGGTCTGTTATTTAATGAACTATTGATTAATTATTTTAGTTATAATTTATATATATATGTATTAATGATACGTCGCGCGTTAATATTCAATAACGGACGTACTAGAAGTATCGAGCTTTAGATGTTTACAATTTTAACTAAGCGGCTGATTATTTAAAGCTCAGCCGGCCTTGCTTATATTATTTTAAGTACAATACTACTTCTTATTAATTTTTTTTAATCATTATTTTAATTTTTTTAATTCTAGTTTTTAAATATCTTTTACAGTTTTTTTAAATTATAAAAAAAGAAGAAGTAAAAAACTAAAAATTTTTGTTAGGTGCAAATTATTTAGTTAATTTTTTTAATTCTAATTTTTAAATATCTTTTACAGTTTTTTTTAATTATAAAAAAAGAAGAAATAAAAAACTAAAAATTTTTATTAAAAAAATACTTTTTTGGCAAATTATTTAAAGTAAATTTTTTAAATTGCAATTATATAAATTGTGCTTTTACAAAAATTATAGCAAAAAATTTTTTTTGGTTTTAGTTATAAATACCGCGAATTTAAAAAAAAAATTCAACATCTCCCCGGGTCGCGATGAAATCAAATTACTTTTGTTATCACACGCGGTATTTTTACTTCAAATGTCTAGACAATTTAAATGCTATAAAAAAAAACGTCTGCCGTATCATAAAACAACCCGTGCTGTATACATGTCAGAGTCAAGTTAATTAAAGAAAAAAAAAAAAAAAAAAAAAAAAAAAAAAAAAAACATTTAATAACTGGTAATTGCTACGCCGATAAAATTATAATATTAAACGCAACGCAAGCCGTTAAAAGAAACAGTAAAACCTAGTGCGCTAATTAAAATTGCATGGTTGTTATTAATATATTAACCCGTGTTTTTAATTCCGTAGATTTTTCGATGCACTATATTCCTTTTAGTACCGAAATAATTTTTTTACAGTAAAGTAAAAGTTGATTATCATCTAAAAAAATTGAATAGTAAATGTAAGTGTGTTAATCAAATAAAAATCCTTATTTCGCGTACTATTTATTTTATTATGATTATAATAAATGATTATAAATAATATTTAATCAGAGTCATTGATTCAATGAATATATTAATAATAATAAAAAGAAAAAAAAAAACAAATATTTTAAATGAACAAACAACTTATGAGAACTATATACAAAAAAAAAAAAAATTATTTCTATTACAAATAAAAAAAAAAAATATCTTTGTTTTTTATTATACATTTAATTAGTTAATTAATTCATATAAGTAAGTATTATTTATGGTCTTTATGATTTTGATTGTAAAATCTCATTTATTGTTTGTAATAGAATTTCAACGTTTTTTTTTTTTCAACATTTTTTTTTATTATTTATTAATAAATTTATATATTTTGCCAAGAGACGCGATCTTTAAACATATATATTTTATTTATTCAATTATATATTTAATCAACTCCCACGTATTCACATTAAGTATTAATTAATAATAATAATATAATATTTCATGAATTATTAATATTTTTGTTCGTTTATTAACTCTTGGACATTAACGTAACAGTGGCAGTAGTAGATATTTGGATTAATAACGGTTAGATGAAAAGATTCATTTGTTTTTATCTTTTCATATACTATACATATTTTATTTTTACTTTATTAACCATTTAAATTTAAATGTCAAATTTATTTGACGTATCAATTATTCATTATTCGTATTTGTAATTAATTTGAACCCACCCATTTCTTAAATTATCTCACTCTCGATTCATCAGTTCTTTTTTTTTTTTTATCTACGAGTGTGCCGCTATTAACTCGAGTTAATTTCAAAATATAAGTACATTAATCATTTAAATTTAAATATTCATTAGTAACATAAAATAATATATTTATATACTCCACTGATTTTAAATCGAGAATGAGATTAAAGTCTGCATTGCAGATATTTGAATGTTTTCAAATAAAATGAAAATTTATTTTTTTGACTTTTGTATTTTTTTTTTTCACTTTTTTTTTTTTTTAAGATTTTTCTGATTTAAAAGTTTTGGCACGCTGCATCATCGCGCTTCCGCTAGTAGCCCTTATTTACTTCACCTATTTCTGCTATTATTATTATTATTATTATTATTATTATTATTATTATTATTATTATTATTACTCGCTACATTTGTTCTTTAAAATTTCAGATTCAAAATTCAAAATTTCCCGGGCTAAAGAAGCGCAAGATGCCGGCGCTTAAAAGTCAAATTATTAATGACAGTATTTTTTTTTAATATATATTTTTAAATAATAAAAATAATTATTTATATATTAAACATTAAATATAAAATAAATACAATTTAAAATATAAAATATCTAAAAAAAAAAATAATTACACAAAGTTATTTTAATTTTACCACCATCGGGAATTGAACTCAAGCCGCCCGCGTCGTATTTTATAGACTTTTGCCTTTAGCCAGACTTTCAATAGTCAACACCGATGTAATTATTTTTTTTTTAGTTTCTTACAAATAAAAAAATGCATGCACATTTTATAGTACACTGCTTGCTTAATTTAAAACTTTTAATAATAATTAATTAAAAAAAAATAAAATTAAATTATACAATAATTATAAATGAAACAATTATTCTGTCATTATTGACTTTTAATAATTAGTAATAAAAAATCATTAATGTTTTTATGGTATTGATTAAAAAATCGATGCTTTTTATTATCATTAAAATTAACAAGTATGGCGTGGCGGTCGGTGGTTATCTAGTAATAATTTAATTAACGGAAATGAGCCTTAGCCGCGACGCGTTTCGAGCAGTTGGTCAGACGCCCTCAGTTTGTTTAAGAAAAAGAAAGAAAAAAAAAACAAATATTTAAACAAAGACATAGACATACATTGTAAAGTAATTAATATTTAAATTGTGAGTATTGTTAGACAGGCATTTTTACCTTATTTCATTTAAAATATTTAATATTTAAAGATCGTGATAGTGATAAGTACATTAAATTTGTTACTAGAGTAAACCATTATTAAAATTATTATTTAAACTCTATATTTATCTGTTAATCATTAATCAATAGTTAATAAATTTAAAAGACATATTTACAGTGTTAATTATTAATGTTACTGTGAATATTTTTACTGTATATATTTATATATATTTATACTTGAAATTTATATTAATATATATACTCTGTGTGATTAGTTAATATATATATTATCTGTAAAAATTAATAACGAGGTCTGTGTATGCAACGTGACTTTTAACGGTAACGTTGTAATCGCTCCCTAGTTGCGAAATCAGTACTTAAAAAATTTGTTAATTCAAATCTCAAGTTATTTTCTTTTTGTTAATTGTTGGTTTTAGTTGTAAAATAAAATTATTATTTATTAAACAGGCACACCAATTTCCCATTCATGTGTGACGGATTCACATCCCACGACTGCTAATTACAGAAAATAATTACACCATTTTTAGGACAGGCCATGCAATTTTTCTTCACAACAAACGAGTAATAAGTGGTTTTGGTTACGGAGGTAGAAAATTTTATTATTTTTAAGGACATTTTTTACAGTATCACCTTTAATTTTTTTTCAAATTAAAAAAAATTTGAATTTTCAAAATATTGCCAATAATAATTATCAAATAATTTTTTTAATGCAAATAAGTGAACCTTCATCAAGAAAAATACTTTCTTTCAGTTCAAACATTGAAATTTAAATTTCCCGCGAATTTTCAAAAAAAAAAAAATCAAGACAAAAGCTCACATTTATATTTAAAAAATTGTAAAATTACTTTTTTTTAGCAATATATGAAATTTAAAGTTTTAAAATGGAAAAAAAAAAAAAAAAAAAAAAAAAAAAAAAATTAGTTCAAGATTTAGAATTTTTTTTCCAGTAAATCCAAATTTTTTAAGTGAATTGTTTATAAATAAATTCAAATTTTTAAAAAGCACTTCATAATTTGATAATTTAATTACGAAGCGCATTTTTTTATTAAATGTAAATTTATTAATAAAAAAAAAAAAAAAATTGCAAGATACTGTTCCAAAATGTCTTTAAAATAATGAGTTTGTTAGTGATCCAGTTTAATGTAATGTTATCTTGTATAAATATATGTTGGTTGAATTAAGTACTTTTAATGACATAATATTCTCATTTTTTAAATACGTCGTAATTATATAGACTCTATATTAGTCAACATTAATTATAAATTCCAAAATAAAAACTTCCTTAGTATATTTTGTTGTTTTATTGCTCAAAGTACGACGTATTGCAAAAAGAGTTTGTGCTGGTCCCAAAAATGTACAAGGAAAAAAAAAATATTAAAAGAAATGACTTATAGATTATTATTATTATTATTTTTTTTTTTCATTACTTGTAAGACAGTAATTACTTTAACCCGATTTAGTTCCGTGTAAAAAAAAAGTAAGGTTGAGAGTGTAAAGTTTAGCGTGCAAGCCATCGGTTTAGGTGTGGGTGTTGGTGGAGGAAATAAGGATAGGATGATTGACGACAAGTACTATAACAACTATGACGAATAGAAGTAAAGGCGTTAAAGTGACGACATGATACACAACTAAAATAGTTGGGTTGACAGACTTATTTTTACCACGTAAGTACAGAACACAGATGAGCTGAGAGAAAACGCGATAACAAAGAGACAATGACACTGAGTACAAGGAACAAGACCCATTTACACTAATAAAAACCCATACCAGAAAAATACACCAGGATTTAAACATTAGACATTTTCACAGAGAAGACAGTCGGAGACGAAGAATACACACATAAACGGTATGCTACTATTACAAACAGAGTAAGAATATAAGAGGAGGATTTACATTTATTATGGAATTAGCAAGCGAAGAATACCGGACACTGATGTGCTGGATCTTGGACATGCCGACAAAATAAATAACACTGGACCTTATTTGTTTTTTTCTTTCTTTTTTTTTTTTTTTTTAAATTTTGAAAAGGTACTCTGGTGAAAATTTTTACTCGATTAATTAATTTATTTATTTATAACTGTAATAAATTGCATTGAATCTTTTATAAAGGAAATTTAAATCTTTATGAAAAAATTCTTTAGCAATTTTTCAATATTTTAGCTAAAATATAAATTCATAAGGTTAAAATTTGACCCGTTTCTAATCTTTAAGATACAAAAAAATTTATCAGAACTTTTTTCATAAAAAATTTCATTCCTTTCAAAATTTTTGTATAGTTCGAATTCAAAAGTTTAAATTTGAACCATTTATAATTCAAATTAATTATAAACTTTCAAAATATTACAGATACGAAAAAATATATCAGAATTTTTTTTTTAGATAATTTAAATCTGTACAACAAAAATAATTATGTAAATTATTTCGTATCTTGAATATTTTAGCTAAAAAATAAACTCAGAGTTAAAATTTGACCGAATCAAAATAAATAATAAATAAAAAAAAAAACGAGGAAAAATTGAAGCCAGTGTACTTGAAAATCTAAAAGATGCCTTATATTAACAATAATAATAATAATAATAATAATAATAATAATAATAATAATAATAATAAGAAGAAGAAGAAGAAGAAGAAGAAGAAGAAGAAGAAAGAAAGGAATTAGAAAAAGAATTAGATACTAGTCTCGTGCACCATTTTAGGGAGCTCTGGCGGTAGGATTGGATCGCTAGAGCCAGAAGAGGGAGAATTAGGGGCGCCGGAGTCAAAGCTCCTGCTCGTCGCGTGATTCGGGCTCAGAGTTGTCGAGTGATTATTATGATGATCGAGGGTATTGTTGGGTGATACGCGATTGTTGTTATGCCGATGATGGCTGTTGTAGGAGGATCTAGAGCCCGGCACATTGAGTAGAAGTGGCGAGGCAGGGCTGTTGATAGACGGGAGTCGTGAGCCACTCTTGGAGATCGTGTCGTTATCCTGGTCGTTATTGTGATGATGATGCCTGACACCACCACTACTAATACCGCCAATGCCGCCCTTACTGGCGTTTACGAAAAAGTTTGACGTGTCATCGTCAATGTACGTGAAGTCTGAGAGCGGTCGGGGCCCAGTGTGACTCCGTGAGCTCCGCATACTGTGTAAGCTGTGTAAACTATGGACAGAACGACGCTCCTCCAAGTCTTCCAGGGTCGATCTGAATGCTCGGATTACTCGAAGCTGAAAAAATAGGGAAAGGGCTTTCTAATAAGGAGGCGAGGAGGCAGAGGCCAGCGATAAACACACAAGCTGCTCTAAATCTTGTTTTTTTTCTTTCATTTAATTTCAAGTCAAACTTTACTCCATCTTTCTTATCAGTTTCACAGGTTTTATCAAATCACATACTCCCAGGGACTTTAATCTTTTATTTTTGTTTTAATATGTGCAGGCACGTTTATTGATAACTATTTTTTATTACTAGTGGGGTCTGGGTTTATTAGCTCTCCCTTTTATTTTCATTGCGACTACTGACATAGCGGGAAATTGTGATAAGGATTTTTTTTATTCTTTAGAATTTTACTTTGTGTCAATATTATGTTTGTCAGAGTAATTAAAAAATTTTTTAATTCAACAGAAAAAATAAATATATAATTCATAAATTTTTTTTTTTATTTCTTCAAATTATTTTTATTAATTATGAAGCTTAAATTTAATTAAAAAAATATTTTCTTTCAATTTTTAAGCAAATAAAAATTTTTATTTTTCTAAAAATTAAAGCTATTAATTAAATAAAAAAAAATTATGTAACATTGCGATTTTATCTTGAAATAATTATAAATAAAATCATATTGCCATAAATAAAAAAAAAAAAAATTTTTTATAAATTACACTCATTAAATATTCACTGTTAAAAAAAATATAAAACATTTTTTAATTACTCCATTATGTATATATGTAGATGTTTATGTTTAAATCTACATCTAAAGGCAGATAAAATAATTTGCAAGCTACAACAATTGTCACTGTGGCACACACGCACGATACGTGGAACAAAATTTTACTTTCAATAATATAATAAAATAAAATAAAAATTAAATGATTTAAAAAATATCTATAAAATAAAATTTTATTCCAAGTAGTTGGGTGGGATCATAAGTGCGGCCGAAATGAACCTTCAATAACTAATTTATTGATGACATATAATGTAGTATTTATATATATATATATATATATATATATATATATATATATATATATATATATATATATATATATATATATATATATATATATATATATATATATATATATATATATGTTATAAATTGCGTGCAGGAAAATAAGGATAGATTAAAAAATAAAACCCAAGAATAATCAACCTTGTCTCCCTGACGCAGTCTCTATTTTTATAATGCTTTAATATTTCCTGGTTTGATTAAATAATTAATGATCGATCAATAATTAAATAATTTTTTTTCTACTTTTTTTTTTAAATAGAAATAGAATCCAATAGAGACAGATTATTTTCTATTGCAAATAGATTAATATTATTATATGTCCCGGGGATATAATAATTTTTGCACGTGATGTCGTGCCGCGGATGTGAATTATTAATGCACACCCGCACCTTGACAATTGGACTCATAATAATGATAATTTCCGTAGTGTTAGCTTTTATCTTTCCTCTCATCTGACACAATGCTGACTATTTATGACTAATTTATTTGTTTTATTGCATGTGAATAATTATTTGGTACAAGTGAATTCAATTACGCGTCTGATATTTATTTATGTAACAGTAACATGTTTTTTTTTCCGAATTAGTTATTAATAATTATTTCATTTTATTATTGTTAGTTTTATTAACGAGAAATGGTCCTCGACAGTCCTTATATGTTTGTATATTATATGAAAACCGATCAATGTCTCCGCCGCATCGACAGTCTGCATTGCGGCCCCGAAAAAGTTCATGTTAGAGAGTAAGATCGATAGAGTGATAGAGTCAGATAGTGAGAGAAAGAGAGGAAGACTATTACTGTTAAAATGATAATAAAAAAAAAATAATAAATAAATACAGTTAAATTTTAAAACAAAATTTGAATAAATTCAGCAAAGTAGAATTTTTTAAATATTATTATAAATATAATTATGATTATGATTAGTAAACTTATAATCCTTTGGCAACATCAACGGGTATTATAATGTACTTAGTATTGCATCCAAAAGAGCCTCACATTCTGTAAAGTTGAGCCTATGTTGCTCGTTATTAGTCACAGACTAAATTATTTAATCCAATTAAATTTAAACAGTAATAGAATTAGTGATACTAATAGTAATAATAAATAGAGAGACAGAGAAACAGATACAAGATACAATAAATAATATGTATTAGTACGGAAATATATGAGGTAATGTAATAGTTCAATAAATAGTAATAACATTTTCAGGTCTCGTGCTGAACAAGTAGTAAACAAAATAAATATTTAAAAAAAAACCCATCATCAATGTCTACACGAAAGCCTCAGCCAAGGAAACTGGGTGTGTATTATATTAATTGCTTCGGGGGTTTTCAGCGCTATGGGCTTACCTAGTTTAGTTGTGTGTTTTTATTTTAATGTAATAGTACAGTCAGACGCCCTTACAAGCACACTATTTAATTAGGACAGTTTGCTTTTTGGAATGGTCAATGTATGTCCGTTTAAATTATTCAAGAGATTCACAAAATTGCTCCAATTTAATTTTACATAAAAAGATTGAAAAATTATACGAGAAAAAAAAAAAGGAAATTTTTTAGTAGAAAAATTGGATGAAATAGTTTAAATATTTTTTAGAGAGTTTGTAAAATAACTATTTTTAAGTTAATTTTTTTGCCATGCAATTTTAAATTAAAAGTTTTTTTTAATTAATATTTTAGAGTATTAAAATTGGAAAAAAATGAAAATTTAATCTGTCAGCTGTCAAATCTGATCATAAATTAAAAAAGAATGAGCTGAGTTGATAGTTTGATTTATATCCAATTGACTTTCAAATTTATTATGCTTTCATACATTTTTTTTTTTTTGATATTGCAAGCTTGCTTGGAAAATTAAAAATTAATTTTTAATGTTTTAAAAATTTTTCAACTTAAAAAATTTTAATTTCATTTAAATCAAAATCATAATAAAACGAAATTACATTGACCACTTTTAAAAAATTTTGTAAAATTAAAAAAATCATTGACTTTAATTTAAAAATTAGTCGTCATTTGTCGTTGTCATGTTAATAAAAAACAGTATATTAATATTAATAATAATAGTAATAAATATAGAGCAATAAAATCAATTGGCGTAGACACACAAATATATATAATATAATTAATAATAAATATAAATATCTTGCGAAAAAGACCTAGGCTATTAACAGCAAATAACACACAAGCCTGAAAGACATTATGCAGCAGGCTTATTAATTAATTATTTAAGTATTTATATAATATGCATTTTAGGTAAAAAAAACGATTGTATTGGCACAGGATACGGCTGATCGCGGGGTCATTCTTACCTACAGTAAACGGGGTGTCATTTGCTGGCTATTATTTTATTTATAATCGGGTTTTTTGTTAATAAATTTCTTTTTCTTACATTTTTGTACTTATCTTTACCGCGTTTTAGTTAAAATGAAAACAAAAAAAAAGTTGACACAGAAACGGCAAACATAAAAAAAAAAAAACGCCAAAGAAAAGATGAAATTGAAAGATCAAACGTTAGTGGTTCAGTTGGAAAATATAAAAAAAAAAAATAATAATAATAAAAGACACAACGAGCAAACAAAAAGTAAACGAATCAGCCAGACACACTTTGTGAGCGTGTGCACTCTTGTAAATTTATAAAATATAATACTCATATGAACAGTAGAAAAGCTCTTGGGCTCAAACTATTGAATTTAAATTATGCTTTAAATTATTTTATATTTGTTGAGAATTTAGAGAGAAAATTTAAGTAGAAAGATCGATAGCAAAGTGATAGTTGAAATATTGTTTTGTGTGTTTGTATTTTTTGTAATTGATCATGTTTTTTTTTTTTTTTCATTTTTCTTTTTATCAATATAATTAATAATTAATAATAAATAATCAATCAAATCAAGGTTTTGATGTTTTTTGTTTTCTGGCAGCGGGTTAATTGACAAAAACAGTCTAGTGTGATTTATTAATATAAAAACACGCAGCACACTCATGTCAGACAACTAGTCTACTGAAGCGCGGGTGTGGGCGGTAGATTTTGCGCATTTGTGGCGCCAATTTTATTATTCCCTGTATTTATGTAATTTATAAAACTAAAACTAGCGTTATTTTTTATCCACCGTATTTCCCACCCCCGTAACATAATATAACACACTAAAAACTCAATATCATGTTATTAAATATCATCAAAAATCATAAATCATCACATCTTGTTTTTTTTTTTTTTTTTATAAATTATATCAGTCTATCAATTATAATTATCAAATGGTCTTATTGTATCATATCATATCAGTTGTGTGAAAAATCGAGTAGTTGTTACACTTTCGTTAATTACGACACACGACATCGAGCAAGGCCAATCGAGCACGAACATACCTACCAACTATTTTTCATTTTCCTTCAACATTTCTGTTCCAATAAATTTTTTTTTTTTTAAATAAAAATTAATAATAAATAGTTGGTAAGTTTGCTGATGAAAAATCTGCCACGCGCAATTCACGTTAATTCAAAAACTTATTAGGGGATGCGGTTTTTTCTACGTGGGCTACGTACTTGTTTGTACTCCGACAGGAATAGAGTGGCGGCGGCCGGTAAGACTGCCGCCTTGTTATACCTCGGTCTCCCGAATAGGTTCCGCTGGCTAATAAATCACAAATTATTATCAGTCTTCTTCTTTTTTTAACAATAAAAATATCAACTCTTTTTTTTTTTTTTTTTTTTTTAAATTATTTAATGCTTCAAATGCTCCGGGCTTTACCTAGTTTTCTTCCAAGTCGCATTTTCTTCATTAAATTTATTCCAACCAATATTATAAACAAAATAAAAATAAATTATAACAGCAAATAATTTTTAATATTTTAAAATCGGACGTAATTAATCAAATAATAATTTATTAAAAAATAAAGATATTAAAAAAAAAATTTTTTTTTTTTTTTTTCGTCCGAATTACGCATTTGTAAAAATTACTTATTATAATTATATTTATTTTTTCATTATAATAATAGCAGAAAATATAAATAGCACACATTTACACACACGCGTGTACGTATGCACTAACGTAATTAAATTATTTTCATTTCTTTTTATTTTAATTATCATTATAATTAGATTTTTTTTTTTTTTATTTTTTATAAGCGCATACGTACATATAAAATATCACAATTTTTTTTAACAGTTATTTTATCACAGCAACATCAAACTTTGCGTTAACGATGATAATTATATACATATATATTTATTTAGTTTTTAATTAAAAAAATTGCTAATTAATTTTTGTGAATACTTCAGTCAGTATATGTATACATTTATCATTAATAATCTCACGGCGAAGCATAACTTGGCAGCCAAGTGATATTTTTTTATTGGCAAAGGAAATGAATTAAAAAAAAGAGAAAATGTAACTAAAAAAAAGTAAAATTAAAAATGAATTTTCTCTCCGGGCATTAAGCTTTGTTTCAGAATTTCATATTACTAATTAAAAACTACTATAAAGTAGTTTATTATCCCAGAAAATACTTTTAATTATTAATAATAAATTAGAGATTTTAAATTGTAATTTACAACCAACCCCGAAGAGAAATTTATTAATGCTAACGTGTGGCTGCTGAAACTTTAATTTTGTTTTATTTTCAGCACTGTCAACGCGTTACGCATAAAAAATTAAATGAAAATTAAATTTGTGAATTTAAGAAAAAGTGGCAAACAAATGTAGGCAAATACATAATTCAAGAAATAATGTTAAGTTAAAATGATAAAACAATATGATAATGATAAATAAATCATAATCATAATCATAAGTAAAAATAATAATAATATATTATTAGACGGTCAAACAATGCGGAGAGTGGTTTTGAGGAACTAACCATATAGTAATCCTGAGAGGGGGATCTGCCTGTCACAGATACATTCTGCACCAGAGATCTATTGCTCGTCTGAAAGTAGGTTACACATTCAGTTTTTACATTACAATAGACTTTTAAAAATTTTTTTTAAGGCGATTTAACATTATTGTGTGTCTCCCTTATTTTACATCATAATAACCATTTTAATTTTTTTTTACTTACTTACTTATTATACTTGTACATAAATATATATTTTTTTTTTTGAATTGTTATTGAGCAATTTTTTTTCATGACTTTATTTCAAAATTATTTATCTAGAAAAATATTTCCATTACAGTCTTTAATTAAAATTTTATTTTAATTAAATTATCCAAGTTAAATTTACCATCGCCGGGAATCGAACCCAGACTCTCTGCGCATCAATCATACGACTTGGTCCTGTTACCAATCCGTTTTTTTTTGCACTAACTAATTATTAAAAAAATAATTTATATTTTTATTCGAAAAATTTTTTAGAAAAAAATTAACATTTTTTTTTTATACAATAAAAATTGAATTTAAAAAAAATTATAAAGATAATTACTTATTTAAAAATTGCTCCCTTAAATTCTAACAAAAGACCGTAATTAAAAAATTTTTTATCAATTTAACAAATAATTAAGAACATGAAATAAAATGCTGTAAAATAACAACAATATAAATGTATAAATATGTAAATGTAAGATCAAATAATGAAGATTGTATAATAACTTGGCTTGGTGTAAAATATTGAGTATTAGTTTAAGTTGAGTGAAGAAAGAGAAGAGCCTGTGAAGTAAGTTTAATGGTAATGTTAATGTTGATATATTTAAGAGAATAGACAAGTTAACAAAGTATATTTATATATAGATTACACAAAATAAAGAATCTGAGAGAATATAAAATGTAAGTCACCATCGGTGGCTTTTAAGTGACGTTATTCTTGATAAATATTTATGCAACAATGGCTTTTGATACATAAAGTAAACTTGTTGGCATTGTCGCCTGTTTTCCTTTGTATTATTTATATCGCATATTGTTAAATATCAAGTACATTTACATTAACTTTAACTATAACTATAACTATAACCATAACTGTTACTGTTACTGTGGGTCGATCTTGTTGCCCGGTCACCGTAATCGAAAGATGTTCGCTACGTCGGATATTACTTTTGATATTATATTATCATTTGTATTTGGTATTACATAAACACATACATATGTATGGATATTATACAGATTATGTACAGACATAACCGGGTAATGGTAATAAACTTTGAGTAAGAATCTTAACTGGAGTTTACTCTTGAACATACTCCAAGAACAACATACTATCTCCGAGTAATTTTAATTTGTATATATTAATACACATCTTGTGAGAGTTGTTTCACAGTCAATTTTATTAAACTTTACTGCTGTTGTATTTATTTATATGTTTTGTATATATATAACTGTTGTGATGACGGTAATAACACTTGTATGTTTTATTCAAAAATATAATCTTTTTTTTTTTTTAAATTATTATTATTATTATTATTATTCTACCAGTTTCATGTTTGAATTATTAGTTATTTTCTTTTCTGTATAATGTTTTATATTTTTCATTTTTAGTTTATGTAAACTCAGTAGAAAAATCCCTTGGATTTGTAAAATCTAATTTAAGATTTTCAATCGATATTTTTTTCTTTATTTATTTTATCTACTTTGAAATTCTTTTGATACGTAAATTTTAAATTTCAATATCAAAATAAATTTATTGACTTGAAAAATCTTATTTTTTAAAAATTAGTTTTGATTATTTAAAAATATTTATAGTTATAATTATGTACAAAATAAGGAATTTTTAACTGAATTTTAAAAAATAGATATTTTGTCAAAAACTTTAAAATTAATTGACAGAATTTTTTTTTTAAAGCCACAAAAAAATACAATAAAAATTATTTTTTTTTTTTTTTAAATATTTTTTCTCGATATTGTATTGTTTAGAGTATTTAGCGTATGCAAGTAAAAACAGTTTATTTTAATATAAAAATACTTTTTGGTCATAATAAAACTATAAATAGCTTTATTTGGTGAGCGCACAATAGACTGTAAATCACAAACTCGGTTTAATTATCGGGTAACCGAGAGAACAGTGTGATTGCTTGAACGCACGTGTATTGTGTGTATTTAAAGAGAAAAGAGCGAGCGAGCGAGAGAGAGAGAGGGGTAGTAGGGTAGGTTTTAAATATTTGTTTAAAAAAAAAAAAAAAAAAAAAAAAAAATAGAAATAGTTGAAAAAAATACAAAGACAATGATAAAGATAAAGATAATGTAAAAGAAAAGAATGAGCGAAACTGCAGATGAAGTAGTCAAGGTCAATTTTATTGTTTTCATCTCTATTCGTACCGGAGTATAATAATTTATTTCGGACAAAAGAATTTTCACGACGTAATTGACAAAGGATAAAAAATTTTAGTAATTGAAATTTTTTATTAGCAACGACGATATAGCGGACTGCGTAGACCATTTCTATTTTTATACCAAGCTTTAATTTTAATATACGAGTTAACCTGGCTGGCAGTTACCTCGATATCAAAAGCTCAAATTAAATGAGAACTAAATAAATTAAAAATAATGAAAATTATAATTGTAATAAAAGTAAAAGACAAATAAAAAAAATTCTAATAATAATCTCATCAATAAAAGAGATTTAGATAGAAAAATTCAGGGGAATAGAAAGAATTTAGAGAGAAACTGGAAGTATATATTAATAGAATAAAAATACGAATAGAGGGATCGCGTCTGTTTTTAAAATTTAATCCTACAATTACTTTATTTTGAACTTAATTTAATTTATCGTTCTTTATATATACACAATCTCTTTGAAAATATTTGAGTTCTACGGTTTAAATAAACTACTATACGAGGGACCAGGCGCAAGCACTAAACCGTTTCAGCTCTACGCGCTACGATATATTTATTTACACGGGAAAATAAAAATGTCTCAAACTAATGTAATACTTTAATTTAATTAATAATATCAAAAATATAAATTAACTATAATAAGAATAATTAATAAAAATTTTCAGAATAAAATAATTCAATTTTACGCAAATAAATATGTTAAATATATTGATCAAATATATAGTTAAATATTTATTGTAAAAATCATAATAAAAATAATAAAATAATAGGAGTTAGTTTTAAGATATAAGTAATATAATAAATAAATGAATTAACATGATTCTTCATCGTATCGCAAAGGATCATGGAGGTATTACGGGGGGGGTAATAAGGATAAATTTAAATGTTGCGTATGAATTAGGGTTTGGGTATAATAATAAACCTCTATACTGTAATTTTAATTGAGGACAATAGTCATATTCATATACTTTGTGATATCGATGTGGAATCGATTATTATTATTATTATTATTATTATCATCATCATCATCATTAAACTAATCTCGCGGAATTATATAAGAACCCGGACTCGCCGCAGGATCATCTCCCTTCTGTTTGCCAAATTAACTATCACTAACTACTGCGATTTTATTGGAAAATATACACGGGAATCTTATTATAATTATGTCTAATTTTAAATTTTAAATTTTGTTATCAATTACGGATCCAATCAACGTGGGTACGTGCCACTGACCTAAAGAACGTAGCATACAAACGCGTAATTTTTCAAACGATATATAATTTTTCACTCGCCTGATTTATTGTTTCGATAATGACTAATGCTAATGAGCTTGCTTGCGTATGCGTGAATCGTATTTTTACTCCAGTTTTATTTTATTTTTCATTTTTTTTTTTTTTTTTTAATGTGTGGGTGTATGTGGGGTTGTGGTTTTGGTGAGGATACTGGATTTAATTTGTGATTACGATTTTACGCAACGCATACTTTGAATAAATATTTTTATCATTACTGCAAATATTTAAAATAATTCGATATGGTAAAAATTTTGTTTGATATATTAAAAAAGTTGTGAATTTATTTATTTTTTTAATATGCAGTAGTAATAAAAATATTGCGCGCAAGTTTATAAAACTGAAATGACGAAAAAAATATATATTTATACATAAAAACAAACGATAAAATTAACAGTAAAAATAAAAAGGGAGAGTAAGTGATAATTCGTGTTGGGTATTTTGGTAAAATAATTTTTTTTTTTTTTTTTCTATCTTAATAGTTCTTTTTTTTTCTATTTTTTATACCGGTCGACAGTAGTCGAGCGCGTACTCCTAAATTACCTAGAAAATAAATGGAGCGGAGCGTCAATTTATTCAGCCCCAGGATCTGTTATCTGATTAATTATTTAATTTAAAATAACTTTTATAAATATTATTCTCTTTGGTCTCTTTGATAACTGTGATTGATTTTTAAAAATATAAATTATAAATGAACTAGGTTTGGTGTAAGTACCTTTGTGAGAGGAACTGATAATGTTGACTTTGAGTGGTGATTATGAGTGACATGAGGATAGTTACCTGAGTCTGTAGCCGTGTTAGACCACGGATCCATAGAATTTGTCCTGCGCGCGGCTTTTTATCCGAGTCTGGGCCGAATTTCTCGTCTCCTAGATTGATAGCACCGATATCATCCGGCTGGCCGCGGCCCCATCTGTTTTTAAAAAACATTAAACCAGTTCTTCATAACTCGATCCGTTTTTTAATTATTTTTTAATAGACAATCTTTGATTTTTTTTTTTTTTTTCAGTTGTTTGTTTTTGCAATTTTGAATTTAATTTTTTTAATTAATATTACTTTATTACAAAGACGTTTCGGTAAGAAGTCGGATCCTCGTTGCTGAAATAACTTTTTTATTTTCCGTACGCCCTTTGCTCCCCTCACTTTAGCACATGTGTAGTAGTGTTTATCTTTTTAGTTATTTTCAGCTAATTAATTAACTATTATTTTGTTAGTTTTAATTAACAGCTTGAGTTTAAAGTGTAGAATTATTGTAAAAATTTTTTCGAGAAAAAAGTTACACGACTTAGTGTGAAGTTATTTTAGTGTTAAAGTTATAATTTAATTCAAGATGTATATTCTTACTTTTAATTAAAATTCTAGCTCAGAGAATAAAGATACGACAAAATTGATAAGAATTTTTTTTTTTACAGAAAATTTAATTTGTTGTAAAAAAAATTTCTTACAATTTTTTTTTTGTGTCTTAAATATTTAATCGATAATTTTAATTTGAAATTTTTACAAAAATTAAATTTTTCACACCAAATCATTTTTGCCCCGGATTTTTTACAGTGTTTGGTAGTATAATGAGAAATTACGAGAATTGTTGAAAGTAAGCAAAAGTTGAGACGAGAAAGTAGAAACGAGAAATAGAAATTTAAAGAAATGGATTAAGATTAAGAGAAGAAAAGAAAATGATTAATATATTCAAATGTGTCATTTGCTGAATTTTTCTTTAAAAAATTTTGAATTTTAAATAATTTACATAAATACTTAAAAAAAAAAAAAAATTATTATAAAAATTGTAATTACAGTTGACACATTTTAATATATTATTAATAGATATTTAAAGAGAAAGACAGACAATAGCGATAGACATAATAAGTGTAAATTAATATAAATATAAATAAAAGAATAAATATTGTATAATATAATAAATGTCAGTAATTAAGATAAATAAACAACAAGGTAACATAAAATGTATTGCACAGCTTCGTAGACAAATGTTATCATTTTTACGCAGTAGATAATTAGTTGTAATTATTATTATTAATACAACAAATATATATATTTGAATGTTAGTGAAAGTGAATGAATGAGGGGACAGAAGGGTTTGCATAAATATTTAAAAAAATTATTTAAATTTTTTTATGGTACATGAAACAATTGATAATCATGAGAGTAAATGATCGTTTACGTCGCCGAGTGAATGATTAAGTATACCAGTGTTAATAATATGTGTATATCATATTAATATAATTGTTAATAGTTATTAGCATCAGTAATATTAAATATTGACTTAGTCTTATGGATTAGTTACCGACACCACGGTATTATACATGCGTACTATACGGAAGTCTTAAATAATAAAATAAAACCTTTATTAATATTTTACTTGACACTAGATTGTATTTTATTAACACAAGTACTCTCGAGTAAACCAGACTAATCACACTTGCATTAATTATTTATTTATCTTCATACCTCATAAATTTCACACGATTGTCACTCGCTACCGATAACGACCCGAGTAGAGGAAATTATTTAATTTTTTTTTTTTCTATTTATATTATTTATGAATGCTAAGTCGGATATTGGCTCTTGGATTAAGTATGAGACTGCTTTCCAAGGTCAAAGTTGCAACTGGATAAAGTTATTGCTCCTTGCTTCGTCATTATTATTATTATTATTATTATTATTATTATTATATTTTTTCTCATATTATAAAAAGCGCATTTGTGTAGTTTTATTTAAAAATTAATAAAACTGATATTTAATTTAAGAATTTTTTACAATTATTTTTTGAGGTTTTTTTTTGTGGATTTAATCAGGATTAAATAATTCACTACATTATTAATTAAAGCGAATAAATAGAAAAAATTAACAAACTAATTGAATAACTTTTTGTTATTTTTATTTGTTTTATTATTCTTGATATCTTGCTAAATAATTTATTTGAAAAATATGAAGGGATGTTTTTTTTTTTTTGTTTTTTTTTTTCAAGTGGAGATTATAATTAAAAATAGAGGAAAAAGGAAGATAAATAAAAAATAAAAAGATGATCGTGACAGTGTAATTAATAATAAATGATAGAAAATGAATCGAATTTAATATAATAAGGAAAAGGAAAAATAGAGGACGCGCAGGACAGAAAATGGAAGTATAAGCTGACTTTCGCCAAATCAATAAGTGAGATTCGGCGGATTGTGGATTTATCCAACACCGTGCGCGAGAGTATGTAAAATTATTTTATTTTTTTTCAATTCTCTTATAGTCGGCAAGCATAACGACCGTATGACTTTTAGTTTTTATTTTGTAAACAATTCCAACGACCGTCGTAGATTTTTTTTTTTTAATTTTATTATTAGTATTAGTATTGTTTTTTATTGCGAATAAAAAACCATAGACTGACATTATACCAGTAGATTATATACAAACAAGTACGTAGTTGATATCTGCAATTATTTTTATTTTATATTTTTTTCTTTATTATAATTTTAACGGCGTATTCATGCAACATTCAGTGTTAAAAAACGAACAGGCACAGGGAAGGGAAATTAATTGCAAGTCTTGATAAAAATTTAAAAAATTTTTCAACAATTATTTATATAATTAACTTAAATTATTATCGAGACTTGATTAATTTTTATTAAAAAAATTATGCTACCATTTCGTTTTAATGTCAATTATTTTGGTATTATTCAAAAGAAATTAAAGCGAAATAGTAGCACAGAAATGTGAAAGACAAAAAAGAGAGTGACAGAGAAATAAAAGAGAGTATTTAAAAGGAAATGTGTAAAAATAATTTCAAAAGAAGTAATTTAGTAAAAAATAAAATTAAAAAAAAAAAAAACAAACCCTAAGTATTATAAATTATAACTAAGCCCGTTTGGGTGTTATATTATTCGATTAGCGTGTGTTTGAGATAATTCTAGCATGCATAGGCTACTACCACGTACTAAAGGGGGAATACGAAAGCTATGAGTGGCTAATTATCATAGCTAGATATTTACGAACAAGTAAATTAGTAATTAAATGAAAAATAATAAATCAATACATTTAATCAATATAAATATATATATATCCGACTACCCTACTTACTCAAAAAATATATATTTAAGTAAGTAAATATTATATAATCAAATATACTTTAATCAAATTCTACTTTATTTGATTAATAAATTAAATTATTTATTCATAAAAAGTATATTGAATTATCTTTGTAATTATGTACACAGCGACGTATACGATTATTCATTGGAAATTATATGAGCGTCAGTACACCGTTAAATTAACATAAATCAACGGGTAAATCACTGAGAATCGTTCATGCAAGTTCCTCTCGAATAATCAATTGATTTTAAAGTATCGAAATGCATAGACCGACAATTGATTATATTTATTATCATCAATTATTTTTTTATTGTTATTATTATTATTGAAATTAATTTTGAATAATTAAACTCATGATTAAAAGTCATTTCAAGTATTTACCACGAGTGTTGTTTTTTTTTTCTCATTAATTTTTATATTTTATTATTATTATCAATTATTGTTATTTTTATCGATAATTTTCATTGGGACAAACAACTACGTATCATAATATGGAATAATAAAAATGACTTACGAGAGGATTTTAGGAATCTTCCTTGTAGGAACTGTTGTAACTAGTTGGCCCCACACTAACGTACCAATTCCGAAGAATATACACCATAACCATTGTTCTAGATCTAGAGCCTTTGTGCTGAATGCCATCTTACCATACTGGATGATAACAACCTGAGATTTAAAAAATTACAATTTATTTATTTATTTATTTATAGCTGAGTTATCAATTTTTTTAGTATTAATTATTAATTATTATTATTTATCAAGTAGACATATTGAAATTTTTAAATTCACAGTCTATGTAAGAGTTTAATATAACAAATAAAATTCCTTTTGAAAAATCATATAAAAAAAAAAAAAAAAAAAAAATCAATTAATTAAAAAAATTTTTCTCACAGGTAATAAATATTAAATCAATAGTATTTATTATTTATACTTACTTGGGAGAGCATTGTCCCGATCCAAATAGAATAGAAGATGGGGTTGGTGAATATTCCCTGGAAGACATTGCGCTGACCGTGAATTTTTCTCGCGTTGAACTCGTTGAAGAGGGTCATCATTACGAATGTGTTAAATATTATAGTGAAGTGTTGAGTAGGTGGACCGTGTCTGTCTGCAGCACCTAATCCAGTAGGTATATCCAGCATTCGGTCACCTATCAATATAACATTGAATTATAAGTACAATAAATAATTTGAATAATATAATGTAAAAAATAAAAAAAAAAAATAACTGACCGGCAAATAGAAGCGTAAAAATAACAGCCAACTGATAAATCCCTTGACCAAGGATATTTTTCATCATTGTCCTGGAAATAAGTGGCTTCGTACGTCCATAAGGTTTACGAAGCAACAGATCCGGTGTAGGTAATTCTGTGGCTAATGCAAGTGACGCGAGTGTGTCCATAATTAAATTAACCCATAACATTTGTACAGCCTTGAGAGGCGAGTCTTGTACAGCACAAGCACCAATGAATGCAACAATAACAGCAACAATGTTAACTGTCAGTTGAAATTGCAAAAATTTAGCTATACTATCGTAAACATTCCTGCCCCACATTACGGCTTTAACAATAGAGGAAAAATTGTCATCTGTTAATATAATATCGGAAGCTTCTTTAGCAACATCTGTACCAGCGATACCCATCGCAAAACCAACGTCGGCTTTTTTCAACGCCGGACCGTCGTTAGTACCGTCACCAGTGACAGCAACAACTTCGCGTGAGGTTGTAAAAGTACTGTCGATAATACCTTTTACCAGGGTGTATTTATCGGTGGGTGACGAACGTGCCAGTACCCTTAATTTCGGCCAAACTTTATCCAGTAAGTGCTGTTGAACTTCACCATTACTGTCTCTTATTCGCCTGTTGAACTCTTTACCCTCAAGTATAAGAAAATCGTCACTCGCTTTAATAATACCACATTTGAGTGCTATTGATCGAGCAGTATTTATATTGTCACCAGTAACCATTCGTACAGTTATACCAGCTTTTTGACATTTTCTTATTGCCTCTGGTACTTCTGGTCTCACGGGATCTTCGATACCAACGATACACAGACACGTTAAATTATTTACAATATTTTCTTCGTCCTCCCAGTTGGGTTCACTTTCGCAGTGTACTTGATTTATTTCAGCTTTACCGGGTACAAAATCTCGATATGCCACTGAAATAGTACGTAATCCGTCGCACGCCATTGGTTCGATAACATTTTTAACCAAACGATCTTGCATTTCACGGGTGAATTTTTCCAAATGTCCATCGCGACCGTAAATAAAGGCACATCTGGAATAACAAAAAAAAAGCAACAATTAAATTTAAATAAATAAATAAATCAATTATTATCAAATTTAAATAATTAAAAAAAAAAAATTACTTCTTCATGATGATCTCGGAAGCACCCTTGGTGAAGAGCCTGTAACCACCGCCTGATCTTGGAACAACAGTAGACATACTTTTTCTTACACTGTTAAATGTGTATACACGCGTAAATGTTTCCTCCGGTTGGTCATCCCGTACCGTTTGATAATTCTGGCCCAACGCCAGTACAAATCCAAGTAAGGCACATTCGGTTTTGTTGCCGACCTGCATCGATAGTTCGGTAGGATCTGCCGCGGGCATTATTCTGGACGTATAAGCCGAATTAAGAGATATTGACTGGACAATAAGATTTCCAACGTGACTCGGTATGTCAGAAAACGGCGGTATTGTTTTGCTGAGCTTCTCGCATATGTAAGACTGGACAACAGTCATACGATTCGTCGTCAAAGTACCCGTTTTGTCGGAACAAATCGCCGTTGCATTACCCATTGTTTCACATGCATCCAGATGCCGTACCAAGTTGTTGTCCTTCATCATTTTCTAAATTAAAACCATCAAAAATTTTGTTAAGGAAGAACTTTATTCACTTCAATTCTATTTTATTATTAAAAATCACAATCAATGTCTAAGTAGAGCTTAAACTTTATTTTCTACTCATCTAATAGAAACTTTCATTGCTTTTAAATAAATAATTTATTAGCTAAGTAGCTTTTCTTGTAATTTAACTTTTTTAATAGATTTAATTTGGTAAAAAAAAAATAGCAAGTTTGCACAATTACTATGCTATAGCTTCACCGGTATAAGCTATTTAAATTTGCTGATAAATATATGATACGTTGATAAGGTGGTATGTGGAAAACTCGAGCTCGATTACTGATAACATTGATTTTTAATAATAAAATAATATTTTTTACTGGATCGCATGCAATTTATAGATAGAATATATATAACAATAATAAAAATAATAATAACCTTGACCGAGTAGGCAAGAGACAACGTAACGGCAAGTGGAAGACCTTCCGGTACAGCAACCACAAGCACGGTAACACCAATAATCAAGTGTTTTATAAGATTATTGATGTATGAGCTCTCCCATTGGGCTTTTTGAATGTAAAATTTCTTAACACAAAATTGTACGATTAGAATGAAAACCGTAAGGACGGCAATTGTCGACCCAGCGTAACCAATTTGAATGGCAAGTTTTGTCAGCTTGGCTTGCAAAACACTTTTTTCTTTCTTTCCTTCACCATGACCGCCTCCACCGCCACTTGACGCGGCAGCATGATTTTCTCCGTCTTGTTTAACACTTCCACCGCTCCCTGGATGACTGTTACCCGTGATTTCTCCAGCTTCATCTCCTATTTTTTAATATTTTTTATTTTTAAATTTAAATAAAAAATAAATCCACTGTTAGTTCGTTTTTTTTTTAGTTTTTGCCTTTTAAAAGTAATAGTTGTAATAAAAATAGTAATTATGATAATAATTAAAAGTATAAATAATTTAAAAAAAGAGCTGGGTTTTTTTTTATTTTTGTTTCAAAGTTTCACGGTTTCCTTTCATTTAGTTTCAGGCCGCGTGTCATTCACATTTTACTGTAAAAGCTCTGGCTTGGTCTTATAACTGTCAAGTAGGATAACTCAACTATAGACTACTTTTGAACTAGAGGTAAATTTAAAAAAAAAAAAAAAAATAATAATAATAATAATAATAATAATAATAATAATAATAATAATAATAATAATAGCAATAGTTGTAATAAAAAGAAAACCTTGAAACTTGGAACACTTTCGACGTCATTAGTATTCGTTAGTTATAAAACGATTTTAAAAATAAATAACACGGTTTGGGGCTCGATTGATAATTTATAATAAATTTTAAGTCAAGTAGATAATAAAAATTAAAAAAATGCATCATTAATTATAATGCTGTAAAGAAAAAAATAAATTAACCAACGGACAGTGTTAAATATAAACATATTTAAGTGGTAACTAATAATATAAATATAATTTTGTATATATTTATATTTGTAGATTTATATTTGTAAACTGCATCATCTATGTAGCAAACAGGAAGTCAATCATAAAATGCAGGGGGAGGAAAAATATCTCTAACATTTATGTTGTATTTAATTTTTTTTTTTTTTGCGGATATATCAAGTTAAGTGCAAATAAAAAATCACCACAAATGGTACACACACCCAGTGATATTTATACATATTGATTGATATATGATGTAAAAGAGTAATCTAATTTGTGAATAAAAGGAAGTAGTATAAACTAACATATAAATAAAGTAACGAATAAAATGATTTGTTTCGTACGTAATAAAAGGGGTGTGAATGAGTCCAATGTGGTATGTAGAGTTTTGTTCATAAAACTTTGATTTTTTTTTTTTAAATTGCTTTTTTTAAATTAATAAATTTAATTTATATTTACATTTAACTAGATACGGTAGATTTATCTATAATTAAAAATAGTTGGCCAATATACACGTGAGTAAATTTAAGAGTTTACTTTAGAAAATTTATTGACTTTATAAAAAAAAATAGAATGTAATTATTAATCACCTGGGAGAGACTTCTTCTTCCGCTGCTTTTTAGCTTCTAGACAACAAAATCACATGCAAAAACAAAAAATTCATTAGCAACGTTTTGGTCAGCTTAAAAACATTGACTATCAGCATATTGTTTTATTTATTTATTTTTTTTTTTACCAATTTATATGTTAATATTTATTCATTTAAATATTTAAATAGATTAGTTTGGTCTTGAATTAGTCGTAATAGCTGTTGTGATAGTTTAAATTTCTTTTCTGAGCAGAGGAGCAACAATGAACAGATGGCGAGGCTGATGAACAACTTGAGAATGACTATTATTAGCGTTTTAAGTGAATCAGCTTATGATAATAATAAAAATAACTAACTTTTTTTTTTTTTAAATAATAAATAAATAAAATAGACAAAAAACAAGTGATAAATGGTATAGAAAATATATAAATAAATAAATGATAAATTGATGATATAATTCTGAAACTGTCCGGTCGGAAATGAAAAGTTAAAGCAATTTATCACAGTGATGTTGATAATATTATAGAATATAGACTATATAGGTGTATTATATTATATATACTAATCACTATTGATTTTGTCATATTATAAATTTAAATTTAAATTGAAATAAATATACCGTTATTTTTATTTTATTGTTTTTTAGTTATATTTATTGCGAATTCTCACGATACTAGATCTTTATCCTAGTAATTTATTGAATTTTTACTTGAATGGTTATTTTTTATTCGAGTTTATGTGAATAAATATTGTGTAAGTTGCTTCTGTAAACGTGATTTAACAGTAACAATGTAATGAAAATTAACTATAAAGGATTATGTGTAATGAAAACAATGAATTATTTTAGTTAAAAATAAATAAAATTATTTTAAATAAAATGACACTAACGTTCGCTAAAACAGATTTAAATAATTTATATTCAAGCATTTTCCTGTCATAATTAATTAATAATTGATAATTAATAATTAAACTCGTAGACTCGAACAGACCAAGTCAAGGATAACTCAGGCACAAAAAAAAAACGTAAAATATTAAATTCACTAAAAGAATATTTAATGCAGTATAGCATGCTTGTAAAATCTGGTTATTATCATTAGACTAAATTCAATATCGCGAGCTTGTTATTATTATTAATAATAAAGTATAATGCTATCATTAATTATTAGTTTTATGTTTAATAATAATAATAATAATAAAAGTATAAAATCCATGCGTCCATTGGTTGTTCCATACGTCAGATCTCTGCAGTTTTCATGCCGTAATAAAAATCTAATGTCCGCTACTTCTTTGCATCATTAATTATTTAAAAAATAAAATTAAAAAAAAAAGTAATAACATCTAAGCATAAAAGTAATTTAAAAGTTCTAGTGAATAAAGATAAGAGTAAATAAATAGGGGTAAAAAAGTTTATTAGAAGTAGCGGGCACAGAGACGAGCAAACCTGATTTATATATTTAATAATAATAGAGGCCAGCCTTTGTACTTGTTGTACAAAAGCAAGTGTCATACCTTTTTTCATTTTCTTAATTTCCTGCTCCTGTTGATCAACAGCAGCGCCCAACAACGTGAAGATAATACCGGCTTGTGAGTTAACACCCACAGCTGTCACGAGCATCTTTCCTGAGCCCTCCATCACGTGAGTACCTGATAGCACCATCGGATCAAAAGCTTCGCCTTTTTTAACATGATCCGATTCTCCAGTCAAACTTGACTCATCGACTTTCAGATCGTTACTTTGGATTAGAATACCATCCGCTGGTAGCAAATCACCGTATTTTATCTGAATTTTTATTTATAAAAAATAATTATCATTCAATTATAATTAATAATAAAGATAAAAAATATTCGTTGTTTAAAATACCTGACAAATATCGCCCACGACGATATCAGACACGGAAATTTGCTTGACTTCATTTTGTCTAATAACAGCAAATTTATGTTCACCCTCTATCCTATTTTGTAAGCCCCGAAATTGCCTTTCTTTCGAGTAATCATTAAATGCTGTAACTAACACAACTACTATAACGGAGATTAAAATGGCAAGACCCTCAATCCAACCGTATTTAGCTTCATCTTCATCTAATTTAACATCATCTGTTGAATAATAAATTATTTATAAAAACATCCATAAAAGTATACCTTTTTTTTTTATTTTTCAAATATTAAGGTTGCAAATTTTTCGATTTAAAAATTATTTTTTTTATGTAGACAATAAAACATTTGTATTTTCTTGATAAATAGATTGATGAAGTTAAGGTGGTCCAATTGCTGTACATCAGTCAAATGAAGTGTAATATTAAATATTTAACACGTAAACTTAAAAAAAATTTATTCAACACAAAATAAACTTCCTTAATTAATCAATAAAATAAAAAAACTTTGCAACCTTAATTTACTCAACAAAAAAATTTAAAAATATCCATACCATCTGCCTTGTGGGGTGGGTGATAAAAGCTAAGACCTAACGAAACCAATGCAGCTATTTCAAGGATTATCAAAGTGACATCTTGAAGAGCTTCCCACACTAACGTGAGAAATGTTTTAGGTGGTTTTGGAGGTATTGAGTTGGAACCAAATGTATCTCGCCTGTGCTGCATGTCCGCCGATGATCCACTGAGACCTGGAGCAAACATAAATATTCATTATTAATTAATATAAATAATAAATAAAAAAAACTATATAATAAATACCAGCAACCTTGCAGTCATTATGTGACTGCCATGACTTGTGAATTATAAATGAATAAAATTTTACTTTATTGAATAATGAATTTTGTTAAATTTCACTGTACTTTTTTATCTATTTACGTGTTTAAGGATATAAGCTCATTCCGATGTTACACTCATCAAGAGCTTTCATTTGAGTACCTACATGCATTTTGATATATTTTTCATATATACATATATATAATATATATAAATATATGAAAAATTGATGTGGGTACTCAAATGAAAGGTCTTGATGAGTGTAACATCAGAATGAGCTTATATCTTTAAAAATGTCATCAGTTCACAAGAAAAAAGGTCATTTCATAATTATGTACTTAAAGATAGAGCAATTTCAAATGCAGCCTAAATATTTATCATCATAAATTGACTATTGGTTAGAATGACATAAAACCTTGAAAAGGCACAACTCCAGGTCAAGATTTTTCCAACGATACCAAATTTAACCATAAAACCGATTTTATCATATAAATACACCCACCAAAAAATTTTTCTTATTCTCTTAATAATATAGATTAAAACTCACCATCGCTCGGCGAGGTATATAACTTTTTGCATATTTCCTGGACACCACCAAGAGCGTTTATTTTATTAACACCCTCGCGGCCTCGGTGCTCCATGAGCTCTCTAAGCTGTTTGAGAGAGACTCCATATTGGGCCGGTCTGCCGTCTATCGTCGCCATCCTCGAGTCTTTTACACACCAGGTGCTACCTGCTGCCGCAAACGCTGATGATTGTGATGATTACTTTTTAGTAATCGTTGGCAATTAATGCCAACTCTTTTGTCGTTCTCTAAGGCCAACGACCCAGGCTATTTTCTCTGTACTTCCTTGAGCTCCGAGAAATCGGAGTTCCACTAGCTGGAAAAAAAAAAAAAAAAAAAAAAAAAAAAAAAAAAAAAAAAAAACAACCAATAATTAATTTTAATTGTTTTCTTTTTAAACAAAATAAACAAACTCACTATTTTTTTTTATATTTGTTAATAAAAAAAATTAAAGATTAATATTATGAATAAAGTGAAGAAAATATTTTAAAAACAGTACACAAGTACAAAAAACCGGCGACGTAGCGACCTATTGATATTTATAGGTTATGTTCGCCGTATCCTTAGCCTAAAACTCAGTATCTATATAGCAATAATAACCGTAATTTTATTTTATAAATTAGTCATCGGTACACGCAATTATTCATAATAATAAATAGCTAGGCTATCACTTGTTTTAAAACGTTCAATGACCGCTCTATATACAACCACTTGCAGAATAATTACTTCTCATTACAACATTTCATTAAATAGAAATAAAATAATAATTCAAACTTATTTCTTTTATTTGTACAACCGGTACGCGTTTAATTTCATCACTTAATCACTTAATTTAATATAAAATACTTGTAGACGTTTTTTACCTCAACTTAACCCGGTGACGCTCACTACTGACTACACAGTATATATTTATTTGTTAAAATATATTTTTGTGTTTGCATACATGTATACATGTATATATGGTTAAAATAACGGGACGAATGACATATCAGGGTGTAAATTATTGTATGTTGTGGCGGCATTCAGTTCCGCATGGTTTCACCGGTTACTCCAATCAGAAGCTCCTTTACTAGCATACTACCAACTACCATACCATGTATAATTCACACATAGCTACAATATCTACTTGGATCTGTATTGTATACATTTTTATGCATGTGTATATTGTTAAATAACTATATTTTGTATCTTTATTATACTTACATTCTGTATGTCAATATGGTTAACTATTTATTGGTGTAATGTAATCGTACAAGTAGTTGTTATCATTTTAAATTATCTGTATCTGAGTTCACATGTAATGTGACTCATAATCATACTTTGTTCCTGTGCACACACATAAAAATATAAGTTTTGTGTTTGGATATTTTTTTTATTTAATTCATAAAGTTTAGCGGATGTTTGGCAATTTTTTTTTTGTAAAAAAATTTAGATATGACATTTAAGTTATGAAAATAAAGTTAGCTGACATCTGAAAATTTTTAGAATTTTTTTTTATTAAAAAAATTATCACAAAAAAATTTTTAAAAAATTTGCACATGTAAAAAACTTCAAAAATTGCAAGTAAAATTTTTTAAAAATATTTTTTTTGTTTTAATTAAATTATTTTTAAAAAATCAAAAAATTTAGAACGTCGGATAATTTTAATGACATATTAAAGTTAGCTGTCACTTGACAATTTTTTAATTTTCTTTAACAAAAAAATTATTTTAAAAAAATTGCATTTTTAATTTATTTAAATTTCTATAAGTCCATTTTTAAAAAAATTTTTTTTGCTACAATTTATTTATTAAAGAAAATTAAAACTATTGTTAAGTGACAGTTAAATTTAATGTCATAATTCAGATTAAATGATAAAAATTATAATAACACTGAAGTTGACAGACATTAAAAATTTTTTTAGAATTTTTTAGCAATTAAATTATTAAAAAAAATTTTTTATTAAAAAGTTTCACATGTGAAAATTAATAAAAATGACAAGTGAAAATTTTTAGAAGCATTTTTTTATTGTAATTGATTTGTTAAAAAAATTTTTTTTATTTCTACATGTGGAATATTTTTATTAACAAGAATAAATTGAATTTTATAAATAATAATGTAATAAATTAATTTAAAATATTTTTTAAATCATTGTAGATAATTTTTTGTGCAATCATTAAATTTGCATCATATTTTTATCAAAAAATTGAAAAAACACCTGTTTGCTTGTTTAATATTTGTATTTCTTAAATATTTAATGAGTTATTGTAGCGATTAGACAATTTTTAATTAAAAATTCAGAAAAATGCAAACCAAAATTTTTAATTCTCAATTTTAAAATTATAAAACTAATTTTGTAACAAAATCTTTCATCGTTACGGGATTAATTTAAAAAACTAAAATATTAGAGTAATGGTTGTGTGAAATTTTTAAGTAAATATTTGTAAAATTTAAGTTAATTGTTCGTTAACTAAATTTATTTATGAGACACGATTAATTGAATGTAAACTGAGTACTGTATGTAAAAATAATGTCAGATAAAATTTTTTAGATTAGTTAATTTACAAATTTAAATTAACGTAATAAATTAAAAAAATTTTAATTTTTACATTGTTGAAAATTTTTCATATAAAATTTTTAAGTATTTGTTATTATATAGTGTTATAAAAATTCTTATAATTTATCAATGATAAAAGTTTTATAAATACCGATAAATAAACACAACTAAAAACTATTTATACTTTCATCCATATATAGATATATTTATAGACTCATGATGTATTATGTATGTAAATATATGAACTATTGCTCACAATCACAATAAACACACTGTGTGTGTCAAATAAATTAATGTGATGTATGACGATTACAATTTGAATCCTGTAATGTTACTCCCTCTGGTTGACCAAATAATAACTAGTGAAAAAACTTCTTGAGTATCGGTACAAGATCAAAAAGAAAAAAATTAGTACCTTCAATGTAATTTTAAAAACGAAAAAATAATATCAACTCATTTTTATTCATTAATGCTCCGATATTGTAAAATAACAATAACAAATGGACCGTGAATAATTAATTTATGAATAAAGTTGTAAAAAATAAAAACATGACTAATTGCTATGTAACTCGTGCGTCACTCAAGGTAATTTTTTTTTTCGTGTTATCTAATTCATGTATAATGTAATGTTTGTGTTTGTAAATTTATGTAAATAAGTATATATATATATATATATATATATATATATATATATATATATATATATATATATATATATATATATATATATATATATATAATATATACACACATGTTGTTAAAAATTAATATAGTAAGGAAGAATGTAGAGACTACAGTCGTTGCGTTATACGGAACTATGGCTTAAAAATGTTTTATAACTATTCTAATAATACTATTTTTTATTGTTTGTGACTTTCATTCATAATTTTGTTGCACTTTATTTTACCATTGATTAGTTTTAGATGCACTTGCACGTGATTGTACAGTGTATTGACATTTTTAATTCCAGAAAATATTATTACAAGTATATTTCTTCTTTATATTAAAACTTTTATGACATAAAACTATTTAAAATAAATATAATATCTGGAATCACGAAAACCACAACACAGCTTGAGATATCGCACCAATTAAATATAATTCGTCTTTAACACGAAACTCCTGAATTTTTACATGACACGATATAACATTAACTCCTCGTTTCATTTTATGTTATAATGTCTTTTATACACACTAAAATAAAACAATTATTTATGTTGCACGACTTTGAATTACTGAGAACACTTAGCAGATTACTTTTAATTTTTATTTTAATAATTAATATTTAATAAGCTCGTATTCAAACGAGAGGCAACTTAAACTAAACCATTAATTACTAAACGGCGGCTTAAAAATTGAAAAACTGAGCAAAGGCTGTTAAAAAAAAATCAATGCTCGAGAAATTATATAAAATTTTATCGAGTTGGGTGGAATCCACGCCGATACTGATAGTGATACTGGCACGATTGGGTGATATGAAGATATTAAATCCAGAGAACGAATTAATGTGAGCGTGATACGGTTGATGACGCGGACAGCTCTAGAGCGGCTAGTTAAAAATCTTAAGTTAAAAAAATCTTGATGCTCGGTATCGAATCTCGAATCATCACGCATTCAGCTCACTAACTAATAATATAATATCGATCTATATTTACGTGTTCTTATTAATCTTTATATCTATAGATATCTCCAGCATTTATATAATTTATAGATACATATATATGTATATGTATATATAGACGCATATATATTGATTTAATATTAAATGGGTTATTTTATCCATTTGACCGACATAGTAGAGTATTTGTGTTACGATAAGCTCCCCTCTGTGTAGTTTACTAATGTGCCACGTCTTGGAATATAAGACTGTTTCAGGTGCTCTTTTCGACCGGTTATCTCACCACTATAACGAGTCAATCGACATCCTCAGTTCATTAATAACTTGATAAACGCTCGCTTTTATTATTTTTTTTTTTTATTTCAATATTCTAATTTATTGAAATCTTTTAATTATAGTTATTGTCATTCGGATTGATAAAAAAAATTTATGTTGATATTATTAGTTGTGAAATATATTCTAATTATAATTAAATATGTTTTGTCATTGATTATCGCTCTGTTTTTTGTGATTAGAATAGGAATATTTAGTTTGGTTTTGATAGGTTGATGAGTGATAAGTTTGAATATTTTAAAAGAAATTAAAATTTTTTTTTGTTAGTAAAATATTCAAATTATTGGCACAAGAGTTTTTGGAAATTTTTTTTTTGAATTTTTCAGGTGAAAATTTGAGGAAAAAAATTTTTTTTCTTTTACATGATAATTAAGGAAAGTTATAAATTTTTTTTACAAAATAATATCTTTTATAAATTTTTAAAGATCGATTCAAATTAAAAAAATTTAATTATTACGTTGGTAATTATTAATTAAATTCTATAAATTATTTTCACACTCTATAAGAATTTTTTGATTAATAATATTGATACTAAATATTTTTTTTTTTTTATAATTTAATAATAAAAATTTTCTTGGTAAAAAATGTCAGTATTAATTTACAATTTTTTTATTTAATTAATTCCTGATTCAGAGAATCATTAAAAAAATTTTTTTTACAACAAAATTCTCATTAAATAACATAAATAATAAATACGAATGTCTAGAAAAGTAAAATTCGAAAGGGAATCACTTAAAGTAGTCCGTATTAAATGAGCACAATTAGACTTCCGGACGAAGGATTTCATAGTAACGAGACTAAGCACGCAAAACACCTAGAGTTATTTTACGGGCGGACGTGGGCAGACGCAGCACGTACTCTCCACCACAACTAAACACTCTTATCTATTGAGTCGTTACAGCTAACAGCCACCAGCGAACAGAGAACTGCGAGTACGGGTTCACTCTACCGCAATTACAATCACGTCTAGTCACCGAGCCAACAGATTTAATGTAATGTATAACGTAATGCTTGAATTGTATCAATACAATTTGTTACAGCCGAATCAGATTTACATTCCGATTAGTTATCATATAATTACATATATATATATATATTAGGGTGGGTCAAAAAAATCGAATAATTTATTTTTGATTTTATACTCTGAAAAATAGGTTCGTAGACACCTAAAAAGAATTCTCTCCAAGTATAAGCTCTTAATTATAACGGGAAGGTCCTCCGCTTTGCGGGTTTCTATTTTTTTCGAATAATCAGATAAAAAAATTTATATCTCGCTTCCAACTGCTTGGAAAAATATTCCGTGGCATAGATTTTGTGAGAAATTGAATGCTTTACAAAAAAGGTCTCTTATGACTTTTTCAAAAACTCAACCGATTAAAAGATATTCATAGTTGAAGTTTGGCTATTTTAAGGAAAATATTCGTTTTTATTATGAATTTTATAAGTCGATGAAAAAAATTATTTCGGATTGCGGAACTCATGATTTTGTAGGAAATTTACTGCTCTACAAAAATGGTCTCTTATGATTTTTTGATTAAGTGAAGCCGTTACGAGATATTCATCGTCAAACATTAACGAATATCAATATTTCCAGTTTTTGATCAATAATTCGATAAATTTTAATTTAAACTATGAGTTTCAGGAAAATTTACATAAATTTGAGTTTCGATCGATAAAGAAATGTTATAATAAGTTAGATAAAGAATTATTGGAATTATCATTGATTTTCCTTGGAGAAATGCCTCAAGAAAAGATTTCTTTCAAACGTCCTGGTGCTGTTCATCATGCTAGATGGATGGCTAAGGCCATTTATAGTTTGAAAATGTATCTATTCAGAGATGAATTCAAACTCTCTCAGAAAGAATTGCATGGTCTTCGTCATTTCTGTATTTTTATAGTCACATTGTATTTAAAAGCTTGGTTTTCATCAACTTCTGCAACAACTGCTGCTTATCATGACTTGCAGTTTATGAAAAATTTATTGAGTACAAACATATCAATCCTTTGATTTCTTCAGCTACGTGTGAAAAAATGATTTCGCACTTATGGTATTTGAGCGATGAACTTGCCATTTTATCACTGTTTGACGATGGCGTTCCATTAGAAGTAAAAAAGTATTGTTGAAGCTGTTAATACTCGTGAAGGTACAGATTCTAAAGCTAAAAGATTTGTAATTGCTAAAAAGATTTGAATTCATTGGCGCAGAGAACTCTGAGTGACTTTGTGTCTAAAAAGTCATTAAATCTTTTCAAAATCTTCGATCTACCGTATGACTTTCTTGATATCGATGTTGAATTATGGCCTACTAATGAGAGTTATCTCGAAAATAAAGAATACTTTCAACAACTAAAAGTTGTCAATGATTCAGCAGAGCGAGCTGTTGCATTAGTCAGTGAATATAATCAATGCTTGACAAAAATGAAGAACAATTCCAGTACTTATTGCAAGTTGTCAAAGAACATCAAAAACATTCCCAAATTGTAATAAAAGAAATTATTTATAGTAATAGCGTACTGTTATGTTAAAAATATAGACAATTATATTGCAATTGATAATTCAATAAAAAATTTATCTATAAAAAAGTTAAATACTGGTTGTTTCTCACTTGATTCAATACTTTTCATATTAAATTTGACAAAGAAATATGTCATTCACTTCAAATTAAACTAATCATTGGCTATATGTCGAAAAAAATGCTCTAATTTCTTGTTTTAATGCAATCAAACAAGCTCAAGACTGAAAATAATATTAAAAAAATTGTTTATAACATTTCTTTATCGATCGAAACTCAAATTTATGTAAATTTTCCTGAAACTCATAGTTTAAATTAAAATTTATCGAATTATTGATCAAAAACTGGAAATATTGATATTCGTTAATGTTTGACGATGAATATCTCGTAACGGCTTCACTTAATCAAAAAATCATAAGAGACCATTTTTGTAGAGCAGTAAATTTCCTACAAAATCATGAGTTCCGCAATCCGAAATAATTTTTTTCATCGACTTATAAAATTCATAATAAAAACGAATATTTTCCTTAAAATAGCCAAACTTCAACTATGAATATCTTTTAATCGGTTGAGTTTTTGAAAAAGTCATAAGAGACCTTTTTGTAAAGCATTCAATTTCTCACAAAATCTATGCCACGGAATATTTTTCCAAGCAGTTGGAAGCGAGATATAAATTTTTTTATCTGATTATTCGAAAAAAATAGAAACCCGCAAAGCGGAGGACCTTCCCGTTATAATTAAGAGCTTATACTTGGAGAGAATTCTTTTTAGGTGTCTACGAACCTATTTTTCAGAGTATAAAATCAAAAATAAATTATTCGATTTTTTTGACCCACCCTAATATATATATATATATATATATATTGTGTGTGTGTCAATTTTATCACGCCGCTCTTTTCTTCTCTTCAATTATTATTCATTACGCTTAAATTTTCTCAGTTGAAACAAAAACTATAAATTTAAATTAACCGAACTTATCTCGCAATAACTATTTTATATATACTGATAAAAATTACAAGCTGAACGCTGACAATCTTTAAAAATAAAACAATAAGATGTTAAAAATTTTTACAACTCTCAAGTCGTTAAATTTTGAGTTTATCGGTAAAAATTACTGGTAACGATAATTGTTATTAATAATAAATAATATTACACACCTATACACAGCCTAGGTATCATCTCAACGACCTCATTATTACTCGACAAAACCCGTTATCAATTCTAAGATAGCAAGGAGCAAAATTAATTGCTACATAAATATATTAAAGCGACAAAACAAATTTATCAGTAAAGCTTTGACGTCAATTGGTTAAGAATATAACAGCGTGACAATAAATGTAACTTGTGTACACTGTTTTTTAGCGATTACAAGCGATTAGTTATTTTTACTCATTACGTTTTTTTATTTTTTCAATATTTTTTCGTCATTCTAAAGACCAACGTCCGACGGCCATTAATTTATAGAGAATTCATTATACCTATATGTTCATGTCTATGCTGATAAAAAAGTCGATAGTAATGGAAATGGTAATATACTAAATGGGTCAACTATCAAAAATTAATCACTGGTACTAATGGCTTTTTTGTTTTTTTTTTTTTTTTTTTAATTTTTATCGAAATAATTTATTTATCAGAATAAATTCTAAATTTAATGATTAAAATTGACAAAAATTTAAACTTGAAATTTTAGTGATGGAAAATATATGATGAACCTGTTACTGGCTTGAGAGTTATTTTATTTATGAATTTACGCTAAGTGAAGAAACTCTCTCTCTCTAATGAACTCATAAAAATGAAGTTTTAATATCTTTATGGAATCTTATGACAGAAACACTTTGCTCTAACAATTTATTTTTTTTTTTAATTGCTCTAACTTACTATCTTTGAACATCCAAAACTTGATGCAAGAAAATGTCAAAAGATTTCTTTAATTATGTTACAGTAGAAGCTAAATCTAGGACGGTAAACAAATCATTAAAACTTTTGAAAGGTTTTTTAAGTCAATTATCAATAAAATCTTTTACAAAAAATTAACTCACATTTTTAAGGGTAAATTAAGTTTTTTGTATACTGATACAAAATTTAACCGATTAAGAGAGATTAAAAAAACTTAAATTTACTTCATTGAATTTTTTTACTTGTTTCAAATTGATCTAATATTTTTAGTCCAAGATGATTTATCACACATCAAGTATACAAGTCTAAAAAAATAGTAGTAATTTAGAATTTTAATGCACTGATAAAAAAATAATCTTAATTATAAAAAAAAATTTTTTTTGAACGCAGAATATAATTTTTAAGACTTTTATTGTCTTGATTTAAGTAAAATTGAACCCAAACCAATTTCTTAGTCTAAGAATTTTTCTGCTTGATTCAAAACAATGATATTTTTTGATTCAAGATTTTTTAATGTAATGTAAAATTAATTTTTTTAATAAATAAATTATAGAAAAAAAATTTGTTTAGATATATAATGATAAATAGCTGCAGGAAATGACGTAGGCAAAAGGGCAGTCAAATTTGGACCGCGAGTCATATTTCAAGCTGACGAAAGAAGAAAGATGAAGATGAAGCTGATGATGGCGACAACTATGAAGACGAAGTAGTATGAAGTATCTTATAATGTAATTCGCCCGGACTGACATAACTGTGGAGCGACTACTCGGTAGAAGTTACTCATTTTCTATTCTTCTATTCTCGCGAATTGTCTTATATCGCCGTCTACGTCTCGCTCGGCAATGTCTCGAGTCTTGAGGTCTGATGATCGAGGTCTCTTACAGTACTACTTGTTATATTACTGATGTGGAGTGTGTAAAATGTCAGTGCATCAGTATGAGTGTGAGAATAAGTGTGAGTGGTATGGCTGATACTCCCGAAATAATGTTAGACGCGGTGGCTTCAGACGAAACCGAGAGATCTGTTATGTGCCCAGGCAGCGTTGAGTTTAACTGTTGTCCTCTTGCTGTACTCACTAGAGTAAGAGGTTACATAATACTTCCAAGAGATAATTTATTCATTTTATTTTATTTGTACCGACAATTACACTTTAAAATAATGGTAGAGGGCGTGAACATCCCTCGATGCTTGAAACTTTTATTTATCTTTAGTGCTAAGATCACCAGAAATAGTGTACGTGTATGTTATTATTATTTATTAATAATAATAGCGGGGGATGAAAAAGCACGCGGTAGATGAAATAAAAAAAGAGAGAAAGAAAGTAAATAAAGAGATAAGAATAAAATATAATTCGAGTGTGACATACGTCGAGATGTTGCTGCCGCCACCGGTCTCAGTCTCGGTCTTAGTCTCTGGCACTCTCTCTACGTTTAGATGCTTACGCTTACTAAAAATAAAATCGGGTCTTACTCTTCTTAACCAAGCTTAATTTCCACGCTCGCCCGTCTGAAAGCCCTCCCTTACTCCGAGCCTCTCGATCTGTACCAGCTAAGTCATGTCAATGTATGAGAATATATATTAAACTATTATTATTATTATTATTATTATGTGAATACTGAGTTGAGTGTAGGTACAAAGCGGACAGTCTCACCTCGAACTCGTGAGGTATTTTATTAAGCCAAGCTGCTCCAAACTGGTGAGAATAATAAATTACACACACACATGTCTTCTCACAAACGTACTATACATTTATTTATATTTAAGTTTGTATAAATATCTATCTATCTATATGGGGCATTCCACGCGAAATCCGGCGGTTATAGAAGTCGAAATATTGAATTTGATAAATATTTTCTATAATCAAGGTTAAATATTTTTGTGCACAAAAAAAATTCAATGAAGAAAAAAGATTTTCATCGTTTAAAAAAATATTTGTAAAAAAAAAAAATTTCCCTCCAATTTGTCAAATAAAAAAAAAAATAATTTTTGATCCAACAATAATCACCTCACTCACACTTTTTGCTAACTCCTCTTTCGTCTCCACCTTCCTTGCAATCCCTTAAATTTATCCTTGTTCTCCGCCAGCTCGCACTCGGCCTCACCTTCTTCGTCGCCTCCAACAGCAGCCACCGTTCCGAGGAGGCCCTCACTATCACGTCTTGTACCGCGAGCGACACATTTAAATTCGTAACTGCTGTTCTTTTCCGCCACTATCATAAATATTATAAAAATCGCTTTTATTATTTCTTCTTAGCTCAGTTTCTTCTTCAACAATCACTGCACTCACACACTACTAATACAATAATAATCAACTACAATATATCCACGTATATGTACATATTGACATTTAACAAAACAAAATAATATTAATTATCATTACAATTATTTTCAATATATTACGGTGAAAGAAACCCAAATTCTACTTCGCTAAATATATGTCTTTTCCAATGTCACGTCGAAGCCCATCCTAGTTCGTGCCACATTTCACTACCCCGATCAAACCACTCACGAGTTTTCGTACTTTGGTTCCATAACAACCCGCGACCTCCACCTCTGCCGCAAGCTACTCCGACCTCTACCTCAAAATGAATCTCCAAGTCTGAGTCTAATTCAAAGTTTAAATTATCTTCGTTTTCCAAATTTTTTTTCAAGTTGCTCCGAAAAATCACTGGAGCTTTTTTACTTTTGCTGGCCAGTCGAGTTCCCTTGGGTTGGATATCGAGACGCTCCCACTGGCTGGTGCACGTCCCAGTCACTGCTCGCGTTTTTCGTTTCAAAGCTTCGACTTTCCTGAATTTAGCTTTTAAGTTTGCTCCGTTTCTCATCTATCAAACTCGACCGACTGACACTTACTTATTTTTTATAAAATAATTTATTTATAAAAATCAAAAAGGTGAAAAATATCTGTCTCCAGACTGAATTAACAACCACTCAACTACATATACAGGTACATACTAACTACTTATATTAATACAACTGTAACTGTAACGATTTAGGTTAAATCACTAGTTATATTACTATATATATATATATATATATATATATATGTATATTTATAGGACATAGAATGACGATGAGAAACCGTGAGTGCGGGACGAATTTCGAACGAGACTGAGGTCTCCCATCCGCGGACTGACGTTCTAGCGGCGGCCAAGAAAGGCCGGGGCTCGAGCGCACGCGTACATCTCGCGCCCTTGCGCCACCCTTGTCCGACCTACCCTCTTTTTCCACAGCCGGTTTTCTCTCACTTTTTGTTGTATTCTGACATGGACGCTCATCCACCAGCCCCCGTTATATTATCCATCCCGTCTTTACTATTAACGTCTCTCTCTCTCTCTCTCTCTCTCTCTCTCTCTCTCTCTCTCTCTCTCTCTCTCTCTCTCTCTCTCTCTCTCTCTCTCTCTCTCTCTCTCTCTACATATATATACATAGTATATACCTTTCCACTCCCTCGACAACTGAACCTCTTTGCCCCGCTTTCATCCCTCCCGACACTCACTCACTCTTACACTTTTCCCTCTGCCCAACCTAACAGGGGTTACTCCTTTCTCGAACTCTATTACACTGTTGTATTGTGTTCTCTCTATTATATTATAATTATGTCCATCCATGCAAGACCTTTTTTGAGTGTTAATTTTTTTTTGGCTACACAGAAAAAAATGTTTACTTGGACCAAGAAATTTCAAGGAAAACCGAAATTAATTTGAAGCAAGAATATTTTTGTGGCTCAAGAAAATTTTACTTAATCCAAAATAAATTTTTTTAGTGCAGAAAAAATAAAAAAAAAAATTTTTTTTTAAGAGTTTTAATTTGAAATGAAATTTAAAATTCAGAATAAGATAAATCTGCAGCTTACACTACTCTGACATTCGTTATCTTAAATTTTGATTTGGGAACCTCGACTGTCTATTTTATATCTGTGCTTGCACCTGTATTTATACTTATATACTATAATGAACGGTAGAGTGTACGTTACTATTACACTGCATTACTCGGCCGAGGCTTCGTGTATTCACTTATTGCCGCACTTGTACGAACCTTGTACTACTGTAGTACACTACGCTCGCTTTTAAGGTCAGGAGATGAAAATATTGAGTTAGAGTAAAGTTTGTTTCAAGTCTAAGCAGAAGTGAATTTTTTTTATAACTAATTATGATGTTTTTGGGGTTAAATAAGCTTCATTTTCAAAATATAAGAATTTGAGAAATTGTTATTTTTACTTTGAAAACATTTATAAAAATGTATTTTTATTTTTTTTTATCTTATTTTTTCGTAATAATAAAATATCAATATTGATTGACATAAAAAAGACACGTATCGCATAAATAAAAAATAATATTGTTTTTGTCTTTGAGTTCAGAATTTATTTTTAAAATTGTTTTAATAAAAGCAGGCGGTACTTTTTTACGTTTTTGTAAAATTGTTTTTTAAGAATAAAAAATCGATTAAAAATTTAACACTAAAATAAATAAATATATATTAATTGAAAAATGATTTTTGATTTAAAAAATTTTATAATCTCAAAGTATTCTTAACATTAATGAATTATTTAACGGATTTGTAAGCATCTCTCTTCCTTCCAGAAAATTTTTCTCCACGAATCAAAAAATTAAATCAACTTCTGAGCTATTAAAAGCAATAGCAGCTTATCGTATAACAAATCGTAACAAATCTCAGTATGTCGTTGTATAATACAGGGTTAAAAAAAATCGTAGCTTCAAACGACCCTTTGAACTATTTTTTTTTAATTTTTTTTCAAAATTTAAGTCTTTGGGGTGGCTCGAAGGGGTAGTTTTGGTATTTTGAGAATCCAATATACTATTTTCCGGGCTCTTTGACTTATTTTGAAACTGAAAAATCATTTTCAGTCTCAAAAGCAAAAAAATTTTTTTTTTTGATTTTCGTTCAAAAAAAAACGTTCAGAACTTCAGGTACATACAGGGTTTATTTATCCGAGGGGATTTGATATGCGTAATTGCGACGATGACAAAAGCTCTGGGTAGTAATCAACGTGATGATGTTAATCAGTGCATCGGATAATGATATTCTAGTGTACAAGGTATAGTATCAAGATAATGATAATGAGAATCAGTATGAGAGTAGATAATCTACACTGTTAAATTCAAAATACATGGGTGTCTTTTCTTGATAATTCTTGTACGCATGGACGCGGGTTTAATGAGCATGACGAGACAGGATTGAGCGATCGGTAGAAGAATCACTATGAAATGTAATGTAGTGTCTACGAAGTATGAAGCTGTGAATAAGCTAAAAGCTATAATATGTATCAGGAAAGCGAGGACTAGGTCACCGGTGTAGGTGACACTGTTCTGCCATCGGATTTTCTTTTGCTATAGACGAGCAGAGTCGTCTTATCGGATTTAAAATTTAAAACTTTGTTACATTTTGTTTTAAATATTGTTTTTTTGTTTTTATCCATATCACTGTTATTGTTTTGTATAATGACCTAGGTATTTTGTTGCGGGAGACAATGAGCGTGTATTGAAGATGGCTAAAGTTTTAGTATAAAAAGGTCGAGATAAAAGTTGATATAACAACTTCAAAGGGGACTTGTGCTTTTTTTATTTTATTTTTTTTTTACTGCCACTGCTACTGCATTAATGCTCTTTCGCAAAGTGTTCGAGATTACGCCTGTTATATACAATACTTTCTTAATTAATTCATTTTGCTTCCTGTACTACCACTGCTAGATTCTTTTATTTTTTGTTTTACTTTGTGTTTTTATCTTTTATTTATTTAACTGTGGATTTTTATTTTATTTTGCTTCTTAATTGTGAGACATTTTATTGGATGATACCAACCGCGGATTTTATTTTATTCAGCTGTTTAATTCATAGAATTTTAATTGCGATGAATCGCTGGAGGACATGGTTTTAGATTCACAACACTTGAGGACTCTTCGGATACAGGACTATGAGGAGATTAATCATTGAAGTTAATCATGTAGCGCGAGTGGAAGAAATATTAAATACACGTGTTAAGAAGTTCAAGCGCTGAAATTGAAAATGAGATTTTTAATAGGACTTTAATTTTATTAGGCTAATTGGAGTATTTTTTTTATTTTTTAGTCGAGTAGAATCTATCAAAAGTTTTAATTTAGAACAAGAAATTCTTCAAATTATATTGTGGTGGGATTGTTAAATGTGTAGTGTTACGTGACCTTCTTTTATTGATTATGATTCAACTGATAAAATATTGATTTGGTTCAAAAGGAAATTTATCTTGAAGAATTTCATTTTCTTTACAAAAAAAATAATTTCTTGAGTAGAAAAAAAAATTTTCTGGCTTAATTTTTTAATCTAAAATCAACTTTTTTTTTTTTTTTGGATTAAATCCAGTAAAAAAATTTTTGAACTCAATTAATTTTAAATTAAGAAACTTTTTTAAGATCAAAATTTTTTTTGCATAATTTAAGAAATTCAACAATATTATTTTCTTAATTCAAAATTTTTTGGAGTAAAATTAATTTTTCTTTTAGTGTACGAGCTACTATATTGAAAAGACTAATTGTAAAATTTTATTAAAAAATTATTTGAATAAATAATTATTTTCATCAAATTATAATTTTCAGGAATAAAAAGTAAATTGCACCCTTTTTGAGGTGTGCAAAATAATTTCTAGTTAGATCAAAATTAGAGTACAACAAATTTTTTTCAAGTACAATTAACGCTGGAACAAAGGTGAAACTTTAACCAGTAACTTTTGGATGAATTAGACAGGAATAGTTTTAACTACCGGAGTTTATTCGTGTGTAACTGTATGGGAATGAGATGCGGTGGTTTCGGAGCTTTTGGTTAACTCTACCACCGAGTTAACAATTGCATAATGCACGCCAGTCATATATATGCGTCCGTATAAATCGCACGGTTACGTTATATTATTTAGTAGAGACCTATATACTGAGATTTTCGTCACACATTTCTCACGCTTTCGTGTTGTGTCTCGTGTGTCACACGATAGACGACGCATAATATAGACACTTTAAACAGACAAATTGAACCGTTAAATTTATCACCCAGATCCTGAGCATAATTCGTCAAATTATTTATTCATTCAAATTTTTACTTGCTTTTGTTATAATAATTGTCAAAATTGCACTAAAAAAAAATTTCTCTTGAGTTAATTAAATTTAGGTTGATTAAAAAATTTTTCAGTGTAAAAATAATTTTTTGAACTTTGTATCATATCACATACATGGAATATTTTTTTTTATTTTTATTTTCAAGAGTTTAGTGTCATGCAAACAAGAGTATTGAACCCAATCTAAATTAACTTTTATAGCGCTGTTGTGTTCTCTCTAACGATAACGATTACGGCACCGTGATAATGATTACAGATATCCGACGGAGACAATTTTCGATAATGAAACATGAGACACTTGGACGATAAGACAACATCGCTGCTCTGTCGATCTTCATCGTGTCGGGTAAGCTCAGCTCAGCTTAGTAAACTAGGCGCATAATTTATCGAAATAGCTTCTCTATTCAGGTTGTCTGTATGAATTTCAGTTTACGGTAATTTAAAAGCTCATTACACCAGTGTTTACATCATAAAATTATTTAAATCAATCAGAATATTATCATCCACATTTAAAATTGTAAAATTGACATGTATAATTTTCAGATGCCTGATGAAGATCAAATAAATGGTCGAAACGTTGCAAAAATATCTTCAAAAAATTTATGTCCGTTTAATTTTTTTCTTATTGAACAAAAATGAAGCTTCAAATATTATTATCTTGAAAAACGTATTAATAATTTTTTTAATTTGATTCACAGAATTTTTATTTCGGAATTGATTCAAGTAAAATGTACGGAGATCAATATACTTTGATATTAATTAATTAAAGAATGAATGGCCAATATAATTCTAGGTTTAAGTTTTTCAGAATTATTTAATTGGTAAAACGTTCTCTATTACTGTGCCTAAAACTTCCATTATTTGATTTGATAAAAAGTTGAGCTGGCCGACTTCAGAAGCATTTATCTTACAATCATCAAAACTTTTCGCCTGAAGGATTGTGAACTTTGAGAAATGAGTTGTTCAGTTTTAAATGTTTTTCTGTTAAGAATATTATTATAAGAAGAGTTGAGAAAAACTATATAAATGGAAAAATAACTTAAATTTTTGAATTTTTTTTTTTTTTTATAAGTTTCTGGAGAATTAACATAAAAATCTTCAAAGTTATTGAACAAAAGTTTCAGTTTTTAGCTCAAATCCCATTCCATTAAAATCAATTTCAGTTTTACAATAATTGATTATGTATTCATCAAATTATTCTATTGATAGAAAGCAATCAAGAAACTTTTACAAATAATTTATTCCCAAAATAAATTTATGAAGATTCGAGGTTTTATGAATACACGTCAGAAATAAACACGATAATTATAAATTTAATTAGTGAAATTGTAATATAATTGGTGATTGACGAAAAGACGAAAGATCACATATATGTATAGTATCAATTACGATTATTAATAATAATAATTATTATTATTATACAGTCACCGGTAAATTAAACCACACAAATTCCATTCAATCAATTGAATAATTGAATAATAGATATTAAGTTTCTATAATTTATAGAATTGGGTAAAAATGAAGAAAAGTCAAAGTTGAAGTAATAATAATAATAATGAAGTGGGAACTTAAAAATTTAAAGTCGACAAATGCATTTTAACGAGTAATATAAATGCTAATTTCACAATGTCATGCATGAGGATGCAATTAATCCTCAGGGGAGTCTTTATTTTCCGCTGTGAACCTGATTAAGAATCATCGTTGAGTACGCCTCTAAGTGTTACATCCTTTTCCTAGATGATAATTGATTAAGTGGGTATCTAATTATTAACTCATATTTGCCATTATAAATAATGTTATTTACGTAGAAAAAAATTTTTTTTTGTAATAAGTACATTGATAATTAAATCAAAATAAATTTAATACCAATATAAATAATATTAATAAATTATATTATTATTATAAAATTTATTTTTATTTAATTATTAATGTACTTATCATCATTAGTGTTGTTGTTATTGTTGCTATAAGTGGATGATTGATGGCTGAGTGGATCACAAGAAGATTGATGGTTTGCATAACAAACAAAATCACGAATAATTTAATAATATTAGACAAAGTTAGAGACTTAATTATAAACTACAGAGCTTTTATTTATTGACTTATATTAACGTCACCTTGTCCTTCAAGTAGTCTGACTCGCGGTCCGACGAGCCATGCGGGAGCAAGTGCACAATACAGATGGAGTATAAAGGTATAAAGCTAGAGGTAGAGGTTGTACAGCGTCAAGTTATATATAATATAAGTTGTATTATTGCCGTACATAGATAGTGTACATGCAGAATGTACTTCAGATATATAACTGTAATTTATGGTGTACATCATGTTAGTCTATGGTAAACATCAGGCATAGGGTACATATATATATATAGGAAGATATTACATATGCACTACTGAAATGCATAAAACGCGCAAGCGCAGTCTCTTTCGATCGACGAACGACAAGCCAACGACTACAACAACAACCACAACAATGAAGAAAACGAAAAACTGCCAAGAGCAATCAGAATATATAATCAAAGATTATTAATTTAATTATTCTATTTTTAAAGAAGGAAATTTATTCTCTGAATTTATATGAAAGAAGTAATTTAAAATAGAGTGTGCTAGCGCGTTGAATAACTTTATAACTTTTTCATAGCGATAGTGATCTGATAATGAATGACGGAGACGAAGAGAGGTCAATCGAATTACACGTCTTCTCTGTCCTCTCCGGTCGTTTTTCAATCGCGATCCTATTAGCCCTGACAATCGCGTGTGATGTACACGATTTGCATGCTTACAAATGATATTTATAACGACAATCCACTATCCATCACGGCCCTGATTCAATTTACTTTATTGTTAATATACCGCAAGTGTCGACATAAACTCAGTAATACCCATAAACTTCAAATTTTATCATAACCAAGCTTCATGTCGATCGCCATTTCATCAACAGACTCTCTTCGAGTACTCTATTTTCTGCTTTGGACACTAAATTCCATTGATAAAAACATAAATTGTGGTTGATGGAAATCGAACCACTAAATTGCACCCTGGACACAACTTTTGATATCAACATTACCGTTCTGTGGATGGTCAACACGTTGATGGAAAAAATAATTTGATTTTATGAAAAGCTATATTCAACGAAGAAAATTATTTTGAAACTATTCCCACATGGTTATTTTAAAATCAATACTTTTTTGTTAAAAATTTTTATCAAATTTTTCAAGAGGAATTTTTTGTTCTTAAGATAAGAGTTTTAATCAATTAATTCAAACTCATCCAGTTGAAAAAATTTTGAATCAACAGTAAATTGATGACAAATACTTTCTCGTAAAATTTTACTTTAATATTGGAAAAAAGACAACTCGTGGATCGAAAAAAAAAAAAAAAAAAAATGAGGTTGTTGGTAGAAAAGAATGTTTCTGATATTTTAAAATAAAACTCGATAATTTCGTAACAAGCTTGTTGAAAACATAAATATAGCCTCATCTCTTGATATATTAATCACCACAGAGTTGAGTAGTTTACTCGGGTACAACGGACAGCATGCGGGATGTGAGTGAGCTAAGCCATGGCTAATTGTCACGGTGATCTTTCCTCGAACAAGTTATCTCGAAACCCGTCAATGACGTCCGTGTAATGACGTCAACGTCGTTACGTTATGTCATGCATCAATGTCCACGTGAACACTATTATATTACTATTATTATTGGTATTGTTGTTGTTGTTATTACTTATTCCCATCATCATCACTGGCGACGGAAACTCTCATTAAATTCATTGCGGTTTACAACACGGAGCATCAGTACAGGGTGTTTCAAGTCAAGTGTTATATGAGAAAATATATGTACATATATATATGAACAGATTATTCTGACACTAGTTTAAAATGTCATTGACAATATACTATAATAGTTTGTCTCCCATACAATACCAGATCCGCGTCATTAAATGCGATATGCGTGAGAATATTTTTATATTTTTCACTGTACGCTAAATTATCCTCTAGTTTAATTATTTGTTAACTTGATACAAAAGCTCTTGAACTTTTGTTTGTTACTTCCTCTTACATCAGCAAATTAGTTTATTTTTTTCTTCGACAATTCGTATGGTGTCAAAATATTTCTATTTTATTTTATACGATTATTTCGGTGTCGCAGAAAATTTCACGCTCTTACAAATATAAATAATTCGAATGAAGTCTTTTAAATTAAATTCTGGCCAAAGAACGAGATACGGTAAAATTGATAGAAAACTTTTCCGTAGAAAATTAAATTTTCTACAAAAAAAGTCTCTTATGATTTTTTTCATCTCCAATATTTTAGCTAGAAATTCGAACTGAAATTTTTGAAAAAAAAAAAAAAAAAAAAAAAATTGTTTTTGGTCAAAAAATTTAAAACTTTAAACAATTAAATTCCCTCCGAGAAAGGTATTTTGCAATTTTTTTATATTTTCAATATTTTACACAAAAACCAAAAAATTTTTACATTAAACAATTTGAATAAATTTTCTGAGAAATTAAAAAAAAATTCATAAACCACTCTGCTAATATCCACTGTAATTTTTCAGTTCATACAGTAATTATCTCTCAAAGTACGAGGCTTTAAAATTTCAATTCCAATAATGCATCGTTTAATTTACAGTGCTTGACTACGCGCTCAAAAGTAGACCAATTACTTTAGTGAATATTTAATTAACTCTGGCTTGAATCCAAATGTAAATTTATTTATTTATTTTTTAACTATATTTATAAATTTTATCCCTAGTTACTCGCCCGATAAAATATTATAATTTACAGTAATGAACCAGGACGAGGATGATCGTAATTACTATTTTGATTACGAGCATAAATATATGTCGAGAATTATTAGTTAAAAGAGTTTGGAACAGATTTTAATTGAGATACATTAGCATTGACGTCCTCTTTGTTGACTGGTACTCTTGTGGCTTCATTTCTGTTCAAATAAGCGTGTGAATTCACTGGGTTTCTATACACATTTCCTTGTGAAGTAAAATTATTATACCTATCCCTACACTGTGTGATAGAATGGGCTAGTGCTAGTGCGTTACGTTACGGTCAGCCGAGATAGAAATGCCACTATTGCTTGCCACTATACATGGCATATGCCGGTACAACACTTTTACTTGTCTGCTTGTACGCAAATAGGTATCGTATAATATATACGTGAGAGAAGCTTATAGTTGGGAGTACAAATACGAGGGTGAAATTTCATAGTAATAATGCCGAGAAAGTATATCGACATTAATTTATGTCCATTCCTCTATGACAGCCATTTATTTATATATTAAGCGTATTTACATATAGATTTATTTTAATTTAACCCATTAATATAAGTTGACTTGTTTTTACTGTAGTTATAAACAATCTGCACATTAAAATAAAGTATATTTAATATTAAATACACTTAATTTTTTGGTTGCATGGGAAAAAGTTTTTTTTAATTAAATATGTAAAAAAAAATTGCAAACGTAATTTTTTTACCGTCACCTGTTACTTAAAAAATTTTTTAATGTCAATACTGGGCTACTAGTTTTTTTTATCTTTCATGACTGACGTCAAAAATTAACTTTCGAACTTTTTTTCTGATACGCATTAAAAATGTAAGTTAAAATAATTATTAAAATAATTTATTACTTTATAACAACTTTAATTTATAACAAATGAGAAATGTAAAAGTGACAAGTTTGGAAAATAATAATTTTAAGTAGTTAAAGTTCAATCTAAAAGTACATTTGAAATGGTAAATTACACTGTTCAAGTTTTCTAAAGGTGTAAAAGAAAGCTTTAAAGTCGTAAAAATTTTTAAGTGTTTTTTAGTTTCTGTAAAGGTTTGCGCTGAAAATTACTTTAACGAGTACATCTAGAAATAGTATATCTTTTTATTACGTAAGACTTTTCGTATCAACACTTTTGAAAGTACGGCTGTAGGGTGATTTTGGAACACACCCTATGAATTATGTAACGTACAAATATGCAAGTATGTGTTATTTACGTAATAACGAGTGTATTTGATAGTTCGCACCCATTGAAAGCGTTATACTATAGAAATTTAGTTATTTTGTTGACATACTTTCTTCTTAAATTTTATGAGTGTGAAGTTAAGTAATAAATGTTGCTCAGAAAGATAAAAGCTTCTAGTAAAATTCTTTATGAATAAAAGCAAGATAAAATTCTAAAGAAATTCTTGAGAAAAAGAAAGCAAAGAATTAATTTTTCGAGTTTTTGTGAGATTCTTCTTATCAAGGCATTCTCATTAATATTTAGTTACTAAACAACGTCACTATTTTAATTTTTCAGTAAAATGCAAGTGTAATACACACCGTTAATAATTATCTTTTGAATTTTCATGAAATGTCTCAAGCAATTTACAGTAAAATTTGCATTTTAAATTTATATTCTGCGGAAATTGTCCATGAACTTACAAAACCGAGTTATCAAAATTCAAGTAAAGTAAATAAATTTTATTTATAGAAGGGCAACATAGAACACTTGAAGAAGTATTAAGTTTTTGGTCAAGTACACTGAATTTCCTATTTTTTAATTACTTTTAGAGTAACAAAAAAATTATTTTTCGAAAATAAAATATAAATTTAAAGAATGATCATTTTTGTCAATAATTAAATTAATACAGTGAAAATAAAATTTCAACTAGTTGTGTAACTCCATTTCGCGTCGCACTAAATCGTATTGCGTAATCGTTTTTCCAAGCAAATGTAATTTTTTGGACAGCTACCCGGTGATAAATAGTCAAGCTCACGAAACTTTTGAATCCAATGAAGAAAATACATCTACAGACATATGACATGAGTAATGAAAAAAAAAAAATCAGCAATCCGAACTTCATGAGATAAAGAATAGATACTACACGATTTGGTTAGATTCTAGATATTTATCTTCTAGGATATTTTCTTCCCGATAAAATTTTCATGCAAAGTCAAAGTCAAAGATAACTTTCCTTCAGGTCGCATCACATTTTAAACTATCTAACAATTTAAATCAACCCATACTCCATAACTTGAGTTTCTTTAATCTCTCCCCGGGTAACAAGACAATTACAATTCAGCCCTCCCCTAAATCGAGCTAACACAAGTTCAGCGCATTTTATACCCGATAAAAATCCCGCAAGTATCAATTGAATTTTGACAATCTGTTTTGGCCTACCGACTCTTGTATTTATATATATAAACATATAAATCGAAATATCGTCTCGAAAATAACCAAGGGGCTAGATAACGAGTGCCTTGTATTATTTTATACGAGGGTCTTGGTCAGTCAACGAGATTATCAGCGTAAAGAGGAGAAAAAAATGGACATAGGAGATAAAAAAATGGCCAGAAAAAGATGAAGTAAAACAAGGGATGAACAGTTAAAGAAGGGGAGAGGGAGACATAAAGAGGAGGAGAAGAAGGAGATACTGATGAAAAGATGGGGAGGAATAGAATAGAAAGACACACAAATAAATAAAATGAGAATGAGAAGAGTAAGGGGCACTTTTGCAGAGCAAGAGCAAGAGTTGTCTGGCTGGCTGGCTGGGTTGGTCGGCTTTATCGATCGGGGAATCGTAGGCGCCACGTCGGCGATACGAAGACCTATATCGTGAATCGCCGTCACGATCGTACATATATATATATATATATATATATATATATATATATATATATATATATATATATATATATATACATTCTAGTTTCATTTTCTCTCAAACATTCATTTTTTTATCCTTTCATCTCTAACTAAACGAAATAAGTTGAAAAGAGTGTATAGTCTAAAGTGGTGGTGTCCTTTTTTCTACGAATCTTTTTCTTGACAAAACATATACACCCGTTTTCGTTTAGTTCTGCTATACCGGTTTGGTGCTTTAGCTTTTTCTGTCTCTTCATACTCAATTCCATTCCATTCCATTCTGTTCTGTTTGGCAGTCACGCAACCAGGTGGAAAAACACACCCTACACTCTACACCCTCCACAGTAGTTTAATACGCTCTCCAAACTCAAGGTAACCGTAACCGTCCACGGTATGTGAAGATGTTAAATGTCGGTGTGGATTCTATTCCAGTTTATGGTCTGTTGTGTTATTATTATGTGTGATATTAATAATACATTGCTCAATGTAAATACAATGGAGTAGCCGCACACATAACACTTGTCCAAGAGCCTAGCTGCACGACAGCTTCTAGATTCTTAAGCTCTGGCTCTCCCGTGCGACCGAGAAGCCATTCTGAGGCGTGTCTCCTATTCGTTGAGTTTTGTTGTATGTTTAGGAGTTGCAAGTTATAGTATTACTTTTATTATACTTCATGTCGTTAATCACTCGTGAATATAAATATATAGGCTTATTTATAATTCATCGTAATAACTCATTCGAGGTAATCTTTTTATATATGTATGTACCGAGCGAGTGAAATTAATCAGCGTTATTTCATTATTGAATATAATAGTGTTATGCGTGCGTTGTCGGTTCGTGTGCTTCGTATTGTATTAATTAGTGCCCCGAAATTTTCGTTCGAGAGGTTGTAATTAAGTTGTCGGAAATAATTTGATTTGATTCAATTAGTTGATATTATCTTTGAGTTTAGACGGTGTGCTAGAAAAAAAACTATTTGGGTTACACGATAGACTGAAAAAAAAGTTTTCTACTCGGCACCATCATACTGTATAGTAATAAGTGTATCGTTAATCTGAAATTATAAGATGTAAAATCACCTTAACTGATAAATTAATGAACCAACAAAAGCTTCCACAATATTCGACAAGAGTTATTACCACAAACATATTTGACTTTTATTAGAAATAAACAACCGCGTGTTCTATAACCGGCCTACTAAAATCCTCAATATCTTCAAGGATATTAATTTTTCATTTCATCATCAAAATAGAATTAGTATGAAAGATTTATACAGATTAAATCTTTTTGGAATAATAGATTGTCTTGGTAGCATGACATTTATGTGCCAAGATTGAGGGTTAAAAATGCTATGAGATATTTCACGTGTAGTCATATAGGTAGGCATGATTAATACTATGATTATTATATATATATATATATATATATATATATATATATATACTATAAATTAATAGAAAAATTTACATCCTTAGAGTAGTAGATACAGATATAAAATCAGACGGAGCGGATTTAGTGGAAGTTTAGTCGAGTGGAAAAATTTAAAAACATTTTACCGGTTATTATCTAAAGCTACATCGTATAGTTAATAACCAGACCGCAGACGTGAGTGCTGGCTCTATTACATATATACATATACATATAGCAATGTTGATGCTGATACTGGTTCTGTACTGCGGGTGAATTATTTCTGGTGTCGTTTAAAATCATCCGACTATGTTGATTGTGTGTTTTACAGGAGAAATAACAACGCGCGGATACACAAACCACGTGATAAAGATACATTAACTTCAACATTCAATTTTCGTCAGTCAGTAACTTCTTCTTATGTGTAAAAATAATTCACTGTAACCCTTCATTTTTTGTTTTTTTAATATCTTGTTAATTTTACTAACAGTAGTTATTATTTTAGGAAAAATATTGTTTCATCAAAATAAGTTTTTTTTAACACTGTTATATTTAAATTAGTAATCAAAAACTAAATTTAGAGTTTTTTTCAAAATCAATTTTGAACCGCAGTAAAATTTTTTTCATTCAACTAATGATCATCACGTGTGGTAAATTCATTAAAGGTCTAGAACTACCTCTTAATTTGCTTAACGACCATTAGTCTATCAAATAAAATTACATAACGACTATTAGTCCATTAAATATCGGTGATTGACTCCAAAAGGGTAATTTTTAATTCAAAAGCCGATGTTTCAACAACTGATTTTTATATATATGAAAAAGTTAAAGCTGCATGCACAAGTTTACCAATCTTAGTATTAATTCTATAAAAAAATTCCAACAATTTTTCAAAAATTATAAAATTTTTTTCGTTTTATTAATTCTATCCATTGAAAATCACTTGAATAATTTTCAATTAATAAATTCTTTCCCAACAAGCACATATTCATTGTTTATAAACTCAACAATTAAAGTATCAACGTGGATGTTTAATCTCGTTATCAAGAACGAACAAACAAATGTCTGACTTGAGCAATAAAATGTTATGAAAAGAATAAAACTAATGATTTTGCACTTGAGTGATAGGATAGTAACGTATTCTGCGAAAACTAAATGTGCTCGAGGGAAAATCCGCTTAAATGTTAAACCCGAATTTCCATAGCGTTCAAGGCTTTTCACGCTTGCCTTCTCACACCGTACACCTCCGGTTATCTTTTCATTTTTTAACTTTTTTTGCGATAGTCGAAAATGGCAAAAAAATTAATGAAAAAGGTAAAGTTTAACCGAGATTTTCCAGAAAGCTGGCGAATCGGCACTGAGAGAATTCCTGTGAGCTTCACACGATAGAATGTTACGTTAGTATTGATCGGACACTGCACTTCACCTCTATATCGCGGCCGCGAGAACGTGCAGTTTCGCCAACTAACTAGATTAACTAGCAGCCACCCTCAAGCCACCCCACCTTTGATTAGGCCTCTGGGGTGAATTTAAGGCGCCTGATAACGAGACTGAAATGGAAGATGAGAGATGAGGGTTGGAATTTGTACGGATCGCTGTGGTTTGATGTTCGAAGGGTATTTTAACTATCTAGTGCGAATAATTATAATATAAGTTGTAATTATAATTCAAAAGTGTGAAAGAGAAGATCAAAAATGAAAGTTTTTTGTTCAACTTTTATGAAATTTTTTTTTTAAACAAAGAAATTTTAATATTAAAATTAAATTCCTGATCTAAATTTTGCTTTAATCATTTTTTTTTTTTTTTTCAATTAAAATATGTTAAAGAGATATATTTTAGTTCACTAAAATTACTCTTATTTATAAAATAAATAGCCTTAGTAAAAAAAATCCTTAACCAAGAAAATAATTGCAAAAATCTAATTATCTTGAATCAAGCTCCAAAAATTTTTCTTTTTTCTATTAAATAAAAGACACTAAAATTTTTCATTTTAGTTTTTTCTGTTCACAACTTTTTTTCTTCAACCAAGACAATTTTTTTTATCAGCATAATATTATAAAAATATTCATAACTCAGAAATGAATTACTTGGAGTAAAAAATGATAAAAAAAGTCGGTGGATGGTCGATTTAAATTAAAAAGGTTTATGTACTTTTATCATGACAGAGTTTGTTGTTGAAGATACTTGACGGGCATGTAATGACACAGGTTTGACATTGAGATGAGGGAGGAAGATGAAGAAAGGGTGAATGTATGTACTAGTAAACTATTAAAAGGGGTGACACAGTGGGAAAGGTCGAGGGATGTGACTCTGGACATGTGATTTTCATCCATTGAACGGTCATGTAGTAACACACTGTGGGGATCGAGAACAGCTCCCGTAACCTAGTTATCTATACCATTAAATATATACATATATATGTATATATAGAGAGAAATAGAGATTGAGGACCATTGGAGAGTTGGGTTGTTGGTAGTTGAATAACTGGGACGTCACGAAATTGGGTAGTTGGACTGTACTATCATCGACACATTGCTGACAACTATGAGAATAAAGGAACAATGAGAAAGTATGAGCGCCACAAAGAGAACAAATAAAATCTTATACTTCGCTCGATTACACTCTTTGACATCCTAGAAGATCGATATGTTTGAATTTCAAATGTCAAAATATATTAATGAGTTATTCAAGGCGCTCATCAAGTGATGAAGATTGAAAGAAAATTTTGGCTTTTATTTTAAGATTTTAAATGACCGTTTTTGAATTTCAACTTGATATAAGTTAAGAAACAACATTTTGTGCTCTTTATCTCAGATGTAATGAGTGACATTAAGCTTTTGAGTTTTGATAATTTGAATAAAGGGGAAACATGAATGGAATTATTTATAAAAAACGGGCTTTTTAGTTTTTATTGGCAAATTCTTAAAGCTCCTCAGTCGCCAAATATAACCAGATTTGAATATTGATAGAACCTTTGCAGAATTTATTCAAACGGAAGAAACTGTTAGCAATTTAAAAAAGTTTATTTTGTTTTTTCATTCGGTATCTTTTGAAGTTTTTCATGAAATTGAATAAATTCTTTGGCGAAAAAATCGACTTAACTTTACAGAGGTCAGCTTTTTATTTTCAGATAATATTTTAAAACTTTTATTTTTAAATTTTATTATATTAATTTAAAACTTTTTGGATTAAAGAAAAATTTGTTTCATTTTTGACTGAATTTATTTGCTTGGCTTTCAATTTTTTCAATTTGAATCAATGAACTTTTCTAATAGATAAGTTGACCTTTTTTTTGACCAATTGTGAAAAATCGAAAGGAGGTTTGCGAAGATAAATGCTATTATAAAATCCATAACCTTAAACTTTTATTGTGTAAGCATTGATGTTTCTAAAAGTAAACATTTTTATTAATAGAATAATTGTTGTTGTAAGATACTGAATAAACATAAATGTTATTACAGGTGCAATACTATGAACCATGACAATGATCACTTTTTAAGGTTATGGGTCTTGTTTTATATATTGCGATAAAATTTTTTTCTGATGAAAATTCAATAAAATTATTATTTTAGAACTTCAAAGAAATATTTTGACCATACAAATTTTTATTTGAGTTATGTTTTTTTTTTTCTTTTTAATTTTCTAATTGATATTGTGAAAGTAAAGAAAAAAGGGCATTATAAAATTAATAGTTAAAAGTGATGTAATTTTGATGAAAAATTGATGTACTTGGAAAGTAATGAATAATTTATATATTTAAAGGAAAATGCAGTGAATTATTACTGAGTAATTTGATTAGTTACTCTGAAATGATTCATTTTGACCCAAAATAAATAACAAACGCCTATATTGTAGGAATTTTATTTCTGCTGAGTCAGAGTAAATCTTATCAAGAGTAGTTCACGGAAGTAAATAATTATGAGAGTGATGTTAAAAAAATGTATTTAAAACAAGTTGCGTTCGCACAATCTTGCCTTGGAATTTGATTAACTCATATCGATTATCCAATTATCTTATGCTCTGTATCGTCTTACTTATTGTGTAAACGCGGCTCAATACATCAATCGACGTCGTGGGTCGAAAAGTCATCCGAGCACTATAGATCAAGTGGATTGAATTAAGTATGTACCACGCCACCGTAAATACACAGATGCATAGATAAAAAACTTACAGACACATTCATTAATATCCCTCAGGAAACAGGATATAATTTATACAGTATAATAAATAAAAGCGTCTATGTGTTGAGAAGAGAGAGAGAGAGAGAGAGATAGGGAGAGTAAATTTCATCCCCGATGGAAAATGAATCTCTACGCAATTCGGTTACCTGCTAAATTTACCTGCCAGTCGTGGATTACAGGTTCTACCGCATATTATCCACGAGCAGCGCCTCCTTTGATCGGGTATTTCCGACTTGTTGGACTTGACTCTGCGAAGCATGCGACGTGATAGTTTAAAGTTGCCACGACAGGATTCACAGTGGACTGATACCTTCACCTGCAAACATTCATTTGCATAACAATCTAAATATTTGTTCTATAATGTTAGTTAACATACTCTACGTATATTATTCATAATATTAATTATTTTTTTTTTTGATTTATTGGTATATCCAATAGATTGAAACTCAATATTAATATTTTAAGGAGAGTCTAGCGGCAACAATAGTATGTTATAATATAGAGAAACATTATAAGTACAGAAATTAATAATTCTTAAGTATAGAATAAAATTTTTATGAAATTATGAAACTTTACATAAATATTTTTATATTCTGTAAAAATTTCAGATACTATTTTCAGAATTATATTTAAGATACCGCTACTGATAAAAAATTGATTTGATAACAAATAAAAAAATTTTGAATCAAATAAAATCCTACATGATCTAATTCTTGATAATTTTTTTTTTTTTTTGTTTAAGATCTTTACTAAAAAATTCTTACGAAAATTCATAACATAAATTAAAGTGAAGTATCTCGTTGATTTCCCGAATTTTCATAAATCTACCTAGAACAAATATTGTTCAATATATAAAAAAATGTGCGTAAGAATTATAGTGACGCAACAGTAATGTCTACGGTTAAAAAAAAATATTATAGGTGTGGTATGTACGCGAAGTAACCAGCAGTAGCACCGAGAAATGAAACAGCTTGCCAAGAAAGCAACCGATTACCTTGTGCCAACATACGAGCAACCAGCGTCTAGGCAAAAGCTCTATTTAAACGTGCAGATATAACACGGGGTGCACTAAAATAAGTCGTCCTCGGTGGAAACATTCGCGCGAGACGCCGCATCGTAAGTGAATTCCTAAGATCATTTTTTAGTTTAAAAAATATTAAAATAATAAATTACCACCCGATTTAACAAAAAATACAGACTATCTCCGCAAATAACACATATGTGGATCGTATAAATACACTATATATGAGTAGTATGTGTAGTATGTAACCGAGAACTTGACAATAGTCGCGCATGTAGAAAAAAAAACTATAAATAAGGAGCTAAAAATATTTTTTTCAAAATTTATCCGGATTTGAAAGTAAAAAATGGTGTAAATAACTGAATCTTCAGAGGTGTCAACAATATAATCATTATTACTTTTTTTTTTTTTTTAATAGGTAAATATTATATTGATAGTGTAATAGTAATAGATGTATATATATATATAGATATCAAGTGTCATGTATTTCACAAAATTAAAAGCTCAGAGGATTAAAATTAGACGAACGTTTCCCCTGGGTGCTCGACGGGTTTTGTAGGATTATGCTTTTATCGGCCTGCACAAAGGCATAGTTTATAAATATATATCTATGTATTATGTATTTATTGTATGTGTACATATATATATTTCGATAAATAGCCCAATGACAGAGATAACTTTGTAACCCCACAAGCTTTTAATCCTCATTTAATGTCTGCTTATTTAACGTCACTATAAATTATCGAAATTGGGAAATTGATAAATTTTAGTACAAACAGAAACAAAAGTGATGGTTATTAATATTTGGGGGAATATAATTATATTGATATATTGAGTCTTGAGGTATGCAAAAAAACCAACAAGATTATATTTCAAATTTAGTGGATTGAAATTATAATTTATTAATTCATGGAGAATACCTTCTCTAAGAAATTTTAAATATTTCGATTAAAAAAAATAGTCAAGCTCAATTATAATTAAACAAGTTAACAATTGAATTCAATAAAAGTGGACACTACTCTTACAGTTTTATAGGTTGTCACAGCAAGATTTTTGCATGAAAAAAAATCGATTTTTTTGAGTATCTAAATTTGGCTATCGGTAATTGTATAAATTTTTGACAAAAAATTTCCATGATGCAATTGAATTTTTTTTAGTTGTAACTCAAGTAATTTTCCACTTTTTTTATGTGTAAATTCTTCTTAGCGACCGCATAGTAGAGCGTTTAGTTAGTAAAAGCATAAGTGATAGAACAAAACTATTCGACTAAGCCCACGTGTTTGTAGTAAAAATAACCGGGCGTTATGCGTGAAGAAAGCAGGGATGCAAACTAACAAAAAATAAAAAAGAAAAAAAACGGATAAACTGAGTTGAGATAAAAGAACTAAAGCAATACTTTGACGGGTAACGGAGGCTGTAACAGCTGTGTAACGATAGGACAAGTATGTCTGTTTATGTAGGCGGTTTAATGATTTTTGAGTTCACTTGTAATACTTTAGACGTGTGTCTATGTGTTTTTAAGATTTACACTCGTATATATGATGATAAAAAGCCGGTACTGCAGATTTTACGGGCGTTATATCGGTATGGAGGGAAAGTTTGCGCCCACAGAAATGAAACACGACAGGTTTCTGAATAAAACTTTACTAGTAGAGTGTTGTATTGAATATTAAATGTTTAGTGACAAAATTCAGCGACCTAAAGATTAGTTTTAAATAAAACTATGTTGTGGGTTTTTTGCTTTTCTGTTGAGGATTTCATAATCGAGGAAGAAATATGTGTAATCAAGGCATATGTCTGTGCTGTACAGAGCAACTTTTATTTTATGAAAAGACAAGTATTTTTACAGAGATTGAAACTCGATATTTTAACATTAATTTAATACTTGGCTTGGGATATTGAATTTCTGGTTATTTGTTAAAAGTTTTTCCGATTGTAAATATAAATATTGAAAGTTGACGGTATTGGGATTATATATATTATTTGTTACCATGAAAACTTGGTCATAACTTATAACAATGTTAAATATAATGGGAGGAAACGACCTCCAAAGATTTGTTTTTTCTATTATTAGTTTTTTCAGTAATAAAATATTTGGCTAGGTTGATGAAAAAATTTTTAATTCTAGTTTTCAAGGTTTTTTTTTTCTTATTTGTCGTTGCGAGTAAAAATTATCATCAGCTTGATTTATTTGACTTTTTTTTTTTTTCAGTAAAAAAAAAAAAAAAAAAAAAATTCAATTATTTGATTTGGAGAAAAGTATCTTGAATCAAGAAAAAAAATTTTATTCATCAATTTGAACAAAAAATTCTAAAAAATTTTCTGTGATTTTTATCTCCCGTTAGAATAAAACTGTTGACTCGTTTGAACAAAATTGTCTTAAAAAAAAAAAAAAAAAAAAAAAAAAAAAAAAAAAAAGCGGAAATTCAGTGACTTTTTTGACGCTTTCTTGTGGAAAAATCCGCTCCGCATTTCTCTAAAACAATAACTTTGTTTTTACAAAAACTCGAAGTTAATCCAAATATTTTCATTAAATTTAACAGTAAAATAAATAATTAAAGGGAGAATAATTTAAAATTCAAATGTTAAATATTTATAGGTCATGAATAAATATTAAAATGCTGAAATTCCATAAAAATCACAAATGTCTCAACTTTAGTTTCGAGATATTTTTTATTCATTTTTTCTATTATGATCATTTATATTTTTCATTATATATATGTACTATTTCTTCATTATAAAAAACACTAAGACACTATTTCCATAGTACGGTGTTCTCGAAGAAGAAAAGTAGAGGTTGGCTTGCATCGTCGTCCGTCGGTGATGCTTTATTTAGTTATTTCCTCAGCTTTGACGGGGAGAAAGCTTTGACCCGGTTTCGCGTTCCTATATACCCCAACATTCTGAATCGCATATATTTCTATTATATCACCTCAATAATAAATTAAATCTTATACGGATCCCTGGTTATCATCTATCATTAAATATTATTATTATTATTATTTTTTTTTTTGTTGATAAATAATCAATAACGAAAGGCTTCAGTTCAATCCGATTAATAATTGTTGTTAAATTATTTATTTAATCAATAATTTCTAAGTTTGTAATAATTATTAAATTTAATAAAAAATTTATTATTATTTATAAAATATGAGTATGTAGATCAATAGAATTAGGTGCAAAGCAATGTATTCAAAATTATTAAACTCCTCAGAAAGTTTTACGATTTAACAGCAGTTATGTGAAGTGTCGTGAGAATGTAGAATGCAATGTAGAACACGAGAGATACGTACTCTTAAAAGAGGGCGTATGAAACTAGGTGAGAGGCTTCGGGCCAAAAGAAAATTATGTGCTTTATCTTAATCGACGTCAATATCATTTTCTCTTTATCAACTTAAACTCCATCATCTCCATCTCCTCCATCACTTCCATCTTTGCTTTATATTAAAAAAAATTTTCATAAATTTTACACGTCCCTTATCCTCTAACAATCTATTTTTGAGTAAACACCAATTGTCAGTACAAGTGCATAACGTAAAAAAAATAACGAGAAAATGTAATAATAAAAAAATTTTATTTGTTTTCACGAAATAAATAACATGTTGTTTTTATAATTGAGTTTCACGAATTGTTTGCTCATTTTTATAGCAAATTATTTTTATTTTTTATGCATGATATTAATCAACGTATATGAAATAAGTTTGTACGGATAAAAAAGTCATTTTTATTAGTTAAATTTTCAGAGTTCAGTATTATTGTTGTTATTATTATTATTATATTTTTAATGGAAGATATAAATAACTAAGTACACATAAATTAAGATGATTTCGTGGAAAATGTGAATGAGACAAAAAAAAAAGTAATGTGTAGTTTTAGACAACAAAAGCGGCAACTCAAGTAAATATAAATGCTCAATGAGATCATTGTGAGTGAAAATAGAAAACATTTTAAAAGTTATACTTTGACTTTATCGTCTGTTTTAAATACTATTGTAAAAATAAATAATAGACTTTTCTTTTTTTCTTTTTTAATAAAAACAACATTCCTGTTTCGCAACTAGAGTACAAATATAGAAATATTTTATCAGTTAAACCGAATAATTAGGTCGAGTTTGAAAAAAAAAAAAATTATTAATACCAATTCATTAATATAAAATTATATTTTGAGAATAAATAAAAAAAAGTATTTTCGTGATCAGACAGCCCATAAAATATAATATATAATAATCAATATTGAATAATATTGTGATTATTAATCATTGTAAAAATATTTATCAGAATAAATAATATAAGATAAATGTTATGTACTCGGAAAAAAACATACTAGTGACTTATAAATAATTATGAGAAATCATTGACTGGATGATACAATAATAATAATAATAATGACAATAATAATAAAATTGAATTAACTCAGGCTTATATCGAGTGGTGATTCTATATAATACTTTTAACGTAGCTCGTGTACTCGGTATCGTGTGGTGTTTGTCATACAAATGACGTCACGTATCAAATGGAAGCAAGCTCAAGACTAAGAATTAGTATTAAATATATGTGATATGATGTGAAGTAAGGTATGTGAGAGTTCCATTATAAATTGCAAGAGGGGCACTCTATTACTTCCTTACGAGATCGTCTATGTGCGTCAACACCATGTAATGAAGACAGGGTCTTATTTTCCTTCTGCATAATAACGTCACTGGCTCATACTTATAGGATATTCAACCAATTGATTATCCAGTCGATTTAATAGTGTCACTGTCTTCTTTGTTTCTCAAAAAAAAAAAAAATAATAATAATAATAATGATAACAGGTAGAGCCTTTGGCGTGTAACCAAAAGATCCAGGTTCGAGTCCTGGTCTGGGCCATCCGAATTATTTTTTCAGTCAAATTTATTTTTAATAACAAGTTTAGATATGAGTTGTCGCTAAATTGTTTGTGCCTGGAGGGATATACATGCTAACAATGTTACGAAAAATTAGAGTAATAATTGTTGTATTAGACTGGATAGCCAATTTACTGAAAAATCCAAAAATAATAATAATAATCATAATAATAATGTATCAACTTCAAATTAAACTTCATTTTCATGCTCTACATTTTTTTAATAAAAAAATTTTTTCATCTTTTAATAACAATGAAGTGAAATAATCGAAAGAGAAAATAGTTGAAGAGAAGATATTAGATACTGAATTCATCGTTAAATCAATGACACCACGACCTTCACGATAACTACTACTATGAATAAAATATATAAATGTACTTTCTCATCGCATGAGCATTGCCATTACTGAACAATTGTATATTCAATGCATGCGTTTATTTTCTTCATTTTTTATTCTTCACTCCTCTTTTGTGTAAAGTAATCATCTAATGGAATGTAATAACAGTAATAATAATAATAATAATAATAATCAAAGCTTTAAGAAACTACTTAGTCATAAGCATAAGTAATATTTTTCAACATTCGCAGTATTTTACTATATTAATGTAATGGAGCATTTTTACAGCTACTAAATTTCATTTTAATATCGGGGCGTTTTAAAATAATGCGAAGAAATAGAAAAATTAAATTATTAGAACCCGTGATTTTTAAATAAAAAATTTATAAGATTTTTCAGTACTAAAAAGTTTTTTTCAAGCAACACAGTTTTAGTAAAAGTTCAATGATGCAAACTGTTAGTTTACACTATAATTTATATCAATTTTTAGTGGACAAGAATTGATTCTTTAGTAAATTACAAGTTTCAAACACTAACTTTAATTTAACAAAAAAATAACTACAAACTATAACGAACCCCAATTTTTGATTGAATTATTCAATCAAAATTAATTTTCTTATTCAATTTTTATTTATTCAATTGATCTGAATCGAATTATCAAATTATCAAGAACACGAACACGTACAAAATTGAGACAAATGTAAGTGAATTTCTTCAATTAATTATTTTTGAATCCGACGAAAATTCAAAATTTATTACTATTATTGGAACTTGAATACAGCGAAATATATAATAAAAAGTAATAATTATAAAGTAATATAATAATGTAATTTACTTAAAAAAAAAAGATGAAATATTTTCACTAGCGAACATGAAGTACGAATAGGATGTGGTTCGATCCTCATGGCGCCGACAGACTTCGACCCTCTTACTCTGTCGCCCTCGTCTTAGCTGATAGTTGTCCTATATAGTTGTTGCGTATAATAGTCACCCTCTTTCATACATATATTGTAGAATATTTTTGAGTCGAGCTCAAACTTGTGTTCTATTCTGTATCTTGTACTGTAACCGTGCTCAGTAGACTTTACATAGTACATTATGAATTATGTTATATGAACGCGAATAAGTTGAGCAAAGAGAGAAGTTAACTGCTTTGCTCCAGAAAATCAATTATTGCGGGGGCGAACAAAACATTACGTTAGTTCGATAAATATATATGTATTACATATATCTAGACTACACTTTTTATTGTACTATTATTGTTTTTTTTTCCTTCATAAGAATAAACGTCGGGGATATTTTTGTGAGATACTTATTTTAGTACATTTCAAGTAAAGTTAAATATTAACATGACATAATGCTACGGTAAGCTCGTTATCTCTCCACTATAAATTTGAACGAAAATGAAACAATCTTTTTTTTTTTTTATAAACATAATATGATTTATCATGTACGTTATGATGGGCACTTTTTGAAGTAATGTGTAAAGGTAATGAGTATTTAGTATTCAGTATTCAACGGTTGTATTATCACGAAAGTAAGTAATCGCTTAGGCGTACTCGTTAATTTTTTTTATCTCCCATTCACCCCAATTCTTTTTCGCTTTTGTCGACGAGAGGATTAGCCGACACGAACAAACACGGAGGCTCTATAAATGTAGAACAAGGCCGTTAAATATCTGATCGGGAGTCAATCACGGTTTTAAATAATTTTATTGTCTTGACACTTTGATTTTTAATTGTCAATTAAATATTTTTCACGAACTGTCAATAAAACATTTATTGGGGATAGGAAAATGAAAATAGAAATAAAAAGAGGATTTTGTGATCTGATCGAAGAGCTGGAACAAAAGCTTTTAGTTTGACAAAAAAAAAAAAAAAATTGTATATTGTGAACTATAGAATGGAAAAATTAAGGATTATTTTTAATTCAACTTATTAATTAGTGGAATTATTGGTAGATGAATTTAAAAAAAAAAAAATAAATTTTAGTGCACCTAAAAACAATTTTTTAATTTTGGAAAATAATAAGACTGTCGTGGAAAATAAATAAATAATGAATGATTCTAATTTTAACAACTATTATTTCCAAAAATCCAAGTATAATTAATCAAGTACCGTATTAATAAATCCCTCTATCCAGCCATATACAAAAATTTAAAAGATAATTATCAACAATATTTCTTAGAAAGAAACTTAAGCCGGAGCTACGACATACATAAACCACTCCAGTGGCCAGAAAAATGCCCAGCAGAAAAAAAATATAATAAAAAATGAAGCCCGAGGGGATGATTTCTGTTCGGTCCATTGACGGCAAGATGATTGGATCGTTGATACAACAATCGAGGGTAGAACTGGAGCACTCTACTCCTGATACGGAGGAAATCTTATTATTGATTTCACTTCTCGGCGGGCACACAATAATGCTTAAATAACATTGTACATCTTTATTGTACGCTTAAATTCCGTACATCTATTTTCATTTTTAACAGACTAAATATTATAACTTCAATGATAAAGAATAGAAAATCCTATATCGCCAGCTTATACAATATTAAACCAATTTATTTCACGTATTCACGATTTTCTTCCTAGCGAGTCTCATTAATTATGTATTGCCTCGCGTTTCGCTCCTTTACACATACAACCATATTTTCCGCGCATTAAATTACCTTCTCGACTTGTATTTTTTGCAATATTAAAAATCCACAATTAATTGTAAATATTTCTAGCAAACCGGATTTATTTGCAGAGCAATAAATTTTATTTCCAGTGGATTGATCTTGCTGGTAGGTGTAAAAACCTCCTTACCAACATTAACTCGTCTATCGGATTTTATTTCTTCTCTTTTATTCGCGGTGCAATTGCATAAAAATTTCGTTAAAGTAGAAATAAAATTTATAAGTTTTTTTTAATAACTACAAAACCAATACAATTCAATGGTTTAATCCGATAGAAAAAAAAATTTATATATATCTGTATACATTTATTCTGCGGTGACCCTACAACTGCGCGCGCAGCAACGATGACGTAATAGTAGTCGTAAAGGGCGAAATCGGCGCACGCTTCTTCCTACTGCAGCAGCTAGTCTGACGTCATTGAATTCGTCACCGTTCCCGATACCCAGGAATCCGTACGGGATGCTTTTATATTTGTATTTTAGCAGAGTACCGCGACAAATTAAATGCCATCATCTTCCTTCGTCGTTAGACTGGTGTAGGGGAGTCCGGGAGATAAAATATAATACTAAAAGCTAAACTTGACAACAAATAAATATAAATAAAAATAAAAATGTGAATAAAGGAGATAAAATTTTCCCTCTTTGTATTTGTAAATGTAAAAAAAAAATTTTTTTTCCTCTTTTAACCGCGAGACTCTTTAACATCACTAAATTTAGACGACATTTGATTAAGAATTCTTCCGTATCCAAAAGTTTAAAAGTAATGTAAAGTCTTATTAAACTGTTGAGAAGATAGAACAAGTGCAGAGGATAGTTGTTGAGAAAAGCCACTTTCCATTTGCCAGCATTTACGTTCTATTCGCAGTCCAAGACTCGGTGATGTTGATATTTCCATAATTAGCTCTCGCTCAATAGCCGGCACATTAATGCGCATGTACCTACAAGTCTACCATATAGTACACTTACACTGTACAGAACACTATTATACATGGATCTATATATATGTACGTACAGACAAATCCAAATGCATGTATATTAAGTCCTAAAAGCGCGCACGTGGCGATGGTTCTCTCGACGACGTCCGTGTACATTTAAATCAGGCGGATCGATCGCGATCAAGTTTAGTTGTACAAGTGATAATATAATATATTAGTGGTACAATGTTGAAGTCAATGCAACTGTAATAGATAAATAAATAGAGGAGTTGTCATGGGGACTCGATTCAATTACTCAGCATTCAAAGTCCAGATATTATACATTACATGTTGTATAATATAAGAGATGGTTGGTATTGAATCACAAATTTTGGTCAAGCTTTTGGTAATTTTCAAATTTAATTAATGTGGTCATTTTTTTTCTTTCTAATTCTATAAAAAAAAAATTTTTCATTATCTACTTTGATTTTGAGCCCTTTGTAAATTATTGATGAAAATTTTAAGCTTTATGGATGGACTATTAATCGTAGTTCGGTTTAGCGTCGGATTTGAATGAGAGAGCGATTTAAATTAATTATTTAAATAAGGATTTGAATGTTTATAGCTTGTTAATCGTTTTTTTTTTTTTTTTTGTATTCTTTAAAGCCAACATATAATTGTTATCAATAATTCTTTCAATTACTCGGGTAATTTTCTATTTATATAAATAAAAAAGAAAAAATAACTTTTTTTTTATCTTAACATTCTAGAACTGAGAAATTTTTCTAAGTTTAAATAAATTTAACTCGACTCAAGAATTTTTGGTCTTTATTCACGACAGTGAAACTCTTCAAAATGATTTTGTCAGTTCAAGAATTTTTTTCTTCAACCAAGTTAATTTTTTTTTTCGTTAGATACATATATACGGCCAATAAAAGCGTGCTAAAAATGTTTTCTTATAAATTTATAGATGTCGTAGGAGTAAAATACTCGTAATTCTTCCAACAAAATAAAGATCTGGTGATTCAGTAAAGGATAACCCATTGAACAAATAAAAAAGAAATATTTGACACTACTGTACCATAGATATATATAAATTTAACAACGAGTGGGTATAAAGTAACGATAAAAGAGTAAATAAATAAAATTTTATCAAAAGTTGTTATAAGAGCGTCCCTCGCCCATGTGACCTGACTTACACCCCCGCGAGGATTCTTTCGCGTTTCCACTACTCTTGTTACCCATCTCCTTCTCTAGTTCCATATAGATATATTTTTATACATTTATCTAGCCATACATCTGTCATGATGTAAGCTTTACTAGTATGCTGTGTTGTATCACGTATGCATGTATATATGTATGAATGTGTGCATGTGTGTGAGTGAATGTCCATGTATTATTACGGGTCAGGGGCGCGGTTTTACTCATCGCACTCAAGTCGATCCCTTTCATTTCATTTTACAAAAGCTTCCTCTACATACATCTACCCACACTACTCTTTTTAAAATTTTTTTTCTTATTATTATTTTTAACGATATCAGAGCACATGCAAGTGAAAAGTGGATAGAAGCATACTTTGGTATTTTATCTTTTAACGGGTGCACTGTTTCTCGATGTTATCGGTATGTGTACTGGTAACCCGATCGTGGCTTTTTTTATTGCGATCTATCGATTATTTTGACGTCACTAAAGGCTAGTTGTAGCTAATTATCTATTTAGATAACAGTTACAAGTAGTATTCAGAGATTGTGCAAAAGTAAAAGTGAGTTAATGTGAATAAGAATAAGGAGAATTTAATTAATGCATCATAGTGTGTTGTATTGTATTGTATTGTATGTATTGGTATATAAGGAACCACGCACCGCCATATTTGACAAAAGGTGGAGTAGAAGGATTTTAGCGGTTCGCGACCTCTTTCCGAAACGTACGTCCTACTCATCGCGAACCTCTGACCTACATTCATTTTATCTTGGACGAAAGAATATACATCGATCCACACATTTTGGTTATTTTTTTCACTTCTTCTATGCTTATGCGTTGAATAATAATAATTTTTCCAATCCAAGTATCTATTTAAACGACATAATATTTACGAAAAACTTGCCCTTTTTTTTGCGTTGATGATGATAGTGTTCAAAGCAATTTAAAATAAAAAAAAAAAAAAAAATAGAATAAAAGAAAAAAAAAATATTGTAATATTGCGCGAAACATATTTTTCCTATTAAAATATTTATGCATAATAATTTTCATGGTAATCGGCTGAATGAGATAAAAGTTGGTATTTTGCAGCGCCATCTGGCGGCGATTCACAATAAAGGGAACAGTGAAAAATCTTCTTCGTAGAAAAAATAAAAAAAAAAAAAAAAGTCAATTTTCATGGTGATCGGTTGAATGGTATTGGAGTTCAGTGATCTCATACATAATATACAAGCATCTATTTTTATCGGAATACAGAAGATAATAATAATTGTTATTAAGTTTTAATTATAATATTTATGGGCACCTAAATTATCAAAAGGGCATACTTGTTGCAAGTTTAGTCCACTCGAGCATACAAGAAATGAAAAAGAATGTGAATAAACGCGAGACATTGAAGGACAACGAGAAGGCAAACAACAGTGGCCTTCAAGAGTGACCTAGGGACCAAAAAGTTTAACAGATCTCTTTGTAATTTTTTCAATTCGCAATCTCTTTACTCAGTTTCATACTTGTCCTTATCCTTATTAAATTTATATAGTGTAAACTATAAGACATTTACCAAGTTCCTTCACTTAATTATCACACTATCACTATTACTAAACTTTTTTATTACTTTAAAATAAATTATATTCATAAGATTATGAATAAAAAACTTTTAAATTAACATTATTTAATAAAGTTAACAGTGAGCGATAATCGTACTTTCTTTTTTAGTTTTTTTTTTCTGTTTTATTGATAGTTCAAGTGCTCAAGACACCTTTAATAATTTATCCGTGTCATAAAGTTTGAAATATTAGTCAGCCGGACAGTTTGCTGTTGTTTTTCATTACTTTTTTTAAATTAATTGCGACTAAGGGCGCTGAAAGTAAAAAAAAATATATATAAACGCGGAAGCGGATCGTAAAAAAAAATATTATTTCTGAATATGACTTATCCTTCGTCAACGTCGACCGTGAGATAATTTTTTTTATTCTATTTTCAAGCTGGTTGACCTCGGAAATGGGGCGCAAAGGGGCAACGGCTAATTAGAACATCACAATAGAAATCTAATATGCCGAGGAGAATAAATATATAATATACTATATTTTTAATATATATATAGACATCATTCCTGATAAGAGTATTATTAAAAAAATACGCACAAAAATAATTTACAAAAACACTAACAACGAAAAAAGTAAATTAAAAGATAGCTATACTGAATAAAAAAACTACTTGATTCACGAATAACATTCTCTTCAATTTGTATTGAAGTATCATATACTTTTCGGGTTTTATTATAAATATTATAGCTTATTTTTTGAGTATCGAAGTGTAATATAGAATAGAGCAAAAAAAATGTTAAATAATTGAAGATAGACTAAATCACCAAATTATAATCTATAGCATAGTGCCCTTCAACATTTTACTGTTGTTTCAGAATGGAAAAAATAAGACTCTTGAATCAAGAAAATAAGACTCTTCAATGAAGAAAAGAAGTTATTCATTAAAGTATTTTACGAATTCAACAGAGAACTTTACCATTTTTAAATAAGATTTTAAAATTATATTCCACTGAAGAAATTCTTTCTCCAAAGATTTAGAGACCTTAATCAGAAGGAAAATTGAAAAAGGAAAACTAAATAGAAAAAAAAAAGTTTTCTCAATAGCATTCTAGTTATTTATCGATAAATAAATAATTAAGTCATTTGAGTTTTGAATTTCATCATAAATCACGTAGTAAATCAAGTGCATGAGTGATAAAGAGATAAATAAACAGAATGTTAAATAAATTTCATCCAAGTATATAATAAATTAACTATCATCGAAACTCTATATTTCTATAGCTATCACATTTATATATAGACATAATCCAATCCTATCGGACCATCAGAACTGCACAGAGTGGATGCACGTTGTGTATGTCTGTGTTAGTGATGAATTGAAAAACATCGCGTTAGTTTCAACGGGGCTTAAAAAATTGTCAGTACAGTACAGTGAGTGGTCCCTTTGAGTTTCACTTTCTGCACAATTTCCATTCACAAAGGCAAATCCCGTCACTCTCAGTTGAAACTCGGTCTACTAATATAACAACTACTAGCTTATTGGGATACACAACTAAACACCAAAACTTCGATTGATATTTATATTTATTTATACATATTTATATATTTAGTGGAATACGACCTTGGCAAAAAATTTATTCCACTCAGATATAAATAATCGGTAGCATTTAATTTTTAGAGTGGATTTCCGGCTCATTGAATCCGTCGTCTTGAATTGTAATACCGAGAAAAGAAATATAATAAAGATAAAACGTTGATTTTTTTTAAGTTAACATCAGAATAATAATAATAATAATAATAAAAATACAATCATAAAAAAAATGAAAAATTTTATCTTAAGCTGGGACGAGAAAAAAAGCTCGTATCAGTAATCTAACGGAATTATTCGCGAATCCAGGGGGGGCAAGAAAATAAAAAAAAAGCAGATAAGCGATATCAAAATGAAAAAGAATAAAAAGTTAAGAATTGAGGTCTAGTATGGAGGGTGTATGTTAAAATAAAGGGAGCGTCTTCCGAGTATTATATGATGGATAGAGAAGAATTTACTTCAAGACCTTGTCATGTGTGCCTGCGGGTGGCAAGACTTGAACCGTCAACTGGATCGTGCTCGAGGTATATACGTATGATCGTCGTTTAATAATTTGTCGGTAAAATCGATCGGTTTTTAACGGTCACGGCGAGCTATTCCCGTAACGAAGGTATTTTTTACCCGTTTACTTCTTTACTTATTGTGCCGTTCATTTTATTTTTTTTTTTAATATACCCAATCCACCCAACTATCTATCTATCTATTTTTTCTTATTGCATTTAAGCTATGCTATCGACAATTATCGATTATTACGATGTACGATAATATGGAATGGAAGCGTAAAGAGCCGGTGTCGGTGTAAAGCACGGTTACGGGTAGAGAGGATAACGATTTGACCTGTCATTTACTTTTTTACATTATATTATAGATCGGGGTATAAAAATACATATTTATATGCAGCATACAGTTAACTGTACACACCACAACAATTATTCAAATCTATAAACGTCTATCGATACTTGCTTTTTTACTTGAATCGCTAATACGTGATTAATTACGTAACCTCTCTAACTACTTAGTTAACGGAGATTTCTTCTCCCATGTGGCGTCTTGTTGGTGAGAATGTTTTATGCAAATAGCCTCGGGTAGTCGCGCTAGTACACAAACTATGTACCAGTATACAGACTGATATATTCTATCTGTATTTTTAAATTTATATGACTGTAATAATGTAATAAAAAAAAAATAAAGAGATGCGCAAAATTTCTGATGGATCAAGTTTACAGTTTTAAATATTTCTAAATTTATCACACACAATTACAAATTATAGTTTTAATAAAAAATAATATTTTATTGGACCGAGAAATAAATGAATTGAAAATTAAAAAAAAAAAATTTATCAAATAAATAAGCAATGAAGACATTTCAACAGAATTTAAATTGTAATCTCTTAAAACATTAGAGATTTTATTAAGAAAACTTGTTTTGTAATTGCTTCAAACGAGCATGAGATTTATTCAATGGAAGAATGACATTAAAAATAAGTCTTATTAATTTTTTAAAATTAAGAATCATAAAAAAAAAAAAAAAAAAAACTAACAATAAATTTATTTCTTACTCCAAAAAATTAGTTCTTCCATTTTTCAACAACTATTGTACCTTAAATTTGTCAATAGCTTGAACCATTTTATCAACCGTAGTTTTGAACCGTGAAAATAAATTATCAGACCTTTGTATGTACCAAGCAAAGACTTGGTTCTAAAAAAATCAGCTCATATGTATATATAGTACAAAAATTAGTGATCTATGCATCAAACGTTTACCTCCGACTGCTCATGCTCGACGGATTTTCGAAAGAAATTGATTTCACCAGACACGCCCACGGTTTGTATCTATTATCTATCTATCTATACACATTTAAATGTATGTTTATCTTTTTCCAGCAGTATTTATCAGTATCAGTAGTACAGTTTTTACTTTATAAATACATGCATATATATAAAAAGCAAAATGTGTGTGGCTGGAGCAATTGTAAAAGTTGAAAAGAGACGACAATAAATGAACGGTGTAGTATGTAGTGCTTGTGGGCTGGTTTTGTTAGTAGCGCGAATATTCGTTTGATGCACACGAGGCTGAATCGACGTCAGCTTACTAACACACATGACTGCACACATTGCACACTAAATACACACATACATCTCTTTATAAAGAGAGTGAGAGAGATAGCAAGAAAGAGAAAGAGCAGTGCCTGTGTTTGCTTACCGCTACTTTATTTCCAGCGGCAAAGGGCACACAATTTATCGACAACCTTAACCGAGAGAATTCAGAGTGTATATCTATGGATATCAAGTGAAAATACTCCAATTTAACGATTCATTGTTCGTTCGCCTGCACAATATAACAATATTATTTTTATTAACAGGCCAATGTGGTGGAAACAGGTTCAACTGTGAACTTTGGTAATCTAATGCATCTGTTTTATAATGAAAGTAATCACCTGTAAAAATAAAAATTGTCTAACAAAAATTTTCGGTTGAAAAATTTATTTTTGTATGTTGTTACTTGAAAAAAACTTTTAATTTGATAATCGATTGGATTTTTTTGTTCACAATTCAATTATATATCGGGTAAATGTTAAAAACTTAAAATTAAATTTATTTTCAAAAAATCCCGCTCTTTTAACATACGAAACGCCATTTTTAAGTATAGTTCTACTATCAATTTACTTCTAACGCCATCTATTAGAACTCATGTAAGACACAAATAAGTCTCGTCAATTAAGGCACGAATTATTTATCGATTTAAAAATTTTTGAGCGACAGCAGAGCTTAACCTTGCGCTTCGCACTTTAAATCTGCAGAATTTAGTTAGAAAAAGTTTAAAAAAATAAATACTAATGTGAGTATAAATATAAATATAAATATAATAATAAAAGCTCAATACAAGAATAACTTAGTATGAGTTCACGATATTAAATAGGTTTTCTTGGAATTATAGTTGCGTGTTGGTTATCATACGCCAGACGGTCGGGCAATTTTTTCCCGGAGGTCAACTTCAAGAGGAGAGAGAATGATGTAGTATATATGAGTATATATGTATATATATACTCACATATTGATGTGTATTATGTCGTATCCGTATGTATGTTATGTAGAATTGCAGTGGATATGGATATGGAGAGGATCGAGTATGGAGGCTAGAGGAGAGTAGTGCAGAGAGCACTCTCTAACCCTCTCTATTCTCTTTCATAGCCATACACTCAACTTCACATCATATTCTGATAAAGCTGTTACTGGCGACACGATCGGCTGGTGCTGTTACTGCTGCATAACGTAACACTGCTATAATATTAAACTGGAGGTAGAGGCACTCAGAATTGAATAACCTCGAACCCAATCGTGTATTCTACATTTTACTTGATCAAGTGGCTTTTCAGAAAAGAACTAAACTGGGAACCGAGAACTGGTTGCGGGATTAATCTCCAGGAGGTGCATCTTGATTGCAATCAACGTTAATACAATATGCTGGGCATACTCAAGTCATACCCAGCGTATTGTACCGAGTACTATTCAAAGTTAAGTGCCGAAATTCCCTGGCCATCTATTTCTTGTTTTAATAAGTTATATAGCTCTGATAGAATTCAAAGTGCTTAAACAAAAGATCAAAATAGTATATTCAGAGAAAACAAATTATAGATATGATTTTGCCAAGTTGAAGATTGGAAATAAAATTATTTTTAACTGTTTTCAGTTAAACGTTGCATAGAATTGGGTAAATAATTTCCTAGGTGGATTTATCATTCAAAATGGCGGGTTACGATAAAATTTATCAACTTAACCTCTTTAGTATTTTGGAGCAAATAAGCAAATTTTTAAGAAAGTAAATTTTATGATATCCACAAATTTTTTAAGAGAAAAATATTATGAATGAAACAAATAACTCATCAATTAAAGTAAATTAAGTTTCTTCGGAGCTTGTTAAAATTAATGAACTTTTTTAATAATTAAAAAAAATATGAATTGAACAGATTTGAAACTTGGAGTTTTTAATTAATTTGTAACTCAATCTTTTTCAAAATGATTTTTTTAAAAGAAGTTCGTTTTAATTTTGAATTTTTACGTAATTAAAAAAATAAACATTTGCAAATTTAACTAGCTTTAGAATAATTTTTTAATCATCCAATTTCAAAATACTGGAAGAAAAATTATGAAGTAGATATTTTTCAGATGACTGAAAAAATTTGAATTTAAAAAAAGCAACCTCGAAAAACTTTTAGGTTTCGAGGTCGATCACCACCATGAACGATGAACCAAGAACAGAGAGTATGGATTGTTGAATAAATTTGAGTAATGTAGAGAATAAAGTATGCTGTTTGGTTGTAAAAGCAAAGGACATACACATCACTTAGCGTGGTGGTAGTGTATTGATCGGGATAAGCAAAGAGAAAAACGGGAACTAGCTACTAGCCGGGTTGCCGCTATAGCCTGGTAGCCAGAAGTGAGGTCGGGGTAAGGCAGGCAGAGTTTAGGCGTGCAGTAATAACAGCAACTAGGCATCACTACCGGCACTTTTGTAGTCTCTGGGAGCAGAATCTGATGTACTACCACCACTACTACCATTATCATCGTCCTAGTCATCACCAGTAGCTACAGAATTTAAAAAAGTATTCACTAGCTACAGCCTGTAGCCTGTAGCCTGTAGTCTGTAGTACAGTAGTCAATAGCATAAGCATGGACGAGACGAGACGTGTGTTGAGTGTAGGTCGACGGAGTAGGTGGAGTCAGTGGGGATTCGCGCATGCGAATATCCTCGATATATACATAACCGTAAAACGATATCATTATACTTTAATTTAAAATACTCTATTCTCATCCTCATACTCTAACTTCATCTCCATGGACATGGGTCCATCTAGACCAGTCAAAATAAAAACCCTGTATGATATTTTGCTAGTGAACTAACAATTCTAGTTCTCTATCGAATTTTCATTAAAATTCTCATTCAAATACGATTTTAACTGCCAACTTTCTGTCATCCGCGTTGATTGTTCATAAAAATAAAATTTGCAAATGATTTAAATAATTAAATTAAAAAAAAAAAAAAAAAAAAAACAAGTATGAAATTTTACCAACAGTGTAAAAATATCAGTAATATATCAATGACAATAACTTACGATAGGTTGTCCAGGCGCCGATGTTAGCTGCGATGATGTTAAATCGGTCGCACTTTGGTTAGCTGCCGTTGTCGTCGCCGTTGGCGTTCCTTGCGCCGTTTTCAGGCGTGTCAAATTATAAAATAAAAATATATCAAACTACACACTCCAAGTCCAACACACGGACATGCACATGACCTGAGTTTAGAGCTCTGATATATTTAAATATTTTAACGTATACCTAGATCTATATACCATACAGATCTTACAGAGTTTAAAACGGACCGGTTTAACCAATTAGCTATTTAAGATTTATACAATCCGTTAAAATTCATATTTTATTTTATTATTTTTGTACCATCGACAATCACGATCTTCAGAGTTTAGTTTTTATGTATTAATAATATATTATAATTATGTTAAAAAAAATTACTTATTTTTTCATTTTTTTTTCCACCCCTGTAACGATCTAAACCCGGTCACGCACGCCCTCGCCCACTTTTCCTAAAGTATTTTTATAAATTATAATTACATTCACCAAGACACCGTTAATTGGCACTTTTTGTTAATGCCGTCACCCTGAAAGTTCACCAACGATTTTATTTTAAAACTCTAATCAACATTATTTATAATAAATAATAATATTTCACCAAATTTAAATAATAATAATAATAATAATAATAATAATAATAATAATAATAATAAATTTCAGCACTTGGCTGCCCTAATACTGACAAATACCACAATTCGATGTTTCACACTGCCAAATCACCGGCAGTTATATATTATAGACTTTTAGCGAATTCGTAGAGCACACACACACACTCACACACACAATCACACACCCCGTGTTATTCGGTGACTTAATCAAACTCGTTTTAATTTTTTTTTTTAAATATAATAAATAAATAAATAATTTTTATATCAAATATGAAAGTAATTAAAAATTGGAACAAAACGATTTTTGACTTTAAACTCGAGCCAATTTTCAACAGCCACCACCGTCACTGTCAGCGCAATATTAAATATGATCTTGATGATAATTACTATTATTATTATTATTATTATTATTATTATTGTTGTTGTTGTTGTTGTTGTTGTTGTTATTACTATTACTATTTACTGTTATAATTATTATGGTTATTATTATTATCTATTACTATGATTAAAATCCTCGTAACGAAACAAAACAAAAAATGATAACGGTTAGTAATTAATGGTGCGCGTAAAACACAACACGCGGGACGACGGTGTTCAGTTGTTTTAACCAGTCCCAAAGTGTGTTAATACAATCACCGCCACGAACAACCCGGTCCGCACTCACCCTCTTGCCTGGTGCGCTCTCTCCTCATCGAGAATAGATACTGACACAACTAAACCACCAACTTGCTCTGAAGACGTCACTGAGATAAAGATAAACGTCCGAGAGAGATAGCGCCTCACCTCAGCTCCCACGACGACGCTGATTGGTTGAAAAAAAAAATGCGCGCGCAACTATTTCATCGATGCACCGCGGGAGAATTTTTAACTGCGCGGCGGGAACATTTGAATTTGAATTTTTATTTTAATTATAATTTTTTGAAAAAACAAAATTATTTTTATAAATTTGAAAAATTAATGTGTAAAAAAATGATTGGATGATTTTTTTTTTCAATAATTAACTTTTTTTTTTAATTCTTAAAAATAAAAGTTTGTTGGCGAATAACAAAATTTCTATTTCTACACGTAAACGTAAGTTTACGAATCTTCATATCGACGAAATCCCACCTCGACCCGGATTTCACGCACGACAGCTTGTGCTAATCCACGGGCGTATATACATATATATTAAAATATATACATAGTTATTATGTAATAGCAGCGTCGACCGAGAAAGCATAAGCATCAAGCTTTTCATTTTTCTTTTCCGACACATTTCATGTTGAGATAATTATCTGTGACGTCAATTACTCATTTAAATTACCCGGGTACTATGTATACATTCAATATACACTTACATGTATGTATATACGTATGTAAAAATAAATATATACATTTATAAATATATATATATATAAGTATAAATAAATATAGTAGGTGTAGGCGATGATTAAAGATATCTTGTATTAGAATAAGAATTAGAAGCTAAATAAAAACTAAGTAATTAGCGTCTTTGAGAGATTAACTTGAATGAATGTTTTTAAAACGTTTGTCAATTATAATTTTATCACCTTTATAGTAATTTATACTACTCAAAATAAATATTAACTTGACTATTAAATTAATGAGTCGAAAATAATTGCTTCGGGCGTTTTACAAAAATAGCGACGGTAATAAAGTTAATTGACAAATTGTTTTTTTTTTTTTTTTTTTTTGTCATTGTTGAAGGAATGCTAGACTATACTACATAGGAAAAGTAATTAAGACAATAATATTTAAACAAGCAACAAATTTAAGATTTTTATATAAAATATACCGCAACTGCATTTTTATTATCCCATATTCTGTATAGCCTTGACACAATAATAAGTGCATGTACGATTGTAATGTCCCGCGAGACCGATGAGTTTAGCGATTAAATTGTCAATGTGGTAACTTTTAATTCTTTTTACACATCTATACAATACAATATTATAATAATATTAATAATAATAATAGTTGCTGTAATCTTAACAAAATTAATTAAAATAATCGCCGTAAATAATAATAGTGTTCATAGTGTTGTTTTAAATTCCATAGCTCACGTAAAAATCTATACATATAGATAAGAAATTACTTAATACATAATATGTTACGTGATAATTATAATAAAATAGTTGTTTTATAGTACAATGTTCAATTATTGTGTATTAAATCAAAAAATCATATGTTAAAATACAATATATTTATATGCAATGTAATTTAAAAAAATAATAAAACGAATATTTACACGTTGATCACTTTTTTGATACTTTGCAATTTTTAATATAATTATTTTGTTAGCATTTAATTTTTAATATTATTAATTAAGCAAAACAAATAATAATACGGGGTTTTAGTTGAGTAACAACTCAATGACATTAGTGTTTAAATGTTGATGCTAAAGATGATAGCACCATTCCTACTGTTTTAAATTTTAAATCAATTCTATTACCCTGTTCCCCATATTTTAGTTTTTAAACAACACTTTAACGTACAACGAGCGGTGAATGTAAAAAAAAAAGAACAAAATAAATTTAAATTTAAATTTAAATTTAAATACAGAGAATGGGGAAAAAAACAGACGAGGTCGAGACAATATCAACCAACATTAATCGAAAAAATATATATATAATACATGTATATATCGTACAATTGATAAAAATTTTGTTTCTATTGCACGTAAGCTAACACTTAATTATTAATATTAAAATAAATAGTCTACAGGTGATTATTCGTCATGTCATAAAATAATAAAATAAAATAGTATTCAATATTGATGTTTAAAAAGAAAAATATAATGAAATAATAAAATAAAACACTTACACCATAAATATATATAATAACATCCGTCGTTTTATCGTCACTTACTTCGACACATTTTGTTTAAAAATAAAAATACATCCATTGCTCTCTTACGTTCTTGCGCTATTTAATCTCTCTCGTTCTAACGTTATTTTCTCACGCTCGCTAATTTTATTATACACTCAACTGTTTAAAATAATGTCTACAGTACAATGTCATTGGTGACGGCGCCGCATCAGTGCTATGTAATAATTTCTCTTCATTATCTGTCAAATTTTCCAAGGCAGCTGAATACTGTCGATCAAAAACTCCTAAAAAAAAAAATAAATAAATAAATATACATACATTTAATACACTTTACATTATCTATCATCGCTATTATAATAATTAATATTATTTATCACCTTGATCAATATTTGTTCTTCCTAATGCGGTAAAAGCCAAAAACAATATATCTCTATAAATAGAAAAAGGTGGTTGTTCTTTAACTTCAGCTTTACTTCTCTCTAAGGCCACTCTTTTAATTGGTTCTGTCAAGTTATTATGACGGACGTTTGTTATTACGTTCTGCATTAGTCTGAAAATCCATTAAAAAATTTTTTATTGACTTTCGACTGTCGAATAAGTAATAAAAAAAATAAATAAATAAAAGAAAGAAAACAAAAGAAAAAATTTCATACAATCGTTCTTCTGGTAAATTCTGCTTCCATTGCAGATACATGGGTAGACGATTCATATGAAGTTTTTCATTGTCCCACATGGTTCGGACGCCAACTAAGCTCGAATTAGTAGCTAGATCTTTAATGTTGTCATTATTGAACCAGAGTTCTGGTAAGTGGCTGTTTAGATTTATCCTTTCAAAGTACCAGATTAAATTCCAATACACGATTGGATGTTCTTGAATAAATCGGTGCTTAGTAAGACATGTATCACCCTCTTGACTCAATACATTTTCTAATTCTTTACGTAGTACCAGTGGATTTAAATAGGGCACGGTAATAGGCTCTGGTAATTCACGTGGTTGATCCATCAGTTCAATCAGTGCTCCCGTTAATGGATCATTTATTTTTTCACTTTCGTTATATCTGAATAAACAAACAACAACCCAACCAATTATTGAAATAATAAATGAATAAATGTTTTTATTATTAAGAGAAAAAAAAACATACCGATAATCAAGAATAGTCACTGTAAGAAGCGGTACAGTAGCTTTGTCACAAAATTGACAGACAGTATTTAAATTAGAATCTTCTGGCTGCCAACCAGCCATTATTTCCTCGTCGTACAATATAGCCAGGCAATGATGACAGCGACTAGCACTGGAGATAACAAGTTCGACGGCTAAACGGTCTTCAAACTCCCTGGAGCCTTTGGGATACATGCATTCAGCAAGCTCGCACAGTGATCCCAGTACTTCCATACCAGAATCGCCTAGAGAGGATAAAATAAGAAAAGTTGTAATAAAAGGTTGTTTGAGAAAGACAAAAAAAAGTATATTAAATCAAAAAGTCAATAAGTAATTTAAATTGACGGGGCTTTATAATTTAAATTTAAAAGTGGACCAATAAATTCAACAAATAAATTACAAACCTGACATTCTTGCTGACATTTCATTACGATCTTGCTGAGATCCATCTGTCAATGAGTCTAACGACTCGTGCGACACGCCGTAGCCAAGTCGCTGATCACGTTCTTTCAGCTTAACTGGTGTACTGGTTGCCGAAATAGCTTCTTTTATTTCGTCAAATTTTTTAGCGACAGACGTTGCTGCTGACTTTAAACTGTTCAATCCACCGAGAATTATCTCGTTTGATTTTTTACCCGTCAAGCCTGATGGACTGAAAAATAATCAATCATCATCATTATTATTTTTATCGTCACCAATATTGAATCAATTTTTATTAATTGAACGGCAAATTTTATAAATTAACTACAAAGCGAAAACCTCAAACCAAAATATAATCACATTGATAGTAATAAAATCTAGTTACATACCTGATGTAATTGGAGAGACTCAGTGATTCAATGAATACATTTGATGTCATTAAATCTTTATTTTTAACAAATGTCAGGCCCCCGGTTGAGTATCGGCTACATTAATAACGTGCAACAAAAAAAAAGTAACAAAAAAACTCAAACAAAAAAAAAATAAAATAAAAACAAAGCAAACTACTTGATACTTCGGTTAAATGAAAATGTTGTGCCAGCTGATCAAAACAAGTGAATAAGAGATTAAAGATAAAGCTCACCCGAAGCTTAGTTTTAGACTTGACCCCAAACTTGATAAACTAGACGTCACGCTGTCCTTATTAGACCAAAGACTACTGATCTCCAATCGATCACGTTCTCTTTCTTGCTCACCCTGCTGAGCAACCGAGTGAGGCATAGTTTCGCTTCTCTGCAATTGACTGCTGATTGCTGGACCTGTCTCGTCGACCGCTTGATGAAAAGTCGCGCTTCGTGGTATAGTATTTGCGTTACTACTAAAAATATTACCAGATAAAGATAAAAATAAATTAATACGATAGGTAGAGAGTAGAGAAATTCTTTTAAATAAATAAATGTCTGGATCAATATAAATACCTCCTAAATAGGACAGGGCCTCCGGGTCTTTCTCCAAATGTATTGTTTACAACAGTCAGTGTACTTGTTGAGCAATTCGAGTCATTTTCTTCAGACGGGGATACAATGGGAGTTTCATCATTAACCAAAGCTCCTAAGGGATCATTTTCCGTTACTGGAGTCCTGATTGGGCTTTTGAGAGGCGATTCCGGCGTGTCTATTGATCTGTTTATCATTGAAATATCTATTAATGACTTGTGATTGATGACAGAATGATAAGCCACAGGAATTTTATTTTATTTTTGTCTATTGCGTTAGATAAAATTTTATAAATTTTTTTTTACCGTGAATCAGATGGTGAATCATCAAGAACTTCAGGCGGTGCTGCACAAATCATTCCTACGTCTTTTACGATACTGTCTTGACGCAAGAATTTAGATTTTATCTTCATGTCCATGAAACCTAGACCCGGTAAATCAGGAACTGAGCTACCTTTTAATGCCACTAAAAAAGATGATAAAAATATTTAATTACTTGTAGCAAATATATATATATTTAATAAATATTGATGATCAGTTTTAGTTTTTTATAAAAATAATAATCATTTTTAAAATCACTTATTTAAGCTAGATCAATGTAGTTGTTGAAAAAAAGTTTATATTAAAAAAGACTTACAGTCATTATTAACAGCTTCAGGATCATGAGAATGCGTACTATCAAGGCTGGATCGGGATGTAGCCAAATTATCCATTCCCTGGATTTTTAATCCTTCAATACCAATAACATCCGGATTAGAGCTTAGCCGTCGTCTTGCACTTTTTTTACCAGCCCGTTTAAATAAAGCTGCGCCCACGATAACATTTCTGAGTTTATTCCACATTAGTTGGCTCGAGTTGGTCATATCCGATGGCCAGGTGGCTTCAAGGACAGCCTATTTGCAAAATAAACCCATTAAAAAACCTCATAAACATTCAAAACACAATAACAGCCTTCATAATACCTTAAATAACAATAATAATTGTTATTACTATTAATAATAAATAGTAGTAACATGACATTATATTCATTACCTTGTTGTAAAATCCATATGTAAGTGCATTTGGTTGCACGCCGCTGCGTTTCATGTGAAATAACAATTTAACTGCCAGTAGTGGTTGACCATACACACCACAGAGTTGCATCATTGCTCTATAACACACCTAAAGTAATATAATTTAATATAATAAATATTTATTTACATAAAAACATAAATAAAAAATTTGATATAAATACTATTGAAACTTACTTCCTCCATCGGATCTAGCCTTAACTTTTGCATTTTAACCAGTAATTCATAAGCCTGATGAAGTATCGCTGCTGGTTGACTGGATACTTGTAGCATCGCTGGTAAATGTAAGAACCACAGGCTATTACACGTACCGAGCAAACATCTACCCCATCGTTCAGGAAGTGCTGCCTGAGTGATAATATTTAAAAATCTAAATTACAGTTCTATGTACATAATTAAATTTTATTACAAGCACTTACTTGTTTACGAGCCATTCTCTGAGCGACTTTAATCTCATGTTTAGTACGACGTGCCATTGGACTACCAGGAGTAATACCAAAAGCACTCAATGCCGGGTTTTTATTGCTCAAGTTTTTTTGCGGCCTCATTAAATCCGGATTCAACTTAAATGTTTTATAGACAACTGGCTGTTGATTAGGCCCCGGATCCGGAGGTGGTATAAAAACAGTGCGCTCACTGTGCTGAGACTCATCTAATTCCAGAAACGTGACATTTTCCTCCTCGACCCGTTCAGTACACTCATCGAAGAACGCTAATCCTGCCATATCCATGTCAGAAACAAAGCTACGTTCCTCTATAAATCGTATAAACATTTGCGTTCTTACGAGCAAGCTATAGAATTTAGCATGAGCTTTGTCACGGCTACGCAGAAAAGCCTGGATATTAAATAGACTAGTAGGATCTGTTGAGCCAACAGTGGGTGCTTTAGTTATTGGTAATAAAAAACTACGGTATCCTTTTAAAATTAGTGCCATGAAACGTAAAAATGAATCCTGAATTTCTAATTCAAGTCCTTGCTCTTTCCGCTTTTGTTGGAATTCTTTGTCAACGCTGAAGTCTTCATCCGGTTTCTCGCGTTGCGAGTGAAATTTACCTTGACTGCTCAATTTCATCGATATATGCTCCAGGTCATTCTTCAGAAGTCTCGCTGGTTTTTTAGGCAGTAGCTTTATATTCAAGTGACGTTTGTCTTCACAAAGTACGATGTTGTTGGTGTCCAAATTTACGCAGTTAACATCCGATGGCGGGTCATAAAGATCAAAGAATCGTGAGTCGACGCCAATTAGAAATGGCAACGGCGCGTGCAGTACCTCTGCCAAGCCCAGCGGACAAAGTGGTATGTAAGGGCACTGCCATTTAAAAGGAAACAATATCATAGCAATAGCTTCACTTACTGATGTCAACACGTCAGGTCTCAATGAATGCACCAATATTTTCTGCTCCGTTAATATCAAAAGCAATATAAGCATACAATTTTCGGGTCCAAGGTTCACCAGCAATTGTCGAAAACTCGCACCAGACCGTGGTAGCGCTAAATCCTCCGGCTGCGTTAATATAAGTCGATCCGAAGCGCTCAACTGCACCAATATTCGTGGTCTTTGTGGACTCGGAAATGGTATATCACACAAAAAATATGATATATATTTCTCAATAGGGATACACTGAGGTTTTTCGTTAACCATACTGTGTAAAAAACCTAAAAATTTTTCAAATGTATCAAAAAATGGCCAGTGAGACAGTATACATATGGATTTACTAATATTTAGCGATTGTAATTCTGGATCAGTGTACTGTAATTTTTCCAACTGTCCCAGAGACAGTTTCTTCAGTACACCAAATTTTTTAAAAACTTTTATCTTGATCAGCGGTTTATCTGTGATACTTTCATCGCCTTCTATAATACTCGTGTTGGTATTATTTATTTTAGTATTGACGTCTAACTCATTATTGTGTTCGTTGTTGTGCTTAGTCGTATTGTTTAAAAAATCTGGTATCACTTCCTCGTAAAAAGTTATTGCAGAGCCGTAGATTTTTTGAGCAGCATCAGCAACAGTTAATACAAATGTTGAGAACACAGGCTTCGGTTTGCAGGCAACTTTTGGCCAACATTCAATAGTTGCGCCCATTGGCAAACAAAACATGGCCACTGAATTTGGAAATCCAAAACTATTGTAGTCCGTCATTGGGTATTTGTACAGTATCGACGGTTTAAATGATATCAAATTAGCTCTATTCATAGACTTTTTGTAACACAGAAAAACATCACTTCCTAACATACCTTTATTTAAATTTTTATTTATTGTACAGAATGCCTGAGGCGCTGTTTCACCTTTGTTTGTTAGAATAACACAAATGTCCGTAACAACTAGCGAATTACAAGGCATTTTTTTGCTAGCTCGTCTAAATGTTACAAATATTTTCGATGTCGAATTATTTACATTAGCGACATGTCCGTGTGGTGTTTCTGTTATCATTTGAGCGTCTTCCATAATACGCTCTTTTCCATCATAAATAATACCTGAAACAATTTAATATTTGTGAATTTCATTTAATATTAACCATTATTGAAAAATTAAATGATACTGAATTTAAAAAAAATTGACAATTTTATTTTTTTGAGAAATAAATTTTAAAAAATTGTTTATTTTCACAAACTTCAATATTATTAAATTAATAAATTATGTAATATGAATAATTACCGATATCTACGAGTGGTGGTTTATCTCTACCTCTCCTGTAGCACAAATAACATTCATTAGTACGTAGGCTCCCGTGATTTAAATCCGCGGGAAATCCAGACACCGTGTGCTCCAATTGAGTATAACCATCGGGACAATTTTCACCCAAAGCTGGGAATATCACAGCCAAATCTGTGATTGGAGCTTGTAAATTACAATCCTTAAGGTGTGTGCCCTCTTGGCACCAGTCCTCAAGTTTATCGGCCTCGTTGTCCTTGTCAAAGTCATCATTCTGACCAGGTAAGCCCGCGACAACAAAATAATCAGCGACTCTACGATCATCCATCATGACTCGTAACTTAATACTCGGCTGATCAATCCATCAATATAATTTTATTGTACTTAATAAAATAAACTATTTATCTTGCTCAGCTGTCCATTAAGTCCTGCACACGTGATATATGTCTTTATATTTTCGCATTGCTAAAATATTATTATTATTAATTTTATTAATATTATTCATGCTGTGATTAATAAATGATTTATTTTTTAATTAATCATTATTTCTGCATGCACCCGTTTAATTTTTTAATTTCATCAACATTGCTTGCATAATATTACTATCGTTAAAAGTATATTATTTATTCGAAAACTTAATGACATTGTTGATGGTAGACATGCATCAGGATGATCAAAAATTACCAGCATAATTAATAAATATCTTACTTGATTGTTATGTTTTTTTTTTCTTTTTAAAAAATCGTTCTTCTCGATGCAGTTTATTTTTTATAAATAAATTATTTTTACACACCAGTGCGTTAAAAAATTACCAAACCAATTACGTCAACTGTATTAATTACAATTGTTGTAAATAAAATTATTTATCAATAAATAACATTACTGAGATTTATTATTTAAATCACAAACTCCATTACGTTGTTATTGTTAGTAACCTTAAACAAAATAAAAATATAATAATTAGTTAGTCACTAAATTTATATTACAGGTTAGATGTCACATTAATGTTTTTGTTTAAAAAAATGATTGATTACTTTTTTAAAAAACTTAATTGATTAAACGTACAATTTTTTAAAACCACTTTCATTTATTTTATTTGTTTGTTTGAACCGTAACCTACACTTGTTACACTGAATACTTATTGGTACTGATTGAGTTCATTTGTTCAACAAAAGTTATCATGGTAAAAAATAATAATATATTATAACAACATAAAAACCCGTGTTTCTTGGACGGCCATTTTTACTCACTGGCAAAATGGTCGACTGTTGGTCTCATTTTTATTTTTTACTTTCTTTGTTTTTCTTTTTTTATATATATATATATATATATATATATATATATATATATATATATATTTATTTACTATTACTTATCCTAGTAATAATGTAACTGGTATATGCTGTAGTTTATAATATCATACTCTTGCTTCCTCTAGTCTTGATAATATAATTATTATAATATACATATATTTATGTACATTTTACATTTAGAATGTATATACATATACATACAATATCAATATCTATCTATACTTATGTACGAACATTCATATTTTTTTTCTTATCCTCGCCTTGATTATCTTGGACATCCGTTCTCTATTTTTTGCCATAATTTAATAAATACCAATTACATTATTAAATGATGAATTAACAAAATTTAAGTTGTCAGAGATAAAATAAAAAAAAAATTTTTTTTTGACTGTAATAACATTACCGATCGCTGAAAAATTCTGGTGGCGCTGATGCGCAATGTTCGAAATTTGAAATTTAGACAAGTCACGAGACGCCATCTTGTTTTGTTGTCAGTCCGCAGGCACCGAGTAATAACGACGGTCGTAAAAATATCTTTGTAGAAATTGGTAGAAATAAAGAAAAATATAAAAACTTTCTACATGATTCATGTATAATAATTTTTATTACAAAATAGTAATAAAAAAAAAGAATGTAAATAGGCAATTATTTAGAAATTTTACAACAATAGCAGAAACAAAAGAAACGAGGAAATAGAATAAGCGTCGGTAATAAAAATATTCGAACGATCTCAATGCAGGTCAATATAATTAACTCGTATTCACAGAGTATTAATATTTTAATTGAAGTTTCATTTAGTTTATTGTTTTATATTGATGTTGTGTAATACATAATTTGTAGCAAGTGTTTTAGGGTTATAGTTAATGTCAATTAATAATTTAATGCAGCAGTATATTTTATTAATCCCTTTTATGACTACAGTACACTTGATCCCAATGCAAGTATTATAACAATTATTATCATTATTGAAGATAACGTAACTAAATATAAATTATTTTTTAATACTAGATTTATTTTTCTAATACAGGACCATCATTTCCTTGGACGTCAGACTTGTCATAAGAATTTTTTCAGTTGTCACCGGTCCATCTGTAAGTCAGTTAAATTTTTTTTTTAGTTAAAAATTGAATTTTTAAAACGTGGAAGTAGCAGATAAAAATAAATTTTTTTAATCAATTTAATTATCGTTTATTCAATCAAAACATTTCAAATATCTGTTACTTTCATTACGATTTATTTATTTATTTAAACTTCTTCGAGGTATCTATAGATAAAATCATTAAAAACTTCTGTTGTAAATTAAATAAATGGATTTTATCCTAAAATCGTTATTAAATTATTAATTTTAAAGTCATAGTTATTAAAAATGATTAAAATTTATTTAACTGGATTCGAATCCATCAGTAGATACCTGGGAGCTTAAATAAATGAATAGCAAACTTCTTAATTAATAATTAAGAGCCCTAGTTTTATTAGTTCAATAAAACGTTGACCATACTAATTACTAAGGCTTTAAATTATAGTAAAAGTTTTATTACTTTAAAAGAAAAGTAAATAAAGTAATATATAATAATAAAATAGCGATAAAAACTGACCTAGAGGATACCAAATATCGTTATTACCGGTATCCTTTCTAGCCGAGTCTAGTGCATCACGTATGGCCAATACTATACCGTAACTCATGCATAATGGTGGCTCCCCAACAGCTTGAAACGATAAAATAAATAATTCAAACGTTTTGGTAACAATATTTAAAGCTAGAGTAATATACCTTTGGATCGTAGAACTCCCGTGGGGTTTGGTGCATTACGTCTAAAGGATACACGAAAGTCCACGGGGATATCCTTAGCACCAGGTGGTTTATAATTCTGCGGTTATAAATAACAGGATAATGCTTTTGTAACTCTTTAAAGTCCTCGGAAAAAAAAAAATTAAAAAAAAGAAAAAAAGATATACAAACCCAGGTACGGTGATTTGCTAGTAGCCCGGTTTTAGGACAGTAAACGAGGTCCTCGCTAGTCCAATACCCGATCCCCATTACATATGCGCCTTCTGCTTGTCCTAAATCAATCTCTGGATTCATGCTGATGCCAACGTCTTCCAATAAATCGACTCGTCGAATCAAGTGTTGTCCCGTTAACAAATCCAGCTCTACTTCAGCAACGCTAGCACCGTAGATTGGATAACCATGCTCGGGACCATTGGTAACCCTAGATTCATGAATAGCTATTGTATCGTGTGTTAAGTTAAGGCCAATCAATGTACACAGTATCAAACATCAAATACACCCTCTAAATATTTAGTGATCAAATTCTACAATTGTGTATATGTCACCAAATATTTGATTTTTATATCAAACATTAAATTTATCTATTTTAAATTCAAATAATTATCTTACATGCATCGAGCAACAAGATCAACATTTTTAGCGTGAGCAGCAAACACAAGCTCCTTCCACGAAGGATTTCCCATTTCTTTTCTAATCGGCTCCAATCTCTCCAATAATTCTTTGCATGCATCTATTGTTGCCTGAAAGAAAAAAAAACCCAATAATATGAATATAAATATAAATAATTAGATTGGATAGAGAATTTTAAAATCGGATAAAATAAATACAAGCAGGATATTATATATAATGTTTACCCGAGCACAAGTTTCGCTTCCGAGACTTCCCCCGGTGACTGTATTATTCGGAGCGACAACGTTATTCGAGGGTTTGACGTTAACCATTTCCAGATCGATGCCCAGTGTATAAGCAGCAGCCTGAGCAACCTGTATAACATTTACAGAGGATTATCTTCGATTCGCTTTATCCCGAGCTGGTAGTAGTTTCCGGGTAACCTCGTACTTCATAACACCAGGCTATATAGTGCTTTCATTACCTTAGTGTGAATACCCTGACCCATCTCGATGCCACCATGTATAATAGCGACTGTACCATCTCGAGCGTATATCGACACTAATGCATGAAACTGACCAAATGGATGGAAAGGATATGTCATTGGTACTAAAGATAGTCCTCGTTTCTTCCATCGATTTTCCTGTTGATTTCATTATATTTATTCATAAATTTAACATTATCAACTCCAATATTCAAAGTTGGAGTGCAGAAATTGTTTTTGTATTTCTTACGAGGTTTTTAGGCCAAGCCGTCAATTCGTTTATTATTTTTTTAGAAATTTAGAGTTTTTAAAGTCACATCCCTTCATTTTAAAGAATAAGAGAGAGCAGGAAAGATATACAAATACTCTTAGACAAAGTTTTTCTTCTTCTCCTAAAGGTATAAAAGATTATAATTAATATAGTTACTTACAGTATTGAAAAGTCGTACACTACGTTTTCGCGCTTCATAATCAGAAGACATTTTTAAGTCATCAATCATTTTACTGAGTACTTCTTTATCCGGAGCATTCATATTGCTCAACTTTACTTCAATAGGATCCTTATTTAATGTTCTGGATATATGTTCCATAATATTCTCAGACATGGCAATTCCTTCAGTAGAACCTGCAAGGGGTTTAACAACATTCAATATTAAACATCAAACGTTTGTATTGTCAGTAGAGTACAATATCTCCTTTGAAGTTCAGCAATTGAATAGAGTAATTCGAAATTCAATTTCGGAACAATTAAATTTCAAAAAGACCAGTATAAAGTGTAGGTAACCTTAAGATTAATAAATATAATAGTAATTAAAACCTGGAGCGCGGCAATAAGTATTAGAGGGGACGTCAGTCATCGCATCAACGACTCCGACATTCCAAGTTGATCCGTCGTAGCATGTGTAAATATGTTGAAACGTTAAGACTGATGAGAATTCGTTCCAGGAGCAGCCGGCATTATGCCAACTAGTGCTGTTGAGATATTGTATTACACCCTGGGCGTCAACGCCGACCTCGTACTCTTGTCTTGCGTGCGGGCGCTTACCCAAACACATCATATTACTCTCAATAGACATTATAAATCTTGCTGGACGATTTAATATATATGATACAACCGCACATGCACAGGCGACTGGATTGTTTCGGGATATCTTGGCGCCATATCCACCACCGAGTCTTCGTACGTTAATATTGACCCTGTAGATAGACAAATACCAGTTATTTCATGTCAATTCGCTAAATTGTTCGACTAATTCGACAACTTCAATTTCTATGAATTATTGCATCAAGCTTTTGCTTAGAATTAACGAAAAAATTTTTTAAGAAATATTTTCATAATTAGAAAAAATTAAAAAATCATATAATGAATTCTCATACAAACTAAAAATAAAAATAAGATATGTATAAACGATACAGCACATAATTGGTAACAATTAATGTAGCTCTGGGTTATACAGCTAGTAGTTATTGGAGATTATAGATTTCAGAATACCCCACGGCAGAGGAATTAATTTCCTGAGGAAGTTTGTGTTGAGGATTAACAATTACGAAGCTAAGATACGAGATGTATACAAGGAACAGTACGATGAGGTAAAAGCGGATAAGTATAAGTTGAAGCAGAAAGCTGATCTTGTGGTTTGGAAGCTCTTGCTCCGGGTCTTTACGCAAATATTAATATACATTTGATAGTTCAGTTACCTGTTGTTAGGAATACCAAGACAGTCAGCTATTGAAACTTGCGTAAGGTCTATGAATTGTGATGTCGGGTAAACATCTATTCCATCTTCTGTTGGAACGCAAACACACGACTGCGGTTCCATTGTGTAATGATACTGTCCTCCGATTTCTATGTCTCCTTTTATAACGTGAGCGATATCGCTACCTACGTGCGATAATTATTTTTTTATTATATCGGTTGTTGATAGAAATAAAAAAATTCAAATTTCTGATCGTTAGTAAAATCGATGATCTCAGAATGTCAGTCATTAGGTTCGTTATTGGTATTCTAAATGGCTAAGTTAATTTACCGATAGGGTGATGGATTGATTGATTGATAGGCAATTGATAAAAGTACCTTTTGACTTTGCAGGAACTGTAATCGTTGGCAATAATCTTGAGCTGTCCGCAGATCCCAGCACATCCTTTATTGTTATTATCGGCTTTCTCTTTCCCGTCTCGGAGTAAGTGATTTTAACTTTTTTAGCGGCTTCGTAAGCTCGTGCGTAGGTTGTTGCCGCTATTACGCCGATCGGTTGCCCTGAATACTGAATTTCTTTCTCTAGAAATAGCTGAATTGAATAATTAAATTTTATTACAAAAGTTATAACGAAGAAATTTTTTTTTTTAATTAATTAATAGGTCAAGTACGAATTGTACATGAATATTTTTCTCTACAGAAATTGTCTGGAGTACAGTTCAAAGAATTTATTTATTTTAAAGTTCAGCTAGAAATTTAATGATTTTTTTTTTTTTGTATACAAAAAAAGTCAATTTATATTCAACTGAGAAAGGATATAAAACTAAAATATAAATATTATTTGACAGTGTCGCACTTTGATAAAAATATATAAATAATATACATAATCCATACTTAACTTCAATAAAAATAAAATATGAACGACTAAGTAAAAAAAGGTAAAGCCTATTCTTTTCGCATAAAGAAAATAAAATCCTATTTAAATTTAATTTATGAATACAGTGTTTATAATTGAATTTAAATCTCTTATAATTACCTTCCTATTGCAGGGTATTAAATATTTAATCATATTAATGAAATTGAATTATATCTAAGTAATGATAACAACGATAAAAATAATAAGATAATAATAATCTTTGGAAAATCATAGAATATATATTATTTATTACCAATTCATTATGATCTAATAAAACTTCTTTGTTTTCCCCATTAATTGCAAGATTTTTGCCGGGAACATCTTTGGCCGTCAAGAAAGCCACAACCCCATCCATTGCCTGTTTAAATTAAAACAATTATTTAATCAATTAATCAATCAAATAATCATCACAAATAATTTTATAACCAAAGTATACCAGAGCTTCAGAGGCGTCAATGTTTTCAACAACCCCAACCGCAAACTCAGCGTGAACAAATGCACAGAAAACTTCATTAGATTGTGGCGGTAGGTCGTTAACATACTGAGCTTCTCCAGACGTCTGGTAAATGGATTCCATTTTCGGTACGGGTTTATTAACTGGCCACATATTTTTATCTATGTCATAATCGTGTCTTGCAGATGATACATCACGTTTTATCATAGAGCCACCGCTTCGTAGTCTCTCGCTAACATTTTCCGACAATAAACCGAGAACGAACTGTAATCATAAAAAAATCTTTTTATCTGATCGAATTTCTTTTATCCGGAAATGTTGTATCAGTTACGTAATTAGTCTAATAAGGAAAATTTATATCTTTTATAATATTCAGATGAGTTATATATAGTACCTTGTAAAATAATCCTAGAGATAGAGTTTTTCGGAACTCTGGCGTATAATCGGGCAGTACACGATCTGGTTTCAATTCCGCGTCAAGTATGTCTAAGGCTTGTTTGAAGATATTTTTGTCAAAAAGCGATTTTCTATTAAGAAAATCTTCCATCGATGTTGCATGCAACTGTAAAAAATATGTCATCAATATACTTATGGATATATAGTATTGAAAGAGGTTTTACTATTTGTCAAACGGCTTAAGACGAGATAAAACTCTTCAGACTTTTTTACGTAATATTTCATTTTATTTGACATGTATTTTTATTATTGTTATTTATATCTCGTGATAAATATTTTAACGACTAAATTTAAAGACTTGACTTGAGTAATGTCTCAACATTCACTCAAAAAATGATTTTATGGAAAAAAAAAATTTATTGCCGGACTTAATGGCTATCAAAAAATGTTATCTTTTTTTTCTGGTTGTTTTTCCAAATTTTAAATAATTTTTTTTTTTATTTAAATGAATATTTTTTTGAAATAAAATCAAAAATACTCACAAAATCATGTCGAATTCCTCCAAATATAATATTGGGTTTCTCTAATACAATTCCTCTTGCATCGAGTTTGAATAGAAATCCGGCATTTACATGAGCATGTGCATTTTGAGCTCTCGGCATTACCTATACATTTAATACAATAATAATTATTAATCATGTTAATTAATAATTATTTCGTAACATTACTGTGCCATTAATTAGCCGATTTATTACCAAGTGGAATTTCAATTTGTTTTGAAACAAATTAAATATACACCAACGGTCACAAGCATATATATATTCGAATGATATTTAGATGCTTATGTGTATGTAGGTCTGTTGTACAAACCTTGTATACCCATATATATATATATATATGTTTATCTGGTATGTACATTTACTGTGTTCATTTATTTGTGTAGCCAGTAAATGCAAAGGATTTCCCCCGGCTACACTCATAACAGCACAAACCATTTCCTTAAGTTACTACTGTACCTTATAAGATCGATACACATGCTCCGGCTTCAACGCTGGCAGAACGATGCTGTATATTATTTTGTGTTTCATATCTATCTTCAGGAAATCCATTAGGCTTACTTTTTTTTTAACCCCAGGTGATTCAACTAAAAAATAAATCAATAGTTACATTTTTATCTCGGGATTTTTTATTTAACGGCAGCCCACAACGCTCATAAAAAATTAAAAATATCAAGTTAAATGTTGCATTATTTATACCATCGGATCATATTAATATTATTATGATTTATACATAAATCCCTGAATTAAAATAATCATTATTGACGTGTACAATCTTAAATAATTTAATGACGTCGAACAACAAATTATTAAATGATGAATGTAATAATAAAGTTTTTTCACAAACAATATTAATTAACGTTTCAAAAGAAATAAAATATCTTTATTAAAAATTCACAAAAAAAATATTCAAAAATTTAATTTCAATATTACTTTGCTTAAAGTAAAAATATAAGGAGCTTAATATTTTCATTTTTGTCGGTATCATAAAGCTAAAATATACTTGAACGATTAAAATTTTCATTACAGCATTCAAATTACTTCACATAATGCAAATATATATTAAGTAATATTCAATTCTATTCAATAACATACTACAATATTAAATATAAAGTAAAGTAAACGCGCAATTACTAAATTTAAACTTTAAAATGAATATAAGAGAGTTTTAAAAGTTTGGTCCGTTTAAATTTTGGTCCGAAACAAAAAACGAATGACGTAAATTTAATATGATCCTTTGGCATGAAAACTGCATCATTGAATCGTTTATGAGTCTCATATGCTAGTGGACACGTGAAACAGAAACTTTAAAGTAATGAAATATGATATAAAATTTTACGGATATGTATCTCGGCTCCGGCGGTTTCCAGTAGCAGAAACAAATCCGAGGGAAACTCGTGGTGTTTGTGCTTTATCATCAGATTTCCAGCCAACGTTCCTATCTGTAAGACCACAGAAATACCAACACACGCGTTACTACCCCTAGTTGCTTTTCTTTCATTAACAAACTAAATATATAACCCCATATCTTGATCTACCAAGTACCCGTACTCATATACTTCTCTTTATCCCCCTTTCTATATTATATACTAAATATACTATCAAAACCATTTTATTTAATCCATTAAAAGCGTAAACATAAACATCGGATGTTAGAAGAAATTTTAATAGACAAGATAAAATATTTAATATATACTATAATGATAGATATTTTGTGACAGAGCTGATTCTCATCAGCTAGATGTTTGTTTCTCTGACGAGACGTTGAAGACAAATTAATTAAGCCGAAATACTCTGTCTAAAATTTATTAAAATATGGAATCTAAAACTTTAACTATTTAAGAAAAAAATACTTAAACTTCTTAAAAAATAATTTAACAACAAAGAAGTTAACTTCTTAATTATGTAAAATAGTAAATTATTTAATTATTCAAAATAAATCAATTGTTTATTTTTCTTAAATAATTAATTAAATTATTCTGTGTTGATATTAAAATTTTTAATCAATCTTATTTTTTGTTGAATATGTTAAAATAAAAAAAAAATAATTCGACACCCCAGTCTTAATAGTAAATAAAAAGAAACAAACATTGCGGACAGCGACACTGGCAATAAGGTCGACGTGATTAGCCATGTGTTGCAAATGTTTGAACCCGGGATCGGTGGCGTACTTCTTGAAGGTGTTTTTGGCAACAGTGAGGGTGCAATTCCCGCCGAAGGTCAGCATTTTATCGGTTTTCTCGACGCGATGTAGGTCAGCAACGTCATTCAAATCCAAATATATTTGCGGCTTCTCCAGTCGGTAAACACCTGCGGACAGACATAATATACAATGCTATCTACACAAATACAATAGCCTCGTAACATGTTAGTATCATCGATCCTTTATTATCACCACATCGTGGATCCTCGTGTCGATGTTAAAGCTCAAGTATAACATCTACAAGCCCAGCTAATTGCTGTATCTACTGATTTTGTACCCATTATTGTATATACTGATAATAATAATAATAATAATAATAATAATAATCAGTAATAATTCTCCCCTAGTTGCTCTGGAGCCCTCAGCTCTCTTATACTCTATATATACTCCACTAACATCATCTACTGTCACCACCGCAACAACTATCAACTATCAACATGTTTTATATATAAAAACAGTAGCCTTACCGTGGCCGGTGTTGCCGCCGTTTAATACATAAGTTGCATTCGGATTGTTATTAAAGACGTTGAAGAGACCCTCAACAGATAGAACTTTGTGAAACTGTACATTATTCATCGCCATTATGTGAACTTCGCTCAATTTTGTTGGCATTTCCGGCATTTCCTCACTGCTACTGCTTACATTTATGCAGCTACCTTTACAAGGTTCTCCGGACTTTGGGCACATCTTCAGCTTATACAATTCCTGTATATGATCAGAATTATATATATATATATATATATATATATATATATATATATATATATATATATATATATATATATATATATATATATATATATATATTGGTAATCTGAATAATTTTGAGCTCTGTTGGGTAACTTAAAACTTTGTTAGCTTCTAAAGTTCCAACAGTCTAAATCACCCTTTGTATGGTTAAATTATTTCATTTCAATCAAATATAAATATGCTTCATCAGGATTATATAAGATATTTGTGCCTAAATTTTAAATTAATAAATATTTGCATTTAGTCAAATATAGAAATATAATGGAATTACAAGTTTGATTTGATCATAGTTCAATTATTGAAGTTAAAATTTCCAAAGTTTTAGCGATCGATTATTAAATTTTTAAACTTTGCCGACATGTCTTCTTTAAAAGTAACTTTTTTCAGTAATTAAAAAGTTACGTAGATTGTGATTAAAATAAAAATTAATTTTACACATCCAGCATTACACTCAATAAACAAAAGCCGTATAAAAACGTGACAGATTAAAATTGATATTACATCTTGAAACTAAAAGCTCATTATAAGCACTGGATTTAATGCTTAATTAACAAACTTCTTGTTCGCTTCGGCGGATCAATTGTGTAAGCGCATCAAGGATTCCCATCATAAGCAGCTCTAATTAGCTTGATAATGGAAAATATAAAATGCGCTTAAATAATATTATTAGAATTTCTGCGAGGCTATTATCAGGCGGGTATATTTATAGAGGAGTAATAACTCGAGTTATAACTGGATCCATTACCTCGATGTCGTGGATTTTTTCTGCTAGCTCAGGTCTTGCATCAACGGCTAATCCTTTAAAGGCATCTAAAATCGCTCGGTACCCGGTACACCGGCAAATATTACTTCCAAATGAATTTTCAATTTCCTTCATCGTTAATTCTTCTTTGCTTTGCAGTAAGCTATCATTCAAATATAATTATTTATCATTTATTTTTATATTTCGATAATTGCCATTGGCATGGCATTTTTATTATTATTATATATTTACAGATGTGGATTGCCCGTTTGATTAATTATACAAACGTACCTGTACATATTCATGACCATGCCAGGCGAACAATAACCGCATTGCGAGCCATTCATTCCCGCGAGTGCCGTTTGAATCTTGTGATAACCTATTTTTTTGTTACCTATTCCCTCGACGGTCTTGATTTTCCACCTGGCAAAATATATTTCTTTAATAAAAAATTATCAATAATGATATTAATCATAAACTGACTTATAAAAAATATTTTATTACTATTTACATAGTGAAAAGATTAAGAAAATTTTTATCTCCCGCGTAATTATGATAAAATTAATTTTTTTTTTTTTAATCAAATTCAGGAAGATTCTAAAGGGATAGATTTTCTATATTTTTTTATTTAAAATTAGTAATACCTGGCGATTATATAGTGACTGCATGTTGCTAGTTATCATTGATTTGAATTTAATGTAATAATAATAATAATAATAATAATAATAATAATAATAATAATAATAATAATAATAATAATAATAATAATAATAATAATAATAATAATAATAATAATAATAACAATAATAATCATTAATTTAAGAGAAATTGGATTAAAAGCAGATAAAGAAAATTTTTTTTTAATTCTATCGCATCCAATTAAATGATTCGTCAAAAATGAACCTTCTGGTTCTGTTGGACTCAACGAGTCAAGCCAAGATCTAGGTTTAGATCCAGCTTAGGTAGCTCTGGTTCATTATTTTTCTGCCGCGTTAGTCAGATCAAATTCTCTAATTACTTCTCTGTAGACTAAAGTCATTTTTTTAGTTTTAATTTTAAAAATTTACCTACCGTAGGTTTAATTTAAAAAGTAGAATAAGAGAGAAGAAAAGAATGATTTGTTTTTTACTTTTAAATTAATTAATTGTATACTCAACCCATTGCAAATGAGGACTGGGACCAGACATGAGTTAACAGCAAGTGTTTCACCGCGTATCTCAGCAGCGACTATACAAGCACCACATCCACCCTCATGGCACATTGACTTTGTACCCCTCAGCTTCGCGTGTTCTCGGATAAAAACATTCAACGATGTCTCGGGTGGTATATTCTCTTGCACTGAAATAAAAATAGATAATAGACACTAGCTTTTTTATCTTCTTCATCCGCTCCGATTCGATTCGATTCGATTCAATTCAATTTTATTCTATTCAATCTAATTCTACTTTTTTCTTTTCTCTTAACTACTGATTAATTTTTTTATATCGTTAAAATACAAAGCTCAAGTGATATCAATGTAAATTACTCTCGAGTTGTCATTACACTCGTGCTTTTATTTTATAATCTCATTGTTTTTACTTTCATTTAGTAACAGTGATAATTATAATAGATAACTCAATAAATTATTAACTTTCCTCGACACGTTTATAATGAAAAAGTTATTATTGTTTATTTTGTCTTCGGTAATTACTTTTTTTTTATTATTTAAAAAGTTGCGGTTTCAATACTTTTGTTATTAAATGCGAGCGGTAAAAAAATTATTGCTAATAAATGTTAAATACCTCAGAAAAATATTAACAGATTTAATGATAGTTAAAAACTTTAATACAATTTAATAACGTAGATTAAAAAAAAATAAATTTCACCCTTTTTTGCGATAAAATAATTTTATTGATTATAAAAAAAAATATCTTTCACGGCTTTTAAAAATTTTCTCAGAAAAAAATTTCTAGAAAATTATAAAATAAATACTTTATATTTTATTCAGATCATAATATCCTGTTGACGTAATTTATCGTCATGGCTAGTTACCTCTATTTAATGCGTAGCAAATATTTCGTCGAGAAAATTACAGTATAATTTGTATTTACTGATTACCCGAGCATTACTCGCTAAATGACAAGCTAAATTTTAAATTATCTCGTTACAGAGTCAAATCAATTTACTAGCATATTATTATAAATTTATATGCACGTTCATAAAAAATATATCATATTGTTTTTCTCACCTTTAAAACTAATGCCATTGATAGTAAACTCGACGAATCCTTTGGAGTCCCTGTTATAGATATTTAATTAACAAAAAGCAAATTAAATTTTGTCACTATTGAACCGATCAATTTTAATGAGAATTTCGAGGCCTTTGAACTTGATATTACACGCTCAAGTTAAATTTCCCAGTGGAAATTTTAGTCAAGGATAGCTTTAAAAGATTATTTAAATAATCGAATACGAAATGATGCCCAACGAAATTGTTGCACTTGATCCTTGATGTTTGATCAACATTTTACAGATAACTCATGATTAAAATTTGCAATTAAATTTTTTAATCAAATAAACAATGACTTGAAAATGAAAATGAATAATGAAGAAAAAAAAATAAAGCTAGTTAATTGATAATCACTAAAATGAAGTAACAAACTTACCCAGAGACGCTGTACGCAGCTTGACCCATCTCGTTATCTAATTGGTCTCACCAACTCTTTGACAACTGATTAAAGTAATGAAACTCCAGCAGCAGTTTACTTTGGGCACTTAACTAGAATAAAAAGTCGTTACAATTAGCCCTTTCTCGTCAAACACAATTATTTTAGTAAAAGAATTCCGAGTTAAATGCAAGCTAACAAAACCGGTTTAACTTACTGATTTTTTAATCAGATTATACCTTGGTTAAATTTATTTACGGCGGCATTAATTTAAATACTTTCAAAAGTTAAAAATAAAATTACTCTGATGATACTTTGGGTATTTGTGCATAATGTTAACCTTGGTGTTCATTATATACATTCCGAGTACCACCACTACTTGCATTATACCGGACTCGATGCACAATTCCAAGTATCCATTGGTCTACTCGATGGATATTATACATTATATATATCTATATATCTCCTTCAGGGTAATTCCTCTCGATAACTACGAATCCATAATTTAATCCTAAGACTAAACTATTATTACGATTAAACCACTTGGTTAAGGGTAATTACTGAATGAAATATACTGACAATAAGCTGGATAATTAATGCAACTGCTTTTCAATCAATGATTTATTATATTAATAAATTCATTAATACAATGAGATCCAACACATAACTAGATATTTATCATCGCCAGGTATTAGTATTTAATAATAACACCTATTAATCAAAATAATATCCTCCTTCCATTACAATCCTTATCATTATTTATTTAATTTGAATCGTCATACCCGTATCCTTATTTATTTAATCATTAAATAAATGCGTGAAAAACAAATTAAGTACTTTTAATACGTAGCAATACTTTTGCGATCACTAAACTTATAATTAACCAATAAGTTATCTGGTTTTTAATTATTTATCATAATTAGTACGAAGTAGTAACAAAAAAAAAAAAAAAAATAATAAACTTGGAATAATGCTAAACAAAAAATAACTTTTAAATAATAGATAAAGTCTTTGTGCAAAAATTAAATTACTCGTTACTTGAGTATCAACTAAATTAATATTTATCATGAGCATTATTTTGTTCTTTTAAACTTATCTCGGAGTATTTCGCGAGCTGATGTAAAAATAAATGATAGTACTATCTCTTAACTGCTAGTAAGGCACATATATATTAATACAAGTAATTAGTGAAACGTGTATTAATTAGTTTTTTTTTGGAGAAGTAGCTTCTTCATTTTCGGTAGCATCGGATGAGGACTCAGTCTTTATTTTTTCCGGGGAGAGCATCGTCGTTGTGTCTGGACTCTCTGTCTCCGAGACACTCTTATTAACATCCTTGTCCTTTTCGTTTTCGTTTTCGTTATCCTTGTTACGTGGTTTTTTCGACGAATTTCTCTTCTTTTTAACCTCCGGTATTTCAACTTTGATTTTTGGCTCTTTTTCTGGATCAAAGTGACCCTCCAGGATCACCAAAAGGTCCAATTTTTCTTTGTCTGTTGCTTTAGCGAGTTTCTTTTTGATCAATTCATCCATTGATTTCATTTTATCACTTTCCCATACTTTCTGCAATGTAATAATTTATTTCAATAATTTATTATCACAAAGATTTAATTCAAATTTTAATATTAAAAAAATTATTATTATTATTCATGTTTAAAAAACTCAAAGTTAGTAAATATTTAAAAATTAGACGAACCTTTAATTGTTCATAATCAATCTCGGCTTCAGCAAGTAATCGACGAAGTGGAGTCACGTATTGTCGTTCACGACGACTAGAAGTCATTAGAGGTTTGAAAATCGGCTTCAAAGTGAATTGACGCTTCAGTACTTGCTTTAGTACTTCATACTCATTTTCCTCAGTCTCAACTGACGTCACGAATCCACGTATAAATTCAACGGTTGCTTTTGAAGCAGCATCACTGTCTCCTTTGCCGTCGCTAGTCGCCGTGTTTTCTTCTCCGTTACTTAAATGCTGAATTATTTGTAATGAAAGTCGTGCTCGATTTGCTGCATTATCCAGTTGGTTGTCTTCCTGTTGGCAGATAAATAAATAAATGAGAATTTTTATTCAAGAAAGAGATATTATTTATAAAAGATAAGTCAAAGACTTAAAAAAAAAAAAAAAAAAAAAAAAATGATTTCAGTATTTTTATAAAATGAATTATTAAATATTAAATACCTGATTCAGCAGCTTTTGAGACAAGGTTCTCAGCGAAAAAGACTGCAATGTACTGGCACATTTACAACTGGCAACGTCATACCCGTTGAGAAATCCTTTGACAGTCTTCTTGAATCGTTCAAGGAGCTTGAACTTTATCAATGAAGACAAAACAAGTGAGGGAATAAATTTACGTGGCTCGTGGTGGACTAGAATAACACCATCTTTAGCGTCTCCTTGGATTTTCTCTAACCATTCCAAAAAATTGGTCAATGCTGAAATTTCACTTTTTGTTTTCAGCGCCTGGAAAATTAAGATCAAATTATTATTCAAATTTATTTGCTTCAAATTTGATTTTAATTATTAACAATATTTTTGTACATACAGAAAATATGATTTTATCTGACTTTGTTTAATTAAATAGGTAAAAATAGCTTTATTGATTTAGAGATTTAGAGATTTTAAAGACTTTAGAATATTTGAATGACATATTTACGAATGTTTTTTATTTATTTATCTATACAAAATATAAAAAAATACGTTCTAATCAAGTAATTTGATAGATTAAATTAGTTAAAAAATAAAATTTTACCTCAAAATAATTTTATTCAAATGAATAATATTCAAGTCGAGCACGTGAACATTTAATCATTGTTATTATTCATAAATTATTCGGTGAATTTACTACTAGCTGCTTAAAATTTCTCTAATACTTTATCTATTATTTTTAATTCTTTTGATGACTAACTCAGCAAATATTCATTTGATATTACGGCTTCTTATATTTATTCACAGTAAAATTATAATTTTGTTGTAATAAAAATAAATAAGAGTAATTCTTCATTACTTTCTTTTTTTTTACTACTATAAACAAATGAGCGTTAATTAAAAGTATAAACTTTATCAGATAATATTAATCGGCTCAGTAAATTTACTGATTTAATTTTCATATTAAATTACCTTACTTAGCTTTTCAAAGTTACTTGAAGAATTATTTCTCAAAGCAAATATTAGACATCAAATATCATATTTTCTCTCTGAATTTAATTCTATTAAATCCTAATATTTTATTATCATAAAAATAATTTTTTGATTATTAACAAATGATTAAAAGATTATTTAATTAATCAACTATTTACAAAATATAATAATTCTCAAGTACTTACCTTGTGTGTGTTGAGATTTTTCAAAATCCGGTATTTGCCAACATTAACAATTTTTAAATTGTGTCTTTTACATGCCGGCGGTGAAATGTTCTTGTAAGGCATTACATACTGAGTGAATGAAGAGCTGTTAGTGTAGCCAGCAAAGTGACAAATCTCATCAATTAATTTTTTTCCAGTCGTGTCCAAATCCCATCCAACAAGTCGGTAGTTTCCCGGCGAAATTCCTCGACCCTCGAGCGAAAGCGCCGGTTTACGCGGCACCGGGGTCTCGGTTTCGGTTATTGATGATACTGTTGATGATGAGACCACCATCTTTCTTTGCAAATAAACTTTCGACTCTGATAATATACAAATACCAGCTCGTATATTGTATACCGTGTATCAAACACGTAACTATAAAAAAAAATAATAGTAAATAAATAATATATACATAAACATAAATTCCAATAGCAATAAATTAATATTAAATAATATTAAGTATAATAAATTCATTTTTAGTAATTTATTAATTACTAATATATGAGTATTTATATATACAGATATATAATATATATTTTATTACTAAAATATTTATCATACGATAGAATTTATTAGTCTTATGTTTACAGCTTAACTTTTATGTGCCATTGTGTTGAGTTTAGATAAATGACATTGAAAACTTATTTTATTATTATTCCTGTACATACATTTATGTATGTATATGTGTTTACAAAAGGTTTTTATCTATAGAATGCTAAAAATCTTTTTTTTTCTCACCTCAATACTTAGAATCTCGTACAAATAAATACAACACCGGTGATCTACAGAAAAAAAAAAATGTTAGAGAAATTCAACAAAAAAAAAGTTGAATATTGACTTTACCTTCATATTTTTTATTAAAAAGAAGAAAAAAAATTTTTTTTAATTATAAATTTAATTAAAGCTAAAAAAATATTTTAATCAGAGGAAAAAAAAATCCGACGTAATAAATTTTTTTTAAATGTAAAAAACCGCACCCATTAAATGAATTTAATTATACTTACCAAAGAAAAATAGATATTTCAATGCAGCTCAAATAAATGAAGCCCGTACACGTGCTTTAATTTACAAAATCGCTTCTGTTTGACCAGAATATTCTAGATCAACTAGATAAAAAAAAAAACAAAAGCGAAATGGTTTTTTTTATTTCAATTGCACTGTGGATTATTATTACTTAATAGTAACGTTGAAATAATAACAATTATTATTGTTATGGCGATAGCGAAGAAAAAGTCTTAACTTGTTCTAAGAAGACGTGATAATATGTAATGCAACAGGTTTTTATCCAAGAATAAAAGAATCGCGAATGTGACCGCACGTGTCACTTAAGTATATGAATCGTATATAAATGCGAAACAAAAATCAAGAGCCAAGACGCAGCGTTGCTTTTGTTACGCACGCGCAAAGATTCTTTGTGACAAGAGTCGTTGATTGGTCAATTAATATTGATAGTGTATTGGAAGATCGCTTTGTTTGAAAGTTCCCGCGATTTGTTATTTTTGCGCGGGAAAAGTTTGAATTTTTAATCAATTTACTTTGAGATTTTTTATTTTTATTTAAATATTAAATAATTTTTATTATTAACTATTTGAAATATTTTTTATCCATGAATATTATTATTTGTTTATTCATAGATAGGAATTTCTTGATGTTAATAAATTTCAATATTATAATCGTTATTAAAATTTAATTTGTATGATAGATCATGTTAGTTTTTTTATTATAGAATAGAGCGAGTGGAGGATTATTAATATTTTTAATTCATCTCGAATTTTATGGAAATATTAGAGATAAAAATAAATAGTCGATACTGAAAGAGGAAATTGTAATTAAAAATTGTATACTAAAAATTTAATTATTTTCTGACGGTGAGAGTTTTAATCAATATATGTGTACGATATATGTATCGTGATGTTTTATTTGTTTACCGTCGACAGTACGAATGATAACGTAGATAACATTTCTATTTTCAGAACAAATTTTTCATTATATCGCTGCTAATAAAGTTATTAATTAAACTTTATTAAGTCAAATGAATTCCTTTGAAATTAATTCAACTAATAGAAAGGAAAAGAAAAACAAATTAAATTAAAAAAAAAAAAAAATTCTTTTGAACATTCGCGATCGTAAATTGATTTAGTTTCAACTTTAATTTAAAATTCTAGGTAAGCAATGATAGATGCGATTAAAATAATAAAAAGCTTTTTTATATTAATCAATTATATTTCTTACCAAAAAATAATTAAATTAAATTAATTATTAATAATATTTTCAGTCGACAGTTGTTGTGAAAATAATTATTTACGTTGGTATTTCTTTGTGCTAAAAATCAATTTGTACGAAATGTATTCAAAATTCCATACTAATAATAAGCCTTGAAATTAGCTGTTAGTAACTTCTATCAACTTATATAGCGATGTTTTGAACGATATTATTAAATATTTAATTATATTTAAAGTAACACATTAAAAGCTTTAGAAAATTATCAGAACAAGTTTGTATAAGGTAAATTATTAATTAACTTAAAGTTATTAATAATTGTCGGATTTATAATTAAATTTGAATGAACAGCATTAATATTAAACTGATGTTTTGTTAATTACATTAAGTAATATCCAACAAATGCAATTATCCGCGATTTTTTTTTCCTCATTAAATTGGAAAATTTGTACAGTTTTATTTATTATTAATTATTTTCGGTTTCATGTATCGTTCTGAAATATTATTTTTCAATACGCAACATACCTACACCAAACAATACTGAATTGTGTACAAACAAAAGTCTATAAAAAAATATTTGTAATATTTTCCCAGTAGTATTGAGTGTATAGGAATTAATCCGGGGCGAGAATCAAAGTTCAAATGAATGATGGGGGTTATGATAGGGGGTACAGATAACGGGATAACTCTCGACATGGGGTGGCATGTTTGGATTTTCTCTCTTCAATTGTCTGCACAGTATTGCCATTTATACGAATCGGGTGAATGTGAATGTCAATGTAAATGTAGATACATATTAACCGTGTAGTCTCATATCGTATATATAGTACAGAATTATATACCAAGCTCTGCGCCATACATCGAAGAAGAGCATAGAGTATAAATGCCATTTATGCACGGGAGTATAAATACCTATATAACATAAGCTCTCTCTATAGATTATTTGTAACGCAAATGGGCATATCCCGGGTATTAATGATGGTAATTATCATCCACCATTTACCATCCAAACGTGTGTGACACACACGTTAAAACCGCTAAAATAATTCGGGTTTACATTACCTCCTCTATCATTACGATTACTGTTTTTAATTAAGATTTTTATTTATAAATTTATAACTTTTATTTTGGTTATTTAAGTTTCCACATTTCATTTAAATTATATTTACTCCGTAACCACGTCATTTATTAATTTTATTTTTAAAAAATCAATAAATTAACCATCATAAGCAGATTTAGTGACGTAGAAATGATTACATACTCGATTGGATGTTTCATTCATTAAATATCAACACATAATAATATATTTCAATTTATGTTTATATACATATGTTGAAAGATTTTGCTTATAAGGAAAACACCAATGAAAATGTCATGCATGACATCTCATTAGTTACCGGGAACATTTCCGATTGGAGGCTTACTATTTGTACAATATGTATCTACATACATATATGATATACAACTAATACAGCCACCCTTTTGCTGGATACATTCTAAATGTATAGCAGTCTCTGGATTTTAACTTGACGACACGTGGAAGCGACAGTTCCTGACACAAGTTCCACGGATTTGCGCTCCCCCGTGCAATGGATGATTGTCATTGTCACCGATGTAACCCAAGGGAAATTAATGATTTACTTGCATATTCATTGATCAGCCAAACAGGTACTATGTACATCATAGATATGTCTTTTTAAATAAATAATAAGAAAATAGATGAGAAGAGTCACGGCTAACTACAAAGATATATAAACAAATTATTATTGTTGTTAATTTTGGCTGACAAATTTTTATTCACTGTTTGGAGTAATTTAATAATTAAAAAATATGACCTAGTTTCAGGTAAAAAAATTCAACGGCCTGTAAATGTCATAAATTTTTTTTTTTTTTAAATCTTTAACTTCATTTTCTATTAGTGATAATCTGAATTGGATAAAGAAAAAAGTCCTGTCAAAATGACTAAAAAATTTGTTAAATTTACATTTTTAGAATTGTATTATTTACATTATAATAACTGTCAACCACAGAAAATGTAAATTCAACATGTGGAACAAATGTGAAATAAAAAAATGTAAATTTGATATTAGAGAAAATTTGAAAATTTTATATTGGAAAAATGCATTGTATAAAATTATGTATAGCTAAAATTCTTATATATTGTTTATTTCCAGTAAATTTTCCAGTCTTTTTTTGTAAATATATTATAAAATGGTCGTATAATTTTTATACAACTATCTCTGTAATTTTTATTTCTATGTTTGTTTCGTGTACAATTATTGATAAGCCTTCAAAGCTTCTTAACTCATTAGCTCCTTATGCATTATTTACTTGTTTATTCAAACACTCGGAAGCCTAGAATAGATCAACAACAACACAAACAGTACTCCCCATTAATTACCATAATCTTCTTACTCTATACTCCCGACATGATAACAGTCAATATTCTCTCAGCCACTGAGAAACAATAATTATTAATTATACTGCGACTTTACAATAGACTCTAACAGATAACCTCGAGTAGGTTAGAAATTCATCAATCAAACTCCATTAGAGGATTGTAAATTTATTTATTCATACGAAATATTGCAGGAAGGTAAAAACAGGGCGTAAAAAAGAGAAAGAAAGAGAAAGGACACGATGATGTATTCGGAGGGTAGTCGAGAGGTCATCGCGAATAGAAGGCGGAAATTGGCGCAAGCGGAACCGGGGCATCGGGAGTGGATCGTTTGTCTTACTTAAGGGGGTAGCCGATGAGCCTGAGCCTCGTCGGTCACCCGGGACCAAAATTTCTCGACCCTGATCTCGCTTCTTCTCGCAAACGCATTCGCTCTCTTTGTCTGGTTCACTCTTTACTTACAAGCTCACCCCTGATCCCTCCAGGATGTGTTCGTGGCCAAACCATCCTACCCACCGGGCAATCTATACATGTTTATATGTATATGTCTATGTAGATATATATCTATAGAGGATAGGATCCAACTAGGCAGGCAACGTGCAATCAATATTTATTACCGGTTCTAAGCCATTGTGAGATATAATACCTAACTGGTTAATGGATTTGAACATTGATGGACTGATCACAATTCTCAGAACGCTTATATGCACCTCGATATTATCCCCGGAGAATTTATTAATTATTTTTCGTTTCATGTGGAGACAACAAATAAATATAGATTTAAATCTATATTGATAAATGTTTATCCGTATTTTCTTTTTAATGTTTAACTGAAAAAACTACCGAAGTTATTTACATAAAATTTATAAAAAATAAATAATATATTAAATTATTTATTTGAATTATTTTTTAATCTAATGAAATTTTTATTTAATATAAAATAAGATTTAAATAATTCAAAATTTTATTTTAAATATCAAGATAAAACTAAGTAAGGATTTTCTTGAGTTTTTATAACATAGTATTTCAATTTTTGAATAAGCAGTTGCAAAAATAAACTAAATACATCGTACATAAATGATCTCTGTTTATATATTAAAAATAAAACCAACTTGATTCAAGAGAAAAACTTTTGAATCAAATAAAATTTACTTGAGCTTTTAATTCAAGAATTTTTCTACTTAGTTCAAGCTAATTAAATAAACTCTTCAAAAAAATTTTCTTTTTATTCAATAGTAACTCTTCACTCAACTAATTTTTGTTTTTAGTATAGTGAAAATAAAGTGACGTTTTTGTAGACAAACCTAATTAAAATACTATATATTAAATTAATGTGCTATTTCTCAGTAAAAAAATTTTTAAATCTAAGAAAAAAACAGCGGGAAAAAATATAAATTGTTTGTGTCTGACGTTTTATTTTTATTTTCTAATTTAATTGTCTGAAATAGGACATATATGATTGTAGATGGTAGCGCTGGAGCTGACAAATAAATATAATAGTTTAATTATAGTTTTGTTTAGAGGACATGGATGAATGAAAATAAAATATTGAATTATATTCGATTTGGATTTGAGCAGTAAGCCCCAGTTACAAAATCCTATCCCATCTCGGTACGAACATTAATGAACGATCAATCTAGGTGACACAAGAGTGTCACGTGTGACTGTGCGTGACAAATGTGATTCGTTGGGGCATGATTGTTATTACGAATCACCAGTTATATTAGTACAGTTCCAGTTGTCGGTGGATTGTAATGAGCAAGAGTACTCACTACTGAGTTACCGTAACTGCCCGGCTGATTTATATTACCACGGTTATTAGGGAAATATGAGCACCGCTCTAATAGAATTAATTAGATCAATTAAGAGTTTAGTTGTTTTGCATGGCATTAAGATTCGTTAACTGATAATAATATTAACTCAGATTTTATCAATAATTACCTTTATTTTTATTATCACAGCCGATAATGATAATAATTATTATTTTTTGAGTCAATTATTGATTGAGTTACTCATTACTTCTTAAGTTTATTAAAATGACATAAGTAAATTCAAGAGAATTATTTATTTTAAACTTGATAAAAAACTTTTTTCAATATTAAAGTTCAAAATGTTGACGTCGGTAACAGAAGATGGCGCTAGTATACTCTTATCACCTCTTCTACATAAAAAAGTGAGATATTAAAAAATTCTAAAAATTATTTTTAAACATTTTTAAATTTAGTGATGAAAATTGCTCAAATATCAATATTAAATGTTACAATTTATATTTATTATCGCGAACCCAGTTATTATTTTATTAACAGTTACAGTATCAGAAAATCGTTTAAATTGAAAATAATATTAAACTTTCAATAAAAAATTATCGCCAAAATAATGGATAAAATATTTAAAAATTAAAACCTCAATGCATTTTTAAAAAACCTAATTTTTAAAGATCTGGATTTTTAATCACTTTCATCATGAATCACTCCGTGTCATGACATACAAATAACTCCCAGTGTTAATTATTAAAAATACAGATTTCATTTTGAAAAAATTTATTGTATTTTAAATAATAAAGCGGTAAACACCCGCGGTATTTTATTGTGAAAAAAAAACTCTCGGGTAGTTGTTATTATTCTAGTGGGAGTTTTAACATACGAGGAATGCTTTTTTGTAAATTAGATCGCTGTCAGAAATTTCATACTTCAAAATATTTTTATTATTATTATTATTATTATTATTATTATTATTAATATGATTATTTTTATTATTTAGTTGCAGTACAAATGTAAAGTGTAAGCCAAGAGGGAAGGAATTTTTTTTTCTTTTTTTTTTTTCGAAACTCACTGGATGGAAAATGTCAATATTATATTCTCTTTGCACGTGTATTTGTATTTGTACAAGGAGCTTTTGAATTTATAAATAACATATATAATAAACATTTTCTCGTCTGGTGCATTAATTAAATAAAATTGGTACAAAGTAACTTCGATATGTGCGCAGATATCTATGCACGGGAAATTCTCACAGCCGTACTCTTGTATAATTACGATACTGCTAATTATACCTAGCTGTGTATTGCTACCAATGCTTGTAACCATCCTACCGATTATCGACTTATCCAGGTTATTATCGCCACTCGTTTTGCTTCTTGCTTTAACTGCCTCTGAAGTATCGTAAAAAAATCTTATTGTTATTAAAAAATCGTTAAAAGCAAGTAAATATACTCTCTATGTATCCAACAATTTTTTATTATTATACATAATGCATACTTTAAAACTTTTTTGATTTAGTAAATTTGCTTCAAGTTTTTTAATTAAAAGTAGTTCAATTTCAACATTAAATTATTTAAACGATTTATAGAATTAAAAAGTCATTAAAAATTAATAGAAATAATTTTAACAAAAAAAAAAAAAAAATTAATTCGTAATATATTAATCATAAAAGAATAATTGAGTATCACGAATATGATCTTTTAAAATGCAATGTTTTATTAAATATAAAACAAAGTTAATTGTACAAACAAAAATTTTTTGATTAATTTGCGACGTTTGAGTAATTATCTCTGAAATACTTTTAATAAAAAAATTTTAAAAAGTACACCACACATCTCTTTCAAATATTTTACAACTAAATTAAATTAATTAAAGCGAAATTTATGTTAACTATTTTCATGTATAAAAGCATATTTTCTGTTTTATCACTTTAAAAAATATTGAGTTACTAACTGCGGTCATGTTAATTGTTCAATTTATACTTTTCATTTAATTATGACTCATCAAAACCATTACCTAGTGGATCTTAATTACAGTGATTCATAAAAATATTACTCTATAGTATGCCCCTCTGATTAAATTTATAAATAAATCTAAATAGTGAGTTTTAAATGAAAAAAAAATTTTTGACGCTTATTTTTTTAATCTAACATCAGCTTCATTGATTAAAAAAAATCTTTCAATTTTGATAACTCCGATTGACTTTTCGTGTTTCATCTCAAAGCTATCTTAATACCCTCTAAAATTCGCTAAATCTCGTGTTATTTATAAACAACTTCCCTACTGCGAACCATTTCCTTGATCTCCCGTACAACGGAAATTAAAGTTATTTAACCGGTCTTTCATCCAGAATAATATATATATATATAATATATATCCACGACTAAATAATACAAGGGCCCGAAAACTGCCCGGTTCTTTTTTACGGTCTGAGCTCCTCCTTTTTATCATTTGATTTAATATAAAATAACACCGGATGACAGGACGTGAGCCTAAGCCCCTCGTCACTTGAATCAATTTCCTCTTTCTGCGTTCGCGTTCAGGAAATCGAATCTATCAAAATGATCGGGTCATCTCCATCTCTGTCCTCAGTCTTCGGTCGAAACTTTCTTCCCATTTCTGTGTCCAGAACAATAAAACTCCAGTGTAGTATACTATAGTAGCAATAAATAAATAATTTATCGTTACACCGCATTTAAATATAAATCTGAAAAGCCGAAATAAAAGGAACCGGCAGATTGTCTTCATTTCCTATCAATAGTTATCACAAAAGTATAAAATACATGAGCGAGAGGAGCAAGAGAATTGACTGGTTACATTATCGATTCAGTTCACGGTTGAGAAGGTGCCTTTTTCCCAATTGACGTACCAGAAACTGCAACACCACCTCATTCTTTTTCTTTGTACTCTGTACTCCGTCTGTGCAATCTATGTATAGACTTACAAGCCGAAAGGTCTTTCTATTGGTGGTCTTTATACATATATACACGTTGCAGATGGATAGGGTTGTGCAGTGTACTCACCCGGTTGCGCGAACAGTTGAGTTCTGTTTTAAACAGCCTCAGGTTACTGAAGAATCAAAAGTAGTTCTATTTATTGGTTTTCGTGTCTGTGATAGCGAATAATGTAAAAGGTCCAGTGGTTGGGGGTTTGTTGATTTCCTCCCCCTCCCCTCTACTCGGCGCATTTTGTTATTTGAAATTTACGTCTCATTCGCTTCCTCGATCCTCCTCGTCTCAGTCTAGGCAGAAAATAAAATGAAAAAAAAAGAAAATAGGAAAAGTTGCGCAAAAGAATAAAATAAAACGAGACTAGCAAATAAATAAATAAATAAATAAATAAAAGTATGTATACGCTTACAAATAAAAAGGATATGGGGACGTACAAAGAGAAAGAGAAACTGCTGGCATTATTGCGGGCCGTGGGACGAGATAGCCTCTTCCCGGCCCCTCCATTTCCCTCATCGACATCGATGTTTTTTCGATACTTATGGAAGCCCCGTTACTCATTGTCGGACGGCAATGGCTTCGATATCAGGCCGGTTGCATTCGGGCCTTCCTTTTATTTTCCCATTCATATTTTTATCCGCCCTCACTTCCTCTATTTTCCCCATTCCATTTCTCTCAGACCTTCTCTATATTTCTCTGTGTTAAATTTTTTATTTATTTGTATTACATTTTTCCTTACTCTTGTGCTAGCTGGTCCCTCTACTCGTACTCGTACTCGGTTACCGAATGTGAATGCGAATAGGAAGCTCCAGAGTTACGCCACGGACAAAGAAAATAAAACAAAGATATTGCATATCCTGGTGTTTTACGGTTAACGTTTTTTCACTCCAGCTATTTGAAATATTCGACAAGTTTAAGCTGCCAATTGACGTTTTTTTAGCTTTTTATTATTAGTACTTTGTTTTAATGTCTTGTTTTTATTAACTCTCCTTATGGTTCAGTTATTTGTTTGCTTAAATGCCTCTTGTTCAATAATAGCTGAAAAAAAAAAAACAATATAATAATAATAACTTATGAAAAAATTTTCTGATATCGCTTGATATGTTCATATCAGAAAATTTTATATTTCCATAAATGGTTGATATAGTTTTGATAGGTCCGGTTATGAAAATTGTCTATATCAAGATATATCTGGCTAGATATGACTCGATATGTCTATATATAACCTGATATGATCATATTTCCCAATACATAATTTAATTTATCAATTAAAGGTCGTGTTGAAAAATTTAAAATCATTTTTTTATAGTATAGATGAGATTACATAGATCTAATAAAAAGAAATAACACTAGACAAAGCGAAATTAACTAACATAATAAATTACACGGTCGTGAAAACATAAATGGATAAATTTATAATAATAATTATAATAATGGAGTTGAAATTTAAATAGAAATAATTTGGCGTAATAAATATATAATTGACTGCCCGAGAGTTTGCTTTAGAGGAAGACGCAAAATTTATCGTGTTTATATACTCGAAGCTCAGGAGTCTAGCGGAAGTAGATGAAAGCAAGTGGTTTTGTTTGCTTTTCGGCCAACGTCTATACCGCTATGCGTTTAGTACATACACTTTATATTACTATCTCTCTACACTTACTCATCCTCATCCGCATCCTGATCCTCATCCTCTTCCATTTACTTCTCTCATTTTTCCCTCTCTCTCTCTTTTTCTCTCTACTTACACTTAACGGCGAATATTCACCAAGATTTATCGAGGATCGATATTAGCACTAGTGGTTATTTCTATCCAATATTTGCTCCGGAATACCCACGTGTCAAAATTGGGGGTTAATGCTTTGAATTTCCAATGAAATACAATTAACATTATTTTTTTCCTCTTTTTTTGGAAAGTAAGCGGACTATTGAATTTTTGCACCTAAGCAGGTGCTGTAATTTAATTCAAAAAATTACTTTATTTAATTTTTTTAAACAATAAGAAATAAATTTTTTTTTTCTTCCCCTTCAGCTTAGATTTATCAAATATAATTGGCGATAAACAAATAAAAAAAAATACGATTGTGATTGGCAGTATTTTATCAGAACTCTCTGGTCAGAAGTCAAAACCAATTAAAAGTCGACCTATAAAACCTTCTTCAATTACCAACCCACCAATGAATAACCAAAAGTTAGCTCACAAATGTATATTTATCCCTCTTCTTAGCTGAAAACTCTTAGCTTGTAGTCTCATGCTGTTTATGCTTTTCAACTTCAAGACTACTTCTTCGTTCCGCCGCGGAAGCCAATGTAATTCAGTAGCAATAGAAGAAATGTGTTTTTATGAAACTCCAGAATATAAACGCGTCTATCCACAATATCCATCTACACACCTACACTTGTGCATTCGTGCAACTGTATGCAAGCGTGAATATTCTATGTACGTTAGATACAGCAAAGATAGACGAATCAATATATCCGTGACCTCGATGCGTTTTCAGCGTGTTTCTTCACAGGATTATTTAATATCCCGTTTTGTTTTTCCAATTTTTAGTCTACAGTTGGTCCCAGTTCTAGCTTTCAAATTTCTGCGTCTTTAAAATCTTATCATGTACTTTTTTCTTTCTCATTCTCCTCCTTCTACGAGAGTATTGATATTTCAATCGTACCGATGGAGATACCAATAAAACTGTCAATTTAACCAGTCTTGTATTTATAAAACAATCCATCTACCATCGCTAAACGATTTGTTCATAAGCGGTCTTCTTATTGTGTCTACTTGAGCACGTATTGTTTGATTACCTCATACTCATCCTCGTCAGTAAATAAAAATTTTATCACTTTTTATTTTTTAATTTTAACGTCGCTGTTTATTTTGTATTATTTTTTTAAGTATCTAATTAAATACAGGGGGAGGATGAAATAATAGACAATATAACAGTATGGAGTAGAAAATAGTAGAAACAAAAATTTTGCAGTTACTTAATTTTAATTAAAAAATTTCATTAATAATAATTGAGCAAATAAAAATAATCTTGAAGCCATTTTTCAGCTCAGAGAAAAAATCAAAAAATAAAAATAATTATTTTAATATTAAACTAAATCTTGGCTCTTAAAAAAATATTTTTTCAAAGAAAAATAATCAATTTTTAATTTTAACATTGAAATTTAGTGATAAATATTAATTATCTTTAATATTGAACTAAATTTTGTGTCATATTAGATCTTAAGAATTTAAAGATCTTAATTTTACTTAAAAAGTAACTTTCAAGATTTGTTAATTATTAAAAATTAAAACTTAAACTTTAACATAATTATTTACTTTATTCAATATCTAATTGACTACAGGATAATGGTAAAATAATAGACAATTGATATGTTTTATATATATACTTAGTTTTTTATCTGGATAAATTTATTTACAAGAGTAAAATATTATATACAAGGTTGAAAATATGGACGTAAAAATAAGATGACAATGGGAACACAGCCAAGTAACTGTTGTATATTTAAATAAATCAGGGTACCTTATTGATTAGTTGTCTCATCTCTTAAACTCCCGAGTTACTTTTCTCTATTATTTATTTATTTTTTTGTCTTATTTACTTACTTACTTAATTTTTTTTTTATTTTTCATTTTATGTAAATTCTTATCATTTATTCACTTACGTACTTGTCTTATGTACTTATCATTGTTATTTAAAATTTTTTTGTTTTACTGTAAACGAGTGTGTTCATTAGTACATTTAAATTTAATATTTTGTCTTAAACTCGTCCTATAAGATAGTATGACACATATTTTGACATTTAACTGTGCGATTTATATCGGGATACTGGTTTGGGAAACAATTTCTAAGCCTTAATCATTTGAGACTTATAAAATGTATAAGAATAAAAAAAAGTTAAATGCTAAATTAGTAAGAAAACGAATCAAAAAAAAAAAAAAAAAAAAATCACAAATTGACATCTTTTGAATTTTCAATATCTCGGTAATGATGCGACTCGTTTTCAGCGACGAGGGAATTATCGGGAACTCGAGACCCGCAAGTCGGACAATAGGTATAGGGACAAGTGATGAAAATAGAATAGAAAAAGGAAAAAAGAAAAAAAGATAAAAGGGCAAAAAAATCCATATGAAGTAAGAACTAAAGTTAAAAAGGCATAGGCTTTATCCTGTGGAACGAGCGCCGAACAATTGTGAAAGCGCTCGAGCGTCGTTACCTACGAACAATATTGTTTTAATCCTGCTCAGGTATATATATATTTTTTTTTTCTTCACTCTCACTCTCACTCTCCTCTGTAGAGTTCTTGTTCTTGTTCTTGTTTTATTTTTATTATTTAGTTTTTTTGTCGTTATTTTTTACGCTACTTCTTTTAGTCGTCTCATCTCCCGTAAGTCACTTCTGGGACACCCGATGTTCCATAGCTGATGAAAAGTTTCATCACGACAAGGAATATTCTTTAACAAGACTTTTAATTAATTATGTGGAACAATATAACGACGAGCGAAAAATTTTCTTAGTCGAGATTAAAATTGCCTGGTTTTGACTGCATATGTTTCATTCCTATTTATATTTAAAGAATACAAAATTCTTTTTTATTTTTTTACGCATTATTTTATTTTATATCACTATTATTATTAATAAGTCAAACGATAGTAATGATAAAACATTTCGCGTAAATAATAATACATAAAAAGTCTCGTTTTATTAATTAATTTTATCAATAATTCATATTATGCCAAAAAAAAAAAAATAACTTTATTTAAGAGAATAATTTTTGAACCAATGAAATTATTTTGAAGAGTTTTATCATCTAGGGTTGAAATAAAAAATTTTTGAATCAAGTGAAATTTACTTGAATCTAGAAAAATTTTTGTTCAAGATTTTTTTACTTAAATCTTGAATTCTGCTAGTATTCTATATTTCATATTATATGCCTTTCTGACAATAGATACGCGACAAACTAAAGAACCAAACTATCTCGACAATTGAGCAAATAAACCCGTCCAAAAATCTCATTTAAAGAATATTTCTCATCATTATCAACAATTTAATACTTATTTTCATTACCTATAATCCATCGGGTGTCAGAGTTTGTGCAATAAACATTTTACTTATCAAATTATAAATTCAATGAGATATTAAATATTATTTCAATAATAATTATCATAATTTCTGATTTATTTTTTGCTAGCATTGCCCACACACTCACGCATCGCTGAATTTCACACACGTAAATCCGTGGTAATTCCGTAGTGTATCATATTATCTGAACTGGCCGATGATAAGTGCGAGCAATAGGTACGCGCCGGATGTTGGCATGCCCACTGCAGTATTACCATGTTGCATCGCTGCAGGATGTTCGCCTGAAACATTACCAAATTATCTTATTATTTATCACCGGTCAATTGATAAATTACCAAGTTATTAATAGTTAATTTTTTTTTCTTTTAAAGTAATTGAAAATTTTGATAAAGAATCGGTAACAAACATGTCAAGTAATAAACTCGGTATCGCTGCGGGGCAACTTTGGATCAGTTAATTTGTTCGCGCCGTAGAAATAAATTTTTTCTTTTACTTTATTTGATCTTGATAACAGAATCTTCGAATCGATTTTTATTTCTGTTCCTCGAGGCAGTTACAAGCTATCCAATTCTCATCTTAAATTTTAAGGTTCATATCTGTATTTTATGATCAGAAGTATGATGTTAGGGTAGTTTAAAGTCACACATATTGCAGTGTGCTAAATATGGCATAGTTTGTGCTCTCATTAACTATCTCTTATTCAATTTTACTCATGAGCATTTGCGAATACATTATCAATTTATTAATCATGTCTAAGAAATTATAAGTCAAACTTGTTTTAAAAAATTGCTATTAAATATCAATTCAATAACGTCTTGTCGTTTTCAAAATAATAAAAAAAAAAAAAAAATACATTTGACGGTATAATTATCTCAATGAAAAAACTTTTGGCTTAAAAAAATGAATTTAATTAAAGCCAAACATTTGTAAAATAACTTAGGATTAAAAACGTTAATAGTATGTTTGAGTAATTAGTTCACAGAGGAGGAGCTATATTATCGCTAGGATTTTGTACAGCCTGTGGCGAGATATTAGCGCAAGCACGAGAAGCATTGTTGGCATAATTGTCGAAGTCAGCGGGAAACCGGAGGTAAAGCTTGTAAAGAGGATCGACAAGTTTTGCTAGAGAGTCCACATACACTGATACCCACATAAAAGTATATATCTCTATGTTATACATATAATATGTATAAAGATGTTTGTGTGTGTTTATCTATGTGATATAGAGTGCCGTAGACTCAATTGGTAATGCGCTGAAGCGAATATGCCGATGGCTGCACAACTTTCAGGGATTGTACGTGTTCGAGGTGCGCTTTTGGGCTTGTCTACTTGGCACTGATTTGATTCCGATACCGCTCGTCCCCAGCGTCAACTTATTGCTTGAATTTATGGCACGGGAGTTTCCTCATGTGTCTCCATCGACGTGATACCGCCTCTGGGAGCTCCGGATACAGAAAGAAAAGATCGGTCGGCAAAATAAACCAATAACTAAAAACGATAAATGAACGATATATATTCTTCGATTTAAATTTATTTATATAGAATGACGCTCTTTGAACTATATTTTATTCGAGAGGTGTTTTATGTCGAGTAATTTTTTTTTTTTATTTCACTTTAATTTATTTGTTCATATTATTTTCTCTTAAACTTAAGGCTAAACTTTTTTATAAAAATTTTTCCATATGATAAATTTAATTAAGTTTTGAAAACAAAGCTAAAAAAAACTAGTAAAATTATACAAAAAATAATTGCAACAGTAAAATTTCATCAATTAGCTAAAAAGCTAGATAAATTTTTTTTATCTCTAAAATTTTAATTCTAACTCTTATCAAATTATCTCAACAGTATAGTACTAAAATTTTTATCATTTGTTTTTGCTTGAACCAAAATAGTTACAACTTATAACTTATGACTCATGCCAAAGCTCGTTTTTACGCATAAATAATAAAGTTTCTGAGCTCCCTCTGAGCTCTAGACTAAAGTTTAAAGTCTGGCCTGCGGAGTAAACTGTTTTTTAAAAATTTTTTTACGTATTGACCCACATATTTCTTTCTTCTCAAGCTTAAACTTCTCACATTTCTTTCACTAGCATGAAACAGTTTCTTCTATTCATGAACTTCAAAAAAAAAAAAAAAATAAAAAAAAATTTAATAACACTAAAAAAGAGAGTTTGTATCTCCGGAAGCGAAATGCAATTTTATTGTATATTTTTGTTTACTCATCATACAATATTTATCCATTATTTATAAATATTTATTTTTTTGTATCGAGTACGATTTCATAAATTCGCTCTGTTCAGCCTCTAAATCGTAAAAAAATAACTATATGTAAACACAGTAAAGGTATCTCGAATAATCAAACGTTGAAAAAAAAATATTCATCGAAATGTTTAACCATATCTGTCGAAAAATAAAAATATACTAAAATATAATAATATAACATAATATAAAATAAACTAACACTGAAAGATGAGGCGGATGTAAAAAGTAAAATGGGAAAAACAGTATGTGAATGCAATGTGCACGTTCCATCAATATTTGCGAAAAGTGTTGTAGTCAATGCACGAGTGCAGACGAGGTAAAATGCACATTGGAAAATTGCGCATCCGGTAAACATCCAATCGCAGATGTATGTTTACACCCAGTTACACTCTCTAGTATTTAATTATATTCGTGATAAATTTTGTTGAATATGTTCAATTGCACACGTGACCTCACTACTACGTGAGTTCATTATAATGGAAACAAAAAATAAAAAAAAGAATACTTACGTGTATGAATGAACAAACACTGAACTAATTAAAAATAAATAATTATGGATAGGATTTATTAGTCGCAATAAAATCAAACTTATTAAATTAAAATAAGTTAGAAATCTGTAATAATTTTTTTAATAAATTTCATAAATAATATTGCTATAGAATCAATAACTGATAATTAAATGGACAAATATTACCGAACAAATTTATAGAACTAACAAATTATTCAAAAATTCCTCCAAAAAATTGATTTTAACACAAAAATTTTTAAAATCGTAAAAATGTAAACATTCCGGTGAATTTTTTTGTAATACCAAATTTAACGAGAAAAATTCTTTTTGTAATAAAAATATACCCGTTAGAAAAATTTTCATTTTTCTTTTAATTATCTAAATTGTAAATTGAATATCACTGTAAAAATATAAACCCGTGAAAAGTATTAAGTTCGGATTACGACTTTTTTTATGGCATCGAATTTCATTACAAAAACGCATTTCATCATAAAGATGCCTGTCACAAGATTTTCCTTTTTTTAAAATTATTTATGGATTAATATTTGACATGGAACTGAATTTATAGGTCCAAAGAAAGAAACCAATTATTTATCATGAAATTAAAGAACTATCTGATTAAACTCTTTTGTCTTTGTTATTGAAAATTTTTAAAAATTTTGTATTAGTAACCTTATTAAATCTAATGGAATCCCTTCATCAGTGTTTATGATAGCAATTAATTTTATTTGTATTCGACTTAAGATCGAGCTCGGAAAAATTACGCGGATTTTATGCTCAGAAGTAACTCGTCGGTATGTCTCGAAGATGATATTCGCTTTCGTTTAATTCGTGCGTATTCAGCAGCAGTTTTCGAGCATAAATCAGTTTTGATTAAGCTTCCTCTGGTACTAGTCGGTACAGTTCTATTAGGATGCATACGAGTTATAAGCCTGTTAGCAGTACTGTGAAACGCTAAGTGGAAGAGAGGCAAAAACGTACTCCCTTTCGCAGTTGCCCAGGTGAAATGTTACGTAGAAACTTGGAATACTGAATGGCGGGAAAACTCAAGAGCTTTTTCACTTTTTTACTTTATTATTATTATTTCTATTATTACTTCTTTTTTTAACTATCGTGTTTTCTCATATCCGAGACTTTATTACCGACATACAGCGGCAACAATTGTACAATGCACACTTATAGTTTCTCTATTGATTTTTTTACTCTTTTTACGTGCTCGTGTGTCAGTGAGACATTACTTTTGTTGTGAAATTTTACCTTGTTTCGTAATAATTGCATTTACATTTGTATTAACTTCAGTATGAATATTTTTTTTTTTTTTTTTTTTTTTTTTTTATTATAAACATTAAATTTTATTAATTGGTTTCATCTGTTGTAGAGTATAAATTTTTTATTGGCTATTAAAAATCTAGTTTTAATTTTTATTTTTATTGCCAAAATAATTTTTAATAGATTGAGAAATTTTATTTTAACAAATAATTTTATTTAAAAAAAAATTATTTGTTTTAGTTCTTAAAAAAAAGTAATCTCAAATTTTTGAGAACCAAATTTGATAGAAAAAAATTGTTCCAGCGTTCAAAAAATGTAAGTTTACGTATTTGGAACATTTTTAATGCTTAAAATATATCTTACACATTAATAATTGAATAATAAATTATTTACCATTGATAACGTGAACGATGACGCTGGCTCTTTTGGCAGTAGTTGGCACACAGCTATAATTCCCCGAGTCGGTCACTCTCGCCGAGAAAATCTTTAATCTGTAACAAGCAAACGTTTGCTGCATTAGATTTTTTGTTGAGGATAAAAATACCTTTTATTTTTTTTTTTTGTGTATAATATATTATGCGCATCATCCAAGAGAACACATTCAGAGGGCTTTATATAGTCGTAGTAGGTTTGCAAAAAAATGAAAAATACGGTACAGCCACAAAGAAGAAGAAAGAGGACCAGACAGAATTAATAATAGAGGGATTACCGAGCAGACTCGGTAATCCTTTTGGTCTATCAACTTTTTTCACTCAAAAAAACATCGTTTTATATTTTCTATTCTAGCAATTTTTCTTTTTATACATATATATATCTTATTATATGATATTAACTTAATTAAATACAGACCTCGATTCAAGAGCTTCGCTCCATTCTGTCTCGACAGTGATTCGTGGCTGTTGGTCAACGTCATTCTCACTTCTCGCGGACGTCACGACCGGTTGGTTGTCACGAAACCAAGCCACCGTTCCCAAGTCATGTGGGCCTTGAGACATACGGCAGTTCAGTGTGAGAACACTGCCCGTTTTAACATAAATATCCCCTTTGGCCATTATTTGCGCCTGAGGCTCTGAAACCACAGAAAAAAAAAACGATGTTTTTTATTTAATATAATGAGTATGATAATACGGAGATAATAAAAGTAAAATAGTAAACCGGATAAATAGTGAGGTTGTTTAGTCTTGTTAAATGTCAAAGAGTTGTTCTCCTGTAGACATAAACACTGGGATATAACGTCATTTGAGAGGACGAAAGCTCCCTCTACTCGTTTACCTAGCAAATGGTGAAAAAAGAAACCCCTTTACGAGTCGAAGAAAAGACATCGTCAATGTCATTATCTTTTATCGCACGGCTGGGAAGTATTTTGACCTTTTTTCTGCTTGTTTTTTCTTCTTATTTTATTTTATCTTTCTTCTCTTTCAACGGCCCTGCTGTTATGCTAGAAACTCCTATATGCTAATCTGCTGACATCACTTTCACTGAATCCGGAGATTAAAAGCGAAAGAAAACTAATGAATGAATATATATGTTGTTTAAATTGATAAAATTTACTTCGGTTTTTTTATACTCGAGATATTTTTTTGCTAGAGAGATTTTAAAATTCGTAAAAAAAAAATTTCTAAATTTCTGATTTAACGTTATATTTATTGAAAATTTTAATCAATTCAATTAAAAAAGTTTCATGTCTATTTATTGGGGTTGTGTAATTCGATTCGAATTCGAGGCGAATAATTCGTAAACTCGAATATATTCGTCCACCCCTACTATTTATTTATTTTTATTTCAGTAGTGAGCAGAAGATTATATTTTTTATCTGGTTTTTGTCGTGAAGCTTTGTTGGTACGGGCTAAATCATCCGAAAAATCTATTTATTGACGTTTTTAAAGTTTATTTAGTTGTGAATGACAGCAATGACAAAGCATCAATTTTTTATTTTTTATTTTATTGACGTGTCCTAAGAAGATTCAATAGCTGCCCGTTTTAGAATAAAAAAACTAATATTGAGTCGGGATTTTTTTTATGGTAGTTTTTTATCGTTCATGAGAGTAATAAAATTAAAATAATGTTATGTCACTGAAAAATTTATTTAATAAAAGGATTATAAAAGTGGATTTGATGAAAATTTATCGGTAATGTTTATGAGTCACGGGCACGGATGATAATAATTTAAACTCTATTGTGCTTCTCAGTAATTTATTATTGACACATACGTGTCGATTTATGTGCATATAATGAATTAATTAGTTACAATTAAATATTTGTAACTGTTTGAATAAATAATATTAATTAAATAGCCTATAAATTAATTATTATGTTTTGTAAACATATATATTTATCATCGTATTAATAGACGTGTCCAATTTATAAATTAATTAAACGGATTTATAACCATAAATTAATAATTTTCACGGTTCAGATAATAAATTGTTTATGCCTGAGATACTTTGTCTGCTAAAAAGTGGAGAAAAAAAAAATATTTAAATTCTTCTTTGGTTTCTACTCTTATTGTGGAAAGTTTGATGAAAAATTTTTCATCGATCGAGATTAAAATTTTAATTATCAATTTAGCCGAGGTTAAAATAAAAAAAAAGTTATTTTAAACGAAGAAAAAAAGTAATCCAGTCTTAAACGTGACTTAAAAATAAACTATGGAAAGGGTGGACGCATCCGGAAGCGGAAGAAAGAGAGGAAGAAAAAGGATGATAATAATAATAAAATATAAATCTATATGTATATACATAATAAAGAAATAGCCGCGGAGAAAGGTCATGGTATAAAAAAAAAGCAAATTAAAATTTTTTACTGGTTAAAGCATGTTCTGAGAATAAAGTTTGAAGAGCACACATTTCAGGTCATGTTTACGTGGCACAAAAAATACGATGCATGCTAAGCATTGTGTAAAACCATTTTTTTTTAAATTTTTATACAAAGGCGAATTTTCACCTCTTTGTTTATTTTTTCCATAATTATAAGAAAAAAAAAATACAATGGGTATGTTTTTTAAAATTAATATCATTATAATATCAAAGCGGAAATGTAAGCCACCTATTTAGTTTCTCTTGTTAGTTTATTGTTAACGGTGTAAAACATCATAAGTTCTCAATGAAATTCTATATTTTATTATTCCAGCAAAAGTTAGTCATAAACTTTGCCAGTAATTAGTTGAAAAAAGCTCTTGAACTTCATTACTAAATAAATAATAATTAATTACAACTTTTCACTGCTTTCGGGGAATGTGTATGTTAATTAGTATGTTTCATTAAGCAACAATGGTTTGGTAGAGTTATCTAAAGTTCAGTATCAGATAAGCCTCTTAGGAACGTCAAAAACATAATTTTTATTCTTTTACTTAATATCTTGAATTTAATTCTTTTGTAACGAGACAATTTAGTACCCATGCGCCCTCTGTTGGAAAATTGCAACACTATCTTTAGTCAAAAAAATTTATACGGGCATTTATGGTTCTACTAGGCCTATTATGAGCATATCAAGTCATATTAGAACATATGAACAAATCAGAAAATTTTTTGTGAAGTAACTTGTTAGTATTGTTAACATTTCTCTATTTAATTGGCTACTTTTATGAAAAATTTATTGATTATATTGTTTGACAGACTGACGTTCAACCTTAAATTTTACTTTACATGAATCCAGATACAATAAAAAAAAAAAAAAAAAAACTAGGTCAATTAATTAAGTCTTTTTAGCTTAATTGTAATTGCATCTGTACATCCGATCTACGGAGAAATAGACGTTGACGTAAAAACTTTTCCAATTGGATTTTTCTCAATAATTATCTCTAGTTAATGACTATTCACCGATATTTGTAATCGAAGTGTCTTTTTTGAAGAGTATTATACGTTAATTATTATACATACAGTTGGTTGGAAAAATAATTTGGATATTATTCATCTACTAAAAAAGTTATGGAACATAATTTCACGATCAAACGGCCAATAGAAAAGTAATTTGGATTATTTCGGAAAAAATAAATTCACCGAGGAATAAATAGATTTTCTATTTCAGCGCGATATTTCACGGTAAATTATCAATAACAGGCGAAAAGTAGTAAAATAAAGCAAAAAGTTTGATAGATAGGAGGAGGAGCAGGAGCGTGGAGTGAAACAAAGTAAAGACCAAAAAATAAAGTGATTTTCTATTCGCGGAACGCCGGGGTGAAGGAATCGATGAAACGAACAGGGTGAATGAGAAGAAGGTTGTACGAGTCTGGATTCGTTAATACTCGTACTGGCACCAGGCACCCGTACTGGCAGACGTTAGTAAAATGGATTTATTACGTTTCCAAGTTGAACAATGTCCGAGGGAAGTTCCTATCACCGGGTGACTTTAATCAAGTTCGAGATGAGTTCTAGCTTCGCGCTACTCACCGACGTGGTACCGATGGAATAGAACTCGAGGATAAATGTCGACTACCTTTATACTTCGTACTCGCCTATCCTGCCTACACCTTTATCCACATACAGCCGAGAGAAGTCCAGAGTCAGAGCAAGACAGACTGAAGCTGAGACTAATATAATGCTAGAAAACAAACTCCGGGGTTTGGTGAATTACTTGGCCAAAGTTCGACCGTACCTTCGCATTCAAGTCCATTCCCACCTTTGTTCCACCTTTTATTCACATTGTCAGAAGCTTTATCTGCTGGTTAGCTCGTTTCTTTCTTCGTTTGACGCTATACATATATAGGTTAGGGTGATTCAAAAAAAAAGAATATTTTTTTTTTCGTTTGGTACTCTGAAAAATAGGTTCCTAGACACCTCTAAGAAAGCCTCTCCAAGCATGAGTTCTTAATTGTAACGGGAAGGTCCTCCTTCTTACAGTTTTCTATTTTTTCTTATTATCAGATAGAAAAATTTATATCTCGCTTCCAACTACTTGAAAAAATATCTTGTTCCTTAGATTTTGTAGGAAATTGAATGCTCTACAAAAAGGTCTCTTACGATTTTTTTCGTAAACCCAACCGTTTAAAAGATATTAACGGTTAAAGTTTGATTATTTTTGGGAAAATTTTTTATTTCTTATGAATTTTATAACTCAATGAAAAAAATCATTATGAATGATGAAACTCATAGTTTTGTAGGAAATTTACTGCTCTATAAAAATGGTCTCTTATGATTTTTCGATCAAGTTGAGCGTTTACGAGATATTCATCGTCAAACATCAATGCATATCAATTTTTCTAGTTTTTGATCAATAATTCGAAAAATTTCAATTTATTCTGTGAGTTTCAAGGAAATTTAGACAAATTTGAGTTTTTATTATAAAAGCAACTCCTATAGATGTTTTCTGTTCAAAAATTCATTTGAAAGTTTTTATTCTAATAATATTTTTTTAATTTTATCTTTAATAATTTAAAATCTTAATCGCGTTGTCATTTATTATTATGAAATTTGTTCAGTGCGTATTTTTAATTTGTTTTTCACAAAATATACATAAAATTTTCGTTCGAGGGGATTTTTGTTTTAAATTCCATTTCTTCTTCTGTTTGTCTTCTGAAACTAACGCCATCTATGTTTTTTACTCTCAACTATCTTCAGTATCTACCCATTTAATACCGTATTTTCAGTGTTCCTAAAACTGATCATCTTGAATACGTAATAAAATAATTCATTTTAAATAAGTCTTATAATCATCACATAAATTTATTTATCATCAATTAACCTACAATGAATAAAGAAATACGTTTTATCGGAATACCTCTACAAAGAATTTCGGAACGTAAGTTACCAAAAGTGAAAGAGGTTATGCGTGTGTTTTTCTACCAACTTAAAATTTTAAAGTATTCAATCAAACAAAGTGCTAAAAATTCAGTTGACCAAGTTATTGAACTGTGGAGAAAAAATTAGATTCCAACTAGTGGAGCTCCTAATGCAGTCAAAAAATTTCTTCGCTATCACAGTCAATGGTTAAAATTACAAAAAAATTTCGATAAAAATTATTCGACATTGTGAGCGAAAAATCCTTAAAAGTGCTTGATGATAATATTAGAAAGTTGTATTTGGATCAAAAATTCGGTACCCATAAAGAGATTCTTTCTAATAATGTACCTGTATCAAACTTAACCACAACTATGATGGGAATAGATGAGAGTAGTAAGTATCTGAGATATTTAATTATTATAAAGTCAGGTAGTAGTGTAACTTTTCATAGATGACTAGATGACATTTGACTAGACAATTTTTGAGTCCTTTCTTAATTATTTGTCATCAAAATGAATAAATTCTATACATTTTCTTCGTTTAATTTATAAAACAGATCTTATTCCAGACTTAGATCAACCGTCTACCAGTCATGCGATTGTTCCAAGTGAAAAATCAGAGTCGTTCTCTACGTATACATTAAGTGGAGTTACAAATTTTGGATCTGATTCAGAGTATGAACCTCCAATTCCGACAAAACGAGCAAAACTTGATGTCTTAACTCCTGAAGTCATTTTTGGACTCGACCGAGCTAATGTCAGCAGTAGAAATGCGATGTTTATTATTGCTCCGGTTTTACTAGCAGTAGGTATTAAAATTGAAGATACAACGCTCAGTTATAGTTCAATTCAACGAGCTCGTATGCTTCAAAGAGAAGACATTGCTAAAGGACTTAATGACAACTTTAAGACACACGATAAATACGTTGTGCATTGGGACGGAAAAATGCTGAATGACCTTGTTGGATCAAAATCTGTGGAACGGCTACCAGTTATTTTAACTGCATTTGGTACCGAACAATTACTTGGGGTTCCAAAATGAATTCTGGGACGGCAGACAATCAAACATCAGCCATTTTATCGACATTGAGTGAATGGGGTATTACTAATTATGTTAAGGCGATGTGTTTTGACACGACGGCAGTTAATACAGGTAACTTATCAATGATAATTTAATCTAAAAAATATTTAATTATTAACGTTCTAGTTTAATTTTTATTGCTTACTGAATTTCACTTTTGAAATTATTGAGAATTATTTACTCATTTGGATTTTAAATATAATCTACAATTTGTTGAAAATATTAAATTTAACGATAGTTATCTATTTTCTTTATACAGGAATTCATAACGGTACATGTAAGGCAATTGAAAAGACTTTGGGAAGAGAGTTAATCTAGTTACCATGTCGTCACCACATTTTTGAGATCATATTGAGAAGTGCATTTGAAGTATATTGGCCTGTGTCATCTGGGCCAAACGTACCAATGTTCGGAAGATTTAAAAAATCATGGGATGAAATAAATAAAACTAATTATAAAGCTGGAATTGAAGATACTGTTGTTGCTGATATCATTTTGGATAAAAAAAATGAAATATCTCGTTTAATTGCACAATCCTTACAGGTATGATTTAACTGCGATTTTAAGAAAAAAATTTTCTTGTTTCTGACAAATTTTTAATTGTTTTTGATAGTTACTACAACCCCGAGATGACTATAAAGAATTGTTGGAATTGTCGTTGATTTTCCTTGGAGAAATGCCTCAAGAAGAAATTTTTTCAAACGTCCTGGTGCAATTCATCATGCTAGGTGGATGGCGAAGGCAATTTACAGTTTAAAAATGTTTCTATTCAGAAATGAATTTAAACTTTCTAATAAAGAATTGGACGGTCTTCGGCAAATTTGTATATTTATAGTTACACTGTATTTAAAAGCTTGGTTTTCATCAACTTCTGCAACAACTGCTGCTGATCATGACTTGCAGTTTTTGAAAAATTTATTCGAGTACAAAAATATCAATTCATTGATTTCTTCAGCAACTTATGAAAAAATGATTTTGCATTTATGGTATTTAAGTGATGAACTTGCCATTTTATCATTATTTGACGATACCGTTTCATTGGAAGTAAAAAAATATTGTTGGAGCTGTTAATACTCGTAACGGTACAGATTCTAAAGCTAAAAAATTTATAATTGATAAAAACGATTTGAATTCATTAACGCAAAAAGTCTGAGTGACTTTGTTTCTAAAAAGTCTTTAAATCTCTTTAAAATCTTTGATTTACCATATGACTTCCTTGATAAAGATATTGAATCGTGGCCTACTAATGACAGTTACATTGAAAATAAAGAATACTTTAACCAATTGAAAGTTGTTAATGATTCAGCAGAACGAGCTGTTGCATTAGTTAGTGAGTATAATCAATGCTTGACAAAAATGAAGAGCAATTCCAATACTTATTGCAAATTATCAAAGAACATCGAAAAAACTACCCAAACTGCAATAGAGGAAATTATTTACAGTAAAAGTGTACCGTTATGTTGAAAATATTGAAAATTATATGGCAGTTGATAATTAAATAAATAAATTCTTCGATAAAAAAGTGAAACACATGTGAAACACACTAAATTGAATTATATATTTAAAAAAATGCACTAATTTTTTGTTTTAATGTAATCAAACATGTCCAAGACTAAAAAAACTAATTAAAAAAATAGTTCATAACATATTTCTATTCATAGAAACTCAAATTTGTCTAAATTTCCTTGAAACTTACAGAATAAATTGAAATTTTTCGAATTATTGATCAAAAACTAGAAAAATTGATATGCATTGATGTTTGACGATGAATATCTCGTAAACGCTCAACTTGATCGAAAAATCATAAGAGACCATTTTTATAGAGCAGTAAATTTCCTACAAAACTATGAGTTTCATCATTCATAATGATTTTTTTTCATTGAGTTATAAAATTCATAAGAAATAAAAAATTTTCCCAAAAATAATCAAACTTTAACCGTTAATATCTTTTAAACGGTTGGGTTTACGAAAAAAATCGTAAGAGACCTTTTTTGTAGAGCATTCAATTTCCTACAAAATCTAAGGAACAAGATATTTTTTCAAGTAGTTGGAAGCGAGATATAAATTTTTCTATCTGATAATAAGAAAAAATAGAAAACTGTAAGAAGGAGGACCTTCCCGTTACAATTAAGAACTCATGCTTGGAGAGACTTTCTTAGAGGTGTCTAGGAACCTATTTTTCAGAGTACCAAACGAAAAAAAAAATATTCTTTTTTTTTGAATCACCCTAATATAGGTCATTCATTTCACTATTTGAAGATTTTTTTAAATTAAATAACTTTTTCAATTAATTTTTGTACAGTTTTAAATAATTTTTTTTTATCATAATATTTTTAAATAGTCAAATATTTCAGAATTAATTTTTAAAACTAATAATTAATAGTTAAATTTTTTTATGCTTAGGAAAAACATAAATTTTAAATCTTTGATCATTTTGAGTCAAGCAGAAAAATTTTTAAATTAATTTATTTGAATCAAAAACAATTTCACAGGTCAAGAAGTTTTCTGATTCGAGAAATGAAATTTTTTACAATAATTATCTTAGTCTAAGATTTGTCTCATGAATCAAGTTAATTTTTTATCAATTAAAAAACAAATATTAAATAAAAAAAAATAAAGTTTGATTTTCGTCAATTTATCGGTATATTGTTTTCACTTAATTTCAATGTGTTACGACTAAAACTAGAGTCGTTAACAATAAGTTAAATATTTATACACTATTAAACAACAGTATCATTCAATTTATTTATTCAGGAAGAACACATGTTGCAGTAAATAAACACTTGAGGTTTGGTGATAAATAAATATAGGAAATAAAAGTGAAGTAAGTAAAGATTGGTAACAATAGCACACATGGAGTGTGTAGAATCGTGGAAACAGCAAAGCTATTATGTGGATATGCCGTGTGCAGTAACTATGGTCTCTCTAATTCGCGTTGAACCACGTAGTCGTGTACCATTCACCGTATATACCCAACAGAACAGTGCATACAGATTACATACTACTGGAGTATAGACATACTACTGGCGTACTAGTGAAGCTAATACATGAGCAAGTAGTGCCAGAAAACGTGCTAGTCTACCAGCGGAGGAGTATCTGCTGTTGCTGTTTCTGGTGTTGTTGCACCACCCAGAACAGGATTTAGACCAGAATAAGAGTGAAACGTAGGTGTAGATGAGATGCCTATACTCAACCTTCTACCTTCTACCTTCCACCTTCTATATAGTCAGAAGGGCGTACAGTTGTCGCGCTTCTCCTCGTACCATCGTATACGCCGGGTACCAGAGTTCGACTCTCGACGCGACCGTCCGTGTATTAATTGTCTCGTTACGCGACGCGTTTCATGGCCCCCGTGTAATTTATGCAGACCGCCGCTTCGACTATCGTGCGCCCAACGTTTTACCCGTTGTTAATCTCCCATGCTCCCGTTATACAATCTACCCCTTTTCATTTCTCGCCCCTACATTATAGTTTCTCTCTCTTCTATCCTCTGTGACCAACAGACCAACCGTCCAACCATCCGACCAACTTTGTTATATTCTCTTTCCAACCGTGAGTATTTACTCTCCTTCTCACTCTCTCTCTATCATCCACTGATGTAATCATTACATCCCCCAGCCCTCGACTCATACACTTCCATTGATTGTTGCTATCTTCTGGATAAAGAGTTATCCTAATTTAAATTCTGTACATGCATCCACAGAGATGCAGATGCAGATGTATTAATGTATAGTAATATCAATATAATAATGCAAATTACAATTTGTTCGAGTAATATTTGTATAATAACCTTATCTTGTTGGAAAACACTTGTGCTAATCAAATAACTAAGTTTTGAATGTCATTAGCATGGTATTTATTTTTTAATTTTATGCTTTGAAAATTTATTATCTCTGATAAAAAAAAAATTAACTTGAAAGAAAAATGTTGACCTTAGAAAATAATTATTCAAGAATTTTTTTTTTTATTTTGAATAAAGCGGAAAAATTATTAAATCAAGAAATTTTCTCTTAGTTTGAGCAAATTTTACTTTATTCAAGGGTTTTAACTTTTTAAGATATAAACGGAAAATTTCAATTTTAAATTGATAAATATAGCTTGTTTATAATGTGATCTTTACACCTTTCAGCGACATTACTTTGCCTGCTAAATTATAAAACTCTTAACAGCGATGTAATAGCTAAAGTGGGATTTTAGAAAGGGCAGAGATAAAGTAAACCGATTCAATTACTTGAAACACTCTAAAATGAAGAGAAACGCAAGAAATAAGTTAAGAATGGAAGTGAAAGGTTGAAAATTGGAGCTGGAGAAATAACCAGGAGTAAGACTTTGAGTATCTGCCATCGCAGGCATTAAAGAAAGAGTCGATAAAAGGAATATGCGTACACACAAAGATGTTTGAACAGCTTCTCAAAGAGATGATGCAGGAAAAGGGGGCGAAAAAATAAAATAGCTGAAAAGTGCAATGCTGAGAAAATCAAATGTCTAAGATGAGTGAAGTAAAAAAAAATATTTGAGTATCGAATAAATTCAAAGTCATGATTTTTTTCTTTACATGTATGAAAATATTTTCAGCTGAAATAGTATTCGTTTTTATTTTTTATTACGCACTAATAAAAGTAAAAATAAAACTAGTGATTTATTTTCATACGTGGAGCAGACTCCCATCACCTAGTTTGCATTCTGTAAACTGAGTTTAATCGATCAGAAAACATATAGTACTTGAAAAAACAACTTCATACCATCCTCTGAATAAGGGCCGCATTGTACAATCCCTATGTACTGTGTACGGCTGACATATTTCTGTCAAAAATAATGAATTTTATGATTGACTGACACGTCGACATTAAAAAATGAATAGCCAAACCGATGACATTAACTAACTATAAAAATCAACTTTTAGCGTTCGTAGTCCTCGGTAGTTTTTATATACTGAAAGAAAAAATTAACTTGATTGACAAGCAAAATTTTTGAATAAAAAAAAATCATTTTTTCTCGAATCAAAAATTTTTAAATCAATCAAAATTTACTTAAACCATGAAAAATTTTTTAGTTAAAAAATTTTTCTACTTAAATCAAGAGGGTGGAGCTCTTCAAAATGATTTTTTTGATTGAAGAATCTTTTAGCTTTGATTAAGTTAATTTTTTTGACATTAGAGTGACTGCAGGTGGGTAGTATCGAATTATTTAGTTTATTTATAAAAAATGATTGTTAATAATGCATAAAATATAAATTCTTTGCCAGTCAATCAGAAGATGAATTATCATTAGTAAAATTCTTATTTAAAAAAAAAAAAAAGCTAAAAGTGAACAGTAAATATTAGGCAACTTTGTCTAAACATAAATGAGATGAGGACACGTGTGCCAATGACGGATGGAGAATTAAGCCGATTACAAGAGAGAAATAGAAACGTGACGACACTACATGGTGAGCTCCACGAATCTACGTATAATCGAGCGATTGTCCTCGCAACCATCACCATCACCACTACTGCCACCCGACCACTATACTAACACAGTCTAACATATCTACAATTTACTGTATAGTACATTTGAAATTTTTCACGACAATTTACTCATCGACTGCGCTGCTCTACACTTTGCTATCCATAGTTTGTAGTATGTGTTGTTATATATGAAAGTCACAAGCAAACGATAAATTGGTGCGAATGCCCAGTAAATTTTCTGAAGCGTGAACTGCACGAGGACCGTCGCAGAAAGCGGATTTTAGTTGAACGTGCAGGCCATTGTTCGCCAGACGAGCTCGAGTGATTTTCATCACCGACAATTGTTCCTTTCTTAAGCCCGGCCTTACTCGTTACTACTCGAGCCATTAACAAGTATTTCCGCGGGGTTACGCTTAAAATCTTCCCAGTTAAATCTGAATCCAAATATGTCTGATATGTTTTGGCAATAGTCGTAACAAGAGTCATGAGTAGAGTTCTACGTCATTGTTTTGAGAGAATGAAGTAGCTAAGAGAACACATGATGATAAACGCAGTTTACCGAAAATTATTGGTTATAGTATTGGATTCTCTGTGGGGAGTGATTGATAATTATTACAATGTCAACATCGTAATTTGAACAAGATTCCTCTATATGAACTATAATGTCGATAAAAATTTATTTTAGAGTAAAACATTTAAGAGATAATAACAATAAGAATTTACCTCTAAATTATGATGTAACATTGTAAAAATGACTCTTTCTTCTCAAAAATCCTCCATGATACAATTCAATAGTAAAAATTACCATGTTAACATAGTAATTTTCCAAGTAATCTTCTTTTCCTACCGTGAATTGCATTTAATTCAGTCTCCTATCGTGTATTCAACAGTTGAACATTTTTATAACTTCAATTAACATAAAATATTCATTGAAAACGTATCCAGAGGAATTTTATCCCGCTATAAACCACATTCAATCCGAAATTTGAATCAGCAAATGATACTAATCTAGCATCAGAATTTAAAAAAAAAATTTTAACGACTTGAAGCTGCTTTCAGTCGATAGAGCAAGACCATAAAAAATAAGACAGAAAAGAACCAAAGCTCTTCAAACCGTGAGATTTCGCATGGAATGCTCCATATAATATATATTATCATAACATTATCCCTTTTTAAAGCCCTTATTACGGTCATCAACAGCATCAGCGGTTCAACAAACAACTGGGTAGCCATCTCGCGTCTCTTTAACTAGATATCCATGTCAAAAGCTTGCTCGAGCTTGGTCTGGGGGCTATAATCGGGGATTCTGGCTCGCGGGCTTCGTCGAGTACCGATTAGCTGCTAGTGCAGCCCCAACAGAAGAGAGATAGAAATAGAGAAAGATATTGGACGCCGAGAAGTGTTGTTCTCTTGTTCTCTTGTTCCTCTCTCTGTCTGGCTTCCTCTTTGCCGGTTGCCGGCGCTGCTACTCACTCATCCTTCTCCCGTTACTCGGTACTCGTTCATTTGCTCATACTACTTAGCTTGTTTTGCCCGAACTACATCATTCGTGGAGGGCACTGCTCTTGCTCCTGTTCCTGTACCAGCTTCAGTTCCTGCTATTGTTCTTCGTGTAGGTGTTACTGGTAGAACGTTGGTGCAGATGTGGGTGCTGTTGTTGATACTGCCCCTGCTGTGTACTACTGATGATCCTCGTTAACGAACGTTTTGCTCACTATAACGAGCTCTTCGGTGCACACGTGCTCTTGTTATTTCTGCGATATCTTTTCAGATGTTTAGCTGGTATTCACAGCCCTATTCTGACCATACCTCTTATTTATAATTTTTACGAGTATGGCTTATGTTAAATATTCGAGGATGCACTTTTTTTTAAACATTTTAGTTGGTTTTTTTACAGATAAAAAAGTTTTATTAATCGACTATCAAATTTGAATCAGAGTTTTAAATGCATCATTGTATTTTTTTTCTGCATTGATATTTATTTAATTGATTATTAATTTTAATGCTTCCATGGGAATAAATTTAATTGATCATTAAATTTAACATGGTGATGAATAAATTCTTTATTAACCATTAAATTTAATTTTTTAGATTTTTGATAAAATTTTTTTTCTGAATCGATGAACATTTGTTGACAGTTAACAAATATTTAATAGAAGTTGACAAAAAAATTTTTTTTTTCAAGTGAATGATCTTGTTTACAGTAAAGTGTGAAGCTTCTTTACAAAAAATTTACACCTTCAATCCAAATATAATAATTGGTTTTTTTTTATTGAAAAAAATTTTATTTTGTTGGAATTTTTTTTCACTTATGAAATAAATTAATAAAAATTTCTAGATTTTCGAAACTATTATAAATAAATTAGATGGAAAGTACAATTACTTATCGAGCCAAGTTATCGGTCATTCCGATTGAGATCATTATAAATTGAATTAATTATGCAAATAAATTGAGATTTAAATATATTAGGCAAGTTGATCCTTGGTAGCTTCAGCCAAAAGTTGAAGCCAAACGAATTTTCCAAGTACAATAGTGAATAATTCGTTTTGCATTTAATTCTTTATTCAAATCTTTTTACTGCTAGGGATATTTTAAATTTGACAATAATTACAAGAATATGTAGTTCAAAATTCATTATCACACAAATCAGAATTGATGACGGTCGAAGTACTGAAGTTTTTAATTGGAACATCAACAATTCAATGCCTTTACCAAAATATCGTAAGTTATTTAACATCATAGAAATTTAAATCATTATATTTCCACTGAAAATGTCACTGATAATAAACAAATGTGTCAAAAATAATTCCAGCTAAAACCCAACTTAATTAACCAATTCCAAAGCCGTAATAAAAATAATAAATAAAACAATAATTTAATATATTGACTACATTTTCAACCAAATAATGATTCCCGTTATTAATTATAAATAATTAATGGCCACAGCGACATCAAAAACAACAAATCCTACTCGAGCTCTTGAATATTAGTAATATTCTAAATGTAATTAATATCGAATATTCCTCAGCAACATGTTTACATAAACTCTCGACAATCACAAATAAACTGTATACTTTATGCAACTAAAACCTTCCCACGTATTAATCATTAATCTCTAATCACTATTGCATTGGTGATATTTGTTTACATCAAATAATAATGACGTCATTATGAAAACAGTATTTAATCATAATAATAACAGCATTTAAAAAAATATGATAGTAATAATAATAATAATAATATATCCAATTTAGATGGTAAGGAAATCATGACAACGATTCCAGATCAAAGAACACGAATAGCAGTAACTGCTGTGAAAGTTTTGTCCCCCTTTAGTAGCAGGAATCTAGTCAGAGGAAAATGTCAAACATATCGATCTCCCGACTGGAACCGAAACTGGAACTGGAATTGCTACTGCTTTTGCTGATACCATTGGAGACAGAGGGCATCCGTTGTATACAGTACACCGAGGATAAATTGACATATATTTTATCCATCAAGTAAATGTACACGATAGCCAAGCTCAAACGTATACAAGAACAGAAGAGAAGTGACTATCGCCGCTACTGTAAATAGATACTGTACTGATATTGTCTCTACTGTATAGTGTGTAGAATATAGAGTATACAGTGTACAGTTGAGTGAATGAGTATATGAAGTGAAGTGATCAGAATCACATGGTGGATACGAGAGTGTCCGACCAATAACTGACCGTATCCACTTGTCGCTTTTGGCGACACTGCTGATTACATTCCTGACTTTCTCACACATCATTACGATCCACTATGATTCTGCCTCTATTGCTTTCATATTTCCATTTTCATCTCTCTCAATCATCTCTCGGATGCTTTACCAATTTCGTAATGTGTATAGTATAGGATTATGTGTATGCGTACACAACGTAAGGCGTGATAAGGTGCTTAGCACCAATCATGGCTAAGTGGAAAGGAATTTGTTTGATGAAGTTATTATTACACTAGTCACAAAAATTAAAAGATATTAGATAATATTTTTAAAAAAATTTTTTTCTTCCTCTTTTATCCTGACAATAGTATATGAAAGAATTTCATAAAATAATGGGAATAGTTGCAACATTTTTGTTTCAGTGTATATAATAATACTCAAGTAATTTTATCTAATAAACTTTCATAAAGATGAATTTTCATTTAACTGACAAGTGGGTTTGTCGGCAGTATATTCTGCAGTAAAAAAAAAAAAAAGTAAATTTATTGAGACATTTTTTAAGTGAATTGATAGATAGTCGATGTGTTACGATAAGTAGTTTTGGATGTTGTAAGTCAGACAGGGCATGGGGAAGTTACTCAAGAAATAGCGAACTGAGAAAATGTACAATGCAACTTTTATTTGAGCTGAGATCGATATGACTGAGGAAAGGGAGAAAGACGTACGAGACAAGAAGAGAGGGCAATAGTGGTGTATGCGGCGACCAAGGACAGAAGGAGCAATGGATTGAAACGAATGAACAGGAAGTGGCCGAGGACGGCAAGTGCCGAGTGGAAGATCTGGCAAGATGGATTTTCCCGCTCAATTGACGGGAACAAATATGAGATTCAAGTCCCCCAGAAATTGTACTGAGGAAATTGATGTGGATAGTCTCATTTTGGTTTACTTTGTTAATTTATTCTTTTGTTTCACTATGGGAAGCAATTTTATAAATTTATAAATTTGTTTAAAATATTTTTGATTAAATTTCAGTCAGTTTGTCAGTACACTGTAATTTTGGTGTCAAATTTTTTTGTAACTGACCAGTCTTTACTTTTAAAACTTTGAAGCTTCCGTAATTTTATAACACACTGACATTTTAATAACTTTTTTAGAAAAAAAAAAAAAAAATAAAACGATATATGTCAAAATAGGGTAAAAGTTATTAAATGATTATTGACATTACTGGAGCTGAAATGTAACAATTATAGGATTGACATTACTTCGTATTTACAAATAAAAAAAAAAAAAAAAAAAAATAACCTCTTTACACTTTTACATTTGTCATCGTTGTATGTCACAAAAATATGAAACTTATATTTTATGTTCAGGAATATTTACATCAATATTGGTTAAATTTATTAACAAATAACTGTTATATAAAAAAAAGTAAAAATTTGAAATTCATGTCATTTGCTATGACATTTCATTTCATGTGAATTTTAACAGTTGACATTCGTCCATAAATGTTCAATGTTATCAAAATGTATTTGTAGCACATTGATATCATTGTCATAAACAATTTCATCTTAAAAACATTTAATTAATAACGGATAAATTAACTACAAATAAATAATATATTTTTGAAAAACTTTACTCAAAAAAATCATTACCATTAAAGAAACAACTGTTTAACAAAAAATTAAAGAAACATAAACTAATCAAAAATATAAGAACAAAATTCAATTACAAACTTTACAGATAAATATTTTCAATAAAAGTCGTAATTGAAAAGTTGAAAAATAAATTTTTGGACAAATATAAAAATGACATAACAATAATTTCTATTCAATTTACCTAATACAAAGAGCACTTTGAAATAAAAAGAAAACTTCGAGTTCAAGCGATTGTCTTTTGAACTTCTATATAAGCACTCGAGGAAGACTAAAAATAAAACTCAATCATGAAAAAGAAAAATAATAAACAACTAACCCATGGTCGAATTTACGAAAATATAAATTATAATTCAAGTTGTCGTAAGAAATACTTTGCCGTATTTCTGTCTTCTTCTCTTAACTTCCCTGCGGATATATTCAGATGAAATGTATGATAGATACGCGTCGATTTACGTTTCGTTTCATCTACTTTGTACAAGTGTCGTTTGCCCTCGCGGCTTTCGCATTTACTCCACGAATTTGTCGATCGTCATGGTAACGGAATAGCACGAAAGCTCGATCGAGAAGAATAAGAGGCAAAAAGCGTAAAAATTCAAAATAAGAAGGGGAAAAGAGTCGAAGTTGAGACAAAAAAGCAAATGTTATATGTTATATTTTATATGTTATATATTATATGTTATATGTAGTATCTACATCTCGGTAGACGTCTATAAAGTAACGAGAAAGCAGCAAAGACAAAAACAAAGAAAGAAGAAGAGAAAATAGCAAGCAAGTACCTTCCAGCATCGTCTCGAAAATTTACTAGGACATCCCCCGAAAAGTACCCGCCACATCAATTCGATTCCGGAAACTCCAAAACTTTTTCGACGTGCAGTGGCGCGACGTTCTCTTCTCATTTACGACTAATTCAAACTCACTCTCACGCTACATTATTTTTCAACAACCCAAAATTAGTATTTTGATGTCTTTTTTCATAGGGAAACAAAAGTGGGGTGAAAATCTCACCAAGTGATACTAAAACTTTATCCCCTATAGTATTAACTGAGTTTATTGAAAACTTTCGTTATTCAGTGATACGAAATTTTTATTTTTTAATATATTTTTAAAGAATTTTAATTTTAAATTACTTAGTTTTAATCAATGATGAATCGTTTTGCGTTTTTCGCAAGTTTCGACTAATAACTAACTTAAAAACTTTCGTATATTTTTGTTCAGAGAATTTGAAAATCATCCTTTGAAACGTTTATTATTGAAAGGAGGTTTATTACTCAAAACAAAATTTAATGTAAAATACAACCTGAAATTTAATAGACGAAAATATGATATGAAAGTTATTTAAAGTAGGTATTAATGTGAAAGTAGCTAGCATTGCAGGGATAGGAGTTAAGTAAAAACAGTTATAATAACTTGAAAAGTAAAGCCGTCAGTTAAAGTTAAAACCACTTGAATAAAATAAATCATTAAATGGTAAACAGATAAATACTTATATTCGAGACGTTCCGTAATTTAAATTGTTTAGAAAGAAGTTGGATAAAGTAAAGTATTAAAAGAGCTCTTTCGTCTGACCTGTAAGCGTGCAAAACATTACACTACCGCCAGTGAGATAAGAATTAACCCATTATGCGAAAACTTTTTTACACTCAAGAGTTTAGCCGGTCGTAGTTAAAATTAGTGTGACTCTCCGGGTGAAAAATTGTCAAAAAAGTCCGCCAAAAAGGATAAAGTAGTAATAGTAATAATAATAACAATAAAAAAAAAAAAAAGTAAAGGAAAAAGATGCTACAGTGTATGAGCCTTCGCTGGAGAATAATGTTTCTGAAAGCGAAGAAGTTAATTGCAACCTGCTCTTATAGAATAACGTGACTTTGATAATTGTTGCTCACAAGTTGCTTTTTCTCGTTTAACTAAACTTTAAATATGCCGTGTTTTCTTTGTACAAAAAAACTTTTTCAAGTGTTATCAGCTTAAATTTTTATCATGAAGAATTGAAGAATCAAGAGTACACACCTCAAAACACTCAGTAAATTTTTTTTTATCATTTCACACTTACACGCTATTCATTTGATTTTTAAATAAAAAAATTTTTTATCAATTAATTGATTTCTTCGATAAATTGAGAATTTTTTGAAATTAAAAATAATAGAACAAGAGTTTTATAGGCTACAATAAATTTAAAAAATTCTTGTTCTATGAATTGACTATATAGTTCTGTTTAATTGCTTTTTTTATAGATTGCAAAATATTTAAAAATATAATTTCAAACGTGGTTGTCTTTTACAAAAATAAATATTAATATAAAGTTAAACTTTTCAACAAATCGTTGCACTTACTTTTATCAAGCTGAGTCTTTACATTTAAATACAATACTTTGAAACAACAACGACAATAATTGAAAAGCTCGAGTCTAAACATTTGACATTAAATAAAATGTCAGGCATTAATTTCCGGTAATTTATATTTGTACATTTATTTGTAAACATCAACACGGCTGTCAGCGGAAATTTCGTTCTACATCATTTCTCATATGCTCAATTGGCCAAAGTATATATTTATATATTATATATTACATAGACTAAGGGTTTCTTCGGCTTCACATTGTACATTGTACATTGCACATTGTAAATTGTATATTATATAATACATACGATATATAATAAATATTGTACATCGCACATTGTATCTGATAGCTACATACACCTCGGTTAAAACATTTATCACTTGATGTCGTGTTCTGAGAATATACTACCGGGTATTAAACGAGCAGTCACTGAGCGAAACTCTAGTCAAGCTGCAATACTTACGCCCTTCTATAGGCGAAGACAAATCAAAATGTGTGTTATAATGTCAGACATTACGACGACTATGACTGGAGACTAGAGACTGCTATGAGAGTAGAGGCCGACGACAGGACCGATATACTATGAATAGAGCGTTACAATTACTTTTCACGGTGAAGTTACTGGAGTAATGCCAGTATCGTTACAATTAGCGCAATAATAATTTCCTCTAATTCTGAAACATTAACCTACTTAACAACCGAATTTTCAAGGGTTTTATATTGAATAATAAACTTTTATGAATAAATATCAAGTAATATTAGCTCGAGTTTTACAAACTTAAAAAAAGTTACCGCAGTTGGTTCTTTTTTAAACTGCTGGTAATAGCCGAGCGCTAATTATGTTAAATGAAAAATTAAATTAATACTCCGTCTGTCGTGGTCTGGAAATTGGTGTAAAATAAATGGAGGCTAATCTTTCAAATAAATTTCAGTATCTAAATGTTGTGATGTATTTAAAATAAGATCGATTACGTACGCATTAAGAAAAAAATTAATTTGATTTAAGAAAAAAACTCTTGAACTAATAAAATTATTTTCAAGTATTTAATCATCTGTAATTTTTTTCAATCAAAAAAAATCTTTAGTTAGAAAATTTTCCACTTGATTTATTAATCAAGTATTTAAATAATTTATTCCAAAATTTATTCAAAAATTTTGCAGAAAACAAAAAATTGAAAAATTAAAATAAATTATTTTTTCATTATCATCTATGGTTTTGTCAGAAAATTTTTTGATGAAAAGTTTTTTGGTTAAAAAATATCTAGAATCAATTTAATAATTTTTTGCGGTGCGGTGTTTAGCTTATAAAGAAACAATACCATTTCTCTGAAGTTTGTAATTCAACATCAATTATGACAAATGATTATTAATTAATAAAAAACATGAATCACAAAAAAATATAAGCAACCTGTTTGTATATTTACCTAGTTACTTACGTAGATCACGAAGAGTAACTCTATTTCTTGGTTATTCTAGTCAGTTGCTCAGTACCAAGTACTCAAAACCAAAGAACCACGACAATGGACAGTGGTCCTCTCTTTCTTCCTTTGGCATTACGAGCGTGTTCATTGGAGCTTGCATTGGATGCAAGTACTGTTACTCTATCTATTCTCAATTCATCCGGACTCAACAAAGCCAGCGAACGAGACTACGAGGAAGACCTGGGATGAGTGCTGTGTAGCTGGGTCGTCGGTTCTATTCAACAACTTGCGTCGATGTCGATATATTTTAAAATTTTTCATTTTATTTCATTTTTTTAATCCTTTTTTTTTCGTCCGTGCCGGGTGAGGATACAAAATAATGAATCCGGGAATAGTTTTCCTCTCTACACCGGGCATGGACTGTTGAACAACCTACACGTGTTCACGACGCTATTCTATCAATAGTATACATATGTCTTTTTTATTTATTTATTATTCTATTTTTAATTCCAATGTTTACTATCGGGTTATAGTTGTTCATTATTTCCCGGATGGAAAGTTACATTTCCCTTTTTTTCAACGTAAAAAAAAAAAAAAAAGTTATTGGATTGAAGGTAAAAATTCTAAAAAATAGAAGTGGATGCTGGTAAAATTGAATGTATCTGCTAATTGAGAGGGGCTTACTGCTGACGACGTACAAGCACGATAGTAACCCCTCGGAATTAATTTTATATTCATACAGGTTAAATATATGTGGGATTTACAAAAGGGCTGAGCATTAATTTATGCTTAATATTTAACACATCAAGAGCTCTTTTGTATGACACTCATCCATTAATGACGTGAAAACTCTCATCATCATCCTCTCCGCAATAATTTAATTAATTATATGTTAACGTTCGGTAAATAACTTTTATTAATTCTGCTTGCCATGCTGTTATTATGTTTTAGCTTTTATTTTGCAAAACGGTATTTCTGACCTGAAAGAGTTTTCATAAATAATTTTAAATTTGACGTACCGAGCTTAACTTTGGAACAAAAAAATAAAAACATAATTGTTAATACTAGTGCTTTTCAGTTAATTAAAAGTCGGTGATGTTGATTGGATAAAACTTTTTGAGAATTATAGACAGGCTTAAAAAAATCCATTGGTTTTTGTTCTCTTCGGTTTTTATAAAACGTCAATACGTATGTAGTGTTTTTAGATGATTAAATTACATCAATTTTTTTGAAGTTTTTATTAACTTTATTTTTTAGTTAAATCTACTCGGAAATATTGAAGAAAATATTCATTTTTATTTTACGAGGTTTTGCTTTCAACGAATGGAAATTATTTTTGGCGGTTTTGTTCTTTGTGGCTTTCGCCAAATTGAGAAAAAATATGGTATTATTTTAATTACTTTTTTTTTTTGGGATTGCTTGCAGTTTTTAGTTTTTCATCAAACTCTGATGTAAGTTATAAAAAAATAAAATTAACGGAGAGAATTCAATATCACCCATCAATTTATAAAATCCACAGTACGATCTACAGATACTAACTTTAATATTTGCAAAAAAATCTTTTCAAATACTAGGCATCAGTCAACATCAATGTAATGAAAATGTTTACTTTTAGATGTTCAATGTTATTTTATCTAATCAAATCAAATAGAATTTTAACCCAGTCTTAAAAATTGATAAAAACGTTTGGTGAACGTCCAAATGTGCATGTTTATAATTAAACAAATCAATATCAAGCTGCAAATTTTATTCCACAGTTTCCTATAAGTCAGATTATTCAATAATTAATCATAGGTAATTTATTTAAATAAATGATTTTTCTGCAAAAAAAAAAAAAATAAATAAATACATTTTTTTTATCAACTAAGTCAAATTGATTTAGAAAATTGTATTTATCACAGCAACAAAGAACAAGTAGAAGAAATACCCAATAAAAAACTGCACCTCAGAATTATTTTTAGCCGGCTTATTTTGCATGACGGTGCTTTATATACAAATGGATTTAACGTTCGATATACTTTTAAAGTCGAATAAATTTAAACTGTCGACTTATATTTCAATAGAAGAACTTATAGGTCTATTGAAGCCATCCATCGGCGAAGAATTGACGTCTGAAAGTTTCCAAGCCCCCGTTTCTACAATATACTGACTGACTGTTTTACTTATCTGACTGCTGCTATACAATTTTGGATTTTTATTTATACTTATATTTTTTATGCTATTTGAAATGGTACGACCGTACGGCTATGCATATTGAAAAACCCAAGTGATAGCTGTAGAAGAGCAACTTGAAATCGAAGCAGAAGAGAGAGACGACCAAAAAAAAAAAAGATTGTATGTACATACTTGAAATATTTCCGACTATGGAACTTTCCGAGATAGAAAATGGAGACTGCTAGACAAGAGCATTAGCGATGCCTAAGCAGATAAGAAGACTTATGAAAAGGAGTGAGAGAACATCAACAGAGTCTCGAGTAATATGGAGAACAAGTTTCGGATATTTTCCAATATCTTGGTTCTTAGATACGAGTTAGGAATTTAAGGACCAGCGTTTGTTCTACTGGCAAGCAGCAGTGGTCCAGCAAACGCCCAGATGTCTTTAAGATCCCCGGTTGTTGTAGACGCTTCTGAATGTCTTAGCTTTTGATAGTAAGCCCGGACATGTACATACAGTAAGCACTGTATTTACCTACTAGATCGAACGATCCTCTCTACTGTCAAGGACCTCCTATTGTGTAGTTAAACTTGAGTGTTTGTTTGCTCAGTTAATCCTTCTTGCTTGTTCAAGGATCTAAGACTCGGAGGAAATATTGCTTCTATTCACTGTTTCATCGTTTGTCTTCAATGCTTTTCTACTTCTATTCATCAGCATTTTTATTATTTTGAATTATGACCTGTGTGTGGGATCGAATTGGTATTTCTCAGAGCTCTTATGCGCGTCATTTCAAACCACTAAACATTGACATCAAAGTTCAACTATTTCAGGATTCACAAGTATTTTACGATGTCGTATAAAATTCATATGCGGTTTAATGTTTTTCTGTTATAGGTTTTCGAGCGCTAGAAATATTTATATTGATGAGTTTTACGTTTCGAGGAAGAAATTAATTAAATTAAGATGGTGCTTGTCAAAATAATGAACTGATTTTTTTTTTAAATATCCTGATACTTTATAATTTTTTACAAAATTGAAATTTTCAAATTTGAAGATAAGAATTTTAATTCTTTAAAAAATAATAGGCCACTTTAATTCTTTACACTCATTGATAGAATTAAAAAAATTATAATACTCTGTAATTTTTGAAAAATATTAAAATTTTCAACTAATCTGTGATGAGTTTAGCGATTATAAAAAAATGAACATAAAATATAAAAAGTAAGGAAAAAGATTATAAAAAATTTGCTATAAAATATTGCTTGTTTCGGTCGATAAAAAATTACATCTTTTACTGAAATTTATCCACCACACAAATTCTAACAGTTTAAACGTCAAAGTATGTAGTTTTGTTTTGAGAATTAAAAAATTAATTTTTGTCAGCTTCAATAAATAATCTCTGCTTACAAATGCTTGCATAAAATTATGAAAAACAGTTTTTAATGCGAGTAGTAACATAAATTAGAACGAAAAGATAATCACCAGTTATAATTAAAATGGCGTTATTAAAGTTATAAATACAGATATTCGTTCAGCGAATATGTAATAGGGGATTTTTATTCACTTAGTATTAAATTTGTAGACTCTTTGACTAATCGGATTTTTATTTCAGTATGCGGATTTTTCAGAACGAAGACATGGAGGTGAGGGTAGTGTTGCGGGACTAAAAGAGTATACCGAGGGTACTTTGGTGGGGAAAATAGCAGGAGAGAAATAGGGGCAGAGGAGAGGAGGGTATGAGTCAGAGTAAAACGGATTAACGGACGTAGCCGTACGTTTTTTAACGGTATATATTCATTTTGAAATAAAATGCCAAGTGCACTTGAAATTTACGATGAATGTGTTTTATTTAGTTAGTTATTTTTTTTTTTTTTTTTTTTTTTTCACCGAAGCACTTTTTTATGCACACGGTAATTGTTTAAAACAGAAATTATACGTAACTCATTTGTTGCTATAAATTACTGTTGTCTATTTCTTTCAATTCAGTTTCCTTTTTATTCTATTATTATTATTACACTATTTTAACTTGGTTATTTTTTTTAGACTCCGTTTTGTTGTACTTAAGCTCACCCAACGTGTTTTTCTGATCATTTTGGATCGAGAAAAGATACGAAATCCGTTAGAGTTAAGGAAAAATTTCCTTCTTAGTTTTTATGACTTTTTTGGCAATAAAACTTTACGAGTATGTTATCGCGCATATTATTTATTAGTATGGATTTTTTTCACAACTTTTAAAGAATAAAAAAAATTTATTATTATAACTACTATTGAAATTTTTAAGTATTTTATAATTTAAAAAATTAGTGTCTATTTGACAATTTATGCAAATAAAATATCAGCCTCGGTCCAGTCCGTGTGTCGTGTGATTTTGGAACCACTGTTACCGGGTCAACCGACCGCATGTAAATCATCCGAGCACCTCTCTATAAATTACATCGACGGTGTTATCTCAATAAGTACTATTTTCTCTACTCATATAAAATTATAGATATTTATTATTCTGTAATTGCATTTGTACGTGACAAAAAATAAATATTCATTTTATCGTCGACTATTCTGTACAGCTTCATAACATAATTTACCACCGGAAATGTCTGATAAAATTTTTCATTTTTATAAAAACACTCCTAGTTATTTTTACACATAATAGATCCCCAGAGGAAATTGATAATAAAAATTTCAGAATTTTTTTTTTATCTAAAAAAAGTCAATTTGATTTTAATCATTTTCAAAAATTATGTATAAAAATTTTTTGCTTTATTTACAAGCTATTTACTGAAGCTGTGTTTATTATCGTAATTATTACGTATTGTAAACCTTTAAATTAGATTTGTAATGATTGAATTTGAAATTAATTTTCTAGAATTTAGATTCAATGATTGAGCTACCAGTTGTTGTTTAAACAGATTGGTAGTATAGTTGTTACTTCATTAGGCTATACAGATATTTCCAAACATATTATAGACAAATTATCATGTGATACATCGGATATAACCGTAAAATTCATTCATGATAATGTTTTGAAATAAACATTAACTTGTTTCATCCCATTTCGTTCACAAATATCAACTCTATTGTTACTTCATCATTCAATAATGCTAAATTTAAATTGTCTATCATTATTATTGTTCAATTGCTTGCATGTTTGCAAATTATTTGCAAGCAATTTATGGTTTGCTATATCTATCAAATTGAATCAAAGAATAATAATTTTTATGTATTTTATTTTTTGAGTTTACTCCAGAAATCTCATTTTTAAAATACATATATTAGATTTTCTTCCTTATTAAATGTAAAAACTATTTTGAGGAAAAAAGAGTCGACTTAGAATCTCCATGATTAAATGTAGGGTGCTCTACCATTTAAACTATCGAACCACTCGGTCACAAATTTCATAAAAAAATTTTTGCTTAATTTGATAGATAAAAAATCCAATGTCACTCCAAAAGTCTTTGATCAAAGATCACAAAATTTAAAACGAAAAATAAAAGATTTTGTCTATCGGGAAATTCGATCGAGTGTCCACAAAGTAAATTTGGACTTAAGCACACAAATCAAGTCCTGTGGTTCCTCAGCGGTGTCACTTTAACGTCCCGTAGGATTCGGTGGCACAGCAAGCCTATAACCTGATGCGATCGTTGAGACCAGATGGAATGTAATCAGCGTGAGCGGATAACCCTTTTGCAGGAAGATATAATAATAACGTATTAATGGGATGGCAAATAATCGATGAAGCTCTCCGGGTGTGCTTGATAGTCCGGTGCTCATCGAGGTCGAGGTTGTAGAAGCGTCAGTTGGCCAAGAAGGAATATCACCGGAGTTAAACCACTCTGTTACTTTTCAACCACTACTACTATCACTATTCGCGACTACGTTTGACATATTATTGTCATTATTATCACTGCAACAACTAGCAACTAACAATTCGGTGCGACCAAACATTGACTCCTACTACTATCATCACTATTTCATTTAATACCAATCCTAAGTTTTAAATAGCACTGTGTATTTTTGATTAATATATGCTTAGTGATTCTGTGGGCTAAACTAAAAGTATACTTATTATTATTACCATCTAGTCATTATTTTAGATTGCATGGCTATCAGATGCCACAACGACCTTGCAAAAAACTTTTCTCGTCAACTAAATGAGAAAATTAAATATTTCTTTGTGGCCATTATGTTTAATTGTGATAAATGTTGCCCGGGACAAATAGATTCAATCTTTTGACACAGGCATCAAGAAACTGTCTCAATTTCAATCTCATTTTCGTTTTATCTTTGCTTTTACTATTTCATAAGTAATTAGTCATTCCATAGTCACTTATTCTCTTTTTTTATTTTACTCAAATGTTAAAGAATTATTTAGCAAGTCCAAAACTTTCGTCCGCTATTATGATTAACTGAGTAATTAAAATTTTAATATTTCATTGTAGTTTTGAGTTTGATGTATAATATTTAAGGAGTAAATGTAATCATTCTGAAATCATCTCGCTAAAAACTTTATGCTTTTTTTTATGAAAACTTTTATAAAGTCTCTCCTAATTGTTAATACGGCAAAAGTTCACGTATATTATTTATTTATTGTATTACAATGTTATAAAATTTTAATTTAAGTAATTTACATATTTTATTTCGATTTTTTTAAATTAAAATTTAACCTTTTTTATTCTAATTAAAAAAAAAAAAAAAAAAAAAAAAAAAAAAAAAAAAAAAGTAAAATTTTTCTCGTGGTATTGAATTAAAAAAAAAATTTTTTTATTAAAAATAAAATAATAATTTTTTGGATTAGATAAGAACGTTATTAAAATTTATTTTCTTAATCTTGGATTTAAAAAAACTTTTAAATTTAATCTGGTATCCATAGAAGTTGTAATTATAAACCAAGCGAGTTAATCCGGTAATTAAAAAAGATCGAAAAAGGAATAGTAATGGATAATAAAAAGTATTTATGTATATGTATATGAATGTGTGTGAAGTTTAAAGTGAGATAGAAAATTTATAAAATGTAGCAGTTGATGGAATAGAGTAAGTACGCGCTCAGCGAGTGGTACTTACTCGCCAGATAGTTGGATTCCCGGATTTCCGGGTGCACGCTGATTCAACATTTCCCGAACATTCTCAGAGTCAGCTCGTAATACACGCTACCTCTACTTGCTACGGGTCTATGTTTCGCATTGACGCTTTCCTGCCGGAAGTATTCGATTACCGTTATGGCTTGGTCTCCTCTCTCCACGAGACTTCAGATAATAATATTTTTCAACTTTTAACTACTCATAAACATCAACAACTTTATTATCATATTTAGAATACACTTTTTTCTACATAACTACACAACAATAAGATGTTTATCATTTTTCGTATCTTTCCACTCATATATCACATAATCTATTATATTTTTGAAGATATCGCGATTCTACAGCAAAACGGTGTATGAAAAATTTTTTTTTTGCTTCACCTTAACTCAGTAATGTTGGAATTGTGAAAATTGACTGAAAAAATGAAAAGTAAAATTTTTTTGTATAAAAAAAAAAAATTCCTAAAGTAAAAAGAGCGTATTGTAAAAAAAAAATTTATTTTTGATTATTTCAACGGCTATTAAAATTGAAAATTTTATAAAGTAGACTCTGGAATGTTAAGTTTAATTTTTTTAAATCCGATCAAATGTTATGTCTTTAATTCTGAATTTTCATAGCCATAAGTCTAAAACTTTCAATTTCTATTTAAAAAAAAAAAAAAAGGTGTACTTAAAAAAAAATGACATTTTTAATTTCTCCAATTAATTCTTCAAATTCTAAAATTTCTGAGTTGATTGAAGTAAAAAAAAATTTTTTTAACGTCCTTTTTGCTTTGATAAAGTGAAATAACATATAATCTTATGGAGTTTTGTTCATAGTAAAACTCTTAAGTAGTTAACTTGTTCTTGTTAATTTTAATCTATAATCAAACTTTATTAAGTAATTGTAATTTTTATGTAAGCTTATTCTTAGTTCTTCGAGTTTAACATAAATTTAATATGATTGTTGTTTCAATTTCAAACTTAGAATTAAGTAGTTTCTTCTTTTACAACTAATTGTTTCCTACATAATCACAAATTTATGAAGCTATATCAGTAGACTATATCAGTAAATGATAAATAATTTTTTTTTTAACACAAAACTGCAAGTTAATAGTTTTTTTTTTGTAGTTAATTAAAAAATCTTACCACTTTAAACTTTCTGGTTATACGCAAAATGTTTTAAGCATTCATAATCCAATCTATTGAAATTTTTTATTAACTTAAAAATGAAATTAAGCTACTAAAAATAATTATGAAAGGTTAAAATAAAATTATATCTCAAGTGGTTAATTTCTTTCAGCTGAAATTAATTATATTTAAAAATAAAAAAAAAAAAAAAACGTGCACATTTGGACAAAGTTGGTTTGTACAGCGTGTATTATGCAGTGGCTTGATAGACAGTGTTTGGTGAATACAGAGACTGGCGAGTATACAGTGTACAGTTTGTAACTGAAAAATTTATAAATCCAGGAGCTCATTGCGTATTCTTAGAGGGAATTACTGTAAAAGGAGCGAGTCATGTTCAACGGTCTCGTTGCAAACTGTGGATATATTTATGCCGAGCTTCTAACTAAATCCAACTCGTCTCAATGGAATCGTCTGTATAGACATAAATAAAAACAGAAATGAAATAAAAAATAAAATAAACTTGTAAGAAATAAAGATGAAGATGAAGATAATGATAAAGATAAAAAATGTAAACTAAAAAGGCATTACTAACACTAGTTTAAAAACCGTCAGAAATAGCTGGTGGATAACGAAAATGGACGCAAGTCGAAATCGTAAGATCGTTAATGTCAAAGAGTCCGGTAAATCTTTAGGGACTTTGGTATAAAGTCGGATAAGACTTTTTTCAAAGTGAGTGCACCAGAAGCTAAAGCACCACCAGTATCAGTACCAGCTGTCTGTCTGGCTCCTCCACCCAGAACTTTGCCAACTAAAATTACCCACCATTTATATTAGTTTTCCGCCTATCTACTCCATCGAGTATATATACAGCCACATAATATCCCGGAAAATTTTATAAAGATTAAAAATAATAATAACAACAATAGTATCGAAAGTAAACCTGCATGTTACACTTTTAAAAATGTATTTTTTTGCATTAATGAAATAAAATAAATTTTGATTAATATTTTGTAAAAATAATTCCTTAAATAATGATTAACATCAAGAATATCACTTAACTAGACCATAATACCTGCGGGTACTTTGGAAATAATTTTTAATAACTAACTATGAGCGATTTATGCGGATTTATTTGTAAGGATTTTCAAATATCTCAGTTCTATGCAAAAGAATTATAATTATTATCAATATTAATATCAACGGATTAATTTTTTTTTCTCAAAAGCTGAGCTAAAAAAAAAGTTAATTTGAGTAATTTAATATCGTAAGAACCAATATTTCAACCTGTAATCCCCTCAATGTCTTCTCGAGAGATTATCGTTATTATAATATCAGTAGGGGAATTTATTTATCGAAATATGAGAGATTTTAAATTATAAATTGGATGAATTTATGTATTTAAATTTGACGTTAGATTTTTATTATCATTATAATGATTAAAAAGTCAAATTTGATACATTTCAATTAATTAATCTTAAAAAATCATTCAAGTAATTACTAAAAAATAAAGATATTGTGAGATTAGAATGACTGGAAATTTTAGTTATCGGAAAGTATTTAGAGAACTGAGCCGATTATACGTAAGCGATTACTATCCCGGGAAATTAGAAAACAATAAGGTGTAGTAGGAATAGGAGAAACAGAAATTTGCTGAAGAACCATCGACGAATCCTCAGTAGTAAAGTTTAGCTGTGGTCAGACCGAATTTATGAAAGCCACTAGAACGCGTGGAGGTTTGTTGGGTCACGTTTAGTTTGGTCTACCGAGAGTGAAACCAATTGCGATCTAGGGAAATACGGATAGCACTATCAGCTATCTTCTATCTTCTATCTTCTATCAGCTATTCTATGGCTGCTGAGAGAATTACCGGTACGACATGATCTTGAGAATAATTAATCATATACATCTATGCAGTGGGTCTTACCTCGAGACACATTTTATAAGCTCCAGATTGTTGTCCGTTTGAGAATTTTTTTTTTATTTGTTTAATATTTTTTTAAAATTTGAAATGTTTCTCTTTGGTTTAAGATATTTATACTTTTGTATACAATACATTTATATTGGTGGTATGATATCAAGATATAACAAAACCACACAACCAAGAAACCGTGCGCTGTAGTATTAGCATTGAAACAAGTTCCGAAGAACGCCCCGGATGCTAATGCAAATGCGTCACAATGCAAGACCAAGACTAAAATCAAGAGTGAGACTGAGAAGAAAACTCACACTCGAACTCGGTGGATGCTCTCTCCGATAATTGGAAGATTGCCAGGATTGAAAGGAGCTACAAGACATTGTCCTACGAGAGAATCGAGGTGTACTGGGGATAGTTTTGACCGAATATATATATATATGAGTGTGTAAGTGGATGTAGTTTTAACCAATACCAATTTAGCATCAGCAAAATTTTATCGACAGAGCATGTTGCAAAAGTACTTGGGAAGATTGGCTCGATTTCTACACTCGCTGGCGCCATTAGCGCCATTGACTAAAATTTTTACCGTTACAATAACCACAAATTCACGATCTGATGCCTTTTATCGACACTGTTGACCTCGTAGATTTTTAATATGCTACCGTTTAAATGCCAAATATTGGCTGCTTTTAGATCTGTGTACCAGATAGTTTTGAAAGGGATGGAAATAAAAATTTTGCAGATCATTGTTAGCGTCATTGTTTGAATGAATTTAAAATTGTAGGTGGAATGAGATATTATTTTTTTATGAAATTGGTACAAATTTAATTGTTAAAAAAAAATTTTTTCTAATTTAGCCTGGTATGATATAAAAATTTTTTTATGAGTAATTATTCCTATGATATGTAAATATTAAGTAATGAATAATCATAAATGTCATCATAATTATAAGCTTAACATTAATGATAACAAGACAATGAATTTTAAACTCATTGACAAGAAAGTTTATCGAGGCACGTTGAAGAGTTAATTCACGTTAATCAGAATCTAACGCGTACACTGTCATAGACCTTAATAGAGATCCAGAGTAGAGATCAGAGAGTAGAGCAAAGTACTGCGGCAAGTAGTACGAGCAGAGTATGAGCATACGAATACGTTAGCCAGTCTAGCAGTCTACAAGTCTAACAGTGTGTAAGTGTATCAGTGACGAGTGTAAGCTCGCTCCTAGGTTCCATTGCTAGGTACGGAGAAATATTCCGAGAAGCCCTGAGGAGTCAATGTTAACGGCAGAGTTTCACAAACCTGTTTTCAACTAATTCACCCTAATGAGTCGATTAACACGAGCATTGGGTTACCTCCAAGTTACTATTAGCTTTCGCATGCTTAATACCACGACCAGCTCTATTATATTCATCTAAATGCGACCGACTAATGCAACACACGTTCACTCTCTATGCAGAATAACAACTAATTAGTTATTAGTAATAATAACTAATAACTAAGTAATAATTCGTATCTTGAGTCTTGTAAGTTATAACTCATAAATGGTCGAATTACTCGCCAAACAACTTCCCGTCACTGTGTTAGTAATTAATTTCTTGAACTCGAGTAATGCAATATCTATTACTCGCGTCCAATAATCTTTTTATTTAGTTTTTATTTTATTTTGCAGGGATTGGAAGACAAGCAAGAGGACAAAAAGAGAGTAAAGGTAAAGGTAGTTGTCGACGTATTTGTTGTAGTCTTTATGGATTACTTGTGCTCGTACAAATGAAGTCGGAAGCGGATGATTCGACACGTACTATCCATCCCTTAAGGTATCTTTATTTTCTTTTACCTACTACTTTTATCTCTTTGTATTTATAGAGTGCATGTGCATCTGTATAACTGGGTATGTGTGTGTTCATCGTCTTTGGAATCCAGTCCCGTAAATGCTAGGAATTTTTTTTCAAAGAACTACCAACTCGAACGTGATCTTTGATCTACTTAAAAATAAAAAAAAATTTTTATACTGAAAATAAACTATTTTAAATCGAAAGGATTCTTTTTTATAAATTTTAAGAAATTAATTTTTGGCTATGTGTAATCTTTTATATATATATTATCAAAGATAGTAGAGTAAAAAATTTTTTCTAAAGAAATCGAGTGATGATAAATATGTATAGAGTTTGTAGAGCAATTTTATAATTTTTTTTTGCAATGTTTGAAGTATAATAAGATGATGTAATATACATAGCTTACGCTCACACTGACGTTCAATTCTACCGAAAGATTTTAAAGCCATCTTGCACATAAATTAAATGCAAACTAATTCATCTTGGTGTATAAAGTTAACTTTTAGATTGAACAAACTTATACAATTATTTACTTAACTAGGTACTACACTGGGGCTATGGGGTTACCTGGTGTATACTTATAACTTTTATGTGTGGGTTTTTCATTACCATAAATAAAAATATGTAAAATGTGAAATAAAATAATACAAAAAACGTTTACTCGCGAGAATAAAACACAAATATGCCTTTAAACCACCGTACAGATAAAAGAAAAAAAAAAACAAGTATTAAATTTGTGAGTGATTCGATTTGACAGATTTATCTCTTGGGCAAATCTGTACACATAATATTGTTCGATCGTTGTCTTTACTTTTTTTCACCGTTAACTAAAAATTCGACATGTGTCTGTTATAATACTGATAACGCGTCAAACTTTTTTGTAACTTTTATACACAGATTAAAAAATTAGTTTTTTTATAGATAGTGATAAAAAATATTTTAAAAATAATTAATACAATCATAAATTTAAAAAAATTTTATTTTTGTATTAAAAATTTATTTAATAATAAAATTCAAGACTTCAGATAAAATTTAATGTTATTAAAATGGGGGAAAAAAAAAAATTTAACCATATTAAATTTTAATATAGTAAAACGAATGAAATCATAAGATCTACCTTCATAGTTCTAAAAATTGGTGTTTTTACATTATGAAAATAAAAATAAAAAATAAATTACATTTCCTGTGACATTTGAAAAGTCTCACATTAAATTTTTTTCTATTAACTAATGATATAAATTGTTGGTAAAAATATTTCAATGTCTGTAATAAATTACTTGCAGTCGTAAATCCTATATTCCGAGTTTTATTTTCAAAATTACCAAAAAAAAAAAAAAAAAAAAAAAAAAAAAAGAGAGAGAGTAATGATACGAAAAAATTTTTCTAAGCCATATATTGTCACCACTACTTATTCACTGAATATAATAAAATACAGAGGTATTATGTTAAAGAAACAGAATAATAAATAAAGATAAAATATTTGGAGTGATTCCAACTATTCTCGATAAGCTATTTAGCGTTAACCAACCGTTTCGGGTTTAATAAGCATAAAAGTAGGCAAAATTGATTCAACTTTTTTTTTCTTCATTTTCGAGGTATAAAGCTTATTTTAATTCTCCCGGTATCCAAGACTCGTACCAGTATGATGCGACATTTACGATACTTAATTTAGTTTTGTGCCAGCACCATTTGATCTCTCTTGGGAGAGCGGAGGAATCGTCGCGTCAAAGCTGAAACTTAGAATCAAGATGAATCGATCGTTGTAGTGAATAAAGTGAGAATGCTCGGGAGGAGAAATATGATGAAAGTGCCAGCAATGAGGATGAGGATGAGGATGAGAATGAGGTTGAAAACGAACAAGACGATTTCCTTTGAGCCACCGTAGCTGCTTCTCGGATGTCTTCGTCGTGTGTTCAGCCAACCAATCTTCTTGAACCTTTTCAATGTACTTCGTTTGCTCTCTCTCTCTTTCTCTCTCTCTCACTCGCTTCTTTTCCTTACGTGTGTGTACACAGCTCCTCAAATTTCGAGTGTGAGACTTGCTGGTAATAGATAGGGGACCTTCATGTCGATAGTTGATTCGTCTTCATTATAATCTGAGATCTCCGTTAAAGTTGTATTATTATGGATAAAGGGTGTCAACAGACATGTCTTGTACGAATTTTTTTTTCAACAAAAATAGACTACCGATAACTCAAAGGAACAGTTTTGCCAAAAATATTTGAATTTTTCAGAGAAGGTAGTCATTAAATATTAAATTTTTTTTCCTAAATCTATTTTTTATAAATTTCTATCAATTTTTGAATAGTCACAAAAATATAAATAATATGAATTGAGCTCAATTTATAGAAAAATATTAAAGTCATCAAAGAACCCATAAAAGCTGAGGTTTTAGTGGTAAAAGAAAAATAAATCCCTTAATATTTTTTTTTCATCTTCAAATGTTTTCTCAGCTATACTCTTATTTTCCAGCATAAATTTAGCTGAGTTTGCGTTGAAATTTATTCCGATCGTTCGCTTTAGTCCAAGATAATTTCCGTGATCGAACGAATTCGTCATATAATAATAATAACAATAATAATCACAATAATAAAAGTAGTCGACGATAAAGATACGCCTTTGTAGAATATTTTTATTTCTACCTTGAATTTTTATCGTTAAAATTATTATTATTATTATTATTATTATTATTATTATTATTATTATTATTATTATTATTATTATCTTTTATTAATATTATCTTTCTTGTATATTTGGCGGAGTGATATCGCGCTTACGACTGATTGAATGTCGGCATCTTTATCATGATTGCATTAAATTATTGAATAGGTATATACATAAATATATGAATCTATATATTTGTTTTATTTTCACCGCGTCTTTCCGTTTATTTAATTATATTTCTTTAAAAAGCGACTTTAGAACCGAAAAAAAAAAAAGAAAAACTTAAAAAAATAACGTTTATACTTATTATTTTGTCGGTATCACTCGGTAGAATCTGAAACAGAGTCACTGTTGTGGAAATAACTGGTTTGAGGGAAAAAGGCTCGGCAATGTTTTTTTACGACGGCAAGTCATAAGCAAAAAGGAAATGGAAATACATATAGACCGAGAATAAAAGTAAGGACAAGTGGAAAGTGGAAGGGGAAAGAGAATAAGATGAAGATAGTGATACAATTTAAATTTCATCAATGAAATTGTAGACTGACTAACCAATGGATGTACAATTGTCTTATATGGAGCTCTTTTAAAACAAAATTAGATGAGGATGATAAAATAAAAGAAGACAAGAAGAAGAAGAAGGAAGAAATAAAAGAAGATAATGTGAAGAGGTGGAAAATAACATAAATAAGGAACATCACCCGGTATATATCTCATATTCTTGGCATCAATCCAGAGTATTAGATCTCAAACGTTGTAATCGAGAGACTCGCGGTCGAGTAAAGTGCCCTCTTTCTTGCCTCGTTAATCGTCGTTGAATCTTTGAGGAGCTGTGTCGTTATATCAGCACTTTTGAGTACCATGGTCTAACATTCTTACTTTCATTCCTTTTTCTACTAAAACTATCTCTGCTATGCCACTCAGTTCATTATAATTACCTTCATTGTAAGTTCTTTTGTTTATTTTCTTAATGAATGACATTTTATACCATGATTTTTTTGTGGCTGAACGGTTAAAATTTTTAAGGAATGCCATAGATTTATAAAACTATCTCGACTCTCAAAGGATAAAGTTGAATTTGAACTAAAAACATTTAGGGAATCTAAGAGTATACGGTTAAAATTTTTGGAATAAGTATAACAGCCAGTTATTTTACTTTTGAAGTTTCTTGTCTTAAATTCTTGGTTTAAGAAATTAGTATCTTCAGTCGATAACTATTGTCACTTGATTGGAAAAGGAATTATTTTTCGTTGATAAAAAAAATTCTTTAACTGAGAAAATAAGTCTCTTGAATTAAAAATAATTCCATTTTTTTTTACTTTATATTTTTTATTTTATTTTCCCATTGAAATAATTGAGAAAAAAAAAAGAAAAAATTATTATTATTTAAAAATATATTCAATCTTGAATTGATTGGTTGTTTTAAATTTAAAAAAAATTTCTGCAACATAAATTCGATTTCCGGTGAAAATGAAAAAAGTTTTTATCGTGAAAATTTACTCGTATATTTGATTGGTTTTATTACGACAATCATTTCAAGTGTACTCTTTTATTAAAATAAAAAAACTTAAAATATTTATGTCAACGAAATCCACGCCATTTCCTCGGAAAGTAATGCCCAAGTGGGTTGAACTTGTGTTGCAATCGAGAGCAACGTAGTCCGTATCGTAAGAAAACACAATAAGAGAAAAAAACAAGGGAGAGGGGGAGGTTATCCCAGGACAAACATCAGCCGGAACTTGAATATACGAATTCCGAAATTTAAGAGCCAGGTCTTACAGTAACTTTCCTTTTTCCTGCTTTACAGTGAGCAAAAGTTGTAACACTCAAGTCACCGTCTAAGTGCTCACTGAATGCACGACGACACCAGAAGAGATTGCGAAAACAAAGTCCTTCACTGTCTTCACGTACACTGACTTTACTACTTATACTATTGCTTCTGGCTCGCTGGTTGTTGGCTGACTGCTGGTTGGCTGGTTGGTTAAGTATGATTGTCGTTCAAGGACTTGTGCATTATAACGCCTAGGGAAATTCATACTACTTATTCTTATGCGTTACCTCAAGTATAAAGTTACTCAAACATTTATCGTTTGCATCCGCGTTCTTTCGGATAAGTGACGATTGATAATGTCATAAAATATATGATTTAATGCGGATTATCTTCTTGTTTTACATCTTTGAAAGCTGCGAATCAGAATTTTTCTCTAACATTATGAAAAATCCAAAATATTATTCATTTTTTACCGAAAATTGAACGAACATTTTGAGACGTGCTTTTTTAATTTCTCCTCAAAAATTTATGAAAAAAATTTCTAAAACTTCAAAAAGTCATTACTGGAAATTATTTAAATATTTATCCAATAAATCAAATTGTAGAACGAGATTTTGAAGTAAAACTTCAGTAGGTGTGACTTGAGAGTAACTCTAATTTTTTTTTTTTTTTTTTTTTTTGACCGTAATAATGCTCAGTAATTTATAGTCTGCTTACATAGCTTCCGCTATTTAAAAATGGTAACTAACAACGGTATACTATATGTCGTGAGCATATGTGATATATAAGGACCGTGTTTATAGACTTTTATGCCAACTAGTGATAAACATCTTAATCTATTGAAATCATTTGTTTTAAAAATGTTTTCAAACAGATAAAATTTAAAGTAATAAAAAATTACTCAAAATTTATTTTATTTTAGTCAAAATTTTTTAACTCGAGGAAATTTCAGATAATTCATTAAATAATGACGTCATAATAACATTAAAATTTTAACTGATGGATCTATATATGCGATTCAAACTATAGTTTAATGATAACACACTCTGAGCTGTGCTTTATTTGTTTGATAATTCATCGCGACTCCATTCTGTAATATTTATTATGTATTAATATATATTTTATTCTCTCTGGACGAGCAATGAGGAACGAGCTAATTAAATATGCTAGTGTTCATTTGGATACTGGAAGCTTGATTAATAACTCCATTAAAAAGGTAACATTAAAAACATATTCGTTTTATTGTGTTATTATAGTACATAGATATCATGGATGGATAGATTAAATTAATAATTAGTCACTTTACATTTACGCATAAAATATTTTAGTTTAATTATCAACAATAAGAGCTTCCGGTCAAAAATTCGGATAGCTTTAACAATAAACGAAAATAAATACTTGAGAGTAATGTTTCATGCATCTGAAACGTTTTACAAGAGCTTTTACCGTGTATAAATAAAAAATCGGTGAATATAAAATGATTGAATTTAAGTGAACCTGAATAAATAATTTTTTACACTGATAGTTTCCATTTGATTTTTTTTAGCTATTTTTTTATCTTTGGGAATTGTAAATTTTTTATGATGGTCAATATTTGCAGTAATAAAATTTTTTAATTTTTTTTTTTTTTTCAAGGGATATACAATTAAAAATGGTATTTTTTGCACAAGCGGTATAAAAAAAATATAAACTAACAAATAATATAAAAATGTAAAGAAAATTAATAAAATACTTAAGTAAATAGTTTATCGGTGTACAAAAAGTTGTAACAGTCTAAAAAAAATTTTAAAAAGCAGGTCAATAGCACAAACTATACATGGTGCGATAACTACTGTTGTAAATAATTTTTTTTTGCACACGTTTCCACTCAAAAGTATATTTTTTATTACAGAAAGTTAATTCATGAGTACACCAGACCGAAATAAAAGTATAGATTTTTGTTCAGTTGAAAAATAGCATTACACTGTTTGGATTTCAGACATCGAGTGCATCAGATTCAAGACACGTGAGAACCTTAATGGAAGTCGTCTATTATCAGAATTCCTGTAACACTATCATTCCTTTCCTCTCTACTGTTTTCTTTTTTATACATTTACTCCTTACTTACTCACCGACTCGCTCGGTAGTTTACTCTTAGCTCGCTCACTTATTCCAGGACATAATGTATAAAATATATAAAATATATAAAATAAAAATCTAATGGAAGGATCATCGAGCTTAGGACGTTAGATAATGAGATAGACGCTTAACACTTTACTGCTGGATAGAAGGATGAGGAGGTTGAGGAATACAATACCCGAGTCGGAGAATAAAAAGCGCGGTCAAGTGTCTAGTTTTTGAGACTTGTCGACAAGAAAGGTACACATTTATATGCCGTGAAGCCATCTGTGTCTTGTTCGTTGAATAAGAGTCCCAGTGATAGTGATAGTAATAATAATGATGATAATAATAGTAACAGTGCTGGTGTCGCCGTTACTTTAGAGGGTAGAAGTGATAGTAGTGGTTTTATTTCAGTAAATGATACACTGAAAAGAATGAGAAATAAAATAAAAAATGAAGGTGTGAAAGATGTTGAAGGGCGGGGTTTAAGGAGCGAACAAAGTCCCAGGATAAATCGTTGTTCACGAGTCAAGACAAAGCTCCAGGGAATATCCAAAAATCCTTTTGTAGATGCAGAGAATCTTGGAGACTTTCAATGCTCGGCTCTATGCGTATCAAATAAAAATTTTTTATTTACGTTTCTTCCACGCCGTTTTCTCCGAACCGCAGGTTAATGTGTTAATATTTCAAATAGAACGTATTTCATACGCTATTGTCATTTATTAACAATTTAATATTTTATTATTCTCGCGATATATTCATCTTTCGTGAGTGTTTCATATTTTTACCATCATGAATTGTTTATTTTTTTGTCGGAGTAAATTTTTATAAATTTTCGCCCTCTTAATTATTTACGGCTATTTCTCAAAAATTCAACTCTGGATAAACAAACTGATTTTTCTTTTTTTTTACATTTTGTTTATTGATATTTGTATTTATTCAACTGGTTGCAATTTTGAATTACTAAATAGATGAATGAACATGTGAATAAATATTTTTGAAAATGTTGTTTTTGGTTTAAGGTTTTTTATCGTAAATTAATTTTTTTTTTTTTTTTACCAGGTTAGCAATTTGAAAAAAAAATGAATTTTGTAGAGATCTAAATATATACCATACATCTGTTTAGAATGATTATTCATAAAACAGGATTAAATGTTAAAGAGCAATGAACAAATATTTTTATGTGTGACGAGTATTGATTTATTGTAAATTTAGAACCATCGTCGACAAATATTTATCAGCGGTTAATAAGTATGCTGTGTACTAAACAAAATATCTTTTGAACTGCATTGGCTTGTACATATTGACACAGCATAAATCATGACATTGGTGTACTTTCTATAATAATCTAAACGGTGGATAAATATTTGATCAAAATCACAATATTTGATAAAAACATAAATTTACGTCAAAAAAAAAATTTAAATAAAATAAACATGAAACTTCAGAGGAATATAAGAGCGTTTTTCACCAAAAATTTTATCAATATTTGATTGAAATTTTAGTGGAATATTTTATCATTTTAATAGCTTGAGATTTATCGAATAAACAACCACCATAAGCAGATTATCATATTTTCGAAATAAATCACATGTAGACCCGGAAGGAATATTGTAAAACAAAGACTCTTTGAAAAAAAGAGTAAAAAAGCGAGTCTATCAACGGGACGGATTTATGAGAGGACATTGAAGTTTTCTTGCTAGGTCTGGATCTCCATTGGTCCTCCATTTTTCCATTTACTAGACTACTGACTACCCGATCCTCGTTCCGACAGCAGCCGGATTGAATAATTCAAAGCGTACTCACCGACCACGTTGAGGGTATAGTTGAGGGACATCTTTGGTTCTGTGCTGACTTGGCATTCGTAGACGCCCGAGTCTCGTTCCTGCGGCGACTTTATCTGCAGTGTCCAATTCTCAGACTTGTCCGGATGAATCACTTGAAATCTTAGGTCAGATGTGTACGTCGATATTCCTGCGCTAATTATGTGCATGTCACGTTGACGCATCCAGGACACCTGGACAAAAATTTCATCATATCATATAATAACATAATTTATCTTTTTCAATTTAAAAAAAAAAAAAAAAAACGGCTTTTCAGTTATCGCTTTAAAACTATCTCCTTTATAATTTTTATTTATTCTCTACTAAATTAGTAATAAATTATTAGCATTTATTAAATTTTAAAGTAAAATTTACTCTTAAAGTAAAATTTCTTCCACGATTTTTAATTTTTTTACAAAGACAATATCATCGAGACTAGACAGTAATATCTTCTTTTGAGTCTTGAAATGAGAAGACAAACAAAATAAAAAATACGTATAAATATAAACATGTAATCTATAATACATAAAGGTCGACAAAGAAACTAATGTGTTTTCTTAAGGGAGCACAGCCTTCGCAAATTGGATCCATTTTCTGTTATAAAAAGAAAAAAAAATCCAGAAAAAATGTAACAGAGAATTGGAAATTCACTTGAAATATATATACAGCGCATGTATATATTCCATGAATATAAGTCACGGTTTGGTGGACCCAGTAATAGTCTAAATTTAAAAAGATCCAAGTGATTTTATAATAAGTGTAAAAATGTTATGTAAAAAAATCTGTTTGTATAATTTAACAGATTTTATTTTAAATGAAAATACGGTTAAGTCAATATTAAAATTCGATAAAATAAAAAAAAGAAAGAGTAAGTAAGAAATGTTAATTTCTGATAACAATAATAACTTTTTACAGGATAACTATTTTATAATAGAATTGCATAATAACGTGATTGTGGGGATGAAAAATGGTATTACTGATCCGATGGATAATGTCTAATTATAATATTCAAAAAGGTTTTTTAAAGCAAACGGGTGTATGTTGCTGAAGGTAAACCGGCTCGAAGTATTGTATACATATATTCTTGAAGAATAAAACTCTCTGAGTTGTTCGTCTTCATCTTATATCTCATTCTTCCTATATTACTACCACTGGCATATATAATAGTAGTCATAGTAGGTAGCGGTATTGCTTTTGCTTTAGCTTTAGCTTCTGCTTCTACCACTGCTACTTATTCGTGGTGCACTTATTTTCCGGGCGCTGCACAAACTCGGTCTTTATCCTAAATTGAAAGGTACTCGCTTTCTTTTGGTATGCTCCTCCACTCTTTTAGTCTTTGTGACACGTATTTTCCAAAAGGAAATTTATTTTTCTGACAGTTACTGTATTATTCTCACTTTAACCACTAACAAATAACATTTTTTATTTTTAATTTTCACGGATTCTTATCTTTCATCTTCCTCAAAGCTCTTCCCAGCAGGTCAAAACATTTTACTATTCTTATTTTACTTTTATATTTTTATAATTAAATTATATCCCTTATATTTTAAATTATATGCTATTGGTTGCCAGGAAAACATCTTATTTTGTTATACAAACATTCTTAGCGATGTTATTATAATTTTACCGAACGATGAAATTCAATATAATTCTATAAAGCATTACCCGGAATTTGATAAAGATTCTTTGGTATTTTTATTGAATTTTATCAAGCGATTGCACTGTTATGTAAAAATTATTTAATTTATGATAATTAATTAATTTTACATTTGAAGTGATTAACAGTATTTGGTCCTAGCGTGTTAGACTAATAGACCGGGAACTTCCGAGTTTTAATTTATTGAGAATGATAGGTTTGATTGAATAAATAGTTCGTTAGGTAAATTTAATAAGTATATTATTTAACTAAAAATTGGTTAAATTATAAATTCATTACAAATAATACAAAAAGGTGAAATCTAATATTTTCTTTCATACAATGCGGTTTCAAATTGTTAAAATTTACAAATTAATCATTTTAAATTTTACCTGGTACAATTGGTGAATCTTGTTTTTTTTCTTTTCGTTAATTTAATTCACTTCACAACTTTACTTTATTTTACAATTGGTTGTATAAAAAAAACAGAATTAGTCGTAATCTATTGATGATGTTAACACTAGATAGGTCAAAACACGAAGAGAGCGAACACCCAGCAGCTTCCCGGGTCCGAGATTTTTACGGGCCCTCCGTTGTCAATTGGAGGGAGAATTGAATACCCTCTCTTCGGATGTGTCAGAAAATGCTGCGGTGGCGGTTTCCCCGTATTTTGATGTACAAGTATAGATCACAAGTTATCTTATTATACTTGTATGCTTTTACCTCCTACACATTGTACAACGATACTCTTACTGGTACACTTATGTTAATGTATAGGCGCATCTATACACACACAAATGCACACGGAAATCTTAATGTTACTTGTTGTTTAACATATGAAAATTTTTGAATATTGACATTTCTTAAATTAATTTAATATTTAAACAATTTCTTCGAACGATTTTATCAATAATCGGATGATTTCTTTTTTTGTGATCGATAAAAATTTTAATAAACAATTAGTCAATTCCTTTTAATAATTAATTTGTAACTTTTAATTTATTTGCTTTTAGTTTTTAACATTTACTAATTGTTCAATTTGAAATTCTTATTTATTATTTTTACCTTAAATTATTTATTATTCTCAAGACATTATCTAACTAAATTTATTGTAAAAGATTGTTTAAGAAATTTTGTTTATTATCATAAAATTATTATTTCTTTTGACTCATACTATATTATCTTCTATGCCTAATATTTGGACAGTAATGAGAGTATAATGATAAAAATTTCCCAGTCTGAGTTCGAGTGCCGCAATGTATTTAAGAAATACCTTTGAACTCTCTGGATATTTTTTTCTAATGTTTAAACTCCATTTATTTGTTTGTTCCGGTTTTGTAATCTTAAATGCATTGAGGTCTCAGACTGAGCATCTAAATAAGGGACATGAACTCTAGTTATTTTCTTATCTGGTCTACGAACAACGAAAAATTATGACGGTCTTCAATATTATATAGAAAAGATAAACGTTATAGAAAAAAATGTTTTACATAACAGCACAAACATAACGTTTCAATTTCAAATATTAATAAAACTTTTATTTGACCCAGAAATATATTAAATTTTTTTAATCATTTCTCATAGAGTATTACAATATTGCAAGCTGTAAAACTTAAAGCATTTTTCTGTTGCTACAAAATTTTTTAATTTATTCATTTCTTTTAACCCTCAAAAATGAATGAATCATACAGAAAAATTTTTATAATTTATTGATCAATTCCATACTTAAAAAAAAAATATTTATTCACTGCCAATATTTTTTTTTTTTAAAACAAGATTGTCAAACTTAATTAAATTTTACTTGATTCAATAATTTTTTGCCTTGTTTCAAGACAATGAAACTCTTTAAAATTATTTTAAATTTTTTAACGTATCCCCTGAAATTATTTTAGTAGTTTACTAAAATTGCAATATTTTGAAGTTCCAATTTTTTACATTACATTTTAAAGCATAAAAAAAAACTAGTCATTATTTTAATTATGACTTTTCTTTTTAACGTAACACAAAATAATGATTAAATTATCGGAGAGAAGGAATCGCGGAAAAATGAACTTAAACGTAAATGAATTCTCCGATATTTGGTTGAAAACAATGAAATGTAATGCATAAGCAACCATAAAGGCGATATTATAACTGTATGATCCGCTGACAGCCCGGGGCTAAGAATTCCAGTCGAATAACCATTTTCGTATTAAAGCAAATCGATTGGGTTCATTTAGTGTAACCATTGAGCTGTAATTGGTAACTAAATTTTCGGACTATGATCAAATCATCTTCCCGATAAAATAATGCCCTGAGCGTACGTAGCAATCGGTAAAGCAACTATAGCTACGAGTAGAAAATTTACCGGGCATACTACCTTTTATTCTTTAATACCCTTTTTTTCTCATTGTTTAGTCGGGTACTTTTCTCATTCATTATTACTTTTTTTCGACTCGTTTTCTTTTTCATCGTTATGCATGGATACAAGAGCATAATCGCCAACGGAAGAGAGTGAGAGAAAATGAGAGAAAGTTAAGTTAAAAATAAAAAAATGTATTCCAAAAAAGCTCTTACAAGATGGAACTTCGTGGTACTTTAGGCAAATTGTTCGATTTGAATGCTGGGAATAAAAACTAATATGTCTCTTTTATGCTATACAGAAAAATAAAAATACATATGCATATTGAGCTTGTGCTTGTGTTGTGTTCTGCTTTGCTCTGCTGTGTGAGGAATGTCCAGAGGGATGAAAAATATAAATACAAAGAAAATGAGAATAGTCATTTTGTTTTAGTTTTCCCACAGAAAAAGTAGAGCACGAAATTGTGCGTACATTGCCTGATGGACGTTATAAAAATTTCGCCTCAGAAAAACAGAGCTTTGCTGACTCGAAATATGAGCTCAAGCTCAACACGTCAGTCTTTGGTGTCGCACATGAAAGTGTTGAGAGAAAAAAATTTAAAGGATGCTTGTTTTAAAAAATTTAATTAAAATCTTTTCATCATTGATACAAACACATGAGGCAAAATATGACTTTTTTTTAGTTTTACATTTATGAAATTTATTTACAGAGTACCTGAAAGTGAGCTAATCTACTGTTTGTTGTTACAAAATTTTTTAATTAACTGTATTTTAATTGACTTTAGAAATTTTGGATCTATAATATTTTTTATCATTTTTTTTTCTTAAAAATTGTTAACGAATATTGATAAAAAAAAAAAAAAAATTTGAACCAATGATTTAACCTAAAAATCAAATTGAAAAAAAAATTTCACGCTCGAAAGTTACAAAATAATCCTCTTTATCGACGGTTGAATTGACTTTATTGTTCAAGAATTTTTTTTACTATTTTTTTCACCCGATGCAATGATAAGAGTTTTGTATACGAGTTTTGATAGTAAAGGGATTTTAAGGATGGATGGGAATATAAAAAGATTTGAGATTATTAATTACTGACAGTTTTTATCGTGCTAAAAAATATAACCTTGGACGAACGGACGTGAAAAAAAAGTTCCATTAATACGAGGTCAATTCAGTTTTTATTTTTAACTATAAATACTTTTACACTACCCCTCCAATCCTCTTTTATATTTTAGAGTTATTTAGTTTATTAAATCAATAACTTTTTATTTAACCCCTCTCTAAAAAGAAAAATATATTTCAATTAGTTATTCCCATAAATTATAATTTAAATTAACTGAAAATAATAAAATATTCAGCCATAAAAAGTTTATCATTATCATTGTTAATAATTAATCATTAAAATGCTCTAATTTAAATGCATGAAATAATTTGAAAGTTATATTTAAATAATTAATATTTGAATAACTTAGTTTCCAAGCTTATATTAATATACTATCCATTGAAGTTTTAGTGACCGAGTTAACATCTTCTGGCCATCAATTACGTACACGAGCTATTACTAAGTACCCAACTTAACAATAGAACTTAATTATTAAATCTCTATTATTAATAAATTATTTTTATCTTCATTTTTGTAATTGAAGAAAAAAAAAATTCTTTTTCGATAAAAATGAACATTTTTTGACAAAAAATTATCTTCTGATTTTAATTTTCAGCTCCAGATTCAAGAATAAACAGTAAAAGCAAACCAAACAATTTTTCATTGCCCACGCCGTTAAAGTCAACTATCAGTGTGTCGTCAAAACCATTTGAATGACGTTCGCATAAATAAATACACTGTACCTCTCAGTGGTATTAAATTTTTATCCGATATATCTGCACAGTGAATCATAAAAAATTTCCATAAATAAAGTTATTGACTTTTAAGTAATTGACAGAAATTCATAAAAAAAAAATAATAATAATAACAATAAATTCTCTATGAATATGAATAATTGATTGAAATAATTTACGTACAGTATGGTAATTTAGTTCCCGCGTCGAAATTCGTGGAACGTTATTTCGAAAAAGTTTAAAGCCAAAGAAGGGTTTTCCCGTATACAAAATCAAGGCATGCCGTTGAGTAAACGAATATTGGCAATAAACTCGCAATCCAATTTAGCAATACGTATAAAATACTAGTCAACTACTTACTTTTATGAGGACAGGGTATAAAAAGTCTTGGCTAGAGTATGGTAGCAGGATAGAAGAGAGAGAGAGAGAGAGAGATGAAAGGAGGATAAAGAGGTGCATGGAAAGGGGTGCAAAAATTTAACCGAACTGGTTTGCTGTGCAGAGAAATAGAACTGAGGAATAGACCCTCGGCAAACCAAGTACGTGCGAGTACTAAAATGCAAATAGTGTCGGTTCGCGCGTACTTATACGGCTCCCAGGCGTTTGCCTCCTTGCAGCACATTTGTTTTTTCAGATAGAACGGGTTTTCGATCAAGGAAGGACGAGAGGGAATTAAGCTAAATTAAAATGAAAATAAAAATCAAAAAATACACCAAAGTTCAATTGATCTTAATTCTCTTTTCTTTTCCAATTGATTATTTTTTTTATTTTTTGCTTTTAGGTTTCCGGACCAGGCAAAGTAGAGAGACGGATCAAATTCGTGAACATCCGGTGGATTTAAACTTTTTAAATCGATGGAACGTTAAATCTCGCGGCATGACTATCGAAAAGAGAAAAGACATAGTTTTATTATTTTCCGAGTCTTACTTATCCTTCACCGGTATATTTCTACGCCGAATAAGAAGAAGTAACCCCCGTCATTATTCTCAAACTAAACTCATCCTTCTCTGTTCTCCGGTACTTATTTTCTTAACCCCGTCTAGTCCCACACCACGGGCATTAGCATTAAGAGTTTTGGATCGGTTATGCTTGGAAACTTTTCCTCAGTAGAGAGTCAGTAGTCTCGAAGGAAAAAGGTTTCCGAGATTGAAAACTGGGCCGGTGCAGCTGAATCGAAAAGTAATTTATAGCTGAGTGAGTAGAACCGCCACAGTGAATTCGGCTTTCAATTCACTTCCAAGACCCCTAACTCTTGATAACATGTTTTTTACATTTTTTAAAAACTTTTTTTTCCCGCCGTCTTACCTTGTCGATCCCCATTGGACTCGTCAAGTGTTACTAACTTTTACAATTCCACACGCAACTTCATCTCGATTTTACCGCCGATGCTTTTTATAACTTTTCTGTCTTTAATTGTTATCTAGTCCTGTACTTTTTTTTTTTTTGACAACCAAGTTTTGTCGTTCTTAATCGACAATGAAAGGAAGAATTTTTCTACAGTTTTAATTGGGTAAAAAAACTGTATTGTATGTTTAGCATTCGTGGGTGAATTTAATGCGTTAACTGTTGTTTGCTTAGCTTACTTTTAATATAGAGTGAGCAATCGATGGCCTAATTTTGAAATTTCGTAGCCTAAAAAAAATATATTTGGTAAAAAAATTGTTCTTAGAAATTTTAAAATATTTTATAAAATTATTTATACAAAATCATCTGATTATAATAATCAGATTTTTTAATTTTAACGTTCAAAACTCAAAAGATTTGTTATAACACTTAGAATAATATTTTTTTTTTTTAAATTCATAAAATGGGTACTTTAAAATGTTGACAAATTGAAAAAATCAAAAATAAAAATTCTTTAAGGCATTCTATTTGACGTGGAATGCTCTACAGACATACCAAGCTATAGTATAAAATTTTTCCACACGATTGCTAAATTGAACCGACTCCATAGTTTATTTTTGTTTAATTTAGCTTAAAGGGAAAGCGCCAAATTTGGAATGATGTGATGCGAAGTGATGTGACGTTAAAAATAGTGATGGAAACAGTCACAGTAGAGTAAATTAATATGTCACCTGGAACTAAAAGTGACATGCTTTGAAACGTAATGCCAAGTCCAGGCAGAGGCGAAGGTATTAGTGAGGGATGGAATGTCGATGTGATGAGCTGGATATTGAAACTGGATAGACTATATTAATTAACCAGTAAGCGCATGTACGTCTCCATCTGTCTCTGAGAATATATTCGCGTCTACTGGAGCTGTAATGAGTGTAATATATATCAAAGCCAACTCGCCAAGTCGTTGTCATCGTTCTCATCTTCATCCTTGTCCTAGTCCTCGTCCTCAGTCTCGGCCACCAGATGTAATTCAACTGCATGACATTTCTCAGAATTAATTATCACAAATCTCCAATGGGTTTCCTATCTTACGACCACAACTCACAACTCACTCCCGACTCTAATTACATTGGATTAAAATTAAAATTTTTTACCCTCCCTCATACAACTCGGTCATTTTATAAAATAACTCTTGCATCCCGTCACGAGCAGGTCTCAACGATGGAAATAGAATGAATTTTAATTAAAATGACAGTTATTTGAGAGTATGATTGCTTTCGCTGGGCATCAACCTTTAGAGACTCAATTACCTCATCTGTAATTACTAAACACTAGGATGCAATTAATTTGCTGCACAAACTCCTAGATCTATTGAACCAAAGGCTTTCCCAATCAAACATTTATGCACTTGCATACGTGCAAATACATATATGTATATTGTACATCAAAATTTTTGTAAATATCAACACAAGTTTATGTTAAAATTGTTTGATGTTGTTCTATAAATTTTACATGCAAGGGATTTAGATTTATCGAGCATTAAATCAAATTTATTGACTCTTTGAGATTATTTTAAGCAAATAAATATTTTCCAACGTTAAATCAATTGGTATTTTTTTTTTAATTTATTTTTAAAAATAGTAAATATCCGAATTTTTACGATGCAATATTTAATATAATTCAAACTTAATATTTTTTTTTGGAATCAAGTAATTTTTTTTTCCGTGTGTCTAGAAATCCAAATGTACATAAAATGTTTATTATATTTTTACGGTACTTATCTTTACCGAGAAGTCAAGCAAATGTGAGTCACAGCCGCAGCGGGCAGTAATAACAGTGACGTCGTTGAAAAAGTTTAAAAGTTATTTCATCAGCGATTTTATTTTCCTTACTAATTCAGCAATATTATTATAATTAGTCCAAATAAAATAAAATTGGGAGAAATGTATGTATGTAAACATGAATAAATTTACAAATGTAGCGTTTAATTAATATAAATTAATATACACTCGAATAATTAGCGTGTTACTACAATTAGTAATTAAGTAAAAAATTGATAGAATTTATTGTGGGTTTTAAAATAAACGAGTTCATAACAGTGGAAAATCCCGGTGATTTATGAAATAACCAACTGACGTTTATTGTGAATAGCGGTAACGATGGTCCGTGAAAATCCAATCATGAAAATATTAACTTTTCATTCACTATGGGTGCTTGCATTCACGGAAATTTAAATTTCTGGATAAACAAATGAGATTTAATTGATGAAAAATATTTTTAAGGCTAATCATTTTATTTTTGTAGTTGAACAATGAATAGTTTGTTTTAAATCAATTTTACTTTTTTGTCCATTATTTTGTCCATAAAAAAATGACTTGCTGTGGGTATCAAGTTTTTTATTTATTGTTTTTTTTTTTTTATGCAAAAATTGTTTCAAAACATTTTTAAAAACAAATTTCTATTTTGACACAAAATTCTTTGAAGCAAAATCACTTAAAAAAATTTCCGCCCAAAAAACCAAAATTATTGTCACGCTCGAACATTCTCAAACTCCCATTTGCTCCTCAGACAGGTAATTGGTATACAATAAAGCAATTAGATAATTAGCTCCCATCCCTTGAAATTCGTAACCAAGATTATTAGCGCAAAGTTGTAACCGGAGTAATAACAGGTATATAATATATAATAGACGCTGAGTGTCTATTCGGGGTAAGTAAAAAGAGATCAGAGGCTTTACAAAGTAGTTGCTCGTTAGGAGCCAGTTTGTGTCTGTGATTATCCCATATCTACTCTGTGTGTCTACTTCTCTCTGTAATTAGCTAGATAAGTTCACAGTTCACAGTTCCTAGTTTACGGTTCACAATTCACACTATGATGCACTACTGTTCTGTTTCAAACTTTATCATGCACGTGCAAATAGGTCACCTTATACTCAAGATTCCTTCGAACTTAGTCCGATGCTCACCTTGATATCATTATCCACCGATTTCAATACTTTCCACCGATTAAGTTCACGGTTGATAATACCTAAGGTTGCGAAGGGTAATATATAATAAAATCAAAGGATCTCTTTATCATTAGAGGTATTTATAAACGGGGTCAATAAAAATATCCGGAGAGATATTCATGAAAATAAACATCCTCAAACTCTTGAATGAGGGCAGGAGGCTAATGAAGAAAAAATAAAAAAAGAAGACGAAGAAGAAGAAGAAGAAGAAGAAGAAGAAGAATCCTTGGAATTTTGAATAACTTGTTCCCGGATAGACTCCCGATAATTGTGGGGCTTACTTTATTTAAAGTAAAGATTCAATTTACTCATTGGAATTCCCCCGAGAGCGAGCTTGCACTAGTTAATTAATCTTTATAATCCATGGATCCATAGATTCCAGGTTGCACAACTCAGGACTCACAGCTCACAATTCGTAATCGTTTATCTTTCTTCACTTTATCTTTATCTAGCTTCCATAATACAGACGTTAATGTAGACGTTGATGTTGATGCAGACGCAGCTTCTATACTGCTCTCTTGGTATCAGCTACGGCCTCGTCTAGCTTCCTTGCTTTCATTGTGATTAACGTACAGCAAATTGATCAATTGGTTGTCTCAGAGAATGAGCCTTAACTATTTTATAACTTTGTACACCCCAGACTCCGCGACTCCACTGTATCCATTATTCACAAGTTCTGTCTGTGCTTCACTTTGTCCTGTGCTTAACTATTTATAATTGTACATTTATCAGTAATTAAGATAATTAGTAACAATAACTGCCGGACGGCTCTCAGGCTCAACTTTTTGCTATTGATGGAAAACAAAAGTTTTTAGTTCTATCAGTAATAATAGTCATAATTGTGATAACTTGGTTGTTTCAAGAAAAGAGTATATTACATTGATATCAAGTTAATTTACCGTGTGAGTTCTATTTCACTTGATTAATTTAATTGCTTTAATTTGCAACTGGTATATTCAAAATCCGAATTATGGGCTTTATTATTAATTAATAGTCTCAAAACTTTATAAAAAAATAATAAATTTACGATAATAATGACTTTTTTTTTAATTTTTAAAGTATGTTCGAAAAAATCTAAATTTATGAAAAAATTTAATAAAAGTCAGTTTTTTTTTTTTTTTTTTCCAGATATTTAAAGAATTGTTCATGTGACATTTGTTTAAAAATAAAAATATTTTTCAAATTTAGTCATTGTTTCATGGTATAAATCATTTACAACGTCACATTAATAATAAAAAATTAGGAAAACCAATAATTTCCCAACTTAACGAGAAGTTAAAAATATAAAATAAATTATTAATAATAAAATATGACAGCAAAAATATATTTCGTTTGTTTGTTCTATATTTATACCGTATCTTATTTTATATATAATATACGTGATGAAACAAAATGCTCGAGCCACTAGCAAGCTGTCATGCTCATCAGTTCTCTTGTCACTTTATATATTTATACTTCTATTATCATTACTTTTTTTTGAATTACTGTAATTCCACGGTTTGCATCGTTGTTTTCGTCCTTATTTTTTATCATTTTAAAAATAATATTTTTTATCCATAACCGGAGATATGTATAAAATTACAGAAGAATAACAGAGAAAGAAGAATGACGTGCACATTTTAATTGTCAGGAAAACGTGGTTAACATACACCGTACACATCTAGTTATTTTCTCGAGAAGTTAAAATCCAGGTGGAACATTGTAACAAGTAGTGCTAACTATGCAACGTATACATATTTATATATTATATAAGCTTACAAGCTAGTGCAGCATTCCTTTTGTGATCTAGACGAAGAAAAAGAGATAAAGAGACTTATAAGGAAAACAAATAAATAATATTATTGCGCATTAACCTGGACTGCTGTGCTCGTTTTATTAAACGTAATTTTAGTCTGTCATGTTTGAGAGCGAGACAGGTAAATAAGTTGTTATTTTCATTTATATCCGTTTCATACACCCCTGAAGCAGAAATTCCCTTTGCTATATATTCATTCATTAATTAAAGTGCCTCGAGCGAGTAATAGAAAAATACATATAATATTTCGTAACAACCGTTTTCTTTTGAGCTATTAAATTATTTATCGCTGCATTACGCTGAAACAATATTAAATAAATAAATACCCGAACAGAATTGAATAGAAATGCTTGTTTTTGCGCGGTATGGTAAACAACTGAAGCATAAAATAACAGTAAAGTAAAAATTTATTGCTTAACATTAAACGGAACGGAATATTCATTCAAAACGATCGGTGATAATTAGTCGGGATAATTGAAATAGATTAAATGATCGGAGGATTCTTGAGGAAGGGTATAATGGTCCTGTCGACTAATTCCAGAGATTCCAGAAGGGGAAGGATTCTCTCATCACCGAGCACCGGCATCCACAGAAGACCTTTCGCCACAAGTCAGAGGTAGTCAAAGCTTCTCAAGCCCCAGCGACTCATCCACCCAGGGTGAACGATGTTTGAGCCCCAGTCTCATTTCAGTGGGTTCTTGTGTCTGTCGGATCTGTCATCGTCCAAGCGGAATTACCGAGAAACTTATGTCACCTTGTAGGTAAATGCTCTTATACAAACTTATGAATACGTTTGCTATCTTCATTTCATTTCGTTCATTGATGTTTGTTTTATATTAATGGAATTTTCTCGTTATATTAAGATAGCTTGAAAGACATTGATAGAAAAACTTATTTATTGATAATTATTTTATTTAATTAAAAAGGATTTAGTTTTTTATTAATTACATCTAAATGTTTTTTTTTTTTTTTTTTTTTAAGTTTAACGAATGTTTTTTTTCTTTAAAGCACATTTATTACACAGAGAAAAAAATTAAGCTGAATCAAGAAAATAATTTTCAAGAACTTTATTGTCTTAACTTGAGTAAAAAATTCTTCAACTAAGAAATTTTTCTCGGTTCAAATTAATTTTTTTTTCAACGTGAATAGTAGTACACAATAATTTAAAAATGTATATTACATTAAATTATTAAGATTTCAACCTCAAATTTTTGCATGAAAAATGATACAGAAATTCTACAAGACATTACCTTGGAATCCATATAAAAATTTCTACTTAATTTTCACTTTAATTTAGAAACTATTTAAAATTTATTCATGAAATCCAACACAATGAAATCAATACAGAAATTAATTTGGAATTCCTGTGCAGATTTTTTAACTAAGATGTGCTTATATTTAAAAGAATAGGTATACACTCGAAAGTACGGCGAAACTCGTGCATCCCTCTAATAAGTGCTTTTGATAGCAATCATTTTCCATCAAAGCGCAGATAGACGCGTACTTAAAGAAGGAGCATGACAGCCTGAGAGAAAATAAAGAAGATGTAAGAGTGTAAAAGGAGAAAAGTGAAGGAAGCCTAGCATTGCTTTTGCTCCTTCATTTCAACGTTCGCATAAATGTGAACTCCAAGGCGTGTATACATTGAAATAAGCTATACAACGACGGCAACTACTACACAGCCCTGTTGACGATGAAGACGACGACATTATAAGATTTTCCTTTATTACTGTCAACATGTGCTACTTTTAACATTTTCTATAAGCAAAACGCGGTATTACATTTGCAAAATATGCTATCAAAATTCGCTTGGATTTAGCGCACCTTTTCTCATGGAAATATACTTTTTTTTAGTACAAAAATTTTCTATTATGTTTCCAATGTATTCACAAAAGTATTTAAAATTTCATAGAACAGTTCGTCTTATTTATACCTTGGTTAAAGTTAACGAGTTTGATTTTCTCAGTATTTAACTAAAGTTTTGCTTCAAAGTCGCGATAATGATTACTAAAAAACGTTTAAATACTTAAAGATATGAATTTGTTTTATTTTCATGATTTTAATAATCAAAAATTGAATTTTACGCTTAGATATTTTTTTGAATACGTAAAAAATATTTTTCCATGAAAGAAATTTTTCTTGTTTCAAAATTTTTTTTGTTTCAAAATTTAACTTCCATATTACGAGACAATTTAGCGATCATACTCCCTCTGTCAAAGATTTTCAACCCTAAATTTAATTGAAAAAATTTTCCGACTGATTATTACATAAATTGTATTTTTTTCTAAAAATTTATAACAGCATTACATAAAACGCACTTAAGAAGCAAATAGAAGTATAGAACAGAAGTACTAAGTCGGATAATACCCTGTCGTTATTGGATTATAAAACCTAGCAGTCGTCAGTCGTATTTCCTACTCGATATATATATATATATATATATATATATATATATATATATATATATATATATATATATATGACTGGCAGTTAATTATCCTCAATTATGAATGACAACTGACGACGTTGGAGTTCGTTACTATTCAAACATTCGTCGAGCGCAAAGCATAGTGTATTATTTATATTCATATTCACGTTGAACTCCTGCTAACCCTCAAGGTTCGGGTGATCTTGAGCAACCCGGTAGTTTTATTGTCTAATCAAATTAAGTGTAGGAAGATCCTGAGATTTTAATCACCTCTCTGTACTTTCTACTCTGAAGTAAATAAATAAATGAATAGAAACCCAAGAGGCACGTAACCAAGTAACACATAGCGAGTATTTCGAGTAAGTAAAGAGGATCCAGCCGTACCAAATTTAGTTACCGGAGAAACTGGTTAACCAAACGGAGACAGAGATTCTAAAGGTTTAACGTTGCTACGCAGCATCAACTTATTTTTTACACTGATTCCAGTTGTAATTGTAATAAAGATCTCCTCTCGAGGTACACTGGTACGGTCTTTAATTTGCTGCTCGAACGTAACTAAGCTTGAATCCTGCGTCTATTCATTTTCCTTTCGCCCGTTTATGTCCTATGTATTTTATATTACTTAAATATATGTGTATGTGCACATATATATATATATATATATATATATATATATATATATTATACATTGTGACACAGCAGAGTATAATTGCAATTGCCGACGCAGGTGCAATCGCCGACATGTTTCATAAGTCTTATATATTTAATATGTATATAGTTACATAGTTTACACGGAAAGGCTATAGCAAATTGATCTTTTCTCACTCACTTTGGACGTACACCAGTTGACTTTAATTTAATAACAACTTTGTTTACGGAATTTAAACAATTGACGTTATTTAATTATTACGTAACTTAACTTGTTTTTTGTTTTTCTTGTCATTAAATTTTATTGAAGTGAAACTTTTTTGCGCGCGGTAAAGCTAAAATTTCACGCTCCTTTCATGATAATCATAATATGAGCAAGACATTATTAAATTTTAAAAAACGAATAGAAGTGTATGAATTTTTTTACAGAAAATTTTTTATCCGAAATTCTGTAAAAAAGTATTTTAATCATTTAAATCTATGTTCAGAAATACAAAAAAAAATTGTACTTGAACAGAAGTCCAATGACCACGTAAATTTTTTTTTACTCATACAAAAAAAAATCTGTAAAAATAAATCTCTTAAATTGAAGTAATTTCACAGTAAACCACAACAATGTTCAAAATTTTCCAACGTGTTTTACAAAAGCACCAATTTTTTCAATAAAACCAGAGCTCTGCTTGCAACTCTAAACGCATGAGTACGATGAAATTCCGCAGTGAAATGTATAATGACATTAAATATGTGTAACGGTTTTGTAATGAATAACTAGGGCTTGAATTCTGTTAATTTGAGCCATTAAATATTTAGCGTACCCTGGGTTGAGCAGGCGGCCATTGTGTTGTCTAAACAGCCTGGATGTTATGATGTGTATACACATAGATTATGATGTAGAAGCAAGAAAACACATAAATGGACGCTCGGGAATGTGTTATAACGGTATTTGAATATTGACGATTAAGCAAACAGTATACGGGGAATAATCTGAACAGGCATATCTATTTTCCTAATGTATTGCCGAACTACTAGTGCAGTGTTCTGTAGTGGAAAAGCTTTCAATTGCATTTCTGGTAGTAGAATATCGGGTAGTGAATTCCTCCAACAGCCAGCCCAAGTGCCTCTAGATAGTTTGCCAAAACTGATGACATATATAGATGACGTGCTACATATATATGTTTAGATATATATATATATATATATATATATATATATATATATATATATATATATATATATATATATATATATATATATGAATTGCCAACGAAAAATCACAAATGATTGAAAGTTGCGATAAAGTTGCCAACAGTTTACTTTGTATCTATCAAACTCAATCAATTATTCATATATAAACAAATTACTTGTATACTTTTTTAGTATTTGTTGTTGTATTCTGTTTTATATTGTGAGTCCGCATAAAAAAAAAAAAAATGCTGCATTTTGTATTTGAATTTCCCGATGTTGACGTTATTATTTCATATTTTTTATTTTTTACTCTCTATACCTAGTATTGAAAATATAAAACAACAAAAGAGCACAATGGAATACTTCGGGGCAATGTAAAACGGGTAGAGGTGACAATATATATATTTTTAAAAACGATTCATATTTTTTTATCGCTCGCACTCTAACTCTCTATAAAATATCATCAAAACAGTTTTGGTTCACATAAAGTATAAACTCTCTGTGGATAATTCCGCGGGTCATCAAAATTAATGACCGCTGTAATTTTTTTTTAGCATGTAGCACCACCGAAAAAAGGATGCCAATGTCGAAATTCAATTAAAACATTAATCGAGTAACGAAACAGTTTCAGAAAATTTTTGTGACCCGGTATTTTACTGTCCGAAAAATCAATAAAAATGTTGTTTTCGTGATATGCTTTTATCGGTTATGTTATTTTGAATTTATTTTATATTCGAAATGATTTATTTATTTATAGTGAATTTATTTACGGTCATTAACAATTTTTATGCTGAAACGTGGCACTTCGGAAAATAATCATTAAAATTTCAATTTATAATAGTGTGTAGTCAAATCGTAACTTTTCCAGTTTTTTTTTCTTTCGAAGTGCCATGTTATAGTATAAAAAAAATTATTTTATATTTTTTCTTTGCGGGTACATTTTGTAAGTGAATTTTTTTTAGATTTATTAAATTTATAAAATTTTTTCCCTTGTAAAAATGAGATACATTCGGGAAATTCGAAGATATTTTATATCAACAAGAATTATAGTATGTTATTTGGTTCAAATATTTAATAACCGATAGAAAATTTTAGAATTAAAATTCTTTTGATCTTTTTATGAATTTCTGTAAATTAAATTGGAAAAAAAAAATAAACACGTTCAGTGCTTGATAAAATATTTATTCACTGTGAAAAATATTCTTTGAATCAGTACTTCATTTTTCGAGTATTCATCACAGTAATTGGATCCATGTGCATTAAACCAACAAATAAACCGTTCATTATATTACTTTACTTGTAAAATTAAATGAAAAAATCCGTCTTTGTAAATTTACGGATTTTATTTAATTAAAATGTGTATTTGTAATATTTAAAAGTGAAGGAACCTTGCTGATAATTGCTCCAATGAATTTGGAAAGTTATTTCGAAAGTTTCTTTATAAATGACGAGTGGAAATTGAAATTAAAAAAAAAAGGTTTTTTATAAATAGCGTAAAACACATTCATATTTGAAGAAACATGAAATATCATTAGCGTAATAAAAGAAGGGTCTCTTAATAATTACAATAAATGAAATAAATCCGGACATTTAACTTGAAATTGAATAACATATTTACAGAGAGTACTTATATGCATTAATTTCAGATGCAAAGGAACACTGGCGTATGTTCATCTTTCATGTTTGGAACGGTGGTTAAACCAGTCTTGTCGTAACCACTGTGAGTTGTGTCGCTACCGTTTCAATGCCGTAGAGACTCCTCGTTATCACTGGTGAGTAATTAAACGCGAGAAACAAAAGGCTAACTATACCGTACCACACACCTTATAACTATACATCGAAATAAGTCTAGAGTTTCAGTTTGTTGAGTGCTGAATCCTTTATGTCGTCCCACACACACACACACATACCCACACGCACACTCTTTCATGTATAGATGCATGCATTTATGCATTTTTACAATGTATAGGCAATAACAGAGAAGGTAGCTCTCAGTAAGTAAGTAAGAAATAAAAAAGGAAAAGCTAACAGAAAACAAGACATCGCAAGAGTATGAACCGGAAGGTAATTTGTCGAGAAGCAATCGACAGTTCTCACTTACTCATTCCCTTATTTTTTCTCACTCACTCTTTCAAGTCTGCGTAACCTGCTCTGTTTGGTGAAACTACCCTACAGTTTTGTACCGTACCAGCTGTGTGAGATTTTGAAGCTCACAGGAATCTGTCGGGCCATCAGACACAGTTCGTGCTCCGTTAAGCGGTAAACGGTGTACGTAGGATAGTGTGGTTCGCGTGGAAGATTGATCGAAGTCGCAAACGAGTTCAACACCTCAACGATACTTCCCCACACAGAGATCGAAAGAGAGCTATAGAGGCACATCCATAGTTTCATTTTTTTAAAAACCCGAATATCAGTCATACTAAAAGCTAAACTCGTGAAAAAATTTGCTGATATGGCCATTCTCCATGTCCGGTCATGTACGACCACATCAATTATTTATTCATTTTTTTTTTTTTTTTTAATGTGTTCATATGTCAATAATCACGTTTCATTAAATAAAAATAGTAGTAATTGCACGGAAAAAAAAACTATAATAATAAAAAATTAATTATTTAAAACAGTAAAATTATGATTTCTCTGATACTTTATAGTTCTATTTAATTAATTATTATTATCAATAATCTTTCGATACTTAATCTTAGTGTAAAAGTTTTTTGGAATATTGATATAGGATAAGTGAATCAATAACTCGAGTAACTATCGTAGAGATGTCAAAGGTTGAATTAATTTGAGGGAAAGAAGTTATAAAGCGAAGCTCTCTTGAGTTGAATTCTGAAGGAGAAAAGTTTTTAAAAGACGTGCCACTGTCAGGTGAATAAATAAATTATTTCAGTAATTGAAATTATTCTTTAATCTCGAGTAAAATTTTTTAAAAATAGAGAGTGTATTTGAGTTATTCTCAAAGACAAAAATATCACAATTTAAAAGTAATAGAATAATATCAGAGTCGTGGGTTATCAAAATAATGTCGGATTATTCTAAAATGTTCCACTCACATTCAAAAATTATGTTTGAGGATTTTCGGAGTGAATAGTTGTTTTGATTTAGTATTAAACCGAATTTTCATTTCAGACTATATAAAATAAAAGTGTATCATGTATTAAATTTGACCTTAAATATTTTAAAAAACAATAATGATAAATAATAAAATATTTTTTAGGAAGGAGTCATTAAGAATCTGGATGAGGCATCCACGGAATCTACATCACTTAAAGTCTGACTTGGTGGTAGTTACAATACTTACAACAGTGACTACGGGTTTGGTGGTAGTTTGTTTATTGGGTAAGAAATGGCTTTAAATTTTAAGCATAACTGAGTGTGTTCATTGTCGCGAATAAATTGAATACGTATATACGTCGAAATAAAATTTAATCGGTATTTATACGAGCATTGTTTACGATTTATCACAATTGTCAGATTGGGCGTTCGTTACAGCACGACGGAAATTTCGGGTTGTCTTTGTTTCGAGTGTAGCCGGTCTATAGTTCTCGTTACTGTCGACTATTCGACGAATTTCACTACACCGGGCTTGTGTCTATTGACATTGAACGGATAAACGAGTGCTACCACTATTCCGATTACTTGCTGTTCTCTCTTTATTTATTTCTATGCACCATTTTTTATTCTATTTTATTTTATTTATCTTTTCTCTCTAGTTCTCGGGTAACAACGGCTATTACACCGCGTGATATCATGTGAAAAACACCTGCCCACACATACAAACACACATTCAAAACAGAATAAAATACAATATAAATATAAATGAAAGGAATAACAGATAAAAGAGTTATATATCTATATAAATATACATAAACGAGAATATGTTTCAGGCATGAGATATTTTATTATCGAGGGAAGAAAAATCGGTATATCAAGACTGTGGACACGTGGCGCCATTGTTTTTTTTATTACCGTTGTCATTCTTGGATACTGTACTACCGTTTATCTTCTTGTCAAGGTACTAATCATCACTCTTTTTATTTCCTTTTTTCTCTTTTTCGTTATTTATTCTCTAAATTAATTTGAGTTTCTTTGAAAAATTCAATCAATCAAATTTTTTAACAAACTAAGTTTTTATTATTTTTTTTATTGAATAATAATAATAATAAATTGACTTAAAAAAATAGATACTAAACTAGAACATCTTATTCTTGCACTTAATTAAAAAAAAAAAAAAAAAAAAAAAAAAATTCTTAGCAGCATTATAAGCCAACGGGTTTATGCGGCACTTTTCTCTTTCGACTCATCGATGGTCTAGAATGTAATATATGTATATAGTTGTAAAAAACTACATGGCAGAATGATAGTTCGTACGTAGATGTACTGAGAAGTACAAGTACGCTCTTATCTACATGTATACGTCTATTGACTGAGAGGCAAAAAGCAAAGGATAAAAATATGGTAATATGATCAGCAACACGATCGCTGAACGTCGGCTACGTGAGCCGGAACAAACGTAGTCCCTAGGACTTTTTGCTGAGAGGGTTCAACGTCAGTTGATATAAGAGAACTGTACGAGTAGGGTTTGCCAAACGAGTACACACTCAAATAATGTCTACCTTGTAATTTATATACACTAGTTTCATCTCGTGCTTCTATTCACATAATCATTTTTATAATTTTTATACCAATAATAATAATGATAATAAACGGAGAAAATTAAGTAGTAAAAAATATCATCTAGTCATTCTTAATTTAAGAGTTGCTTAATTTAAATCGATAAGAATTAATAATCCTCGATAGTAATGGTTGCAATCCTTACTAATAACATCTACATTTGTGATAAAAAATATTACAATACTTTATTATAGAAATTTGTATTAAATGATTGTTAATTTTAAATAAAAAATTATAAAACCAATTATTTCAACTCTGAAAAATTTTGCTACTATCTTAGATGATTAAAACTACAAATTTCATATTGCAGATAATATAATTTAATTCTCTCCGTGTGATGATAATAATAATAATTAAAATTGAAATTTGTTTAGATTAAGTGAATTTATTAAAACCACTAGATACTACAAGCTATTGTTTAGGAACCCTCAGGTGCAATTTTCACACGTTTATCGCTTAAGCTTAGTGATTGCAAAGCTTATAATTAACATCATTACTCCTTTGTCACAACTTTTGTAAGCATTTCCTCTGATGGTTGTTCACTTGTACGAGTACCTCTGCTTCCATTTCTATTTTCGTTGTTTCTTTTAACTTTGCATTCCCTAAACTATACTAGAAATCGTTTGTCATTAAAGCTACTTCATGGATGTACGGTCCAATACAGTACAATTTAATTTAATAGTTTGAAAATTTGCTGCAAAAATTTCTTCGTGAACAATGAACTGTAAAGTCTTTCATATTTGTAACTAGTAAACAAAGGAATAATATATTGTGTCGCTACTTTTGTCGTACAGAATCCGTTTATTGCAAACTGTTCAAAGCGTTTTGTTTTTGCGAAATTTCGTTTGATAGTCGCAATTCGAACTACTGCTTTGTTCATTTCTGTTCTACGGCTATTCCATAAAAAAAAAAGTTGTTTTTTGGATTGTTTAACTTAAAGCAAATTTTATTTATTTAACAACTACTTTACTTTGTTTTATCTATTGCAACAATTGCTATCTTTTCAACTTGGTGAAAATAAATATATTAATTCAACGGAAAAATATCTAAATATCTGTATTGGAAAATTTTATAAATGAAATAGAAACTTAAATTATTCACGATAATTTTTAACGAGGAAATTTAAAATGAATAAATCGTATTCCCTTATATGAAATGAAATAGAATATTTTCAATTAACAAATAGCCTTCGTAAACATTCACTAAGCTTTTCTGCTAACGACAACAGTGGATGGAACATAATGCTTTGATACTTTCAATAAATAATGAGGATTTCTAGAATTTTCAAGATTTTCTATCAGATCATTACCTGTTTACATGACATAATCGAAAATATAAATCGATTATTTATTACTCAGAAAGAAAGAAAGAAGTGTAGATTATGGAAAAAAAAAAAAAAAAAAAAAAATATTAAAATTTATTAATTTAATAAAAAAAAAAAATTGATATGTAGAAAAATTTAAACCCCAAAATATTAAATATGAAATCTAAGAATAGTTTTGTTTTTTGTTTACGTTACTCTAAGGACCAGCTTGCACCTTGGCACAGATGGTGGAAGAACACAGTGGACATAAGATTGGTTATAGAACCGCAGCAACAACAGCAACAGCAACAGCAGCAGCATCAGCATCAACGAATAAGTCAAGAGTCGGGGGTTGTAGGTCAACTGGGCGAAGAAACTGCTGATAGAACCAACGCTCCCACCCCCGAAGAATCTACGATTGCGATCGATGGAATTCAAGTCGTTGATGTTAAAGCTGAGAAAGCACCGGCATTCAAAGTCCCCGTGTCGAGCTTTTAATCAGCGATGTTATTACCAAGTCTTTAGGATAAAAAGATGTTAAGGTAAATAAACTAAATGAAATTAGGAACTAAACCTTTGAGCCGTTATCTCTGATTAGATACTATAAGCTAGAAGCGAGATGCTAGATTTTAGAAGCTCTTTTAGTTTTATTTAGCAAGCTTTCGACTGCAAGCAAGATTCAGAAAGAAAAATAAAGTCGAGAAGGATAGTAATTTTTGTTTGCAGAAGGTGTTAACGGAATTTTATTCCTTGGTGTAGCGCAGTAGTGTGTATCCATTTTCTTAGCTGAATAACAGTCTCATTTCGTAGCAAATTACATTGTAACATAAAACGGTGGTGTGTAAAGGGGACACGTGTCAAGGTGGCTGGGTGTGTTGACGGTGTGACCTTTTCGTGTACGGGAAAAAAATAAACCTGTTTGGAGATATTGTCGCATATGGAATAAACAAGTCGAGTGTAAAAGCACCGTAAGCTTTTTTTATTTAACTTTTTCCGTTCTACGGTGAAATGAAACAGAAAAAACGGGAGTAACTTTGAATGAATTCTCGAAATGAAGAATCGTAAGCGTCGGAATATTTTCGCCGAAATCCATACCCGTTTTTGTTACGTTACGTTGCAAATAAATTTAACGAAAAAAGATTAGGATAAAGTTGAATTTTCTGTACTGCGTTATAAAAAAAAAAAAAAAAAAAAAATGGTGAAAAACATCAGAGATCAAATGGAATATTTCAATAAAGATAAAATGCTTTGCTGAACACTATTTACATGATAGTTACATGCAGAGTTACTATTATTGCTTATATTGCTTCGTATCTTCTTATCCGATTTAAAGACTGAGCGGATTTTCTCTATACATGTATTTATTTATTCGTGCGTGGGACTGTTTAGAAGAAATTTATTCATCGAGTTAAATAAATAAGTTATTAAGAGGAAAATATGTTAACAGAAAAGGCGTAGCAAACATGAAATAAATATCAAGAGCTCTGAGGGCGAGTGGGAAAAAAAATGCATAATTGGCAAAAAAAAAAAAAAATACCTTTCAATTGATCGCTTCTGAAATCAACGACTCGAAAAATCTTGATTCTTTTTTTTTAACAACTTTCCTTGTAACTGCTTAAAGTTTTTTCGGAGATTTTGAATCCTTGTTTAGGTTGAAAAATTATACATGGGCATAAAATGCCAATATTAGTCCTATTAGGATAAATTAGAACATAAAAAGCTGTATCAAGCCAAAAATTTTTTCTTGTAAAAATATTACTTGAAATGATAATTTTTCCAGGTTTTTCCTGAAGGTGTCTTTAAAAATATACACTATAAACTGTGAGAATTCAACTGGTCTTTATCCGTGAAGTTCAACAAATTTTGTCGCTTTCACGACCCGAAAAATATCTTTTTATTTGCGAGTGAATAATACAAGCTAGCCGAAAAAAGTTTCCAACACGTTAGTTCGCACTCTGTTGTGTACCTTTGTTCATATCAATAATACACGAGCATTCGGGGATTCAGATAAAGCTCTCACACCTGTGGAATCGTTCATATGATGTCAGTTTCGGCGGGTTTTTACCGAACCACCACCCAACATCCAACAGCTACCGTCTGTTCATGTCCGCACAATAGTCACACACAATGACACCGAGTTCTAAATAAAATAGACTGAAAATTTATCGGTCACTCTCCGAAATTCGGGTCCATCTCTCGTTAATGTCAATATATGCGTTCATTTGTGTTGATTCGCTCTGTTGATCGTACATCACGCATATACAATCAACACGCAAGCACATTCATCAATGAATTATTATCTCACTTTAACAAAAGTAGACACTTGAAAAACCCACGGGTTTTTTACTATTCCTCTTTTATTTATTTATTTTCATTTTTTTTTTTTTTTTGGTTAATCCATCCATTCAATTTTTCCGAAGCTTATGTTTATAAATGTTTAGTTGGATTCCGTGTCTTGTTCGCTTTGCGCTCCATTCCTTTATGTACACGTAAAATTATTGTTATTCCTATTTTTAAAAAATATTTTATCTTTTTACAGGCGACAGTTGTACAAGTTATTGGCATACCCAACCAATGCCGTTGTATTCCAATTTTCCAGATGGTCGAGCTACAGGAATAAAATATTGCACTGACGAAACGGGTTGAAATGATATACAGTCAAAATTCAGAAAGAATCGACGTACCGTTTCTATTTTTTTGTTTTTTAATCTAGTTCCGATGGAGAAAAATACCACACCAGCTTTATTTTTATAGAAATTTTGTCCGTGATAATAACTTTTTACAGAAACTCTTTTTTGAATAATAAATAATGTTCAAAAAAGTTATTGTTTGTGAGTTTTAGGGTGGAATATTTACATAAGTGAAATTTTTATTGAATGTTTAAATCTGAAAACCAAAATTCACATCAAAGAAAAATTTTTTTTATTCATTATTAAATTTTATCCAGAGAATTTTCCGTTCAACCTTTGTACCTATAATATTGAACAAAAAATATTTTTTTATGCCATAAACAATCAATTTTTTACATAAAAAAAAGTTTGTTCTACTTTTGCTAAAAAATGTTATACTTTAGAAAAATTAAAACTTTCTGCGGAAAAAATTTTTGAATAATAAATATCCATCGATCCAAGTCATCAATTTTTAATAAAATAATTAAGTTCTATGTCGGTCACAGAGTTTCATTACCCAAATAGCAGTTTCACCGAAAGTAACACAGATCGCAATGCGGAAATATTTATCGTAAGAGCCAAAGTTGTGAAAACGGTGGGTTAATATTAATTAAACCCCCGAGCAGAATAATTGCAAAGTTTCAGATGCCAGAGCCTCATTTTGCCGATTAATAAATTTTTCACACCAGCTTCAATCTCATTTCGGCCATGTTAGCGTCAGTTTTTAAATTATTTTATCTACTGAAAATTCATACTACTGATGTCATATATTAACAAGCATTACAGACTCGAGCCCGGTTAAACTTCGCGGAAAAGGGTATCTCTATTTCACGGGATATCTGACGGAAGAGAATACATTTAAAATCAAGCCGAACTAGTTTGAGAAACTTTAAATTATATCTACTAACATCCTCTTCCCTTTATTCCTAACTCCCTATTCTCTATCCCATACTATATATTATATTATATATATACTCCACACTTTATATTTCACTCCTTTAGCACCAGTAATTGTAATCGCACAAGTGTTAGTTATACAGACCAACACTTATTCGACCGCTGAAGGGAAATTCACGTGAAGAATAATGAGAATTTCAATATTCATATCACGCCTTAAGGCTACAAAATTGTCTGCTCTCATTTCTTGGTCACTCTTACACTCCTTCTTCCTTCCTTCCACCTTTCTTTAATTCTTCCTATGATCATCTGAGCATTAACCCAAAGAGAAAGAGAATTTGTAAAGTACATTCATTTAAACGTGACCCACTTGAGTACTGCGCGGCAAAACATATATATTTTTTAATGACACAAGTTTTACTCTTTACTCACTCTCTTAAACTACGTATACATATATGCGCTTTATCGCGTATTATATATATTTCAGAAACTCATAAAACTCGATTATTCTCTTGATTCTTTTGTTATCGGGATACTCGAATAGTCGCCATCTTCCAGCCGATTGGTTCACCATTTGCTTTCTCATACAATCGACCACTTTAGTTCTCTCTTTTGTCACTGCGCGGCGAATATAGACAAAAATTACTCAATAATATAATGTATTTTCTCTTTGTTATATTCCACTTGTATTCATTCGTACAAGCGTACATGTTTCAATAAATTGGTAATTATTAATGATTAATTATCAATTATAATTGGCAAAATAAGAGCACTTTGATATTGTCCAAACAGCATATTGAAATGTCTTATCTTAAGATGAATAAATTTCAAATGATGATCAAAGTAAATAAGAGATATTTTTTTTAACAAATTATGATAAAAATTTTTTTTTTTTTTTTTGGAATAATTATTTCTTTAATAAAACCAAAAAATGGTCAAATGTTTGCTGATTAAAAAATCACAAATTCATACTAAGTATATTACTCATCCCGATCTTCACTAAAAATATTAATCCACTTGTCTATATGCAAAAACACCTAATCTCCTCTAAAACAAAGTTCAAAGAAAAAAAATCTCTCTGTCAAGTTTAATATTGAAATATTCAGCAATTTTATTTTATTAAAATTTAGAGCCGCCTATCCGTGTGTCTGTCACGTTGGGTGCCAATGTGTCTTAAACTCAGGCTTAAACCATCAGGGTTTCATCCCCAATGCGTGACAGGACCCGGAATTTCATTTTCTTCGATAATCCTAATGCAAAATTCTCTTCAAAATAACATTTACCCTAGAACACCAAAATGTTAGTTAGTTGCAAGATGTTGGGTTAGTTTTTGGTGGAAATGAAACCTTAATTGGTACTCGTATATCATAAGAATGAAATAGAGATCCTGAAAACACAATTGCGTGTCCTGATCCCAGTTATGTATAAATGCAAGACAACTAAAACTATAAACGAAATATTTGAGTGTAGCAGAGGGTCTTATTGTGCTGCTCCGGGAAAATATGTTCCCATTACTATACCCAAGATGTATGCAATTTACATACGAATCTCCCGGTGTGTCGTCATCTAAGTTACGAGGTTATGTTTCGTGTTATATGCACAACGTAGATGTATATATATGTATATAAGTAATATGAGTATCTGTATAAGCCAGACGGAAAGATCTACGAGGTAGTTCTTGTTATGTGTGTTGATATCATCCGGCAGCTGGTGAGTAAATTCTAAATGACTGAACATATACTCTATCAACCAGGATATTACTTCAAAATCCATTTAAAGTAAAAACCAACTCAATACAGAGGTAATTAGAGTTCAGAGTTGAGAGTTTTTTAAAGCAGCCCGAGTTTAAGATTTTTCTTACAACGATCCACTCGAATTGGAAATAAATGCTTTGCTCTAACTTGGTTTTGAACTTTCTATTTTTGACCGCTCTAAACTTTTTTTAAACAGCACTAGATCAAATGAGAGAGCCAATAAGTGACACAATAAAGCTTCTATGTCAATTAAATGATTCACTGCTTTTATTTTTAATTTGCTGTTTCATTTTTCGATTTCCAACTCTAATAGATACTGGACGTCCACTCAGACGAGCATCAATGAATAGTTGATTGTACTTTTTACCCCTTTGCTTCTAATTTTTATCAGTCTGCTCTGTGCTTGATTCTTTTAACTTTTTCCACTTGCAGGTCTAGTTTTTCGCTCTCCGTTTTCCTCACTCTTGTCTCCATGTAAATCCAATTTGTCGGGTGACTCCAAACCGGAGAAAATTCACTTTGTTGTGCGTTGCATCGGGACTGAGAAAGCACAGGGCCACGGTTTTAACGGCAAAGAGAAAAGTATGCTTGTCTACGAATCCGCTTTACTTGTCCGATAGACTTTAAACAAATGGATTCGCCACGGGGCACCGCTTATCGCGTTAAAAGAAGCGATACAATTTTCAGTTTCCCCTTCTGGTATTGTTCTCTCAACTTTTGTGTGCATGGTTGAGTTTGCTAGGGTAAACGGTGGAAATGGGCCAATTTTTCTCCAAGTAATCGAATATTAGGAGGCAATTTTTGACTTTTACGGTTGATTCAAGTTGAAAGCATTGATGTACGAACTAGGTGTCAAAGTCAAAAATTTATTCTTTGACGAAGCGGATAAAGTGTTTCTCGTATTCGAGAGAATCGATACTAATGAAATCGATTATATAGACATGAAGCCCATTACTTTCTTTTTATTTGAAATTGAGTTAGTTGTGCAGCCCTCCAGGCCGTCATAATTCACTTTCGGTTCTTCTACTTCAAGGTGTACAGTACAAAAGTAAAAGATATCAGTGTGCAGAGTGCAGAGAGCGGGAAATAGAGAGTTCCTTGTCTTTATCACAGATGAATAATGAATGACTCAAGAATGTACGAGAAAAAGACCGAAAAATAAAAAAAAGTGTAAAGCTCCTCGTAAACATCGGAATTTGGAGGAATCTTCACAAACTGTATTCTATTACTACAACTAATACTATCTTCTACGTCAGGTCTTTGTTTACTTTGAAAGCCATACTCGTGAAATGATAAATTGATCTAGATAGAGAATCCTACCACTAAATGAAAATGTACTCTTAACTCTTACCAGAAGCTCTTCTCTATTAAAGAATATATATATGCTGCATGGCTCTATGAAGCTATTATTCGAGTTTTTATCTGAGTGCAGTGAAGGTGTCCATGTATGCATTCATGTATGTGTGTGTGGGGGGGGGACGGTGGTGCTGTAGATCGCAATAAATTGTAATTATGAGTTTGCAAAAGTAACACGACGCCCGAAACAGAGCGTAGCGGCGCCGACTCTGAACCACCACCAGAAACCGTCAACCGATTTTTAAAATTTATTATTCTCTTGCCAAATATTAAGCTCACGTACTACACAACGCGTATCCAGCCCTCAATTCACCTCTTTACTCCACTTTAAATTCCCGGGATAAAAAGTGTAATTCTACGTGTTTTGTTGCTACCTAGCTTGAAATTAGCCGGTGGATTCACGCAGAAATGGTTTATTGTAATTTTTTTTTTTTTTCACTATTGTGTGTAGAAATGCGCTGTTTTTGAGATTCACTTATTAATTTGTAGAAAAGAAACATTGCATTGTTTTTGAAGATCTCATTAATACATCAAAATGATTGATGAACTAGTTTTTGAACTTTTAATTGAAATTTATTTTAAGATTGAGCAAATGTTAATAAAATAATGACTGCAGATTACTATTCAAAATAATAAAAAAAAATTTTGTATTCTTTCTCCCTTCAACAAAACTTCCGAATACCTCTGAAAAGCTCTCAGCTGAGTAACTTTTGGCACAGATTATCATTATGGTCAGCATGCCTAATTACCCTAATCACAAAATCCCCGTACTAATCCGTAGCCTTCCTCCGAGCAAGTTTTTAAATTTTTCAGTGTGCAGACAATTACCCTCGCTATAAAATTTAATAACAGATTATATCAAAAGTATTATCATTAAATGGTTGTGGTGAAAAGGAGCAACAAGACTGAGGAATTAAGGTCAGGTCTGTCGGGCGATAATTGTTCGAGTGGGTTTCCGCGTCAACTAGTCGTGGGAATAATCGCATAAGCGGTCATGTGTCTGTGACGTATTGTCTTTCACATGAGTGGATGAACATCGGTACGAGTTACTACGCATTGTCCAAGTGAGCACACGTGAGTGTCTGTAAAAGGGACATTGACCGGGTGGATTTCTATCCATCCGCACATTCATATAAACCGGGTCTTCATATCTCTATCCAGCCATCCATCCATCTACTATCTACTACCTATACACCTCATCTACTCAAATCTCAATTGTAATTAGACAGACACTTAAACGCATTGAAACTTATGCACACGCATCAAATGACATCTATATACGCATACAGTAGGTGTAATATGAAGCAGTCGATCAAAGGAATCTCGAAACTCCTGACTCGACTGTAACGAAGGACCAGAGAGTTGTCTCCCTGTTGGAGAATATTCTCATTTCAGCAATCACAATCCACAATGCATACGTGTCACACTTCACTCACTGGACCAACTCGGACCAAAGTGATTAGTCTCGCGAACCATGACACGCATTTATGTCTGCGAAGATGAACGGTATTACTGAACTGCTTCCCTCGACCTTCAAGTTCTATGTAAGCATGTGTTTATGTATGTATGTATATTCTCTATGATATCCCGGCTTACTCTCAACCCTTGGACGTCTGCGTATACGTCTGCATTCTCCTTGCCTTCCTTATGGAATTCCGGCAAGTACCGTCACTTATCAACTCAACCCTTCCAGAAAACTTTCTTCTCTTATTGTTTATAACTTCCGAACTATGCGCAGAAATTATTCTCACATAAATACAAGCACCCCCGGAGCCTGGAACTAAACGAGCACGCCAATCTCGTTTCATTTTCTGCTACATCATGTCTGTCATCGCTGTTTTCAATAGTTTTCTCCCTTGCTGATGATGTTCCACTCTAATTGGTTGTGCTGCTACGATGAAAAATTGGTGCCTGAAATGTACCGGAGGAGACTAGCAATTGGGGATTAGAAAGTTGACTTTGTAGGTCACATTCAATTCAGTGTTTAAATGAAATTTTTTAAGAACGCTTTAATAAAAGAAACCTAGAACTTTGACATAACATTTTTCTAGTTACCTATTACTGACATTACCCAAAATCCCTTGCAGAATATTTAAATAAACTAGAAGCTTTTAGACCGGTTGAGGTATAAATGATGTTCGTTTAAAAACCATTTGCATTTTTTATTATGTGCTGCTGCTAATAGCCAAGCTGTCTTTGTATTACTTTGGTGATAATATCTTTGTAAAGAAACCGTTAATTAAAAATTCTGTATTCCATATAGATTCTACTCGGAAAATTAATTCCTACTCAGTTTTGAATAAAGTAGAGAGGTTTTTGAAGTGAGAAAATTTTTTTGATAAGAGTAATCAAAATTTTAGCGGACACAATGAAATAAAATCAACCAAATTTAGTTTTAAAAGAGATTTAATCTAGTCAACAGGACACCAATTAACGATTGACAAATATTCGTTAACGATCGGCGCGAATTCACCACAAATTAACACTCATACGCCATAAAACTGTTTTTCCAACAGTATTAAACATTTACTTCAGCTAGCTGAATAATCAGAATCATTTCAAATATTCAAAATAATTAATCCTTCAGGAATTTAGTCTTGTTTATCGACAGTAAACAAATTCTTCTATCAGCTTGCCGCTCATTGTTTCAAAGCTCTCCAGTAATCAGATTGAAACACGATAGGTTCTATTTATCACCCAAGAAGCTTGACACCATTTTGCTTTCATCTTTGCCTTCATTTTCCTGCTCATGATCGTTATTATTATGATTGAAAATTTCTTGATTTTATTCAAGTAACATCTATCGGCGTTACTTGATCGCGAGCAGGGCATCTCGAATTCGATAGTGAGTTCTATACTTTAGGATCTTCGAGGTACGTATATATGTTATCTATATAAATATATACATATGTATAGCGGACAATCCAGCAGTATTGAAGCCTCTTGAGAGTATTGTCTGAAGCTGATCATGCTGAAGCAGCGGGAAGCATCCGTGTCTCTGTTCTTTCTCATTCACCAGTTTATCTCTTGATCTTACTTTCTTCCCCCATCTTACAGTACTACCAACAGCTCTTATTTCTATTTATTCCCTCAACTCTCTAAGTTTCAGATACTTTTAGCCCAGCCAAAGGACTTTCATCTTTTTAAATTTACCATGATTTGTTATTTTTCATTAATATTATTTATTTAAATTGAAATAGAAATATTTTATATTTTTCTGGCGGTTCTTTGGTTTTTTGTCCGTAAAACGAAATGCCCAGTGACAATACACATTCTGTTGTATGGATTATAAATATAGGTCAATGAATACATGAATAACATCCCATAGCATTACAGAAAGTGCACCCGATGTAGTACGTAGTATGCGGTCGCGGTATTCTACGCGATCTGGTTAGTTTTATCAATAGGAAAATATATTTAATAAAATAAAATAGAATATATCGAAATATGTCCAATCCAATGAGATAAAATGACAAGTGTTATGCCCGCATTTAAATAAATACATATTTATTTATTTATTTATGAATGCAGGGAGGTTGGGCTTGGAACTATTTAAACGCAAATTATTCTTAATATCCAGCTTTTATTTCCCACCTAATGTTTTTCGATATTTTTTTTTAAAGTATTTACAGTAAAAATTGTATTTGAATGTTTCGACGGTAAAATACTTATTTAACATCGATATGTAAAATAACAAAGCAAATAGCATTGATAGTAAAATTCTCAAATACATATGCTGTATAAACAATGAAGGTAAAATATGCGCGGGTGAATATTTATTGAATATGTCATTAAATATTGATTCAAAACGAAAATTAAAAATGCTGAATGCATATTTATTAAGCTCTCATTTATGTATGTGTTGTTATTTTTGAAATTATTTCAACCTTTCAGCTACAGTTTCCTCCGCCAGAGGAAATGAGTCTGTAGCTTTTAAATGTTGGGTTAAAATTGATATTAAAATTTTGTTTTGTTACAAAAAAGATTTATAGCGGTATATTATGATGATTTTGATTATTATGGTCCTATGTTATGGTCCTCCAAGTTTTATGAAAATATATTATTTATAACTTGTACCATGTTAATAATTTACTGTGGATTTATCGAGGAAAAAACCGAATCTAACTGTGGGCGTGCAGAATCACCAGCGAGACATATCATTGAGATTTTAGAGAATCCTTACAGGCTGGCAGGCATTGGCAAGTACAAGTCTAAAGGGAGAATCCACTTGGAGAACTATTCACCGCTACTCGAGCAACTCTGCAAGTTGGGTTTCTCCGGCGTCCCAGCCGACGTCGGGATTTCAACATACACTGCGGACGACCGCTAAGACCTACAACCAAACCTGTGCTATATACAGTGTACACCGACGTCAAACCAACTCTCTTACCTACACCCACACCTAGATAAACATATAGATATTCAAGAATCTTGAGCAAATACAACGAGTATTCTTTACCTATCCCCAGAACTTTGACATTTCATTTTTCTAAAATCGCCTGCCACTGCCATATCCTAAAATTTTTTGCTGAATATTTAAATAAACTAGAAGCTTTTAGACTGGTTGGGGTGGAAGTGATGTTTGTCTACAAACCACTTGCATTTTTTTTATCTCCCAGCTATCTTGTATTTATTTAATGAGATTCTTATAAATGTTCCATGTTTACTCTACTTGGAAAATTAATTCTTACTTGGTAATTTAGAAGTGTTATTTTCAATTTTAACATTTTATTAATCAAATCAACGATGAAAAAATTAAGAGATCCGATCATATGTAATTACCAATTAAATTTGGTTTTCAACAATTTTTTTGATATTTGTTTTTAGTCAAAGAATTTTTTTATCTATGTATTTTGTAGTTGTAAAACTACGTAGTAAAAATAAAATATTTTTTGACATTTGTAAGCGAGTAAATACTAAAAATATTTTAATTATTTTCAAGGATTCAAAAATCAAAGAATAATTAAAAATTTTAATTTTATACGTCAATCAAATAAATCTGAAGCAATTCTCAATCCTCATCAAAAGTAATTACAATAAAAAGCAGACAGCTAAACAACTTGAGAGCATGTAAATATCAAAGTTCCTTAAAACAATTAATTAAAGATGATTGTTGATTCCGAGGATGATTAATCAAAAGTTTGTCGTATTGGTGGCCGGCGAGGCTTAACGTCATTTGTCGGACGTCGAAAGCTTCTATTCCGGAAACTCGTATCTGGTTTTGAGACACAGCATTGCAAATGCCGCACAGAAGGCCGGATCCTCCTAAACTCAACTAGAAGCTCCACTCTGTATATGTTATGGGGGAGGAGCCCATGCAAAGGGATGAAACGAAGGTGGAGGTGGAGGGCAATGACTGTGACTGCACTGGGTAAGGAGTACTGTCGGGTCAAAAGCGGCAAGCGGCGGTGGATTTAGTTGGGTGGTGTACGGTTTGTGGCCGGAGCATGTACAACTTCCGTCCGTTTTCGAGAGTCTATCTACTTTGAACACTTGTGCATGCTCAGTTGTATCCATGTATGAGGACGCTGACAGAGGATAGGACCGCGTGTTCCGGATGTCCACCTGCTACTGGTTGTAATACTGCTATTGTCATCCTCACCTTGTCAAATACTATACAAATCTACCGATATTTACTTTTAATGAAAATAAATTCTCTTTTATCTTTTCCTGTTTAAATCCTGTGGAATAATTTTCTGGTTTTATTGTCAAAATATATAGTGAGTTAGTTAGTTGAATATATAGATAATTTTATCAAATAAAAATATGTTTAGTAGTTGATTAAATTAAAAACTCATGTCAGATAAAAAAAAAAAATAACTTGATTCAAGAGAAAAATTTTTGAACCAAAAAAATTATTTTAAAGAGTAAAATTTATTTTATCAAAAGATGAAAATTTTTATAATGATTTTCCCGGTTCAAGAATTTTATTTTTTTTTAATTAAGTCATTTTTTTTAGTTCAAAAGAGTCAAAAAATTGATTTGTATTGTATACCTTAACACTTTAAACATAAATCTCTTATGAGGAACAATAAGACGATTATGCGCCGCCTGTTAGAAATTTTTAATACTAGTTTTCCACGAAAAATTATAAAAGGGCGTATTAAGTCATACCAGGCCACATCAAAAAATTTTTCACGAGGTCCTACGCTGTTTTATGTCATTTTTATTTTGCTTCATTGTAATTGTTTTTGTTGGTCGTTAGCGAATAACGTTTCAATTTGTGAAAAATCAATAATCTATTTTTGTCGATGAATTTTTGGAGCGTGTTTGTTGTATGATTGAGATCGGGATTCCATTAACGTAATGTAACGTTATGTAATATGATGATTTATGATTGATGAGTAACATAATTTTGACGAAATTAATGCACAATGCTATCAATAATTTGTACTACGGATGAAAAAATATATATAAATGAATTAACGATCGAATCGTGGTGTGAATATTTTAAATAAGTTGATAACTGATGATGAGAAATTTAATTGAATTTCGTGATGTTCTCTCTCGCTCATCAGTCTGTCAAATTACCCTATTAATTTACCGGGTCAAAAATTAATCAAGTCAGATACATATTCTACTTTATTTGTTCATGTTATTTTTTTACCTTTAGATTTTTAAAATAAAACCTAAAATCGTATGATTAATACCTAGAAGCCATAAAACTTATGCACTTATGTACTTTTATAACTTTCAAAAAAACTAAAAAATAAATCCTGTCAAAATTTAAAGTCGCGTTTGAAATTTCTTATCTTCTCTTTAAATAACAGTAAAACTTTCTTTTAACAGTCGAATTAATAAATCGTCTTCTAAAAGTTAAGTGTTGAAATTACTAAGATATATTTTTATGAAATTGAACCTATCGTCAAAATTTTGATAATATTTTTGGATAAATTTCCAACTTCAAAAAAAGAAACAATGGAATATTTCAGTTCTTTATAAAAAAAAAAAAATGTAATTTAAAATGGAATTACTGTGATAATTTAAAACACAGAAAATTGTCTTATCTCTCTAAGGACGTCCTTCAATTATAATCATCATTTTTAGTAGCCTGCAGTCAGTACGTGACCGCCATAGTGGAAAAATATACTTCAAGATCTGAGAAGTCTCCAAACTTCAGCAGATATATATAAATCCAAGTCTTGTAGTAACTTTTGACGATTTTTGAAGGAATTTAAAGTTAAAAAAAATAAACTATATTTAATTAAATTCACTTATTTTTATCTAGGTAGATTATTATAGTTATAAAAATTAATAACAAGAATGTGAGAAATATTTCCATGGCCATAAGGAATAAGAGAAAAATTGTGAACAGAAAAAAGTCGTAAAAGAAGTAGTTTAAGAAGTATAAGGCCGGTAAAATCCATGAGACTTAGTTAAAAGTCTATTTTAACAGGTAAAAAATAAAAAACGCTTCGACAGAGAAGAATACTAAGATGGTAAACGAGTGGAGCAAGTAAAAGTGCGGTACTGAATTGGTGTCATGGTGCTTATTACACAATGCGGTGTTGCGTGAGAGGCGTTGGTACTTTTTCGAGTAATATGTACCTCCGTAGATTAATCTTCTGTATAGTATGGTATGGTACAATATACACGGTAGAAAAGGGGATGTGTAGAAGAAAATCCACTCGACGACGCTCTTTTCTCTTCCCCAGACCCAGACCTGAGATATATCTTGCCCCGGCTTATATGCTCTCGGAGGAGATAAACGAGCTTAAGTTTTTTTCACATCGATGCACGTATTTAGATGCATAGTAATTTTCATTTATAAACCATATTTCACCCCCGAAGATACTGTACTGTAAATTATTTTATTTGCTACTTTATTTATCGAAGTTTATTATCGTTTCCGCCAGATAAGTATCTTTTTTATTTAATAGAGCTCTGGTAGATCAACGGAAATTTTATTTCAAGCCCACGTTTATAGAAGTGCCGTAAATTTATTTTGTTTGGAGAATTTTATTTTATATTTACTAAAATTATCGCTCTTAGTTTTGAGTTTGAGGAAAATTTTGTAACGGATATATTTATATTTAAAAAAAAAAATTTTATAGTTAATTTTAGTATCATCAAAAAATTCGAGCTTTTAATTTTTTAGTTAAAGATCGATTCAATATCTATTAAAAAATTTTATCTTAAATCAAGTCAATTTTTTTTTTAATGTATAATAAAATAAAATCACCTTAAAAATAAATTTAGGGGTTTATAATTTTAATACTCGTTGGAACTATTAAAAGTTTGAGTAACTTTCAATAACTTAAGGATTAACTAAAAATAGACATTGCCAAAACAAGAAGAATATGTATATTTGGATTACATTAGTTCCAGTGTTATCAAATATAAACATAAATAGACTGCTGTTTAAATATCATAAATTATAACTGCACAATTAAATTCAGTGTGTTTAATTCAACTGCACTTTGCACAGAGGAGATTTATTTGTTTGTGATGAAGTTCATTTTAATTATACGCTAAGTAATATTAATTCACATTGTAAATAGAAAACAGAATCCTGTGCATTCACATTACAATTTATTTTATAACAATACCTGAACAATGCACCAACCAAAGGGGTTTGATTACATTGTTCATAGTGTCATTATCATTTTATAAATATCCTTTTTATTTTGAACGGTAACAAAGGTATTCCATAGCGGAGTTAGTGTGTACTTATATGTTAATATTTAATAAATATTATTTTATCCAAGCTTCCATGAAAGTTTTCAATAAAAATAATTAATCAAAATGAAGAAAAAAGAATTATTCATTTAATTTGAAGAAAGGGTAGTTGTTTCATTAAATATTTTCTTTTTTTTTTTTTGAAGTATGAAAGCTCGAGATCATCAATTTTTTATAAGTTAAAACTATTTTAAAAAGACATGTTTGTGATAGACTCAAATACTGAAACTTATATATTTCCGATGCTTGAATTACATATACTTTTTCTCTGTAACTACATTTCTCCGTAACTTGACTTCGAAGTTATACTTCGAAATATTTATATCAAAGAATTTCTTGAAGAATATTCAACGTATCAATCATTCCGATGAGACTTGGTAAAATATTTCAAATATTAATAAAAAAAATTCGGAATGGAAAACATTTTTCTAACCCCAATAAATCTATTGTAATAAAATACCTTTTATTAAATTACATAAATATGAATATTCATGTTAACATCAATTGTTTTTAATTGAATGTCCGTTGATGGTTTGAATAAAAGTTTAATTGGAAATTATTATATTATTTCAACGTGATGATATTTATCACTCATCGACGGAACATGGAACCTTGTAAACATTTGATGTTAAAAACATTCTATTAATTAACCTAATTAAACGTTACTTTGATGTTGTAATTACAGTATGAAATATATTAATTGATTTTTTTTTTATGATATTTATTTTAATAATTCAAAATTCAAATTGAAAGTGAATATTGATTTATCATATTATTTATTACTAAGAATATATAAATGTTTATGTCAAATAGTGGGCAATTTTGTACGTTTATTTGATACATTTGAACATAAACCTTTTTTTAAAGTAAGTATTAAAAATTTACGACAGATGGTGCATAATTGCTAAATTGTCCCCTTACAAGAGAGTTATTTTAAAATATTAATCATTTTTTTAGAAATTGCTAATCATATTTAATTTTTATACAGTTCTGATGTATTTAAGAGTTTGTTTTTTATTAAAAAAATTTTTATTTCATAAAACGTAATTAGACATGAAAAATTTCTCTGTACACGATTCCTAAAATACTAAAAATACTAAACCATAAATCTACGATGAAGTTACGAGCACTCAACGTTTAATTTAACGATTTCGTGCCATAAAATATAAAACCAAAATGAAATGACTTGAAACAACTTATACAGTTGATCACAGCGTTAGTCAAAATGTCAATATGTAATAACAGGCCATATTACTGGAAACAAAAACATAAGCGACAACGAAACGTATAAATGTTTAGCAGGTTAAACGCAAGCGACGAAAGGAAATGAGTGCAGCATATACAACACATAAACATATGGGAATAAATGAAATATCGGACGTGTGATTACGTACGACCTCAATTTAAATGCCGTACAACGAGTAGTTTGTTGTATGCATAATTCTAACGGACAAGCTAATCACACAACTATACTCCCCTTTCCTCTTTAGTACTCAGCCACCCCTAAATTACATCCACATATATATATATATATATATATATATATATATATATATATATATATATATATATATATATATATATATATATTTACATATACACGTATCTACATATTTACATACATATAATAAATAAATATACCTTTCCAAGAGCTTAACTGATTATAATGGAGTGTCTAATCCCTTTTTTCCCTTGCACTCAATAATTTCCATAGCACACCGAGCCCGATGATTGCCCTAAGCCAATTTAACTTCCTTTCAGTAATGGCTCCTCTCCCTCAGACATTTTAAAAAGATAAAGTAAAAATTTAAGATGAAAATATGTCAACAAAGAAAAAATAAGGAGCGAAAAGAGAAATTGAATGAACCCGTTGAGCTGCCGGCGATTTTAACTTGAGTGACATGAAAAGTGGTTCAGCTAAGAAATAAAAACCCCCGAAGAAAATGTTACTTTTACAAAATGTCCGTTCACTATTATATAGTATAGTATAGTATGGAAGGTACCATAAAGACGATGGTCGTCGATCTTTTAGTACAGTAACATAAAGCAGAGAAAGCATTTATAGTGCGCTTATTCTCCCAAAGAGGCCGCTATTGGCCTCTGCTTGTCTGCTACGGCGTATAATGGGCATTGCCATCATCAGCACCGATAAAAGAAATGTTATTGACGACAGGGCGTATTCAAAAAGCCATCGATCTCACCGCGTGCCACGATGAATAGGGTCGGTGATGCTGATATTTAAAATCGTTGACCGGGAGAAATTATTATCCAACCCTCCTTTCTCTCTGTTCACTTTATCTCCCTTTTCGCTGTTTAATATATATATTTTTTTTTATAGTATAGTGTCGTATAGCTCACCCTTATTTATATAACCATCCGAAGCATCACTTATCGTTTGTGATTCTATTTTCGCAACACCACAAGTTGACAAACTCGGGCAGCCAGCTTTAACCTTTTCTTTCGGCCTTTTTACTTGTAGGTCACTCGGATAACGTCATACTTGTTTCGGTGGTTAGTGGTGCTGTGCTTATGCGAGTCACGGCACGGAGTTTTTGTAAATTTTTGACGGCGCAGAAGAAAGGAACGAAAAATAAAAATAAAAAAAATTTAAGGAAGAAATATTTAAAAGCTAAAGTTGGATAGCTCACTGGTGAAGTTTAGTTTTTTTTTTTTGCAAGGAAAAGAGGAAGAACGGTAATGAAAATGAGGGAAAATAAAAATAAAAGCTCTGCTTTTGAATCCTAGCATTTAATGCTGGCTGTGCTTGTAGAATCCTCGCGTGCCATGAGATAATTTTCGGGGAGTGGTACACATCTTTGGACTTGTTTGTACTTTTTGGTGGTAGTGGCGCCCAACCACTGCTTAAACAACTCCTAAAACTCCTTTAGTATACATAAAAATAAATATATATGCTAGAGCACTTACTCCAGAGTAATTTTGACCGAGGAAAAAAAAGGGTTTATGCTCAGAATGCGCACCAGTTTATGGGTGTTGAAAACAGCACGTGACAAAATTTTTGATGGTGAGCCAACCGTGCTTCCCTCGTAAACTTGTTACATTCAGGTGAATAACAGGAATTTATGTTTTTTATGATTTTGATGGAGGGAAAAATATTTGAATGGTTTATTTTGATATTGATTTTCCTGTCTGAGATAAAAAATTTGTTTGGAAATAATTAATGGAACTGTTGAAATGGATAATTCGATGGAAGATTAAATTGATTGAAGAAATCACACGAATTTTAATGGTACAATTAATTTTTTAATCGTTGGGTTTGAAAGTATCTGCGGTTAATGAGGTCAGATGGTTAATTGATAATAAAAAAATAAGTGGAAATAGAAGGCTGTAACCTTAAAGCATGTTGATATAAGATGAAGAGGGTGTTTAAGTACTTACGAACTTTATTAAATATAAAATTTAGACAGAGCCCTTTTTTTTATAAAATAGTCACTTTAAAAATTGCTCACAAATGGGCAAAATCAATTTCAATGAACCGATACTGATCAATTTTTATTTTTTAAAGAGACCGATTTAAATAAAAATTTATTTATTACCCACACGGGAATTGAAATTTATTATTATTTTTGTTTATTTTATAACTACTCGATTAAAAATAAATTAATATCACAATTATTGATTAAACAAGATTACCCGATTTTCATTATAGTGTCGAAATCAGTCGATGGATTCAAAGCGTTTATTATTAAAACCGGATTTGTTTCAATTATTTAATTTTTTTTTTTTTTACTCGGTGAATTTAAAATCCAGCGAACGGATGATTGATTAATGTGGACACAAAACCTCAGTCGGTTAAATGACTTTAAAATGAAGCGTATCACATCAGATATTTATTCATTATTTTTTTATTTAAAAACACGAAGGTTGTTTTTCAATTGATTACATTTTTTTGGCTCGTTCCCCGCTATATATCATTCCAGATAATATCGTCAGAGCGAGGTGATTGATTGGACGGAATTATTAAAATTTATATACCGTATTCAATGTATAAAATATGTCGCACAGTATATATTTATAGTTATTGGCATTTTTGTTGTCACTTCGCATTCGCCGAGGGTGAAATATTTTATCCGCGACTCACGCCCATATTTTTATTCAAATTATACCCGCGGTTATTTAATTTTAATTAAAGGATATCCTGGTTAAATTTAATCGCTTATATCCATTTATTAAATATAAATTGTGTCAACTATTTATAGGAATTCTACGTTAATTTTTAATTTATTAACGCTTTGTATTTTTAGATGAACTTTATTGTTTTTGGTTGGACGGTTTTGCATCTACCCGTTAGAGATCTAATGAATATTTAAGTTGATACTAAAATATTTAACTATTCTGAAGCCAAACTATTGATTAACAAAGTATTGCAGAAGCTAGTTGAATAGGAGTGAAGTTGAAGTTATTTCGCTGATAAAAAAGCACATAATGTATTAAAGTTTACTTTAACCTTCATATTTATTAACTCACCTACTTCACTACTAGAAACACTTTATAATCTCTGATTTTCAAGATATTGAAAATTTCATTCAATACATTTATCTTTTAAAAATTTATAGTATATTGAAGGAAGTTTTCATGAACTAAAAGCCGAGTTTTAAGATACATCGGTTTATTTTCTTGAAAGTGATTATAAACTTCGGTTTTTCAATGTGAACATTTTTATTAAAGTGTATTTAATGTAAAATATTATCAAACTTTTTTTATTAAAGTCTTGCCACCTTACGATAAAACGAGACAAATTTTGGTTTATAAATTTAATAATTTTTTAATATCAGTACAATATTATCAGTTAAAATAAAATCAATCAAAATTAATATTTCAAATAAAAAATAAGTTCATCTATAGAATATTAATTATCTGTCACATTTTTTACCAAAAAAAATCTCAATAATATATTTGAAAATTTTTTTAAGTTTTTCGAGCTTAAATTCTTACATCTAAATTAAAAACCCACGGACGCTCCATCAAAATGTTTTTCAATGCTAATTATTTACAAAAAATACAATTCAAATTTAATCCTCTCGTATTTGTACCTCTAATTACAGCTCTCTACCAGCTTAGAACAAACAAAATCCTTGTGAAGAGAGAGGAACGTGCGAAATAACAAACATAAAAGCCATAATTAAACTACTTACTACAGTTACGGAAGTGAAGGCTTCTAGAAACGTAAAAAAGTAATTTTTTTAAAAATGATAAAAACACACGTTAAAAAGTAACTTTTTCAAGTGGTGGTATGAACGCGTCGAAGCATGACGCTTTGATGTAGAGTTTTCCCTCTACTTTACTAGGGAAAAGTCAAAAGACGACGTTGAGAAAATATCGTCTCGACGCCAGACGTGTTGTCGTCAGTTTTCCTCTTTCTCTTTTTCCGTCCTGTCAAAACTACATATTTATTTATATACATACATTCATACATGTTCATATTTATGTTTATATTTATATTTATATTTATAGTTTGCAAAGTACAAAATGTTTTTCCTGTAACAATTATTGGAGCATGATGGTAAAAATAATAAAAGGATCAACCGCAAAACGTCGTTCCTTTTACCAGAAAGATACTCTTCAACTCTTCTACTCATGTCTCTTGTACGTTTCTCTATATAATATCTATCTGCATATTCTTTGTTGAATATGTATTTATAAAAACAAACATAGATAAACTCAAGGTCACACTCAGATACAGGAACAAATTCTTTGGTATCTTCAAGCCCTCATGGGCATATACAATAGATATTTATGTACGTATACTCACACGAATTCTCTGCCTCCACACAACACATACATGAGAACATGTGATAGCTACTAATGGCCCCGACGCAATATTAACATTTTCTTTTTACGCTTTTGTACGCTTCAAATCCCATGATATTTTTTTGTTTTAAATATAAACTACCGTTCATTTTAATCCACATGGAACTGTTTTTAAATCTTGTTCTATTATTATTATTATTATTATTATTATTATTATAATTATTTATCATCGCTCTGTTAGCGAAGAATTGAAGGAAAAAAAATAAAATAATAATTATAAATTATAACAAAGGGGAATTTAGTTGGTATTTTTTCGTAAAATATTTATCACACAAAAGCACTCAAGAAATTTACTAGAACAGTTTTTAATTTTTTTAATATAAAGCCGTTCACTTAAAAAGTTTTCCCGGCACAAAAGCTTTTATTCAAGCGTCTGCTTAATCTCAATGACTTTTTTATGGATAAATGGGCTCGATTTAAAAGTTAATGCTTGATGTTATAATTATTAAGAGTGTGTGATTATGATTAAGTGTGAAAAGTTTTCATTTTCAATTTTCTGTTATTTTCAATTTTTGTGCTTTTACAGAGACTAGTGCTTGGAAAAACTTGTATCTGAACATATCAAAAGAAAATTTACTTATAGGATGTGATTTTAAGCATAAAAATTTTTTGTTATCATTCAAAATTTTTAGTTATTCATCATTTTAATCTACTGTGCTAATCCGAAGCCAGATTCGGATTTTGAAGAAAATAATACAAAAGAATAAATAATAAGCTTAGCAATATTTCAATTGTCAATTCAGATCATACTTAATTTTTTTATTTATTTTAAATTTTAATCTTGTAAAAACTTGTTAATAAAAAACAAAAAACAAAATCAACTTCAAATATAATTTAAAAATAATAAAAAGTTTTGTAAATCCAATTGTGAATGCCGCAAGCACCCGTGTAATACGTAAATTGATCAAAGTAAAGTTTAAATATATACAAAAAGTTTTTGCTAATAATACTAATAATTTTTTTATGAAGAAAATATAAATTTATCAATTTTTAAATATTTTTCACGATCCAATTATTTTTTTATCCCCCAATAATACTTTTATTTCTTTTCTTTGCTTGTCTTAAATTTTTTTTACAAAACTACGAAATTTTTTAACGAGTAACCAATTTTTGGAGCTTTAATCGATAAACGGGAGTTCTACCTCACCATAAACATGGCGGTGGTCAATATTGAAGGCTCATCAATGATTACATTATTAATGAAGTAACATTTGCTCTAATTAAACACTAATTTTTACTTTGAGTTGTGCAGCTCAATTAAAGCTGTACCAATTAATATTATAATGATGATTATAATAATGATGGGCCATTATTATTGAAGTGAAGCGACGCAGAGTGATGATTCAGCAACCGTATTATATTATCCTTGACCATAAAGTTCAACAACTTCGTTTACTTTAGTTTATAGCTGTTTTAAAATTTGCGTGTTACATGTGTGTGTGCTTCTATGTATGAGTAAACGGAAGCAAGGGAGTGTGGTGTCTATAAGCACAAATTGCAAATACATCGCAGTGTACTTGTTTAAGCAGACTGTTGACCCACGTATATCGGTTGTTATTTCACACGCTCGGCACTCATACAACGTTAAATGTTATCGTTTGTTAATCTACATACAGAAATGATGGATTTTTGTATGTTATGTATCATGATCCTAAAAATTTATATCTATAGATATAAGATATGATCGTACCACTTCGTATTGACTATTATAATTTAATTGAAAAATTCGTTACTATATACGCTGAAATTCAATAATACTCGGACACATTTTAAATCTCTTGATGCATTTCTCTTGCTATTTTATTTTCGCGAATTATGTTCGCATCGTAAATAAAACAACTGAGAATAAATGGATTTACAAATAAAAGTACAAAACTAATTATCTGATGTTCTTGTTATGTCGGACTCAACGTCCGACATTTTTATTTTATAACAAATAGAATTTAATTATTCATAAATAATTTTATGTTCTTACAACTAATTACATACATTTATTTTATTTTTAAAATTTTGTTATCTTCAAATTTATCAATAGCATTTTCAAAAGAAACTTATTTGAAAAATTTAGTTTTAGTTGGGCCTGACCATACTAAGGGATTTGAGCCTGAACAAATACCCTAATGGAATTTTAAACTTTGTCGAGATCCGAAATAGAAGTTTTCGATAACAAAATAAATGTATATATAAACAATAGTTTAAATAAAATAAAAGTAAATAATGATAAAAGAAAAAAATAAAAAGGAATGTTATGATAATTCTAGTATCAACAAAAAAAAAATATATGTTGATAATTTAAGGAACAAAATTTAATAACTATAATTTAAGTTTAAACAAAAAAAAATAAATAAATGTTTTCTTTTATTTTCGAATAAAATAACGACTTGAATAAAAAGAAAAATTTAGATCTAAAAAACTAATGATAATTTGTAATCTATGCACAAATTAATTTTTATCTAACTAATTTAATATAAAAATTTGGTCACAGTAAATAATTTAATGTAAAATAGTACACATGTATGTCTTTGCCTATGCATAAATGCGCTTACGTATACACAAACACATAGATGTATAATAGAGTATAAGAGTAAAGGAGAAGCGATATTGTACTCTGACCCAAGTAGAGGGGACTCATGCAACATTATAGAAAAATCTAAGAGAGAGGGCAAGGACTCAAGGAAATAGAAAAATAATTGGACATTATTTCTCCCATCTAGTAAAAATAAGTAACGCCCTAAAATTCGACACCTTTACGATTTTTCAACAAAAATACCTCTCGTTGTCCTGACGTCCTAGTGTTAACATCGAAAAAGTTTTTATAAGTTTCAATGAAACCACGGGTCAGATTAAAAAAAAAAAAACAATTGTTAGTAAAGTAAATTTCAATTATGTAAAGAAACGGTAAGTTTTTTTACATAAGTGTTCATTTAAGTAAGTTCTTAATTGAGATTTTTATGTTTGTTTTAATAATTCAAATCTTTGTATGATAATTTTATAATATATTTATTAAATTGAATTCATTTTCTTATATTATAAACATCAACCCCTTCCCATAAAGCTTCAGATCCTTATCTATTAGCCTAACGGCTAGGATAAAAATAATTAAATTTTAGTTGCGTTTTCGACGTAACATTCTATTAAACTAATAATATTTTTTTTTTTTTCAATGTACTTTATTTCGTTGAAACCCTCAGGGATTTTCAGCGAATGATTTTTAACATACTTACAGCTGTGTATTTTTTTACATTTGTTCATCGAAACACTCACGCAGACTTTAAAGAATTTAAAAATAACCGTGACTTTGATTTATCTCTCTTTGATCCGGAAAAAATAAATTTTATTTATGGAGACTTTAATTACACGTTTTATTAACTTAGAGGTTAATTTTCTTTTTTACTTGCTGAGAAGATGAGAAGTTCAGAATTATTTTAAAAATAACTTATAATCCAGTTGAAATATTTTTTTCGACTTTGAAGTTCGGAATGAAGATATATTTAAAAGTATAAATACGCCAAGGTTCTTATATAAATATTATTACTCATAAATAAACAGTGTTTGATCGAATTTTTCTTCAGTTATTGTGATTATAACATCCGTTTGAATGAAAAAACTAATTGACAGGTACGATTTTTTTTTTAATTTAGTTTTTTTTTAACTTTACCGGTCTATTGAAGTTATACCTATGTACCTTTTTAATTGTTCTCTCAGATTCAATAAAATTTATTGAATAAAAAAGAACGCAAAAATTGGAGTAAAAAATTGATGTAGAAAAAATTTTTTTCTTTGTTTTAATTTCGATTTCTGAATGAAACGTTTGAACTGCGAAAAAAATATGTAGATATATTTTTTTTAGAAAAGTAAACACGATGAAAAAATTTCTAATCAATTTTGTCAAATCTAGCATTTTTTTAGACAAAATTTTAATATGAGTTCAAAAAATTTTCCAAGTTTAAAACACAGTTACATTTTATTTTTCTCTAAAAATTTTTCATTTCATGTTAAGAAATAAACAAATTCCTGTATAATTAATCATATTTTAATTGTTAGCTCCCTAACTGTCATCAAAGTTCACATATCCGCTCTAATTAGCAGGCTTAAATAAAAAAAAAATTTCATAAAATTCATCTCGTGTAATAAAAATAAAGTGATTTTCATAATTCATTAATTCAAGTTCCGTAATAAGCTTGTACAGACTATATTAAATAATGAACGAAAAAAAGTATGATCTTTTGGTATGCAGTACATAGTTTTATAACGCAATAAAAAATTAATTAAAAAATAACAAATGAGAAGTATCAGATAAAATAAAATGTGTAATATGATAGCACTAGTAGTTGTTTAGTGGCGGTTCGGATTAACGTCAAAAACAGTTGAAGGAGATTGGAATTCCGGCGTACGGAAATCGCGAACGGGTCGGTTATCCTAAAAAGACCGAGATGATAGTCGAGGTATTTAAAAACTAAGAGGGCAAAATAGACAAAGCGTATATAATAGTAATATAGCAGTAGCGTAGAATTTAAGAGAGAAAAGGAATGAGCATCCTTGGAAAATAGAGAAGGAGAGTAGGCTAGTGAAGAGGTAAAGGAGCAGAGTACAGATGAGAAAACTACAGATATATACAGGAGGAAAATGAGGAAAGGGTAAGAGATAGTCAGAGAAGGGGCAGCACACACGACTACTAAAGGGGGTTTACAACTAGGGGTTGCCAGTGGTTTCTGTGTGTGGTGTGCCACGGTTCGTCGACCGACCTCTCTTGATGCTTAACGATCGCATTGCAGCCACCGAACCCCGTTAGCAAAAACTATAAATCTATCCTACACTTATTCTATTTTATATATGTACTTATGTATGAATGTATATATAAATAAATAAAAGTAGAGTAGAATGACGATTTCATTAACCGGCTTAAAAAAAAAAAATAAAAAAAAAAGTCGCATCAGGAAAATAATTGTCGCTGGTGGAAAAAAAGTTTTCACTTTGGCAGACATACTGACAGACTATTTTCCACCAGAGAAGAGACAATGAAGGAAAATAATGAAAGAAAATAAATAAAAGTAAATTAAAAATAAGATAAAATAAAAATAAGAATCGAGTACTCGATTCTCTGGCTGTAATCTCAAGTTTCATTCACGTCGCCTCGGCTTCTTTCCAGACTTCTTGCACTCCCATGGGCAGTGATGTAATTCTCGAGGAGGCACTTCGCACTTGTTCTACCAAAGACGGCTCTTAGCACCTCATTCCTCCTGACCTCAAAATAAAAGGACTTTTTCGGACGTTTCAATGTCCCCGATGCAACGGGACCAGGGAGAGCGCCGGTTTTTATGGACGGGGGTGGAGGACTGTCGACGGCGAGAAATTATAAAAACTGCTATGCACGAAGAAGAAAAGGAGGACAAGAGATAAGGAAAGTCAAAGGATTAACATTCCCTTGTTTGAATCTGCAATCTATTCTACTTGAGGATTTGTTTGAGGAGGGGACGTAAATACGATTTTTGTCATGCGGATAAAAGTTTTTGTGGTTCTTATGTAAGAAATCGTGCGTGAAATCGGATTGATGAATTTTACTTTTTAATTCACTTGAATTATCACTATTTTTGATTTTTTTTCTTGTGAAATTTTTTTTTTTCTTGTTATTGACTAAAAAGATTTCTTTCTCTTTTTTTAGTATCCTCGGCAAAATTTTACAATATCAAATTTTATGAAAATTTTTGTAAAAAATTGCATACTATAAAAAAAAAAAATTACATTCTCGACAACCATTAACACTGAAACTTGACTATTTCGATTGATCACTCTACAAAATCGTTTCATTAGATCCCTAAAAAACTGCAATCTCACAAAAAATTTTCAAGGGTCCCTCCTAAACATTCGCCCCTTCTATTCTGTCTCTGAATGGAGGGTGGAAATCAAGCGAATCAAAAACTACTGAACCCTCCCCCAAAGTATCGTTTAGTAGTATACTCAAAAAATTTCTGTTTGTTCCACATGATGCTAGAAACATATATCAATACGTATGCACATATACCCATAAATATGTTATATAAGTAAAGATTGCCAATGGATCATTTCAACCGAGTGGATTTAAGACCGGAAATCTACTACTACATCAACATTTACCGGTATTATTGTAGCCGTATGTGTAAAATATTTCTCATACTCGTAACACAGTAGCAGCAGTACCCGATTCTATCTACTCGTCTTTCCGTTAAAAAATAAACATATTGATCTTACCGCAGGAATTCGTAGGAACTAAAACTCATAAATCTTGCCGCTTTCAATTCGAGCTTACACTCTGGGTTAATCCAAATAACATATATTAAAAAAGGTGCTTTATATTTATTATATTATATTTTCATTTATAATTCATCATTTTTAACTAAAAAAAAATTGATATTAAATTATTATCTGACAGTTAAATAAAATTCATCATATTTCTCGACGAAACAGCCCCTCCATTTTGTAGCGCCCGCCCCCGCTGGAGCCCGTTGCTTGTTTGTTTAACTGTTTTCAGCTCATATATATGATAAAATAAATTTTTTACTCGATTTTTATGATGTTTTTGCGGAATGGTATTTTTTATTGAACCGATGGTAATAAAAGGTCCGTAGAAAATGGGTTAAAGCTCACATCAGTACAGATAAAATTCTCTCTGTGCAAAAATAGATTGTGTGTTACGTGTGTGAGTATAATGGAATCGATATCGGATCTAGTGGACGAAAAAGGGCAACAGACAGCTTTTTCGGTCTTCGCTCTCGACTGGCCACCTTCTTTTCTCTTTTTTGTGTGATAAAAAGTCTCAAATGAGTTCATATGAGCTTCCAAATATATACGACCATTTTTTACAAAACATATTATTAAAATTTTTAAATTAAAATTTTTATTCTACAAAATGGAAAAAAAAAAAAAATTTCCACGTCAGCCATTTATCCAATTTGTGGTAACGAGTGATGTACTCGACGGTACTTACTCTACGAATAAAATACAACAAAAAGTTGCTAATCGATATGATCATAGATAGTGTCACACGTGGGCGCCCCTATCGGTGATCTCTCATGACAATTGGATAATTAGAAACTGGGTCATCGGAATCCCGAGGATTAACTTCATCGACAACTGAACCATTCCATGCACTCACAGATCAGTTACGTTTATTCATCATTAATGGTCATTGAGCAAACGGAATATCTATCTTATATAATTCATCCAAATTTTGTAAACAATCTGATTATTTATTGATTTTTAGGTTCATGCATTAACACTGATATCTAGTAATGTACATGCTATATTGACGTTCTATTAAATATCATCGTTAGTGCAAATATCATTAAATAATCATAACAGTAATTGGTTGGGTGAAAATTACAGTTATGGAGATTTTCAAAAATTAATAGAATGAGAGACAATTTTTACTATTTTATCGATAAAAATTATTGTCCAAATACGAATGATGGATGAAAAAATCTTTTGATATTTTTAATCATAAAATCATCGTATACATTAGTAATAATTCCCATTCTTTATTAAGAAAACGTACAGATAGTACTTTCAACAGCTTAAGGTCCAGCAATTTTGTAATCATTTTTTTATCATTTTAAATCTAATTTTTTATAAGAAACTCGGACGAAAGTATTGAGATATTTATTTCAAATAATTGTTTTATTTGAAGCTTCTTCGGAATTTAATTTCAATAAAAATAAATAATTTAATGATTTTGTTATTATCTAATGACTGTTTTTATTTGCCTGCATTTTTGTGACACACGGTTTTGTGTGAACACAATTATTGTTCATACCTCGCTTCATATATAGAGAATTTTCCGAAACAATGGATCAAATTAAATACGCGATACTGTGTTAATGCACTGGACAAAAATTCAGTGTTTTAAGCTATGACAATAAATTTATAATTAATATTTATTAACAAATATTTTGAGTCCGCATTATGAGTTGCCGTGATGAATAATTCATATTTAATAATTCTGTAGTTATTCGCGATATTTAATATTAATAATAATAATGATGATAATAATTATGACTTGTGGACAGATAATATAGGTTTTATCAATATTTTATGAACAGTTGGTTATTATTAATATTAATTTTGAGAGAACGTCCAATACTAATGATAGTAATAATAATGGTAATAGTGATTGTTATTATTATTATAATTAAACAAATTTAATAATTTTGTAGTTAGCCGTAAGAGGGAATATGAATTAGATTGTGTTAAGTTTGTCGGCGTCGTCAAACACAGTGCCCGTGCCGATAACTCACGGAAACGCGGAGTCAACAAACTTTTTAATTAAAAACTATATCCTGTAACAACAATTTAACGTTACGCTCCAAAAGTTGTTGCTAAACTTTTTATATAACTGTATGTTTGTATACATGTATACTACTTTCAATACACAAGCAAAAATAGATACCTACCAGTACTGATATAAAGTATATAGTTGAATAGAAAATCTGGAAAATGGGATTGTTAACGAAAAATATTGAGTTTCAGCTTAAAAAGCATTAACAAAAATTTTAATTTTCATGAAAATGTTACCGATGCAAAAATAATAATATTCTATAACCAACATATAATCAATATTTTGTGTCAGAAAGATTCTAAAGAAAAACAAAGCATTGAATTATTTGAATACTTTAACTTTTCTTAACTGAAAGTTTTGAAAGTTGATGAATTCTTCAGAATTATTGCATTTTTACGTTCTATTTTTCCCGAGAGATGATCATGAACTTGAAAACTGTATTGTCCAGAATTTAATCTTTAGAAATTATTTTTGTTCCATTGATTTTATTTTGACGAATTAAAAAAAAATTTTTAACGGAAAAATCATTGTAAGAAAATTTTTTTGAAAAATCAGTGTGTAGAATTTTTAAAAAATTGTCAATTCAACGTTTTTGCATCAATTCATATCAAAGAAAAAATTAAAAATTGGTAAAATGTCTGACGAATAAAGTGTCGCATAAAAATATGAATCAATGTCATACAAAGAACGAAATTTAAATTTTCATAAAAAATTAACACAAGCTTTGAAAAAAAAAAAAAAAAAAAAAAAAGAGTACTTTTTGTATAAGCTTTCTTTAATGCATGCATTGACTTATACAAAACGCATAAATATTCTGAGCAATATGCTGTTTGAGAATACGTCATTCTAACGTATGCAAAGTTAGATTATGCGAGCCACGTATGTTTACTACTCTAGCAGCAGATGTACCCAAAAGCTGTCCTAGTGAATAACCAATGAGATATATTGCCATATGAAAGACGCACCCGTCATCAGAAACCTCATGCACGATTTCTCTGACTAATTGTGTAATAATTAGCTGCTTGTGTTTATACTGCTGTTACGAGCTCTTCTCTTCTCATATGAGCATATCTAAACAGCTAATTTGTAATAAATTTTTTATGTGCAGCATTGTTGTTGTTATCGGTAGCTATTTAAAAAATTAACTGACGGCAATGACGCTAGCCAGTTTGCAAACGGTGTACCAGTGAATATAAAATACATAAACTTATTCCAAAATCTTAACTCTCAGCACTTAGTTGAGTAAACCTTAAGCACCCAACTTGAGAGCAACCCCGGAGATTCGTGCTTTAGAAAATTTTCTTAATTGGCTTGCTTCCTTAGTTCAAATATTAAATACATCCTAGACGTTTTATAAAATGGTAAACTGTTTAGTTGCTCACTAGATATTCATATTTAGTATCTTGAATTTTTTTCGTCTGGAAAAATTATCTGATATAGCTTGACCTTACATAATATTTTTTATGTATTTTCATATATAATTTTTTGACCAAAAGAAGTGCTGAAAATCTCTTACAGAGAGCGCATGATTGCTGAGTTGTCTTGCTCCAAGAAAATTTTTACTCGAAAAATTTTGAATAGAAAATTCAAGTTTGTGGAAGCAGAATGTTAAGCCAGTACGTACATCAGACGACGAAATAGTAATGCACAATACTTAAGCGACTTACGACATTACAGAGAAGTAAAAGACACTGGTGACAATTTTCACGCGGCAATTACTGAAACGTTGGAAAAGATTCTCGGCAAGGGACCGTTTCAAACTTGACTCAACTACTCCCGTTTCTCGAAATAGAACAGAACAGAAACCAGAAAAACAACGAGACTAAAAAAATGATAACAGTGAGTTAAAACGTCGAGCGGAATATGCTTCGAAATTTGACTGGTCTTTTTCCACTCGGCTCGTAGGTGTGGGTCGAGAGATGAGAGAGATGAAACTGTTCTCATTAGCTTAGGAATAATTTATGCCGAGCGTTAACACAAGGCTTCGTGATGGAATAATTTAGCTGACAAAAACTCGACAGTACAATGAATAAATCACAAACTTTGATAATTATATTCAATGTTTATTTAAACTCATCATTCAGTTTGTGATTGTCTTTACAATGTTTATGTTCAAAATTTTGTTTTCGTTGGTAAAAATTTGAAAAAAAGATCTTTGTTTAATTTTTAACACATAAAGAACGATTTTTCGGAATTAAAAAATTTTTGATCTAATAAATTTTTCTTTGTCTAAAAAGCTCATTTATATAATTATAAAAAAGATCTTTTTATGTTAAAAATAATTTTTTATTAAGTAAAAGTGATTGATGTAATTTTAATAAATGTTTTCAATAAACAATAATTATCTTTTTCTTTAAAGAAAGCTCTTAAAAGAATTTATTTCGCCTCAATAAATCCTCCTATCAGCGTAATCTGACCTCAGTGAGAATTAAATTTCTACGAAGCACTCTAGTAAATATATAGAGCAAACACGGAAACATTGATCGATTTTCAAAACCCGTTATGCAATTATAAATAATAGTATTATTGCTTAAGGTTACATAGGAAGCGTAGTAACAATCACAATAATGTTGATAATAATAATTATTATTATTATTATTATCGTTATCATAATCATTAGTGGATTATAAAGGTCATGTAAAGGTTTTTGAAGAGCTAAAACGCGACTACCACCAAAACATTAACGTAATCGCGGGCACATAAATTTGAGCATTGGGTAGCTTTTACGGAACCACTTTAAATTTCAGTGAAAACCGCGAAATTGCATTGAAAGCTTGCCCACAAACCTCTTCAAGCCCTTTTCGTTTGAATTACAAACCTTTTTGTTTCTTCTTTGTTTTCTTCTATAGTGTTCCTTCTCTTCAGCCACCAAGGTTTCTGATTTTTCCTTGGTGAGAGAAACTAACAACAATGTACCGATAAATTTACACCGAAAGACGATCAGAGTTTTTGAAGTGGCGAACTAAACGCTAAAGCGGCTCACGGGAATCAACTTCTCGCTCACCCTCCGTTTTCTAGTGTGCTGTGAGGAGAGCTTTAAAAAAAAAAAAGTAAGTAAGCGCGTTGAGGACTGAAAAAGATTCCACATTTTTACGGGTCCAAAACAACAAAAACAATAACAATAATAATAGTAACAACAACAACAACAACAGCTAAACAGCCAGGCGGACAAAAAAAGTTTTTATTTATTGAGTTTCTTGTCGAAAGGATGGTCCTTTTTTTCGCCGGGCTTGAAAATTCACCGTTCCTAGATGTTATTTATGTGTATTTTTAGAAACCAATCGATCAATTTGATTAGATACTCAAAGGCATGTTTTGTAAACCACATCGGGTGAAAATGTTGAAATTAATCCTGCAAATGATGGAAAACTAATAAAATCAGAGCACAAAAGATTGATTTTATGGAATGATGCGGAAAAACACGGAAGCCACCCTTCATTTCCCTGGGTCATTTCCTTGGGAATAGCTGCGATTGCTTGTCATTCGTTCGTTCAAAGTACAAAACGTACCAGGAGTATACATATATATCTATAGATATATAGGTATAGAGATACAATACCGTATATATACAACCAACAGGGAATTTAATCGAATTGCTGTAGTAAAACTGCTTAGTAACGAGGACACGTGGCAAGACGGTGCGATCCAATTTATTCAAAAATTTTATTTCCTTCATTTTGCGAGTTTATTTCTCTTTTTAGATTCCGTTTCTCCGTATTTTGTTATTTTAAAATAAATTCCCTGATTTTATTAAAGGTATATATGAATGAAGATATAAATACGAATCATTTACGTGAGGGGTAGATCTAGAAAATTCCTGATTTTTTGAACCGTAATGGATTTATTGTGATTTGACTCATGGCTCTTATTACTTTTTTTACGGATAATTAACTCCTGCGATCGGTTTTGTGATTTATTCGTTGAATATGATTTGGCTGAGAGAACGTTTTATTGAAAGTACAAAAAAATAAATTGGATTCATTCATTTTTTACTGTTAATTTCATTCGTGATTGCTTGTGGGAGAATTTTAACAGGTTTATTTGAAGGATGATTGAGTCAAGGTGTCTGTCATTGTACTGTTGTACAATAAGTCGAGTTGACGGCGAAAAATTTTGACAAGTTTATCCACTCTCATCTTTACATTTAGATTTTACCATGCTTTTCATCTTTATTTATTTCCGTTAATATTGCAGGAGCTTAATAATAGACAAGCTTGAAGATCCGATGATTAAAAAAAAAAAAAAAAAAATAGTTTGTTCGAAAACGAGAAAATTGTTTTTTAATAAAATGTTTAGAACTCGAAATAACGAGTGCGATATTAACTATCGATACCACCGCTTTAATATCTGAATCTTTTCAGTGTTATTAAACTAAAACATACGTCGAGTTGCTGAGCGAATTAAAAAGACCTCTAAATTTTCTCATCAAATATCTCCAATATTTGCTGTCACTACGATACAAAAGTAAGAAGACTAAATAAATTTTGTAGCCCTTATAATTCCGTTTGAATTTTCGAAACAATCTCTTGACCGTTTGGGAAACTCTGGCTGCACTGATTCTCCAAGTTCAGGTGATTCTATCAGCCAAATTAACTAATCTAAGCAATATCTCGGGTCACATTTGAAATAAATGACCCAGCTGAATACATCAGTTTCCTACTTGCCACCTCAAGCATCATCGACTCCTTTTATCCGGTAAAATAACCGCTTGCAGCCCAGAATCCGCGGTTATGCGGATCCTGGATTTAGACGACTCAATCGTCAGCAGTAACACCAACTAGACTAAAACTACCAAAACTTTCTCTCACGTTCTGACTACGGTAGGCTATTTCGAGGAATTGATTAATCACAAACCAACAAAAAAGTAAACAGGGAAAGCAATATCGTAAATAAAATTAATTCAGTTCCCGATTCTGTTCCAATAAAGTTATTTATGTATGCGCGGGGTAATAGTCTATGAATAGCATATTGTCGGGAATGTCATCGGGCGGTGAATATTGATCAGTTGTTAATATTTTAATAACCGTAATTCATAAAATAGTATTGTTTTAGCATAGTTTACCGGATTATACTGTAATAGTGTAGTGAATTGAGTTATAAATAGCAATCTGTTAACAGTTAATAGACAGATATTCTATCACGTATGATTTAACAATCACAAGGGCCGCTGTTTTGTTCTCGCTCCCCGTTAACGAGCGTGAAAGAGACAATATAACCAAAGAATTGATCAGCGATACCACAGTTGCAATATAACCTCGACAATTTGCGGCTATTGTGCAATTGCTTTTCGATCTACAGGCGCCTTTAACTAATAGCGGAAATCAATCGTTTTGACGACATTAATCGCCCATTTCGTAGAACCCCACAATACAATCACCTGATTCACCATGCATGCTAAATTTCAACCCACACTTTCATCTCATTCTATTTATCCTATCTACAATGTACATATATGTTTAATTGTTTATGTCCGTATAATTTATAATTATTCCCGTTAAATTGTCAAATATGCCAAAATTCGCTCTAAATGCAACATAAAACCAATTGAAATTGATAAATTTTCAAATAAATCAAGTTAATTACAAAAAAAAATTTATCAATAAAATATTCCACGGTGGTCTAAAGTTTTTCATCATGAAAAATTTCGTTACCCATTTTTTGAACAAACATTTATACATCGAGATTAACTAAAGCCCTTATTAAAAAGTGTAGTCATTATTTATCATTTAAATATTAATAAAACTTTTAATTAGGGAAATATTTTCTCTCTAAATGTCGTTGAATTTTTCGCGATAATCATAGTGGCAAAACAAAAAAAAAAAACTTACATGACAAAAATTCATAATAATTATAAATTCTGACTACAAATAAAATAAAAATTACCTATTCATGAACAAAAATAAATTGTTATATCTAAAACAAACAATTATAATAATTTTTCCCGAAAAGTAGCTGCGGTTTCACTGGGAGAATTTTGGCGTAAAAAGAACCACCGAGCGTTTTGCGAGCACGTATAATAGTTAATGGGAAGCAGGACAAAAAATAGGATAACAAAAAAATCGGAAGTACAGAAAAACAAATATGAGGTTGCCAGGCCAGTGAAGAGTGATGAAACCTTTTGAATGAGAAGGAACATTGAGTTTTAAAGGGCTACACTCACTACTTTGTACTTTATGGCACAATGTAGTATGGCAGTGGGTGACTGACTGCGCTTCGGCTGTGGTTTTGGGTTAGGTGCCTGATAGAATATGCATGCTGCTTGGTTAAAGAGAATTAAAGTGGCTCAAAGGAACGTTAAAGGGTTTGGACAGGGACCCTTTCTCTCAACGCTCCCAGTTGCTCGCTCGGAAAATTCCTGTCTTTTAAGTTTCCTTCCTTTTTAATTATTTTCCATTTAATTTTACTGTAATTAAAATATTTTCCGCTTTTTTTTTCATTCATTGTCACTAAATGAGACGGTATACTTTTTTTTAGCAATATTATCAAATAGAGCCCGGTATTCAGTTTTAAATTTCGCGCGATTACCGGCGTGCCACCTATGTACGTTATATTCGCATTGCCAACATTTCTATAAGAAAAAAAAATCTCTCTCATTTTTCTGTTAAGGATACTTTACATTAATAAAGAGTAATTTTTTTTTTTTTTTTTAGCCAGATTACCGATTGATTAATTGATGAATCCGGCAGAAATATTAAAAACTATTGAAAGATGATTAAATAAATTCATTCAACAAACATCAAATAATACCCGATTAAACGTAAATTTTTTACTACCATAAATAATAGTGTTTTATCGATAATATTTATTAAACAAACTTACAGAACGTGTTATAAAATTTAATGAACCCTAAGCTTTTTATTCTCCGTAGAAAAAATATTCCATATCGAACTGATTATAGTTGCATCGCGCCCCGTTTCCCAATGGATCATCTAACACGAGCCTCGCATATCAATACACCCACATTTATACGTACATATATATTTATAATATATATTCATACATACAAACAAACATAAAGATATGGATATATAACTGGTTATCTTCTCTCTCTTTGATTGGATATTCTGCAGCAGTCTCTTGCACGAGATAGTATCTTGGTAAACACATAACCGAGTTTCCTACTCTCTGCTCTCTGCTCAGTAAACCCGGTGAATGTGTCTCTTCTCAGTATCGCCCTACCAGTTAAGTGGTGGACCTCACTCTCTAAGCCGACTACACTTATCCTACACTTATGTCAGTGTACTGTACTCTACACTTGTATGTGATTATATAACACGCATTATATTCTACTCCTGTATAATTTTATAATTTTACAAAAATTGAGATTATCAAAATGAAAACTAACGCGCAAAAATATTAATTTGATAAAAGTTAATTATCGAAATTCCACTCAAGAGTGCAAACTCGATAAATAGTGAAGTTTCTGATAATGCCGGTCATCGATTACAGGATGGAAGCTCGTTTAATTGATATCCGGAGTGGGAGAAGGAGAAGCAATAGAACCTCGGAACTTGACCCGATCGAAAGCAGCATCAGTAGCATCAGCTCATGTAAACTTGAATTCGTTATAGGAATTCAGGACACGAGGATTCCCAACAAGAACAACCGCAGCGTGCAAGCAACCTTCACTGTAAACACTGCTAGAAAATGAATACACAGAGCTACTGCGTCTATCTAATAGATTATTGACAGAATGCTCCAATGAGTTTGTGTCTTTTCACGATTCAGATGGTTTTGGACTTATTGATTCAGTGACTTGTTTAATGATTACATTTAAAAATCATTAATATAACACTATTTACTATTTATTTAAACTCAAAAACTCAGCATTTTTAGAAAAAACTCAAAAAATTTCTAGTTTCTTGAAAAAGTGTTAGTAATTCTTGAAAAAAATTTTTTGAGAGTAAAAAATTATGTGGCTTGATATGATCAATTATTATGTCAGGGAATTATAGAAAAATTGATAATAAGTAGAAACTTTGCGGGCATAATCAGAACAATTAAAAATTTCTGATCATAAACTATCGCCAGATTATCGCAAAGTTTATAGTCAAAATGTAAATTATTGAAGTCGCTTGATACCTGCAATTTTATATAAATAACGACAGTAATAAAAATAATAATAGTCGAAAAGTTGAGTAAAATGAAAATGATGACACGTAGGTTTTGTACGTTAACTATAAGCAAACTCACATTTACATAGCAACTAGGTCATCGGATATTAAACACAAGCAAGTACAAAGGGATTGAGGATACCGTCGCACTCGACGTCGAGTCTACACCCGAAATTATGCTTGTAATTTATTCACAAGTATTCCAACTTGAATTAGTCTGTAGCCATACTTAACATCACATGTTAACTGTAACCTCAAATGAAGATTATCGCCTACTTATCCTCGAAATCTAAAAATTAAAAACTTTTCTTGGAGAAGTAATTAAAAGACCTTTTAACTTTGCGCTGGAAAAACGAAAACATTTTTCCTTTTGATATATACAATAAAACTATTGGTTACATTACATTATTTTTATTGGAAATCGCGTGATAGGAACACGTTGCGAATCGAAAAGGATAAGTAGGTGTTGAAATCGGATCTCATTAAAGCAGAATCGTTACTCGGGTTCACGAGTTTCAACGCACGTGAATTTCAACTTAAATAAGGAGAAGTAGACAAGATTATGTGTCGAGCGGTGGAGCTGATTATGATTAAGATTATGGTTTTAATGATGAAGCTGATAGTGATGAAAATGGTGCTGGTGAGGGTAGTAACAGCAAAGGTATGAGTGAAAGGGTGAAAGCCACGGATCGGAAAATCCGGTGGGTGTTAGTAAAGGTGAGGGCGCTGGAAATGAAGAAGAGGAGGGTTTGAGGGCTGATTCATCGGCGGAACGGCCGTGTCATTGATCCGGGTTCGAGGAGCTAAAGCTCGAGAATTATCGACAAGATACGGGCTGATAGCTGAGTCTGTTTACTCTCTCGCTATTAAGTGAGCCGTAAAAGCTTCAGTAGATCAAAAAAAGGAATATAGATGATTACAGATTTATATTATTATTATTATTAAACATTGGACTCACTTCTTTGTCGCCACGCTGATGAACTCTGCAGTGCAGAAAGGCTGTTTGACTGATCGCCGTTGTTACGTTCCTGGGTACGTTTTCCTCAAAGTACGGCCAGTCGTTAAGGGAATTGTGCTCGTTTGTTCGGTGATCTCGGAACAGCAGGCCTGGTTAAAAAATCATTTTTCATCATTTTTAGTAAATTGGTTTTACATTCGTGAAGATGATTGAAGTTAATTTTTAAGTTTGAAATATTTTTACGAGTTTTAAATAAAAAAATTTTTTATCTTTTCGAATTGAAATGAATTGAACAGAAGAAAATAATAATAATAAAAATATCAGAAATAATGAAGACATGACATCACTACTTCCTCCAAAAGTAATTCACTTGTTCTTCATCTTTCCAAACTAAAACATCAAACCAAAATTTGACAAATCAATTTTTCTTTTCTCCATTTCCAAGCTAGATGCTTCTTACTGCTCATGGTTCACTTTAGTTTCAATTTTTTTACCAAAGCTTCATACAGAACAAATAAACTGGCAGGGTGGCCAACAGAGGGTTACTTATCTTATTTTTTATCAACCAGTTTTCGTCTTATTTAGTTCCACAGAACTGTCATTAGTCATCAGTCATTAGTCAAAAACCAGGCTAGCATTAATTTACCGATATCACAAAAAATAAAGTTATGATGTGTTGTAGTGTCTCACATTATCGTCATTTCTACACAAGCCACAATAAATACATCAACCCAAACAAGACAAGGGTTGAACCCTTCCCAGGAACTTCCCTTTCCAAAATTCGGATTGGATCCACTCCCTCATCTTTTGATCATATTTTTTTTCCCTCATCTATTATATTTATTTTTTTTCTGTATTGATATATCTATATATTCTATATGTATAGATGTATAAATGTATATGTACATAAATGGAATCATTCCCTGTCTCTGGTCCCTCTACCTCCCGTTTACCGCATGCCCGACCCACCATCCAGTATCCACCTCGGCAGTGCGAGTATTCACGAGTGAAATGACCATACCAAGTCGGTTTGTTCGGCCACTACAGGCACTCTTCACTCACGCCACATACAAATGTGTCTGTATTTTTTTCACTCTCGTAAATTTTTCAGAACTCAATATTTTACCCTCATTTATCCGTCATGATTTTTTACAAACGCCGAGTAGAGCGGGCAAACAAAAAAAAATAAGAGAAATGAATAAAGCAATCTCTTTCAAGGATCATTGCACCTCTACATTTATAACTGGATTTATCACACAGATCTCTTCGGCATTCTACCGCCATTTATTTACAAACTTATTTTTTCAGTTTCATGCCCTCTCATCCTTATATAAATTTAATTTCAGTAATATCATATCACTGAGAGCTAAGAGTTAAGAGAGCTACTATGCTCTCCAACGGTCTGCAGGATTAAGGTTCTATATTACGGTTAAATTGTTAAATATATCGTCGGTAAATCATGTAACAGTAAAATGTATATGTGATCTGGTTCGAACGTGAAACATTTTTTGGTCACTTTTATCGACATTCTCTTATTTATTATCTCACGTAAGCCCTACACTTTTTATACCTATCTTACCGATAATATTTATGTATATTGCTTTTTCTACCAAAATTATCTTTAATTATTGTTCTGCTTCATTGATTTTGATAGCTTAATACCCGTAAATAGGCTATTTATTAATTGATTTCAGGGTTTCAGCTTTGATTTATCATTTTCGGAGTGAAAACATCAAATTATCGAGGGTAGATAAACCAAAGTTCTTTGTCTATAATGATTTCGCTGATTTGAAAGATCGAAAACATCAATTATGGTCAAACGAAACAATATTCAGCTGAATTAGTTTCTAAAATTGAACTTTTTTAGAGTTATAGTGTTTACAAGCAAGTATTAATGTTTCAATTATAGTATTTTTCTGTAAGATATCTTTTAGTAGTCAATGATTTTTGGAAACTATTAAAACTTTGTATGATAATTTAATAAAAACATCATCTAAATTTTTTTTTCTAAAAAAAAAAAACAATAAAAAAATTACTTATGTTAATTATTAATAACAAAAAATGTAAAGTTCTTTATTTATCGCAATATCTATTCAAAGCAGAGAAAATGAAATAAAACGTAATGAAATGAAATAATATTATTCAAGGTTACACTGGAGCTTTAGATATAAATTAATAAAAATTTCGAGCGAAAAAGACATCAAGACACCGGGTGATGATATTATTATGCAATTTAATTTATTCGCTGCGCAATCTCTCGTACTTGGGAGCCGCAGAAGGTGCTTTCTTGCCGAGAGATTAATGGATCGTAGTACCAGTGACTTCCAGTTCCAGGTTGTACCTAAAGCCCGGACCTGTATAGACTTTACTTGGTAATAGTAAAAGTAAGAGCGGACGCACAATGAGGAGAATAAAGAAAAAAATAATGATAATAAAAATTTTAGCTCTCTCGTATATTAAATTTTTCATGCTCTTATTGTGCCTCTCAAAAAGTTTCGGCTCCATTGTTTTCTATTCATCGGCTGTGTCACGCTTGCTATGTATTTAAGTTTAAAGTATGCACTTGTATTATACAAGTATTAATGTTGAGAAGTGTGTGAAGGTTGAGATGTCGAGATTTACGCGCTTTCGATGAAATAGTTGGCTCTACTCTCGCTAAGCCGAAACTTGATTATGTTACCCGAAAGATGAAGAACGAGTATAACTCGGAGCTCAATGAAACTTTGATAATCCAGTGTTGAAACAAAAGATTTATTAGGGAAATTTTGGCAGTTTGACGCTCGTTCTCGTTATTATTAAGTAATATTACACGTAATAACTTTTCATTATAAAACATCCAGTATCGTAGGCTTATAATTTTGACTGACGTTCTATTGTCTCGATTAACAATTGATCTTTCGATGATGTTCAAATATTGAAGCTCATATTCTATTCAAGGATATTTGATATTAGTATTATATTACACTACTGGAAAAAATTAAGGGATCAAAAAAAAATTCCAAATTTTTCGGTAGTTTTCAACAGGCCGTAACTTTGAGAGAAATGGTCGTACAGGAAATAAAAAAAAAGGAAATTGTAGCTCCAAGTGTCTAGTTTTTGGATTAGAACTTCAAAATTTTGTAGCCTCTGCGGTTTCTGAGTAATCGTAGAAAAACCAGCAACAAAAAAATTCTCAAAATTTTTTTAGTTTTTTTTTTGGTCTACGGGCGTGGAAAAAATTTTTTTAGCTTAACCACCATAAGGATCGGATAGTTTGTTCATTTAGCTTTAATTTCTTTTTTTAAACACCCTGATACGTCCACTCCTCACTGAGATATCGGTCTTCAAATGGAAAAGGATCTTTTTGTCTTTGATTATCGATATCTCAGTAACCAATGATCGCACAGAAAGTTAAAGGTGGGTTTCAAGAACTTGAATGAATTCCCGTTAACGACTGTCCATTGTTTTTCGAAAAAAATTTTTTCTTTCCGTCACATGAATTTGAAAATGCAACAAAAAAAGGGCTTTTAGTGGTTTTTTGGAAAATCAAGCGCTGGATCGAAAATATTGAGGAAACCACTAATGTTAAGTGTGCCTTTTACAGTTCAATATGTCCACAAAAACCCTACAAAGAAACAAATTAATCCAGCCAGCCGTTTTTTTGTTTCACTTGATCGAATTTTTGAAAAAATTAAAGGATCACGTTTTTTGCTCTGAAAAGCTCATAATTTTTCAAAATGAGAAAAAAAATTGTTTTTTCGAGCTTTTTCCACATTTTTGTTCCAGAAAGTGCTTAAATTGAAAAAAAAAAAAAAATTTTTTTTGAAATTTTTTCTCTTGAAAAGTTTAAGAAAACAATTACCGCCGGCATTAAGCGTTATCCAAAGCGTACCACGTGGAGGTCGCGCGGTCGGATTTACGCTTCTGTGTGTGTGTGTGTGTGTGTGTGTGTGTGTGTGTGTGTGTGTGTGTGTGTGTGTGTGTGAGGTATTTCAGGAGAATTGAGACCCGGTGGCTCGTCAGTTCCACCGTATTTAATGACTCCAAACTCATTCTCTGAAGGTTTTTGTTGGTTCAATACCGGGTATTACCACCCCTGTTTTCAATAACGGGTCTCAAACGTTCAGCCATGTTTATGCAGACGGTAATTTGAGGCTGCGGAATGGTATTCCAAATGTGCTGAAGCGCGCGCTCCAAAGCAGCTAAGTTCTGCAAATTTGGATACTCTCTGCGCAACCGACGGCCCATTATGTCCCAAACGTGCTCTATGGGGTTGAGATCTGGACTCATTGCTGGGTGTCGCAACAATGTGATGTCATGCCGCTCAAAGAAGCGCCGGGTAATGTTGGCTGTGTGTGGACGTGCATTATCTTGCATCAATATGAACGACCTCAGATGTTGTCGTCTGCGCAGAACAATGGGCCTTAAAATTTGGTCGATGTAACGTCTAGCTGTCAAATTTTCGCGTACAATTACCAAAGGTGTTCTCCAATTCGTGAAACGCCGCCCCACACCATAACTGATCCACCGCCGTAGGCAACGACTGGACGGACAAAGTTCTGGCGAAAACGTTCTCCACGACGGCGCCAAACGAGAGGACGTCGATCGTTGCCATACAGATTAAAACGAGACTCATCAGTGAATAAAACATTTGTCCATTCCCTCAAGTTCCAATTTCGATGATCGTAAGCATACGCTAAACGAGCTCGACGATGTCTTGCTGTCAACAGGGGTACACGATTAGGATGTCGTGCGTGTAACCCAGTTTCACGAAGACGGTTGATGATTGTTCGAGAGCAAATGTTTCGCACTTGATGCCGTCGTCGCTGTTGCTGTTGTTGTTGCTGTTGTCTGCGATTGGGGAAGTTTCGAGCGACAATATTCGCATTGACGAAAGGTTGTCGTCGAACTTCTCTAACAATTGTTCGATCATCGCGGGCATTAGTGACTCGATGGCGACCTTGTCCGGGGCGACGATGATATTGATTCGTCTCTTGGTATCTGGTATAAGCTCGAGATACGACAGATTGACTTACACCCATCCGGATAGCAACTGCATGTTGAGTGTAATCTTCGTCGATAAGAGTCACTAACCGAGCGACTTTCACCTCCGATAAATGTCGTCTAACCATGATTAAGAATCAAAAGTCAGAAATTTTCAATTTTGACCAAAAAATTAAAAAAATTTTTTTAGCGCAGAGGGATTAGTTTTGAAAAAACTGTTGAATGAAGCGATTTGCTAAGGATTCACAAAAAGAAAAGAAAAAAAAACTCCGAAAAGCGTATGAAAAAAAAAATCGAAATTCGATTGGGGGTATTAACTTTTTTATTAATTTAATTAAAAGGAGAAAAGTAGAATCAAGGAATGCAGCGGTGGAAAGGTGATAAAAATCATTGGGGGATGGTTTTTGAGTTTCCTTAAATTGTTAAAAAAAAAATTTTTCCAAAAAAATTTTTTTTTTTAATTTTTTTCGAAAAATTTTTTTTTTTGAATTTTTTTTTTTTTGAAAATTTAAGCACTTTTTGGAACGAAAATGTGGAAAAAGCTCGAAAAAACCATTTTTTTCTCATTTTTAAAAATTATGAGCTTTTCAGAGCAAAAAACGTGATCCTTTAATTTTTTCAAAAATTCGATCAAGTGAAACAAAAAAACGGCTGGCTGGATTAATTTGATTCTTTGTAGGGTTTTTGTGGACATATTGAACTGTAAAAGGCACACTTAACATTAGTGGTTTCCTCAATATTTTCGATCCAGCGCTTAATTTTCCAAAAACCACTAAAAGCCCTTTTTTGTTGCATTTTCAAATTCATGTGACGGAAAGAAAAAAATTTTTTCGAAAAAACAATGGACAGTCGTTAAGGGGAATTCATTCAAGTTCTTGAAACCCACCTTTAACTTTCTGTGCGATCATTGGTTGCTGAGATATCGATAATCAAAGACAAAAAGATCCTTTTCCATTTGAAGACCGATATCTCAGCGAGGAGTGGACGTATCAGGGTGTTTAAAAAAAGAAATTAAAGCTAAATGAACAAAGTATCCGATCCTTATGGTGGTTGAGCTAAAAAAATTTTTTCCACGCCCGTAGACCAAAAAAAACAACTAAAAAAATTTTGAGAATTTTTTTGTTGCTGGTTTTTCTATGATTACTCAGAAACCGCGGAGGCTACAAAATTTTGAAGTTCTAATCCAAAAACTAGACACTTGGAGCTACAATTTCCTTTTTTTTTATTTCCTGTACGACCATTTCTCTCAAAGTTACGGCCTGTTGAAAACTACCGAAAAATTTGGAATTTTTTTTTGATCCCTTAATTTTTTCCAGTAGTGTATATCAAAGTGAGTTGGAAACAGTTAAGTATAGAAGGTTAAATTCAGTCAGAAATTTAGGAACTTTATAAGGTAAAAATATTTTTTTTTATATTGGTAAGAACACCTCATCATGCGCAAATTCAATACTAATCAATCCCTGAAAAAATTGTTTGAAAAGAATATTTTTATTCTAAAATAAAGTCATATTTATTAAGCATAGATATCCAATTGAAATGGTTCAATTATTGAAATTTCCGAAATTAAATAACAAAAAGTATACTTTAAATACTTGGCTTCAATAAATTAATTAAAATATCAATTTAATTACAAGAATTATACGATATAATTAAAATATTACGACCTGTTCAATTAATCGAGTACTCGAAATTTTTTCAACAAATCAATATTATAAATTTTAGCTTTGACAGCGCCAGGGTTATTGAAATAAAATTTCAATTATAATTAAATCCAGAGAATTTCATTTATCGTTTTTAATCAGGTATTCATGTTCATGACTTCCGGGAGATAATGTCACAAAAATAAAACCGAGATATATTATCGAGAGCTTAATCATTTTGTCCAAACAAGTATTTTAACATGCCAATTAAATTAAAAATGTTTAATACTCATATCAATAGATAATTTACAATAAGTGATGTAATTGATCAAATAATTGATTAAGACGAAAATATTTTTAATATTAATGTATGCTATATCAAAAAGCGAGCACATTATTTCGAGTGAAAAAATTGAGTTTACGTTGAATTTATATTTAATTTAATAACAGAAAATACACAATTAAACAAAGCAAAGTGTGTATAAATGAATAGAAATATTTAAATAAAGCTCAAATATTTAATGAGCTCATATTAAAAATAAAGTGCTCAAGTAAACAAGTGAAAATGTAAACATTCAAGGTAGAGATAGAGTAAATTTATCTTAGGGTAGGATCACACACATAACGAAAACACAAGCTCAAAGCACTGTCCACAGCACACACGTGTTATATGTATACCATCTATTCGTGTAGGATAGAGTATCAGGTACAAAGACCACGTTCCCTAGACTCACATGATGAGTAAAGTATCAAATGCTTAGTCGAGTGCACTCAAGTTCGGAAGCAGTCGAATGATGAACATAACCAGGTCGAAAAGGAGAAACCAGGAGATGTTGACGTGACAACACATCTCGAGCCTGAATCCTATATTATTATGTTATCTTTGGTTTACTAAGTATGACGGAAGTTCTAATTTTTCGACATATTCGGAAATTAAAACCTCTCTAAAGTGTGTGAACAGTTTTTTTTCTTAATCGGAATTAAATCGAATCAAACGCCCTCGAAAATATTGGATTGAGTTTTCAATAAGAGTCAGAAATAAATTGAATGATTTTGATTGTGCTTTTTGACTCTCTCGCTCACTTATCTTTGCGTTCCATCTCTACTAAACTTTCAGTTGCGAGTTCTTTGGTTCATCGACTACTGTACCACTTCATTCCTCATTTCTCAATTCCCCTATAGCCTTCAGCGAAATAGAACGGATGCTACTCACTCTTTACTTCTTACTCTTCGTACGACTAAAATAACTGGGGGCCTACGACTAAAATTGAATCGCTTGTGCACTCAATCGTCTATCACATACACTTTTTGATGTATTTTCAGGGAGAGTGATTTTTGAATCTTTGATTAGTATTTTATCATGAATGGATACACATGAAAAATAAAGAAAAGAGTTAATGAATAAAATAAGAAACATACGGTTTCAAAGACGATGATAACCTGCCGACTCGTGTTGGAATGTACACTGAAAATGTATGAACACAATATGCCCGGACTTTTTTCCCGAGTGAGTAAGGGTAACTATAGTAAAGTCTACTAGTACAACACTGAAGACAGCGAGCAAGGTGGATGCCGGAATTCATCCTCGGGGTTTTTTCTCCGTAGCTTTTCAAAAATCCAATATTGTTCTGTTGTAGATTGCTGTTACAGTTTTATACACTTATTTTTAGTGTGACGACACTACGCCGTCGTCAAACAAAATAAATATCTATAATATTATTTATATAAGAAAAGACTCTTTACGCCTTTATACTCTGGAATTTATTTATTTTTTTATTGTCAAACTTTTATTAAATTTTTATTTTCAAATATTATTATATTTATAGACGTTACGGCTTATATATTATCCTAAACTACATAAAAAAAAAAAAAAAAAAATGATTACCGTTTTAACTACAAAACTAAGGACATAAACAAAGTTATTAGTGATCCATAAAAGTTTTTACGGTCAAGAAAAATTTCTTTAGCTCATAATCGCTTAGAATAAAAAAAAATGTTCAACTTTGATTCTATTCCGATGGTTTTTACTATAAAAATTTTTAACGATGATATACATAAAAAATACGGGATCAAATTCAAAATGTTTAAGTTTTTTTGTTAAAATTTAGACTTTTCTTTGAGCAAAACTTCTGTATACATCATACATTTTTAATGCGTTTAAAAGAAAAAAAAATCGATCTGGAAAAAATTTCATGTTTAGACTGAGCGTTTCGGGAGAAGTCATTCCATTATTTCGGAATCACGGGTAGCAAAAGTTTAACATGACGTTACTCGTATAAAATAAATAAAACGAATGTATAAACTGTGAGGAGTACGAGGTATTTATCCAATAAAGAGTCCAGTCACGCGCAGACTTCTCCCAAGAACCCGTCGTTCTGCACTCAATGTGTATGTAGTTGTGTACAGCTATAACCTTCATTGTAGTCTCGGTTTGTACGCTACTAAAGTAATCCACAGGAATTGCAAGCCTTCTCCTAGTCTACTACTTGCTTACCTAAATTGAAATGCCTGACATAAAATAGCAGATCTAGTTAAACAACACATTTTCATTACTAATAACAACAATAAAAAAATTAAATAACTATTATTATTATTATCGTTATTATTATTATTAATTGTCTATGCTATAATTTAAGCGCCGTTATGAGACGTGCAAAAACATAAGATCGGTTTGTTAATCTATATAATTAAGAGAAGGAAGAAAATTTTTTCTCTGGTGTATTTAAATGATAAAGTGGTTTTTTAACATAAGATGAAAGAGATTGTTTCGAAAATTCAAAAGGAATTGTAAGGGTTGCATGGATTGAGGAGAATTTATACTTTGGCAGTCGGGTAGCAACAGCGAGTCACTAGTTCACAACTAATCGATTAATTGATACAATGAGAGTGAATACAGTGTCTGGTGAAGGATTTGAGGGATTAAAAAATCACAAGTGTGATCTGTTTCTACTCAAGTCGTTCTGCTTCCAAATTAGTTTGTCTATTTCTGAGCTCTTGAAATATTGACAGGAATAAATGAAGATCGAAATATGTAAAAATGCTAGATGTGACTATCAGAGTTTATAAATTTATCTAAAATTTGTACCTTAACTTCCGGTATTCGAGTACAAAATTTATTTAGTCTTTTTACTATTGTATCGTAGCAACAGCAAATATTGGAGATTTGTGATTAAAAACTTTGGCAGTCTTTTTAATTCGCTCAGTAATGCGATGTATGTTTTGTGTTTAATAACACTGAAAGGATTCAGATATTGAAGCGGTGGTATCGATAGTCAATAACGCAACGGTTATTTCCAGTTGTGAATATTTAATTAAAAAATAATTATCCGTTATTGTACAAACTTTTATTTCGTTATTCGCAATAATCAAATAGTATGATTTTTATATAAAATGTTAATGCATATATTGGGATAATTACAAACAAAGAAATATAAATGATATTAAATAACAACAATTGTTCATTCGATTCCCAACGGTCTACGAAATTTTTCACGGTAATTAATATCAGCAATGTGCCGACAGAAAGAATGAATATGCTCGGGCTGGACTGCTGCCACTCTTGACTCGTATTACTTCATCCGTTTATCAATTTCTCATCTACGAGTAACACATTTTTAGCTAAGTACTTCAACTGTCAACAATGCCTGTCTTACAATAGCGCAATGACAATTATCACGCCTCAATCAATCTTCAAACAAATAAAACTAGTTCAAGTCTCACTCAAAACTAAAAACGTATAATTTGAACCGTGTGAGTCAGAAAACATTTTTTATTACCTTAACAAGAGCACCTTTAGTATATGATTAAACATGTAATTCAGGGAGCCTCATTAGACATCCCATTTTGACCTTTTATTTCTCTTGGCCCTCTCCGCTCTCAAACGCTCTAATGTACTTTTAATCGACAGCTAATTGAGCTCTCAGGTCTGCTCACGTAATTCACTAGCATAACGATTCTTCCTGACTCTTTCTCTCGCTCCCTTCCCCGTCCCCACTTTTTATCATCCGCTCACACCCACTCGTTTACTCTTTTCAGGCATTTCCCAATAGATGCTCTCTTAATTATCGGAACGTAAAAAAGGCAAATATAATCAACATTGAATGCATTTGATGTACTTATCAGTAATTGATCCTCGAACGAAATCATCAATGGACCTTACAAAAATTTTTTATATTTTTTATATTTTTTAATTATTTCGTTTCTCGTAAATTTTCATGTTTGTAGTTACTTAATCACCACAGGGAACAGATCATTTACAAATTTAGTCCTCCAAATCTCCAAACTTCATTTTTCAGAATGTTTATTCACCATTTATGTATTTTTCATGAGGACTTTTCCTGTAGGAGCTAATGTAAAATAAATATGCGATTTTTATTTGAAAAAAATGCTGTCGATAAAAAACAGTCCAAGTATCATAGTAATCAATGAAGATAGGAGGGAAAAAATAAAAACACATTATCTGCCGCTTTTCAATCATTTCCCGGGAGGTTTATCGGAAATGAAAAATCCCTAAATAAAGAGAAAACTTGGGCCCTTCGGGTGGAGCTGAGGTAGAGCTGAATAACGGAGAAAAGTGAAGGGAGTTTTCCGCAAGCCACAGAGTGGCTCCATCTTTTTTAAAAAAAAAGGGAGAGAAAGCGGTTGGAGAACAGAGTGCGAGTGGAATTTTCAATAACTTGCACAAATAATGTCCCAAGCAGCTTTGAGACGTGGGTTTCCCTTTACGGGAAAGTTGAAATAGAGAAACGAAGATACGGTTCAAGTGTTAGACATAAACATAGGGCGGCACTTAAAAGATTTTTATAGGACGCTGATTGGGTTCCCACTAAAATCCATCGATCTCACAATACTTATATCCCTTTTTCACATTCTTCTCAAAACTCACTCGTTTTTATTCCTTTTCTTTTATCCTTATTTTTATATACTTACATAATACATTTTCCAATACTTTATCCATCTTCGTTTACTCTTTTACGTTTCCTCGTTCTCTTTTTACTTTATTTCATTCCCTTTTTCCCTCTTCGAGCACTGGCTTAATATAAACGACACGTCGTTAAGTTTCCGCCCCTACGCAGCTTCTGGCTGGTGAGTTCTCAAATAAATGACAGATTTTTTTCTACCAACTATAGTGTAGTATACCGCCAGCACCTTCTGCCTTGCGATCTAAATTTTCTCACTACTCTTTTATTTTTCATTTTACAGACACATAAAAACCTTTCGCCAAACAGACAAACAAGGAAGTATAACAGAATTGCTAACTCGAGATCTTCTGTGATTGATTTTCGTGTTTTTGTCGGACTTAAATTTGTGAAAATCATTTGTTTGATTCTTTTTTTTTGGTATTTACAAAAACATTCACGAATAAAAAATTAACTTGATTTAGTAAAAAAAATTTTAACCAAAATACTTTTGAAGAATTTAATAATCTTAAATTGTTCAGAAAAATTTTTTAGTTCAAGAATTTCAAAAATCAAAAATTTTCTCACTTACATAAAAAAAAATTTAATTATTGCCGAGTAATTAGCAGCAGGAAAATCGATTTCGGAGCAGAAGTATAGGGTAAACAATTTTAAATTTAAACAGAAAGTAAAGTCCGAGATTGATCAGCGATCTGACGATCAGCTAGGTTGTTTATCGGCGTGTCAGATTAAACAAAGATTAATTGATCGCATTTTACACATCAGATTCCGTTGGAAGTATAAAGGCAACACGTAGCCGTTTATGTCACGGAACGTGTACGCTTGCTCGGATTTAAAAATAAAAATACGAATATAAAAAACTTCCCTTTATCTGCAGTAACAGGACGTGAGAAATTTTTTGTCAAAATATAAAAACTAAAAAAGTAAATTCAATGGAATAAAAATCGGAGGCGAGGAACAGAAGAGATGAGGGTGGAATTGAAGGGGTTAACGGTAGATTTTTTTATGATACTCGAAGCAAAGGCTGGTGCATTCAGTGGCTGTTACTCAATAACACAGACGGGTGTAAAAGTGTTTACGGGTTTCTAAGCTCATGCTGCCGGATTTTAGCTGAGTAGCAACACATACTGTGCTGAGTATGCCGCAGGCGAAACTTTAAAGTTCACGACTGCAAATGAAAAATACCACGGACTTGTATAGTGTGTAGTATATATTGGACAGTATAAAATAGATACAGATATATAAAACTCTGGAAAACTGGCGACGGCAGCATAAAATGTGAGCTTCCCCAAATACTAACCGCGAATAGTTTTCTGTGGTGACGACTCATTCATGTCTATCTTTCTCTCAACTATTTTATTTTTTTCTTTTTATGCACGAATTTCCTTTACTTCCCTTGATGTAGTTTACTATTGTTCGATTTAATCATGTTTAAATTCACATTTAAAAACTTATTGTTAATTTATGTATACATGGAAATTTAGAAATTTTTTTTTATTTATTTTATTATTTTTTTTATTTTATACCAACAGAAGCTGGGAATCATTTTCCCCGGATTTACTGTTTCCAAAATTTATTTTTTCATCGCAATTTCAATATGAAAGGGTCTTTTTAAGATTTTATATATCTGGATTTATTTTCTACTCAAATTCTCACGCGGATGAAAATTCATCGCCGAGACACTCGCTGAAGATGTACGAGCGAGGTTGTAAGTTTTTACAGAATGTAATTTCAGAAGATAGGAATCTGTTTCAGAAATGCAAATCGAGTCGACGAAGTACTTAATTTAATATTTATCTTTGAGGAGCTGAGTAGATTCATTGCATTGTTTTTTGGACTAATTGAAATTATAAAGAATTGAAAAATAAAAGTTTGTTTAATAAACTGGTAAATGTTAGTTTTAAATAACGGATGATGTATTTGATGAGATATTTTCACGTATGACATAAAATAGGTAGCATATATCATCGCCAGACATCTTTAGTACTAGCTATGAAACAAAATTTAAAGCTGCCATCTCAAGATCTCAATGCATGTTACGAGATTCTTTAACTGTGTCGGCTTGAAAACTGGATATTCAAATCGGGAGCATCGATTTGGAAGTAAATATTGCTGATCATTTACAACCTGTGAGTTTGGAACTTATTGCTAGTGTCGTTAATATAAATGACTAGTTTTATTCAATTCTACTTTTCTGTTTTAAAAAAAAAAATTATCTGCTAAATTATTTTTATTTTTATTTCATTATTTCCTCGAGTTTCTAAAAAAAGACAAACCTTTTCCGACATTTTTACAGAAAAAAAATCCAGGTTTCTTTTTGCTCAAAAAAAAAAAAAAAAAAAAAAAGATTGCAATTAAAAAACTAGTCTTAGCTCGAAATGTAGATAAAATTTAAACGATTTAGTGGTTTAAGATTAGAAAAGTGGATTTTCCTGACTATTTCCATCGAGCTCGGCCATCCCTATATATTAAGTACAAAGTATAGTAAAGTACTCGGGTATCGTATTATCTACTTTATATAATGTGAGAAAATTCACCAGAGAATTGGTTAGAGAGATTAAATTAAGTTAAACTCATTTAAACAGTATTATGTGTGTAATTTATTTGAGTAATTGACGTCTCTATTTTCGCTTTGCATTCAATACTTTTACTTTAACTGTATTTATATTTGCATTTACATTTTTGCATTTTTAAGTAATAATAATTATAGTATGAATCAACATTGAATTTTTAAATTGATAAAATATAAAATCAACGCGCAAATGTGGTAGTCATAAAACTCCCAGTAAATTAATAAATGTCGAATATGTTATAAAATGAAAAAAAAAAAAAAAAAAAAAAAAGAAATCCGCTGTATTTATTTACCCTTGATGTTAAATACAATTTCGAGTAAATATTGACATTTCATTTCGACATTTATTATATCGCCAGTAGAAAAGGTAATGATCGGTCAGCTATTTTTTTTTTTTTTTTTTTTTTTTTTTAATTCATCTTGAAATTCAAGTCGCCAAGCGAAAAATAAAAGTCGAGTAGAGCTTTATAAAAGAAAAAAAAATGACGAATGTGATTTATGTCAATACTTCGAGATATAAAACGGTCGGTGTTATCGACATTTAGAACATAAATTTAGCGGCTCGTCGACGCGGATCTAATCGCTAACTTTCGTTGATTGACTTGGGAAGAAAACAAAAGGCTTCCATCCGGCGTTGAAATGCGAGAAAATAATACGAAAAGTTTGTTCTTATAAACGATCAGCTGGATGAGGTGAGAAAGAAGACCGAGTGATGTTGGAAAAGTAAAAAGAGAATTCAATAAAATTATAAAGTAAAAGAAAAATAAGAATGCGCCTTAAAATAAAGGAAGAAGTTAAGTCGACGGATAAATTTACGCCCCGAATACTTTTCTTCCATTTTTATTTCGCAACGTTCTAGGTCTGGTTACCTTGAGCTTGAGAGACGTCTACAAAAATAATTCTCACCTTAGTCGCGCGGGTCGCTCCACGTAGACGTTTAATCGATGTTGCGGCTAATCTTGGACACTACTGCAGTGCCCGAAGGATCAGGTTAGATCCGTCTGGGTTTATTGGATAAACACGGAAAAAATAATCGAAAAATTTCGTCCTGTCAGCATGTGTTCCAAGCATCATGTCTTGGGTTTTAAACAACCTTGTAATAGTAGTCATAAATATTAACTGTCGCTTAAAATTTATCTAATCGCGATTTATTACATTTATGAATTTATTTATTTTTATTAAAATTTTATTAGGAAAAATTTTTGTAATTAATTTAAATAGCGCTGATATATATATATATATATATATATATATATATATGTATAAAGAGGTATTTTTAATATCAAACAATTAGATTGACCTTAAAAAAAATTTTAAATAAAGTATAAAGGTAATACAAAATGTCGGAATGTAAATTTGCCCTAGGGGCGTGTTTAATTAACTCTAAAAATATATACCTAAAATTTTTTAATTAATTCTGTCATTTTATCGAATAGTATCGGCTGCGTCTCCGCTTAATTTCCATCCAAGATTTATTGAAAATTTTTGAAAAGTATATTCAATAATTAACGGTTGAGTCAAAAAAGTAATAAAATATTCAATAAATTCAAGTCAAGGGTCTTTCTGATTTCAACGTATTAAAGATTTTTTTTTCCCGAGTCAAGGGTCTTTTAATTAAACTATCGATTGTGATACTCAAATAGATTTATTGATTTAATTTTAAAGTTTACTGCTACTCTTTAAATATTATTAATATTTGTACTATTACCATTTTAGCATTTATAAACATTATGGCACTTTAATTTAATTTTCAGTTACGGTAATAAAATTTCATGACCATAAAATAATTATGCTCAAGTTAATAATCGCTGAAACCTGCTTTGGAACTCAAATTCTCGACAATGAAATATATCAAGCTCAATAATGTTAAGGATAATTATAATGATAATAACTACTGAGGGCCGTCTGGAAATACTTGAGGTAACATTTCATAGGGTCCACGAAATTCTTGGAATCCTCAGAATTCCCGATAAAAAATTTTCATCGAGTTATTTACCTCATATCTTAATTCAATAAAATATGGTACGTGATTTCGTTTTTTTATTTCGAACACGAAAGCATGCCGAGAGAATGGTTCGGTTATATTATATTATATCCTCCTCCTTTCATTGTCGTGAAATTGGTTACTCGGGATTATGGGATACTATTATCTTAGGAAACGGGTACTTCGTTATATTACCACTGAATTATGGGAATAATCCTTGTACTTCATGAAAAAAAAAAAAAAAAAAAAAAATCATATACATTTTCAGAGTCGAGATTTATACAAATATACTATGTTTTCTTTGTTATAACGTGAATAAATTAAAAAAAATAATGCATCAATTTCCACATCAATATTTTAAATATTTTCATGCTTTTGAAATCAAAATTATTTCTTTGAGTAAAAGAGAAAGAAGTTCTTAATTCAAGAAAACAAAACAATTTTTACGTTTTACAATACTTATTTTAACGAAGCTTTGCAAGTGACCACAAAGTCACCCACATGGAAATGTATGTGCGGTGATTCGGCTCCACTTCACCAGATTGCACACGACTTTAAAGTACTATTCCGAAACCTGGTTTCAATTCAATACTATTTTCAAATTGTAACTTTCAACAGCGTATCTTTTTACAAATTTTTGGTAAACTGAAATTTGAAACGAGTTAATTTATTATAAAATCATCACAATGCATTAAAATATGGTTAAAAACAAAGTCATTTCATGAAAATCATAAGAAAGCAAGTTTAGAGAAGAATTAGACTGCCCGAAAGCGAATTACACAAACAGCATAATAAATTTGAATTCACCCGAATCTCAAGACCAACTACCATCTCATTGTTTGTTGAAATACACACACACACACACACACACACACACACACACACACACACACACACACACACACACACACACACACACACACACACACACACACACACACACACACACACACACACACACACACACACACACACACACACACACACACACACACACACACACACACACACACACACACACACACACACACACACACACACACACACACATATATATATATATATATATATATATATATATATATATATGTATATATATATATATATATATATATATATATATATATGCATAAATATATAAGCAGAATAAACTGAAGAGTCAAGCTGAAGCTTACCGTAGTGAGAGTCTCTATATCTGAGAAGGAGCAGTACTCTGTTAAATTGCTAAACTTTCGAATATGCTAATTCCCCAACCGATTCTAATGTCTCGCGCCACCTCGTACGGCTCAAGTTGTAAACTTTAAACCCGTACGGTTGACTAATTATTTCACCTGGCGTGTTTGCATCCTATTCACCCAGCTACACTGTACTAATACACCAGAACACATCTATATATAATTATATTAGCTCAGTGAATAGGAAGTATTTTAATATTTAGGTCCCGCGTAATTTACGAATTCTTGGTATATCTTTGTGCTCCATCCTCATTAAAGCTACCACGGCCACGTCTACCACTATCGCCACTACCACTATTACCAATCCAGTCTCCGCCAAGTATACTATATATAAATACCAGCATCATCAGCGATCCCAGACAATACTGTCGATGAATTTGCAAACGCATTCTCTCAAACATGACAAATTGGTTCGATGAAACATTTCCTCTGGACGAGTCCTATCCCCATTGAGAATGCACCAAACTATCATGGGAGGATGGTCAACAAATGAGATAGTGTATAGTGTGATAGTGAATAAGAGAACCGCTGGTCAAATAAATAGCTCAAATATATATATATATACATTAATGTACGAATGAAACCGGTGTGTCGACGTTGTCCCGAATGATTTTGCGCATCGAATACCTCACTGATTTGCATTCCACGATTACCCAAGTTCCACGCGAATCTGCGGCTCTTGGGAAATAGAGATGTTAAAGGGTTTCACTGCGGGGCTCCAATTGTCGAACAGTTTCCACTTTCTCCTCACAATTGTCTCAGTTGAATCTATTTCATCACTTTGGGATATAAATATTCTATTGATTATTTATCGGTATTATGCGCTACATTTTACGTTAAAAAACGAACTAATCGGATGGTATAACGAATCTTACATAGTGTCGATAATGTTTAGATTAAAATTTTCACAGATAGATGATATGCACAAAAACTTGAAATTACTTAAAAGAACAAAAAATTCTCTAATAGCTACCAGAAAAATAATGAATTAAAATTTAAATTAAATGGAAAAAAATTTAGTATAATAAAAGTTAAGTCAATACGTCGTTAATTATCCGTAAAACGACTCATTACCTAAAATAACCCATGAAATCAGGCTCTCAAAATAATCGACTCGCAATTATATGAGTAATTATTTATAAACCGTTTAATATCAACAGAATATCGTAATTTCGAAAGTTTAAATTAATAAATGGAAATATTTTAATTACTATTGAGTGCCAAAAAAATAATGATCGTGTTTTATTTTTAACATGGTGCGACGATGAATTAATTAATTTAATTAAATTCTCGAGAGAATTTTCAACCAGGTGCATTACATGCGGTCGCGTCGATACGTTAATAGATCTCGAGTCAATGCTGCATGCATCCATGAAAAGAAATATTTAATTAATTTTTTTTTTATAGTAATAATCGTATGGGCTCGGAGTGCGCAAGTCCGCTATGGATTTTTTACGACAATTTTTTTTTCAACAAGACATGTATATGTATAATAGAATATAATATAATATGAAATTGAAATATTGCGAGAATAAATTATTGTTCTTCGTTACTTTGTCGGATGTGATCAATGACGAGTGTGCTCACAGTTAATGAAGTCCCTGACAGCTGGTCGGGACGTGAGGCTGCGAGCCAACGTGTTATTGACCTGAAAATTTACACAATTTTTCTTTTCTTACATAAAAAAGGGAAGCTTTAACTTGCCGCTTTTTTATTATTTTTTTCCGAGCTTGATTGCGATTTCATTGGATTGGATCGAACTGAAGAAGCGAAGGGAAATAAACTTTATAGGAATATAATTTTTTATATTTTAAAATTGTAGTTTATGAGATAAATTCGTAGTTGGTAATTCAATATCAGTCAGCCACTTGGGATTCTTTTAACGAGAATGAATTGACGTTAAAGCGATTTTAATCAACGCATCTGCCTAGTCAAGCAAGATAAAACTTTTTTACCTTTTTTTGCGGCCTCAAGAACAAAACTGGTTTTCTACTAATAAGACAAAAGCTTCACCAATTGTATTCAATCATCGATCGTCCAAATTTATTTTTTTTTCAAAAAGCGAAGATAATATAATTAAAAATTTTTTTAATTAAAATTTCATCAACTTTTTATCTCTGAAGATATATCTTTTTTAAATAATAACAATTGATTCAGTAATTTACGAATCCATTTAAGATTTGTAAAAAATTTTAAGTTTATTTTGATAAAAGATCGAAGTTAAAAGTTTTAAAAGGTTAAAAAATAGTACATACTTTTGCTCCCTCGTGAACTAAGATTCAAATTCATGAGAACACATTGTTAAATTTTCTAAAAAAATTCTAGACAATTCTAGTGTTCTGTGAAGATATTTATGCACAAAGATTAAAACATAATTTTAGAAATAACTTTAAAACTTAATACACGGCATCTGGAAAATATATTTTTATGGTCAATGAGTCGAGATTCAGCAAAAAGTTATCGTATACGTCGCAAACATTAAGAGCCAGTCAAAAACAAGGTAAAACTGCAGTTTTAACTAGTTCTCATATAAAAGTGAATTACTTGAGAGGATAATAGCTGAAGAAATTAAAGAAAGAAAATAGGAAAATAAAATACCGATCGGTATCATTTTTTTCTTTTTTGTGGGCGGTTATACGAATAATTAACAAGTCATAATATTTTTACGGCTTATATCTGCTATTACTTTAGTTTGGAAGCTAATTTAGAAGAAATGAACTTTTTAATAATATTTTTTTTTTGTCGTAATAAGGAAATAATTCCCAGTAAAGTGACATCAATTAATGGAAACACAAAGTTAGTGGTTCTAACAAAACAAACTTCATTTTAACTAAAAGATGTTCGACAAATTAATTCCAACCTTCGTAATGAAGTTACTTTAATTTGTGCAGATAAAAGGTTGAAATTTGCACTTAATTTGCAGACTTTCACCTTCATTGCAGTACAATTGTTTAGAATTTGTTCAAAATATTTCTCGTAATGAAAACTTCATTCGTTATATCAGATTCTCGCTTCAAGAATGTTATATCAACAAGGTTCGCTTTTTTGTATCACAAAGTGAATAACTTCAAGAGCATTGCATTCAACATCAATTTTACTTCATTTTTAATAAAATCGGACTACTGTTCCATGATATAATGAAAATGTTATTAAGAATAAAATCAAGTTAAATTTCTATAGTTACTAATTGAATTGAAATTATATAAGTTAAAGTGCAACTTAATGATTTAATAATAATAATAAATATCGATTCCACGGAAAAGATTTTGTGAGATTTAATGTTTGACATTAAAAAAATAATCCTAACAAATATAAAATAATTCAATAAATATTTGAAAGAGCAACTTATAATGTTGCACAACTACAAGACCGTCTTTTATTTTCAGTACTGGTTTAATGATTTTTTTTAAAACAAGATAACTGGAAAGACGGGTCCGAAGATAGTTATTCAGTTCACTTGAACTCTATCATCCGTATTACTTTCCGAGCGTCTTGATTTTGTTCCAATCTTCTCTAATTACATAAATAAGTACTCAAGCAAGAAAGAATATCTCTATTTCTTGAAATAAATACAATTAGTAATTTTCTTTAAAAAATATCTTCTTTTTATTTTTAATCTTTTTTATTTTCATTCACTTTAGTTCATAATAAATAAGTCATTTTTTTTAAACGTTCAATGTTTTTAAGAACAAATTAAAGACATTGAATAAATTTGGTGTTTTAATAATAGTGTAATAATAACAAATGTAAAACCATTTCTTCAGGGAATTTAATAATCCTTTGAGATAACAATGAACTGGAGCATGACTATAAAACATGACCATGTATTTCAATTGACTTCAGAAATTTACTTTATTACAACAACACAATAAAATTGTTATGAAGACATTTTATTTGTTACAGAGCAACAGTTTTTATATAATTTTTTTGGAAGTTACAAACTGTCAGTTCTCTATGCCAGTAAGCGTTCTTTTTCTTCAGATGGCGCTGACAACTTGTCTAGAAAATACTTTCCTACTTCAATCTTTTCAAAAAACTTTTTGCTTCTGTGACGTAATTATTTGAAATGACTATATATTTTTGACGTTCGTATAAATTAATAAAAAATTAATAAACAGCACTATTTTAGTTTAAGATTAGGACAATATTTATACAGTTGAAGCCCTCGGGTACGAGTTGAGATAATTATGCGTCTCTGTCACATTATAGTCCAGATATACTGGGCTATTGTATTGCATTGTATTCATGCACTTTAGCGGTACATCTACCCTCTGGATGACACAATACTCCTATAGGTATAACGTATCTCTTACCAGCTTTCACTGCCTAAGATCTATCTCTCAGCAACAAGACTATTGTCTTACATCTGGGTGAAATTCACTGTAAATTTCGCACGTCATTTCATGGCGCTGTCAACTAGGGTAGTAACGTACGGCCGAGTTACTCGGTAACTTTAATAAAAAAAGTCGACAAGTTCGCTGTTTAAACAATGTCTATTATGTTATTACGCAAAATGTTTTCGTAAACTAGATAATAATTTAAAAAAAAATAGCTAACAATGAAGATCACAATATATATAATGTGAGTACTTTTGAAATAGATTTAAAAAATAATATTGCGATGAAAGAATCAATTACAAGAACAAATTTATAGAGCCAACTTATTAATCAAAACTCTGCCAAAAAATTAGCCATTACCAAAAAATATATAAAATCGTAAACGAGAAAAAATGTAGGTCAAGACTTTTCTGATGATACAAAATTTAACTTTAAAAAAGCCATTTTATAATATAAATACGCCGGAGACAAAATTTACCTCATTCTCTTAAATTATATAGATGATAATAATAAAAACAAATCAAGATAATTTATTTTTAAGCTAAAAAAAATGTACAAGTAAAAGAAATGTGAAATCTTGACCAAGTCCTGGAATTAACAGAAAAATCCTTGGTACTTGTGTTACTGACAAGTATAAATTAACCCAATGTATTATACAGCCCTTCTCACAAGGACGTAATTCATTAATTTTCTCTTATCGTCAAAGAGAGAACAAGTGTGAAAAATAATTAACTAGTCCTTTGATAATGTTAGTGAATTTAAAAGGGTAAGCACGTACTTTTTTGTTTTCGTTAAATTTTATTCTATTTAACAAGACCATTTTACCAGCTAAACTCTGATAAGCATACTGACTAAATACACTTAACTCCATATTTTATGTACCCACTACACTCAACTCGCTGTATAATTATTACCAACTATATTATGTATACACATATAATACGTATGTAGATGGATAAATATATGTCGAGGCAAAATACCGTCTTGATATTTGTGCAAAGGCCAACGGGATTATCGTAAATACATCATTAGAGCCCTATCATATGTAGATTCAACCACGCCAAGCTGATTACCGTCAATATTATTGCTGTGAGGTTACAACTTATCTCCATGAAACGATCTATTCACCGACGTTCTGTCGAATTTTACACACATGAAAGTATAATCAGATGCTAGCTTGCTAGCTAGCTGATATTTGACTTGTACCAAGAAAATGTAATAATATATATATATTTTTTTTTTCAAATGTATCTTTTTACTTAAACTTTCAATTTTTAGAAAATCGCGTCTTTTTTTTTTTTTTTTTTTTTTTTTTTTTTTTAAAATTGAATCATCCAGCGAGAAGTTGAAACAAGTAATTAAGAAAAAATCACTGTACTAGATGATGAAAGTAGTACCATTACAAGCACTCGAGAAATCTTGTACGTTTTTGCTCCAGAGTATGGAATTACTCATTTGATGTAACAAATTACAGTCATAAGTAACATTTTACTACCTCCGTAGTATCCAAAGGTACTTGCCAACAATGGTACATTTAATTAAACTGTAATAATTGTTTAACTTAATATAATAGCGCCGAGATATTTCTACAGCAATTTTTCAACAGACAGTTATTTTTTTGATTTAGGAAATTCTTTTGTGCTCTAATTTCAAAGTAGGATAAATAATGAGAGAAATATAAGGGAATAGTATTTATGTAGTTTTTATCTCTTTTCTCTCTAATTACGGTATTTTACGCAAAAGCTTAACCGGAGCTAAACAAAAACACAACATACGGAGTAAGTACGTGCTCTGAGAAGCCGAAGCAACCAGCTGAATATGCCATTACTACTGAAATTCGCAGATTAATTAATTGCGTTCAAGTTGTATGATAAAATATAAATTTGGATTTATGTGCTGCTTCTCCGTAAACCGATTTATCTTGTTGCGAACGGAAAGGGGTAGGAAACAGATTAAACTGCAAGAAGTGCTCATTTTTGTAATGTATAAGTAATGCTCGGGATAAAGTGGAACGTAATGAAATAATTATAATAAGGGTGTGAAAAGTAAAAAAATTCTGAACGGTATTTTGACAGTAATTTGACAGATAATTTTTGATAACCAATGTAATATCTAAATTAATATACGTATATGGATAAAATTATATTATAGTTCGCAGCTGAAGCCAAAAGGACGTATTACGGCAGCTCGATCGGGCTGACTGCCAACAAGGCGTTAAATTTTTTTGTTTATCTCGAAATCGTTTATCTCGCAAAGATTTGCAAGGTGAACATTTTTGAGATTAAAAGAAGCATGCATGGCTTCTGTGTAAGGCAAAAGAATGTGACACTTATTGACTTTAATACCACGATTTTTGAAATTACAGTAAATCGTTGTTCGATGCACTAAGCTTGTAACAATGACTTGTAACTTTGACAAAACAGTTTTGCTAGCGTAAATAATCCGATTTGTTAGAATAACAAAAACGAACTTGTTGCGCCAATAAAAACATTTTGATAACGTTCAGTTAAATCTCTTGGAAATTATGTTAAAATTTTTTTTACGAATTAGACACTGAGAAACAAATTTGTTGATAATATGTAAGGAAACAAGTGATTAAAATTATCATATGTGTAACATTCAATATCGAAGATATTCATTTGAATTTTTTATTTTATCAAACTAAAAATTGAAAAATGTTACAGGGTACTACAGTACGTCTGATAATATATCCAAGTGTATTACTATAAAATCGTGCATGATAAAAAAAGTTGTAAAAAGTAGTTTGCTTAATAAAATCCTCTAAAACTTATTGGTTAAAATCTGTTCTTTATCTATTTCCCTATTATCCGTAATCTGCAGTCCACGGCACGTCGAAATGAGAGATTAAAGACTTTCTACCTCTAGTAGGTCATATATAATACATCCAAGAGTAGAGCCGATTCATGCGACTAAAAAGTCGTCGAAGCTTATCGAAGGTCTTTTTTTAAATTTTTTTCATCTGTCCTTCTATTCGTCGATCAGACTTTGTACCGATACATGTTCATAGATCACCTTTCGACTTTGAATATCCAATTACTAAAACACACATACATCCATACATCAGCATATCATCTATATATTTCACATACTTCTTTATTTGGTATTTGCCCGCCCTACATATGTCGTCATCTTTTTTCCCCGAGTTATTTTTTATAGACTTGTTTTCATACCGTCAAAATATTTGTTTTTTTTTTCTTTTTTTTTTTTATGACCGAAGCAAACAAAGATTTGATACAGGGACACATCTATAGCTATATCTTGTGAGGAACCGCAATATATAATATTTTACATCGACATCGGACCAAAATCGTATCACCAAACACACCAATCTGTTTCGAAAACTTTTTTCAACAAAACACTATATACGAAAGCATTAGCAAAGTTTGGTTGAAGTGTATAACATATTCATAAAAACAACTAAAAGTAACAAATAAACAATCCATCATATTGAATATAAAAATTCATTTTATAAAATCTGAATAAAGAAGTAAACCAATAGCGAACCTCTTCGAAAAGCACTACACCCGTATCTGCACATACATCCACAATCCACTTTATACTTTGGAAAATATTATTTTTCACAATCTTATCCAAACTTTTCGCCCTTTTGTATGTTGTATGTAACAAGTATAGAAAGTACACGGAGAGAAGAGATTCAATTTTGTACTGATCAAAGTTTCAGTTCATCTCGATCTCGATCTCCATCTACAACTCTGCACAGCTAAGCGTAAAATATATTGAATTTGACCCACCATATAAAAACAACCAAAATGCTACGTGAAATTATTGTAAGAATAGAATAGTATGCACCGATTAAAATTCGAAACACCCCATTTTTGTGCATTTTTTAAATATTTTAGTAAAACAAAAAAGTTATCCACAATAATAAATAGAAAGATCACAATTTAAATATTAACAAGAGGATAATCTCCTTTAGAACTCTGACCTTCGAAAGCAAAGTGACGAGACGAATTGCAATAGGGGATATTTGGTATCAAGAGTCGAACATTGACCATCGACATTGAAGTCGAACGTCAAATCCAGATCCAGAGTCTGGAAGTGCATCATCACCGAGAATGCACGTCTAGTATCTTGAGCTCTGTCAGTAATCATTACTCGGGTTGAACGTTCAACTGTCAAGTATCGGCTCTAGTTATTACCACCCTCGGCTAGCGAAGCCCAGAACCCAAGGGATAATTGAATTATTGAGTGAACGACAACGGTCTCCATATTCCATATTCAGAATAATAATTATGTTGTTCGGAAGACTCATGGTGGATCGTGGATCGTGGATGCTGGATGGTAGTCAAGTGGTATGGAGGCGCCTCTTCCCCATACCTAGTGAATCCATCCACAACGATTATCGCCGGTTTCCAGTGCTCTGTGTTCGAGGGCAGATCTCTCGTAATCTCGTTCACCACACACGCATGCCGGGATTAAGGGATTGAGATGTTGATCCCGCGATCACGATACTTTGACAAAATCATGTCAAATCTCTGGCAACATGTCCACTTACTACAATAACAATACAAGGGACTAGGGACTAGGGACTAGACGTTAACAATATATAGTTACTAGTATACTGGCTAAATTTATGCTCCGTTAGACAGTTTCATATTTTGGATTTTTATTTTGTATTCCTGTAAAAAAAATTTTTTTTGAGATGGCCTCATATGCCCATAAATAATTTTTTATATATCCTGACATGAAAAGTAATTGAAAAAAATAATTGAATGATATTACAAATTTTTTTTGTATTAGCTTTTACACTGCATGTAGGAGGCATCAAAAAATACTTTGGTTGGAGGGGCTCAGGGGGTGTTGTAAAACGAAAAAGTGAAAAAATATCGGCCAGGGAACATCAGCTGCCGTGTCCCTTTCACCGCTTTATTATGCAAGCACTCGGTGTGTCCCATATCTTATATTTCATACGAGACAGCTAAGATTTATGCAAAATTACTTTCAACCTGGTGGCCTCTCTTTATTCAACCGCTTCTAGATTACTCAATATTTTCACCAAGTCAATCAATTTTCGAGGGGTAAAATTTTTAATAATTGACAAGCCGTTTGATCTCTGGTATTTTAGTTTCCATACGATTTTTTAAATATTATTTTCAAATAAAGAACCTAGGCTATAGATATCAAATTTTTATATGCCTGTGCAATACGTATAAAATAGAATTTTAATTTGTTCTACATAAAATTAATTAAACAAAAAAAAAAATTTACTGAATAAAAACTCAATTTTGAAACAACGAAAAATATATTATTCACAATAAAGAGAATGTAAACATCATGATATACCCATGAATAAATCTGGGTCACGAGAGATTTTTTTGTGCTAACATTTTTCAATTACACGGTTAAATATTCTGAGCTGTGTATTTTTACCGATAATAATTAAACAACAGTTTTCATGTTTTTTTATTTTTTTTTTAATTAGATAACATGAAGTGCTATACATTCCATTCATTATGTAGATTTCAGGGACGCTTTCATTTAAAAAGTCTGTGCGTAAAAACTTGAATAACAGGACCTACATTACATTTGAAAATTTTCACATCACTAATGATTATTAATTTATTTATCAATGCGTTTTTAACCTCGTTTTATAATAACCATAAAAATAATGGATAAAATATACTTTATGGATATAAATACCAAGTGGACATTTTTAAAATTAGTCTTTTGAAAGAAGCAAATGAAAAAACTAATTTATAGTTAATTTTAAACTTTTACTTAACCAACCAAAAATTAAGCGTGCTAATTAGTTTATTTGCCATATTGACCAATTGATTATAAATAAAACTTATTTTATCAAAAAAAGTATTAATTAATAAACTTTTGATTGTAATGACTAACTAACCAAATATTTACCAATTGAGATGAAAATAAGAGGAATTTAATCACAAATTTAGCCTGAAGCTTAAAAAAGTAATATGAAGTTTCAAAAACCGAACATTGATAATGAGATTTTTAACAAAGTAATCAATGCTTTTCAATCACTAGTCGCTGGAGAACAAAATTATCCGGGTATAATTAAAGTTGAAATGTGACTGGAATGCTAATTAAAATAATAACAACTCTAACTTTTTGGGTAAATCAATAATGGTGAGAATGTTTTGACGAAAAAAAGTAAATTGAAGGCGATCTCAATTAACAAGGCGAGGATAATACATAAATCTAAAAAGAAAGAAAGTGCAGTTCTTTGTGCTATAAACTGGAGTAATGAATCAAGAAGTGGTGCTAGACATACATGAGATCAAGTGTGTCACTGTAGACTGTAGTCGGTGCGACAGAGGTCAATGAGCCCAATTCACTGTTATGTACCGAGTGAACAAGAGGTATCGATTGTGCGAGTCGATGATCGTTGGATAGGGTAAAAATTCAGATTCGATAGCTGACTCCCACGCCCTTTCCCTACCCGGATAGAGCTGGAGTTAGTAGCGGATGGAATGGAATAAAACTCCTATTCGTGGAGCATACATATACAGTCTATATAGTTGTGACCTAGAAACTAAAATTCTCCGAGCTCCAAGAGCTGCCAAATTTATATTATATATCTCTACGGCTATATCAATCCGTATCATACACGTTTACACACCCTTGCGCCCCCGTAACCTCTACAATGGACCAAACTACTCTACACACTACCATGTATTGTACTATTCATATAAATTCGTACATTCATACAATCATACATTTACAAGCAACCGATTCGATGTAGATACATTTATAATGCCGCGATACGCCGCTGCTTGTAACATCGACGTACAAAACATACAAACTTAACTCCTGTACATGCTCTTTTATGAATATTTTGTGTCGGCGATAAAAAGAATGAGCTAAAGTTTGGAATACTGCCCGTTTAACCTCACCCCAAACTGAGATTGGCTTTCCCGTTTTTTCTCGTTCTGCCATGAACCTGTCTAAGAAAATGCCCAGAGCCTTCAATTGACCGTCAACACTACAGCCGCGTGACCCAGTACAGTCAAAATTTTCCGGTAAGATCTAAAAGAGCTGAGATAGAGTTTTACAAGATATTGATTCGATGTAATTATTTGCTTGCTCGAATAGTCCATTTTTTCGTATCTAAAAATCATCAGATAATTTTTTAATTAATATATTTATACTTTTTACGAAAAAATTATTCTAAATTCAATGTAAAAAAAAAAAAAATCGATCTTTTAAAAAAATATTTTTGATTTGAACCGATTTAACGTCTTTATATTTTTACGATAAATTTTTTATTATTTTATGAAATTATTACAACCCATTAGTTGATTTTTTTTTTGTTGTTTTTGAAATCAATTGTTTTTTGAAATGTCTCTGCCCAATGCACTTAATTATTTCCAGCGATTAATTTCGGCCCCTCGATAAATTCAAACCACCGAAAACAACTTCCGCGTATCAATAGATATAAATCGGTAGCGTGTAGGTGTGTTACCATTGAAGCTGTTTTGACGATTCACTGCTGAAAACGATTCCATTACCGGTAAATCAAATAGACTTGGGGAATTTTGTTTGTGTACACAGCGCTTTAAACTTTTAGTCGATGCCAGAGAGTGAAGTAGATATTTTACTACTACTACTCTTACTACTTCTGATTCAACTATAGCTAAAGCTACAACTTCTACAGATGCAGCAGCAGTTCTCGGAGTAAAACAAAGTACAAAGAACAACCGATTCGAAAGAAATAACTGACGGGATACCGAGGGGACTAAATCGGGGATGAGACCAACAAAGTGTACCGAGAGATGAATGAGCCTGTGTATGTAGTGATTGGAGAAGGATTTCCACCCTTGTACGCTCCCAGGCCACCCTCGGTCTATATCTATGTCTGTACAATATGTGTAGAGTGTATACAGAAACTATTACACACAGCTAAATGCACTATTTTTCTATTTTTAACTCATGATGAAGCTGTATAAAAAGTTTATGAGATTTCCGCGGTTATCCAGTGATATAATTCAATGTCGGTTTTTTTGTTGTCTCTTGGGGCAGTACATCACCCTCGGACAGGTTTGCTGCCATGGGGGCCTGCCTCAGCACTACGTGGGGCCTCATACATTACGGTACCTACAGCACGTTTCACCCCCACACTATTTATATATTTATACACATATTAAATCCACCGAGATTATATGGAGTCGTTTATTTATTTAACAGCAAGGGGTGAGCTGTAACCAATCGAGCAATTCACCCGGCAGCTACTCGCTCAGGGAAAATGTCCGTTTAGGCTTCTTGGATTAATCACACGGACAAAAATTACGGCATGAAAATTTGGTCGGATAAAAAATTTCTTTTGATTCAAGAAACAAATCTTGAACTAAAAAAATTATTTTAAAGAATTTTTTTGTATTGAATCAAGCGAAAAATTTGTTAAATGTAAATTTTTCAAAGTTTGCAAGTGCAATTTTTTATTTTTATAAAAAAAAATGAAAAGCTATTTATTAAATGAAACCAAAAAAGAGAAAAATTCAATTATTTTTAAAATATTAAAATTAATAAAAATTGTCAATTGTTTTACATTGTTGGGGTTTCACTAAAAAATTAATTTATTAAATTAACTTTGTAAATAACGAAAAATTCATTATTTTGTGTAAATATTAAAAGAAATATACTATAAAACAAGGTCACGAAGAATCGATTAGTTAACAATTTTTAATTAATCGGTTAAATATTTATAGAGAATATTGTGGGTGAAAAAATTAAAAAAAAATGATAAATTTTTTAACTGACTAAAATTTATTTAAACAAAAGAAATTTTTTTAAGCTCAATAATTCTTCAAAATAATTTTCTTAAGTTAAGATTCTTCCTCTCAAATCAAATTAATTCTTATTCCAGGGAATAATTAAAAAAATTGTCTAATTTTTTTAAGGCTCATGCTTCATAACGCAACTTTAACTTTCTCTCAACATAATAACACTAACAAATTCTCACAATGTGTTTCCTGTAAGTATGACATAACACGGATCATATAATGTCTCAACACATATCCAGTAATTTTCACCTACTTTTCCTCTGGTACATATAAAACTAAAAGTAAAAAAAACCTCATGTTAGCTTAATTTATTTCTGGAGGTTAAATTTTTTATAAAACTTTTTCGTAGCGATTCTTGAGTTTATTTTTTCTGTGTACATTCGGAGCGTAACATCCCTCGCAGCCCGTAACCGAGAATGTTCCGAGGGCAATAGGGTGCGAAACTTTAATAGCTCTGCGGAAAGTTTATTCGGGTCAGGATTTGGTTCTTGCCGTCTCTTTATCGGGGAGCCTAGCAATCGCGTGTCTTGTCCAATCCAGCGTACACTTTAAGATGAATATCTTTTTTCCGGTTGGTATTAGTTTACCCGTAGACTAAACCCGAGGTGTTTTGCTACTTGTATTCAATTATACAATATTAAAATTAAAATTAAAATATTAGTGGATTTAATTATCTTATACCGCCGAGACTTGTTCTTTTTTATTCAAGGAGAAAGTTTTTTTTTTTTTTTTTTTTTCCAATTTATATCAATTTAAAATTTTCAATGTTGGTGTTGTTTGTTGTAAAGCTCGAGCTCAATTACTGATCAGCCTCTGGTGTACAGCGGGCAACAACTGGCGTATACATTGTTTCTACGAGAGTTTCTGCAATTACACGGTAGAATTCAACAGTGAACTTGCTGAAACTCGCGTTCTGGAGTAACGAGAGAATCAGCCAAGTACACTTTGCTTTAAAAATTATGGTTCAGTTACTAAAAGAGTTTTGATGCCGGTAGACGTATTATACAAAGAACCGACCTACTTTTATTTTTAAAACTCCCTCGCTTTAATTTATAATCAACTAACTAATTTACTAACTTAAAAATAATGCCGTTCAATTGTAAATTAGTTTTCAATTTAATAAATATTTTGCTTGGAACTTTAAATGCATGTCTTCAATAGAAACATTAAGTGCCTTTCAAATTTATGATTCACTTTTCTAAGAGTTAATTTTAATAACTTATCATTACTCAAGTTTTGACGGAAAATTTATTAAGGTAATAGTCTGGTAACTTAGGCCAATTTTCGTATCTTTTTTATTTATGTATTAAAGATATGAAAAAAATTTTTCGAAGAAATTTTATAGTTTATGCCTTCCAAAAAAGACATGAAAATCGGCTTAAGTGAAAACCAGACTACTACTATGAGAGAAATGCAAGTGGAACTGAGAACAAAAAAAAATCAAATTTATTATTTCTCCGGAATATTGAAATAAAAAATATTTACTCTTTTTACATTGATGAGTTTTTAATTAAAAAAAAAATTATCTAATAAATTAACGTTTAAAAATAAAATTAATTTTTAATTATTTTGTGTTGATATTGAAACGATGTGAAAAAATTAGGTCATAAAAAATTGTTTAATTAATATTTTTTAATTAAAATTTTAAATATTTTTCCGGAGGTATATTGTATAAAAAAAATTCAAGTTAAAGCAAGCATAAATTCATAATAAATTCACAATACTAAAATTAATAAATAATTTTTTTAGAAAACCTAACAGTTAAAAAATGTTTGATGGATTCAAAGTCGAAAAGAATTTTCATTTATTCAAAGTAAGTAAAATAATAAATATCAATTAAGCATTCTAAAAGATAAAAATAAGAAAATGAAACTAAGCTCTAAAAATTTCCTCCTATACCATAAATCTAGCTACATGGTAGCATAATCCAGGCTGATGTAATTCACAAAAAGATTTCAATCCCTCTAGTTCAACACGATCGGACTCGGATCAAATTTTTATTTCTATTTATTTCAGATCTCACTTCTCTTTATCTACTGTAGCCTTTTTTATTATTTCAAGCAAAGTAGAAGCGAGCGATCGATCCTTTTAGGATTTCGGTAGGAATTTACCCGAAAACCGGCGACAAGACTCGGTATTTTTACAACCAATATACGCCAGCTAATCCTTTAACTAGTCCTATCAGTGCTCCGGTCTATTTCGCCTCTACTATCTATAAATATAAAAAAGACTAACTAAAAAAGTACTACTATTTCAATATGAACCAATACGCAAAGCTAAAAAGTGTACTCTCTGATGGTGAATAATAAATTTATCACTCCAATGAATAATTTATCCAAAAAAACGAAAGACTCAATGGTTAAAAAATTCTAGCGATAAAAACGCTCGTGTTAAAACTCATTTAATAAACACGACTCTAAGTACTTTTATTTACATTTTTTTATGCTCAGTAAAAAGATCTCGTTATTTTATTTTTATTCGCCAGTTTACGCGAATGAACGAACGAACAACCAAATAAATAAACAAACAAATAAATGAATGGATGGATTATTAATGGGAATAAAAATAAAAATTCATTATAGTCTCGTTAAAATGTGCGACTTTTTTTAATTTTATTTTTATCGAACCCGAGAAAACAAACCAATAAACAAAAAAGGAGAATTATTTTAAAAAATAGCAAGAACGTTGTGTGGCGAGCAGGTAAACAGTAAAACTAAAGATCGGCTCCATGGAGATCGTAAATAAACGAGGGGTCACATTTGTACGGACTTAAAGTATCTATATGTCAGTAAAGTGTTGTTTGTTTGCAAAGATGTTAGTATAGTAAAGAAGAAAAATAAGAAGGAATGAGTGTGTCTATTCACAGCATACCATGCCAAAAGTGTCGTAAAGCGATCGCTCTTGTACCACACATAAATTACTTAACATCCTATCCCCGGTATCATTCGTAAACACTCGTTTCAAAGCTCTGCCTTCAGGCTAACCGAGCCGAGCTTTCACTCCAAGTGTTTAACTGAGAAAGTGCTTGCTGCGACTAAAGTGGCTCGGTCTTCTCGATAATTTTTACTTGTTGTATGGGACACGGTCAGAAACTAGATATCCTGTCTGCGATCATCTATTCTTATCTCGCAAACATTACATTTTTTTATTTCTGTAGTTTAATGTCAATGATAAATCTTTCGTTTAAAATTAATCGTCGGCTTTATTGTGATAAAATAATCAAGTTAATGCACGAGTACATAGTAATCAATAGTGTTTTTTTACTGAGTTTAAATTATTGTCAAGATAATTGTTTTTTTTTTTTTTTTTTTTTTTTTAATCGATTTACTTTTTAACAGAAAATTAATGTTTCAAGAGTAGATTTTTATTTTAGTGGTGGAAAAAGGACGGACAATCGTTGAACTTTGATTGTTTAAAGTCATTTTAATTTTAAATTCGTCGTAGATAAATTTAACAATTTTTTTAATTCAATTTAAAAAAATTAAATAGTAAAATTTTCTGTCTTTGATAAAATATTTATAATTTTAAGACTCAAAAAAACAACTGACTTATCGTTCTTAAAATAATAAAAAATGTACGAATTTTTATCACGGGAAAGCTAAAAATTTGTTAAGCTTAACAGTCAAGTAAAAAAGTGTTGAATTTTTTAGTACATTTAAATAATTGCATCAAAAAACAACACTAAATTCAAATGGACCGTTTCCAACTCCCAGATTGTATTGATTCAAGCCGATTATTTTTTACTGTGTACAAAAAAGATATTTCAGTAAAAGCCACGAGTATTTAATCGATTTCCTTTGTTTATTTTTAAATTACCAAAGGGCAAAGGCAACTTATATTTTATTTTTACTCGACCGAATATTCTGGTGCTTTTTTTAGATTTTTTTAATCGCGAAAACTTTCATCCTTGAAAATGGAGCATAAACTGAACTTGAATGAGTTATGTAGGTTTGAAAAGTGAAAAAGCGGACAGCGGGCCCCTGGGAATCTTACCAAGCTCTGAGTGACGCCTGGAAATGCCGAACTGATTTTTCAATTTTTGCTCCCCTCAGAAACCGTCATAATTTACCTATAAATTGGAATTTCGCAATATTTTTCTCCTATTCGTAATCAATTTCAGTCGTAAAAAATATAACGTTCAAGTTTATAACATTTTTCTTTTACTTTATAAGCTCTTAATCATTCCAGATTAATAAATCTCAAAATCGATAAAGCTTATCTAACCAAAGTTATAAAAGAAAATTTGTAATTAAACTTACTAAAAGTAATTTTTAAAATTTATATATAAAATCAAAAATTAATTTGAATGTAATTATAATTATTTACTTTTAAGCTGATGTCACGATCAATAATTAATATTCTGTAATCTGTAATTATCAATATTTCACGGTTATATCCCAGCCCATTTAATTATAGTAATGGAGTCTATGTAAAATGGGACTGAGTAACATTATACATAGCTTTAATTCCTATAAATGAGACTGGGTTACCAGTTACTATGTAGAATGGAAAATATAACAACTTTATTTTCTCTGTGAACTTTAATACCGATAGAATAAGAACATTGATCGTTTTTCCTTTTCTTGAGGTCACCCAAGACCACAAAATGAACTTGTGACTTTTCCAAAGAATAACCCAAGAAGAATATAAAACCTTAATAAGAGGAAAAAAAAATAAAAAACTATATAAATTCCCAGCATACATCAGGTTAAATCTCTCGGCTATCTTAATAGCTTGTTTTTAGCCTGGTTTTCCAAATCAGCAGCAGTTAATTGCCTCCGAGGGATAATCCTAAACTCGAGTCAGTATGGTAGTACACGGTGTGAACAACACAAAATGTGTTGTACGTGAAAACAAATAAGGCAGTAGAGTAGTTTGTAGCAGTATAAGTGGAAGTAGAAAAGGCGATGACCTACTCACTAACAAACCCACCAACAAGCATTAACATTTACTATTTAAACTTGGATTTTATTTATATTTTATCCCTTTTTCCTCACTTTTACACTCAAAACACACCGATGCACACGGAAAAACCAGCACATCACGAATATTTAAAGCGCCAACCCTCTTAGTCCTGCCTGCGAATGCAATTACAAATTACTGCGACAGAGAAATGGTGTTGATCCAATACACCATGGAGAGATAGATTTATTGTATAACAATAATAGTAATAATAGCAATGACAATGATGAGAATAGTAACATTGAATATATGTGTCAAATTCTATAATACACCATGCCTCTCGAATGTCTTTCCGCTTCTACGCTAACTATTGTATATATTCATACAACACAATCATATAGAGAAGCAGAAACTGATAATGACCAACGGCTGCTCTGGAGAACTCTTATCCAACCAGAACTTCATTGTTTGATGGACAAAAGGGTATCAAATCCATGAAACGTTATGCTCCATTCGATTTTCCGGTATTTTATCATCGTCTGTTCTGGATTATATATCACCCGATACAAAGCTCTTGTTACTATCCAAATATACTTCCTAATAAAAGCTCGACTGTGCTATACTCTGAAAGTTCCAGACCAGAAAGTCATTAAGATTTATTATGTACTTTGAAATTAAACGGCTATTATAGAATTCAATATACTTCCCGCTGAGTAAGCCTTGAAAACTATTACTCTTTCGAGAAAATATTGAAAGTATGTAAATTATAATTGATATTATTACTCTTGTCCGTGATCTTGAATAATTATAAATAGATCATAAATTCTGCATTTTAAGTTTTTAATTTTATCTGCAATTACAGTAGGCCTTTGCTATATCAATTTCTAATCAATTGTTAAATTAATAGTTTAGAACTTTGCAGAAAAAATCTGACTTTATAAAACAGTTATATAATAACAAAAAAATATTTAAATGGAAAACATTTAACACGAGTGTTGACTTTTCTCAAGTGAATACTTTGTTAAAAAAAAAAAAAAAATCAAATAAAAGTACCTCAACAAAAAATGATCTTTTGTTCCGTACAAAACAAATATATTCGCAAAAATGAGTTTTAAAAATAAAATAAAAAGCGTATAAATTAACTATAAGCTTAAAACTTCCTTCAAACGAAACCGGATCGCTAAAGTTACTAGGAGTATGCTCAGTAGTTTTTTTTTTCTTGTAATATAAAATTGATGACAAAAGTGGAGTGAGTTTAGTCTAATTTAATAAATATAATTACTTTTTTTAATTTACCGCAGTAAAATAATTATAATAATAAATTACTTTGATCACAGATTTTCATTCATTTAATTTTAATGACTGTTAAGTAATAATTAAAATTTGCTTTCAAGATATTTTGTATATAATATAATCCTTAGGTAAGTTGTTTTAATTGATTACAGAAAAATATAAATAATTAAATCGCTATTTACATGTTCATAAAGTGTAAATATACTAATTATGTTTTAAAATTACAGGTCTTTCATTGGTTGAAACAAACATTCAATATAACAATCTAATTTTTTAATAATAATTCCTATACCTGTATAATGTATTTAATGATTGAAAATTTATATAATATATTCTTTGTTAATTAGCATTCATAAATTTAAGATTATAAAATACATCAGTGAACTTAGGTACTAATTTTTCTGGTAAGTTTTTACCTAAGTCATACTGATTAAATTTTATCGTACATGCTGGTATTTTTAATAATGATTGAGCCAACATACTGAGATTTGGATTTTGTTCTGAAGCTATGCTCCAAAAAGTTTTTGAACAGGTAGTTTTAGTAATTAACTTTGCAAATAAACCTTTAGAATTTTTAAAACATTCTAACTCCTGCAATCCTGTATCATCTAGTTCATCAATCAAAAATTCATAAACTATATTACTATATTTACTAATTTTCATGAAATAACTACCTCTATATAATGGATGCAAAAAATTTGCAAATTTGTTTAGTATCGAAATTCTCCATACTAATGGAAAAAATGGACCCTGATTCCTTATTGGTTTAAGATTAAAGCGCGCGTGTTTAGCGTGCAGTTTAAATTTCTAGTTACCTACAAAAAAAAAAGGGTTTTCAGTTTGCAAACGTGAATTATTCAAAATGTTTTCTCGTGAGAAATGAATCAATACAAAAGAATTTTTATATAAATTTTAATTAACGATGTTGCAATTAAAATTTTTCGACAATCGAAATAAAGAAACAAAGAAAAAAATTTTTTAACGAGATAAAATTGACAATACTCAAAAATATTCATAACAATATATAACTCTAAAAAATCAAGTTAAATAAAAAATTTATATTTATTATATGACATAAAAGCTAATTTTCAATTGATAATAAAGTTGTGAAAGTTTTAATTAATTTTTTTACAGCAAAAAATTATAAAAATATTAATTTTAAAAGTTTCCCCTTTTTACCGCGACACATTGTTTATTTTTTTTTTCTCTAAGTAAATATCCAAACATTTTTCATTCATTCGTCTCTAGATACTGTTCAGTGTGTCGCTGCATAAGTAGGAAAGGTTTTAAAAATGTATTTATGTGCATAAACTAGAAAGTGCTTTAATTAATTATTTTTAAATGCAATATTGTTGTTATTAAAAAATTAATTTTTCGTCTCTTTATATTCAGCAATATAAAATAAAACTGTAGTGTTTATTTATTTTAAAATAAAAAGACTTATACTTCTATTTTTAAATAATTTAATTGAATAATAAATCGATGAGTTTAAAGCCCGAATATATTAAAAAATTTTCCTTAACTTAATTAACAATCTCATATTTTTTGATTGATTGTTATTAAATAAAGCTCCCTCTGAATAGAGTGTGCCAATTGAATATCTTGGTCGCATTACCACGGGACATTTATCAACTCCCGACAACACTCGACAGGCACAAACTTTTTCGCTCTCTACACTCTTTTGTCGACAAAGCACAAGATTTTATTCTCCCTTATTATAATGAGAGGCAAAAAAATTATATATATGAAATAAAATTCTCTGAATTATTAAACTCACACTCATTGTTCCATTATTGTATCTAACCAAATAAAAATAAAAATAGTAACTTAATCAGCAAAACAGATTAGAGGATAAAACGAATTCAAAGCAATTAATGAATAATCTAATTATAGCAGTTGAATAATATCGTAATAAAAATAAAAATAAAATAAATATAAAGAATTGTGATTCTTCTTTTTTTTTTTTTTTTTTTTTTTAATCTCCTATATATTCTAAACAAAGTACTGTACAAGAGGGCGCCGCCCTCTTAAAGAAGTGATTTCACTTGAAAGATTTTATTTGTCGAGCTCTTGAAGCTTTTATTTTTTCACTCCTTCCCTTGTACTTATACTTATACTTTGATTTTTTTCTTGGTCTTATTCAACGTCTCCATTGATTTTGTTATGTATACGCTATTAATTGAAATTTCTGCTTTTTATACTTCAACGAAGGAATGTAATAAAATAATAGTAGTGAATTAACAATGATAATGAAATTCCGAAAAAAAAAAAAACAAAACGAATTTACAAAGTTGCTTTCCTTTAACTTAAATTATATATTTTTGAGTTTTATTGCAAAATAAGATTGTTATTTTAATAATATCATAAAAAATAATAATTTGTTGACTGTACAGTATATTGAAAAACTAAAATACGGACGAGATTGAATTTATCTACACATTAAATAATAGCGATAGCCAATCGATGTTTATAAATATGAAAGCAAGATCAAAGAGAAACTTTTTGCAATAAATAAAAAAAAATAAACCTAATACTCAAGATCAATGACTAGCAAAATAAAATAGACTGGTAACTCAATCAATGAAAACCATTGAACACAAGAATTGTAAAAAATTTATATTTGATAGAATAGTGCGACTTTTAATAAATGAATAAATTTTTTATGCAAAGCAGGATTGGAACAAGAATATTTATTGAGTTGAATATTAATAGTTCGATTAATAAATATTTGATTCAACAACAGACTATTGTGTTTTTCTGAAGGTGTTTGAACACTTTCTTTCTTCCGTGCTTGATAAACATGAAATTTATTAACTGCAGCTATTATATTTATTGGGAATATTCAAAATAAACTGTACAAACTATAAATTTGCATTTTCTCTTGAAAGATTGTATTCAATGTTTTACTTATAAAAATTTCTAATAATTAATTATCTGCTTCAATAGTTAATTTTCTAAATCACATTCCTCACTAAAATAAATTGAAATAAAATACTTGAATAAATATCATATAATGAGCGAATAATTAAAATTTCCGTATCTGAAAATAAATTTTTCCGGGTCAGCATAAAATAAACACGTTAAATTTAAATTAACCTCAAGTGAAGCGATATTAATGTCAGCAATAAATGAATAAAAAAAGGCAATTAATAAACCGCCCCGCCTGCAACAACCCCTTGAAAATATTTGTTCATAAATATTTTCATAAATCACCTCTTCGAAGCAATTAATAAAAGTGTATATAATAAAATTGAAAATAAAACTAAATAATAAAACACTTAAAGCGTTAATATAACCGAGCAAAATGTCATTAGATAATAGCATAAATTAATAATAAATGTGTAAACACGATTATTACAGCACCTACTCGGATTTAACTGGCTCCCCTAACCCGAACATTCCGCGAGACGTCGCCGAGGAAAGCATTAAAAAAACATGGAATTCATAAAAGCCAGTTCGTGTGGTTCCCTCATGAATATGAATCGTGAGGGACACAATTAGCAACGGCACCGGGATACGTTACGCCGTTAATTTCGTTTGCTATAACTATGTAAAAAATGTACAACCCTCGTATCCTACAGCGACAGGACTCTGCTCTTTTTATTTCATTATAATTATAAATCTAATTATTTTTATCATTATCCTAATGATAAAGATGAATGAATATTTTTCAGTATTTCGTCAACTATCCCTTCTTTCATGTTTAACTTCAATCAACTGTAAAAGACTGAGACCTATTTTAAAAATAATTAAATGTCCGTAGAAAAACACAAAAATAATAACACTTTGTTATACCTTGAGCCGTGCGGGTTTCCATCACCAAAAGTCCGATCAGTAGATACAATATCATCTTCGTCAGACACGAGGACCCAACAATTATTGAGGGTTCTATTAGTTCCCCGTTTAATTTTATTTGTAGGTGTTTATTTGACATTCGCACGCACTCTACCACTGTTTTATATTATATATTAATATTTATTTATATTTTTTATAACAACACTAATATTTATTTAATAATATATTTATAAATCACACTACACGTAACAATAACATTAATAAAATAGCCGATGATAAATATTTTTGATTAATAATAATTATCCAGGTTTTATCAGCACCAGGTTTCATTTTTACAAAACTGGTTAAAAACAACCACAACACGTAAATAACACGGATAATAAAAGCACAATTTTAATTTAACTGTCTTATTTTTGTTGGTATTTATTAACATCTTACCCGAAAAATTAAAATTAAATAAAGATTTAAATTTTATTGAAAATAATTCCTATGAATTTATTTTATTAATTTATCTAATTTTTGATAATTAATTTTTAACTATTAAATTAAATAAAATAAAAGATCCACGTGATTAAAAAGAGTCTAATAATTTTAACAGAAACTAGTAGAGATTGCGATTAAATGCAAATTCGGAAGAAAACACAGCACAAAACATTAGAGAAGAGTTTTTACAGGTGAAAGTTTTCGCGCGGATTTCAAAACTCGACGGAGTATAGTTCGTCAGTGAGGTAGGTTGCTCTACTCGGTATGGTACAGCTGAGTTTATACTCAGACGCGTGGGATCACTCGGACGCTGTATCGCGTGAAATGACTCTGCGGGGGTTGTTAAAAAGATAGCGCGTGCGCCCGACGAGGAACTGCGTCAACGAGACTCTTCGGCGCAACCACTGAATCGTCGCCGATCGACGAGCAGGACGATGACGCTCCTCATATCAAGTCTGATGCCAAAGTTATTGTACTACTGATTCACTACACTGACTTCTTACTACTTATTGATAACTACTATTTTTATTTTGCTTTTTATTGAAACGGTATCTGATGCATTAAATATCCACTTTGTATATATATACTTTGTATTTATAGCTTTTATACTTTTTGATTCGTTGGTCAAATCATAAATTTTTTTTATATGTACAGTTTCGCTTCAGGTGATCGAATGGTTTTTTTTTTATTCATTTTAGAAGTTATAAATCTTGGATCGTTAAAAAGGAAAATAATTTTTAATCAAAAAAATGGATAGTAGTTTTTAGTAAAAAATTGTCGTTTTAATTTTTTTATCTAAGATAAAAAAAATCTATTTTTTCAAACTAAATTCAACAATTAATTGTTGGAATTTATTAGCATAATTATCAAGAAAATTTTCCAAATTTTTTAAATTAAAGGAAAGAACGATTTCAAACTCCCTAAATTGTCTGCCCTTTTGTGTTGATTTAATACAACTGTGTCAAATATTTAATATAAAAATTTTCAATAAAAACTTTTTTTGACGCAAAGAGAAAAAATTTGTTACTGTGCAGAAAAGTTACTGTCTCATCAGCCCATTACTAATGAAATATTTCAGTAAATAAGTTAAAAAACAAAAAAACAAATTATTTTTTCATATATTATTTTAGCTTTGATCTCGTTACAGTATTCATTTGACTTCCAAATACTTCAATACCATTTTGAGCTTTACAGAAATATTTCAAAAACATCCATAAACCCATCAATCCTAAGATGACTTGCTCATTAGTTATTCCACATAAGTTTCAAGTTATTGTAGCGAATTAATTGATTTAAAATATTTCAAAATTTTAAATATTTAAAAAACATTTAATTTGAATTTAAACTCTTTAAATTTGAATCTACTCAATTTCATTAACTTTCAACTCAACTGCTAATCGACGACTTCTTTAAAAAAGTATTATTTTTAATGTAAATAGTAAGCCGTGATTTAATTTACAGTAATGAATATTAACATAAAAACAATTGTGAAGTATTATCTTTATGCATTTCATTTTTATACAGACAGGGAATATTATGCATTAAAAACTACAGACGTGTCACAATTCTATGGCATGTATGTCAAAGTGTCGACATCTGGCTGATGCTGCATCTTCACTTCAAAGCTGAGACCCTTTGCATTTCAGAGGGGACGGGTCGAAACACCGTGACACAAGACCTCAACCGCAAAAAAGCACCGTGGAATAAAGGAGAAAAATTTTTTTATATTACAAGTTAACCTCAATGGGATTAATGGAAAAACGGTGTAATACTGTAACTGAGACGGTTGATGGATAATTTTTTAAGTTCAAAGTTCAAAGACTTGTTATTTAATACCGACTTTTTTTTTAAATAAAAAATTCAGCAGGAAAAAAATAATCTCTGTAAATATAACTTTAATGTTTCAAGCAAATGAGCTAATAATCAATGAGTTCTTTTCTTGGTCTTTTCTCTGGGAAAAATTTAATTACAAAGCTAATTTAACTTTAGAATTACATTTATTTATTTGAATCGCAAAGTGTATATTCATAAATTCATAAAATATAAATAAATGTAAAAGCTAATAAAACATTTAATCCAGTTTTTTGCGATGGGTAATTATAGTTTCAAAAATAAAATTTTAGACAAGCAAAAACTGAAATGTGATATTTAATACTTTAACATAAAACTCGATATTAAAATTTTAAAAATAGTAATTAAATTTTTTTCATTACCATATTAATTAAATAAAAATGATTATATGACAAAAACAGAAGCACGGACTTTTATAGACCATATAAAATTGAAAGTTCAATGGAAAAAAAGCTTAATTAAAGGACATATGCAATACTTTTATCCGAGATAATTATCGTTTAAGCTTTTTATATAAATTAAGTAGTCATATTAAGTATTATATTATATGTAAAATACAAATATGTGTATGAATGTAAAATATAGAATGTGAGATGCACAATCAACGCCCACTCGTAAAATATTTGCCCTGCTGTCCCTCATGTCTCGAAATAACAAAGAAGTCATTTAATCGGGCTCATAAAAGTTGACTGGGTATTCTAACGAGTGGACCTATGCTACACTGGAGAAGAAAGACAGCGAACGCTCGTTAACTCCCACGCTTACTTGTCCGCCATATGAATGAGATATTCGAAGGGTGAAGGGGTGTACACTGGAGTAGGAGTATAAAATACAGAGAGAACGAGAGAGTATGGAGTACACTGGGGTTTAAGAGTTAAAAGGGGTTCAAGTAACAGTTGTAGAGGGTGCTAGTTTTGCTGGTGGTGATAGCTATAGTAGTAGTGGTGGTAGCAGCGCATGAGGATGCGAACCAAAAAAAGACAAGAGACAAGAGAGGTGAAGGCGGAGATTCGTGTGCTAACGAGTTGGCGCTGTCTGAAAAATGGGTCACTTGCCGACATGCTATTACCAGATTACCCGTCGTAAGGATGGCATAATGGAGAGCTTCAACATTTTCTGGATACAGGATGTTCGGGGGTTACAAATCACGAGTTACATTTTAAAAGTTTAACTAGACGTACTGTCAAGTCTGCCCAAATAATACTAACTTTAAGCTTTATTATTCACGTATATTTCTACCTCTAGGTACTTGAATTTGTTTGTTTTAGTTTGATTAAAATATTTGGTCTGTTCGGTCTTTTGATGGTTTATCGAACTTGAAAGCGTGTGGAAAAACTAGAAGGTGTGGGAAAGTATTTTATAAATATTACCTGTGGATATTTTTTTCGAAAATACGATACGATTACATGAAAAAAGAATAAAGTATTTTTTTAAAGGATTAAATTTTCTATGAAAAAGTATTCTTACAAATTTTTCTTTCGTTTCATTTTTTTTTTAATTTTTCATTTATTTTGTACCTTAAAAATTTTTCCTAAAATTGAAGTTCAAAAAAATTTGAAAAAATTTCTATTAAAATTTTTCTAGCTTCAATTTCAAAATAACCATAATTGCTAAATTATGTCATATTTTTTTTTAATTGCGCGAGAATATATCACTGAATTCCCTACATAATGCCCGAAAAAATTGAAGTTATGATTAACAATTATCATTGGTAATAAAAGAAAAATATTTAATAATAAATTAATAAAGTAAGATTACAGCAAAGAAGTAATTCTCTGAGAAGTACTATTTGTAAAAAGTGATAATTATAAATTATCAATTTTATTTGCTGTAGTATATAAATATCAATGAAAATTAATAACAATTAATTATCGGATTATATTTATTGCTTCAGCGCGCAACAATTGTTCTGTTGTTATATTTAATAGCAAAGCAATTTACAATTGAAAGATTAAATGACGAAGTATTTAACAAATAATCCAGTGCATTTGCAGAAATTTGAGTAATTGGAGTTAAATTACCAATTGTGTTAGTATGAAAAATTTAATTGATTGGCACAGTATTTGTAACTTTTAATCTGATAAAATAAATATAAAAAATAAAGTGATAATTAATATCACGTAATTTTTTAATTAATCCTCGTTTGATTTCAAGATATATATTTTCAATATAAAATGTTTTTTATAAAAAAATTCAAATGATTAAAACGTACGTTTTAATTGAATCAAAGAGTCTTTTAAAAAAATTTTAATGAAAAATTAATAAAATATATTGCCGCGTGAAAACTTTTAACACGCTTCTGACTTCATGAAGATTAATGAGTAGAGAGACAAAAAAAGTAAAAATTTGTATTAAGATCGTTAACAAATTAAATGATCAATAAATAGTCGTAGTTAATATTTATGAGTTAAAATATATTAAAAATCGTAAATTAAATGGGGGAAAGGGAGTTTGATTATTATAAAAGTATTGAAATGATTTCTTAGATCAAACAAAATTGAATATAAAAGATTGAGTTTAATTGAAATTTTCAGTAAATGAGTATAACTGGGTCTTTAATCTTGGAAACTTAGTCCTTTTCCCTTGAATGTTGCATTTAGTTGAAAGATAAAAAATAAAGGGGATAAAAGAAATGTTGAAAAGAAAAAGCCGGATGAATTTAAATATTATCCCAAGACGAAAAAAAACGAGTCATGAGGAAAGTTTTTTTATGTACTCCGACACGGTTTTATTATACACAAGGATAAGCAGACGTACTGGAGATTTTTATAAACTTATCTACGAGATATACGTGATGTTGCTGTGTACATTTGTGCTTAAAAACGAAGATAAAAATTATGAAAAAAGTAAATAAGTAAGATGAAAATGTGGAGAAAATATGTATTTTTACATTTAACGCCGTGGCTAAAATCGTGATCCTATGAAGATAAGAAGTTTTCTATGAGTTTAAACTTTTGCCAGTTAAACTTAAACTTGTTCACTGCATATGAAATCTAGTTACTTATATTCATAAAGTACTTTTACACCAGAGTTATGTAATAATTCTGACGTCTAGGTTCTAATGAATTTTTGGGTGGAGAATAAACATCTGTCCATGCATATTCAACATTTCATCCTGAATTTGTTTTCCTATTACCCATTATTAACATACCAATATCTAGAAGCATTTTTTAACGAAACTTGTTGGTATAATTATTAAGAAAAACGAAAAAACATTATTTAAAATTCACATTAAATTGTGATGAGGGTAGAATAACGATTACCAGTACGGTGGAAAACATCAAAAACTACTCAAAGTAAAATTATTTTACAGAGCAGTTATGAAAATTTTGTTAAAAAATTAAAATCAATAATATTCTTCCCAATCAAGTCATTAAATAAAAATTTATAAAATCAAAATTATATTATTCACTCACCGATAGTTGACTTGGAGAAATATCTTACGACGATAATGTATCTGGCGCCAGTAAGTGCCTGTAGTACCTCGAGATCCATCGTTGTTGGGTTTACCACCTGCAAAATTCCGAAACCTTTTCAGAATCTTTTTGAGGAGTAGTAGACATAACTCTAACGAAGTCACGGCAGTCAATCAAGGTCTCTCCTTCCCTGTAATTTTTTTTTTTAATTAATCTTTACAATTTTTAATGAATTTAGTAAAACTATTAAAAAATTATTTCTATGAATTAACTTGATTCAAGAAAAAAAAATTATTCAATACAATAATCTTGGTTCATAATTTTTTTTTATTATTATTTTTTTTTTTTTTTTTACGATATTCTCCGAGCTCATAAATTTATTCAGTAATAATATCCTTAATCAGTAGCTTACCATGAGACCAATCTAGATGTCATTTTTTAAAATCACTAAACTCACTATCAAATGTTCAAACTCTGAATTAAAAATATTAATTTAGCACTACATCAATCAAGAATAAGTTGACTTTCCGTTCGTTTTAATTTAAACTCTTGATTTCCACGATACGAAAATGAGTTAAATAAAAAAAGGTTAAATGTTGTTAAAAAAAAAAAAAAAAAAATTTATTAATAAATCAACCGTCGCGAAAATCGGAGAATTTAAAAACACTATTTCAATAAAAATAACCGGCCGTCAATGTTAACTACGCCGCATCCGGAAAACGCGTCATGAATAATTTTAGAAAATCGCGGATTACATTTTTTTTTCTATTCACGTTAATAATTTCTTTTAATAGAAGAAATCTCCTTAGTAATTATTTACTTAAATTCTTTTTTTTTGCTGAACAATTAAGTATTGAGTAAATGAACGTCTATTGTTTGTTGTATTCATGTCCTTTACTTCCTATGGCGTGACTTGCTGTTTGCCTCTTTGTTGAATACACAAGCTTCTATTCTACTGCGCAGTATCTCACTGCGCGTCGGTCAGGCGATGAAAAGTCTACAACCAATAGGAATTCAGCATTTTTAAATTCAACCAATAGGAAACCGAGTATTCGTAACGGCTTTTCTGACTTTACTTTTAGTATATATGTTGTCCGTTAGATAGCAACGCTTGCTTAGTCAATTTTTTGCGCGCGAAATTTAAAAATTTTTCAAATGGAGGCTAATTCAATTAAAATAAAAATTATTGTATCTTACAAAATAATTATTGAATTATAAATTGATACAAAACAACTGCTGGAAATATTTTTTTTTATCGAAATTTATTAATATTCTTAAGAATTAATAGTATAAATAATAATTTTTTAGATATTCTGATTAAGATATTGTAAGCTGTGACAAACCTGAAAAATACTAACTTTATATTATTTTTCGACAAACATTTATAATTATGGGATTATTCCTCAATTTATAATTAAGATACAATATAAATTTTTTATATATTTCTAAAAATATATTCTCATTCACATTTTACTTTGTTATTTTTTATTAAAAAATTATGAATTTTCTGAACTTAAATAAAAAAAATCTACGAAGACTTTTATTGATAATTATGGAGCAGATTCATTTGATTTAGTCAACTGTCGAGCTAGCGAACCACACTAGCAAGCTCTAATGGAGTCTTACGTTCTTTATTTGTTACTTCTAAGCTCGCACCATGAGCCACCAGAAGTTTAGCTTCCTGTTGACGATCTTCTTCACAAGCTAAATGTAGTGCAGTGTTACCATAAATGTCCTGTGCATCTGCAATAATAAATGATCATTAAATATTACTGTATTATTTATAAATTAATGTTAAAAAATTGTTACTTGATTTGAATCACTTTAAAAAATTTACTTTAAAATTTAAATTCTAAAAAATGAATAATTACCGATATTAAGACCTTCCTGAGCCAACAAAAATTTCAAAACTTCAACATTTCCTTTGGAAGCAGCTCGATGAAGAGGAGTAGCACCGCGTTTGTCAGCGATATTAATATCAGCTGAATTTTCAACAAGCTTTATACAAATACTCTGCCAATTTTTACTTGAAGCATACTGTAATGCTGAATGCCCTTCTGTTGTTTGAGCATTTACTTTTGCACCTTCTGTTATCAACGTATTGACTACTTTTTCACGCCCAGCTGATGATGCAAGTATCAGAGGTGTTGTATTGGTCTGTCAAATAAAATACGTACTGATTAATTAATTTTTAAATAAATTTAAACTTCAAAATTAAAATTAAAAGTCGGTATTAATTTTTTCAATAAAGAAAATTAATAAAAATTACAAGTAAAAATTTTTAGAAGTATTTTTTTACTGTAATTGATTTGTTATTTAAATTTTTTAAATTGACAGCTGACGGCTAACTTCAGTATTATTAAAAATGATGCAATTTCAATTAATAAAATAAAAATTAAATTTTAATTCATCAATTTAAATTTATAAATTCATTTTGCAATGTCATGCCGGCTAAATGGAATTTTTAGGTTAAAGAGGTAAAGTTACATCGTCCTGAGGATCAACTGGTGAGCCGATGGATAACAAATGCTTCACTAGGTCATTGTGTCCTCCAAGTGCAGCCCAATGAATCAACATCCGTTCACTCTGTAAATAATTATGTCAGTGTTAAAATTTATAATAAAAAAAAAAAAAAAAAAAAAAAAAAATAAAGAATGAAAATAACTTTTTTTTACCAGAAAAAGTTTTAATTTCTTACACTGTCAGTTTTAGTTTTTAGCTTGTCATCTTGATCCAGCAGATTTTTCACAGCAGTGAATTTACCTTTATAGGCCATGTCAAACACATTTTCTTCTTGTAACATTTTTACTTTGCGCTTCTTACGTCTAATTATTTTCACAATAAACAGATGACGGTGTAAATAAACAAGAATGATAATTGCAAGTACGTACTACAGGAAAGTAAGATCAACGTACGCATGCGTTGAGTGATTTCTTACATAAAAAAAAAAAATATTAACAATTCAGAAATTTATTGCATAAGAAGAAATGATTTTTTAAAATCTTTAATCGTAATTAATTTTTATAACCTTGTTTCCAAATTTATCAAGTGATTAGATAAGAATCCAAAAAAAATTGTAGGTTATTAATTGTTTTAAAACTGAAACTAGCGGATACGTGATTTTGATGATTTTTTATGATAAATATGAATTTTTTAGTTTATTAATAAGAAGAAAAATTAAGTAATTTTTAAAATTTTCTACACATGAAACTTTTTTTTAAATAATTTTTCAATAAAATAAATTATTCAAATTTTTAAATGATGACTAATTTAATTTTCATAAAAATTAATTATCTAAAAATGATATAAATGAATTAATATTAAAAAAGTAAAATATAATTAATTGTCTTCATATTTTCTACTTCTATTTCCAACTTCCATCTATTGTTAACAACCCAAACTATACTCCCATGAAAAACATCACAATATACATAAAAAGTATTACTGACTTAAGTACAAAACATAACACATTTTTTAATCAATTTTTATCAAGTCGTGTATAAGTAAATAAAGTAAATGAATTTAAACAAATTTATAAAAATAAAAATCACTAAATAGTTAACTAACACAAACCTGTTTTATTTTTCAGTGCCAACATTCACAAGCTCCCGTAAAACGCACAGTAAGTAAACAAGTGATTGTAGGTTAGGGTTTGCTGAAAGTAAACAAAAAATTTCTACAATGAGAAGATCAGAGAGGTTAGCTGATAAAAAAGCGACTAATCAAACCGGAGGGAATGTTTACCAAATGCCTACGCAGGGATTTGTGAGAAAAAGTGCTCCAGCTAAAAAACGAGCTGCGGGACAGAATAAAATCTCTGGAGAAAGCAACAAAGTATCACAGCCTTCTGTTTATAGGTCCAGAGAAGCGTCGGCTATCAGACGTGCTGAGAAACCATCAACGTTCTGTAACATAGCACCAAGAAGTGTCAATGTACCTCACTACCAGATGTATCCAGTTGCGCCAAGCCATTACCCGGGAATGGTGATGACGCAAAGTAGTGATCCAGTTCATCCGGATGTCAAGTTAAAAAATCAGCCATTTTATCCAGAACTTGGTGAGTTAGTAAAGCCAACGAGTCTTAGGGCTGTTTCAACGCAGTACCCGACTCTGGAGAACAATTTTATGTTTTATTTATCTCCAAAGCAAGCGGACACCATTGCTATCTCTCGGTACCGTCAGCCAGGGAGCAACAAGGTAGATCACTATGTTCAAGTAATTCTGCGCTTTTGCTTACACGAAACTTCGCAGGAGCAAAACGATTACATTCCACCAGATGTCAAGATCAAGGTAAATGGAACTAATCTCAGCGTGCCCCAGGCTAAATATGTTAGCAAGGACAAACCCAAAGAAGGACCCATGAAGCCGATAGACATCACGGAGCTGATGAAATTGTCACCCACTGTCGGGAACTGGATTACAATCGGTTGTCCCTACGACTTTGGAAGGAAGTACGTCGTTGGTGTCTACCTGGTGAGAAAGTTAGCCCACTACGACTTGATACAGCAGCTGAAGGCCAAAGGCGTCAGACACCCTGATTACTCCAGAGCGATGATAAAAGAAAAATTGCTCGAAGATGCTGATTCGGAAATCGCAACGACTTCTTTGCGTGTATCGCTCAATTGTCCTCTGGGTAAAATGAGGATGAGCATTCCCTGTCGGGCGTCAACTTGCGCGCACTTGCAGTGCTTCGATGTGGGGCTTTACTTACAAATGAACGACTGCAGGCCCAGGTGGGTCTGTCCAGTTTGCAATGGACCTGCTGCGTATGATTGTCTGGTTATTGATGGATATTTTCAGCAAGTTTTGGCCTCGGAAAAATTGCTCGCCAATGTAACTGAGATCCAGCTGCTGCCTGATGGCTCCTGGGAAAATTTGCTGCCCAAGAAGGAACGTGACAAGGTCAAGAGCTTGGAAGATGGCGGTTTGTCTGATGGCCAGCCGAATTCTTTCGTCGTTCTTGATGCGACTCTGGTTCAGGACGAAAAGAAATCTGATAAGAATCTTTCAGTCGTTGATTTAGTTTCCAGTGATGAAGAGGACTGTAGAGTTCCTGATGAATCTTCGGGTGCTATAAGTTGTAAAATTAGAAAAATTAGTTCAAGTGAAGTCAGCGAGGAAAAGTCTGGGAGTGTTATTGTTATTGATCTGGACTGAAAAATTTTTTGGTTTAAGTATTTATTGAGAAATAATTATATATATATATATATATATATATATATATATATATATATATTTTTTTTTTTTTTTTTTTTTATTAATATTAATTCAAAATGTGTGCTGATTGGATAAAAAGGGGATTGTGTATTTTTGACTGAGATCCATTAGTATCTAATTTTTTTATTTAATTTAATTTACTTAATCAAATGACAATGTAAATGATATTTTTACGAGTTTTATTGTCAATAGAATTTTTTTTTTTAAGTTATTCAATTATTTTAGGGGAGTATGTCACAGAGTTGAGTAATCTGGAGTAAAGATGTGTTACTGCCTTTATTTTTATCTTATTAATTAGATGATCATCTAATCAACTCAAGAGTTTTCGAAAAATTGAATCAGAAAACGAAAAATAGAATATCATTATTAGGCAGTAAAATATTATAATTATATTTAGATTAATAATATTTGAAATATTTATTGTCATTTAGATATTAAAAATAAAGAATGTTAATTTTTTATTGTTGGTATAATTTAAGATACTTAAAAAATTTAATAATTTTTCATGTTGTTAGGTATAACATTATTGTAATTTTACAAGCCCATAAAATGATATTTAAATGAATTTAATCATTGAAATTTAAAAATACTTTTACAGTTAATTTTTTTTTGGTATGTTATTAAGAAATATAATAGTTACTTGTTTTAAAAACTAGGGTTTAAAGTGTTCCAAATATGTGTTAGTTTTGATACAGATATTATTAATATTTTTTTTTTTTCTATAATATGATAATTTAATATATTTTTATAAGAATAATGATAAAAAATTAAACAATTATTTTTATAACTAAAAAAATAATTAGCAAATTAGATCACACCCAGATTTAATATAAATTTTGTAGAATTTAAGTATAATGTTATTTTTTTTTTTAAATATTTGTTTGATCAATTAATTTTACTCGAACTTTCAAATAAATTGAATGTTTAAAAAATTGAAAATGTTTTAATCTAATAAAATAATTAATTAATTAAAAATAAATAAAGTAAAATAAAATGTTAAAATTTTTTGATTGTAATTAATTAAAAAAAAATGTTTATAAAATTTTTTTATCACAAAAAATTTGTTTAACAGAAATAAAAAAAAAAAGTGATCATTGAAAATAATATAATTAAATTTTTGTACGTCTGTTCTATAATCTTTTGAACTTTTACACAAGCAAAGCTATCACGTCACGTCCGACACACGTTGAATGTACGATTATGTAAATATTCCTTTGAAATTCATTCTATCGAAATCTGGGATATTCTAATATAATACGAATAAAATCTCGAGTCAGTCGATAGCGCAAGAAGTAGTAGTCGTAGTTGTATAAGAAGTAGATGTAGCTAGGAATATGTATTCCTACACATATATATATATATATATATATATATATATATATATATATATATATATATATATATATATAACGGCTATCGTTGAAAAATTCGACACGCCGACTAGCATCAGCTATGAACTACTGACTCTACCAACTTATTTTCATCTATGAATGCTGATTTTTATCTGATAACTATGAGCATCACGTAAAGATAAAAAAGATTAATTCATATTAAAATACTGGGTTATTTTCAAATAAAATTACCTTCTTCTTCGGATAAATCACGTCAAACAAAATTATCCAATTACAATTCTACTTCTGTATGATACATGCAGTACCATAAAAACATTTTTAACTTTTAAAAAAGCCATTCGGCAGACAAAATAAAAGTTAATTTTTTAAAGTTACAAAAAACTTACAGGAGCAGTAAAAAGCAAATTTTTTTTATCAAATAGACCTGAATTAAAATTAAAGCTTATTTCTTCACTTTTCAGACGCAATTTATAGAAATTCAATAAATTATTCCATTAAAAAATTATTTTTAAAAAAATTTACAAAAATGTATTTTTTTTTTTTTCAAATTTTTTAATTACTAAAATTTCTAAAATAATTAATTGATTTTGCTTTTCTTTTACTTTGACCTCGAAAATCGTCTAAAGAATAATTTGAATTTTTGCTTTAAATTCAAAATAAAAATTAATAATTAATGGTGTAAAATTTTTTTTAAAATTGTTCAGTATTTAATTTTCTAAAAAAAATATCTCTTATGATTTTTTCTTAAGATTAATAAGAAAGCTATAATTTCAAAATATTTTTGTAATAAGCAAAAATTCAAATCATTTATTATAAATCTTAATTTTAAAAATATTAGCTGCATAAAAAAATCACAAGAGACATTTTTTCATAAAAAATTAAATTTCTTACAGCTTTTGTTTTATAACTCTTTTTGTCGGAGCAATATTTCCGCTTTGAGATCTAACATTTATACGATTATTTTTTTATATAGAAAATTTTTGAACCGTAAGAAATTTCTAAATAGAAAAATAGCAAAATTTTTCGAAAGTTCCACCATGAGAACAAATAAAATAGATAGATTTCTATGAAGTCTACTAAAAGCCAATTGAGCTTTTTATTTTCATTGCAAGGTGTGTATAGTTGTGGATAGTTTTTTAATACTACAATTCAGAAAAATGAATTTATGCGTATAAAGGAACAATGCGATTTTTCAATAAGCTTTTGACGTACGTTTTATTATTTTTTATTGTTATACCATTGTTGTCGATTCGTCATAAATTCCGTTAGAATTAATAACTCAATCAAATGACTTTTTATAGAAGTTTGTTTTATTTAACACTACTTTGTTGGCCGTACGTGATTTTTTTTTTTTTATAGAAAAAAAAATTTTACAAATTTATTAATTTATTTGTGTAAAAATAAAACGCTATTTCTTCAACTGCGTATCAATGGCTCCTAAAAAAAAAAAAAAGTAAAAATATTTCACCTGTATTAATTTTGTAGCCTGACAAAAGATTTAAATCTCTTCGAATTATTAAACTCAAACTATCCTTCCACTATTCTAAGACATAAAATGACATTTAAACTTTTCGCCTGAATTATTAACTTTTCATCGGTTTATCTCGAAAACTCAGTACCTAAAACTTAAATGTAAGCATTAACTATTAATATTTCAATTTTAATTTTCATTTAAATCCCGCCTATTAATTTTAAAATAATTACTATTAGCAAAAAAATTAATAAACAAAAACATTTTAATATTTTTTTATCACATCGCCACTTGAATAATTATTGCGAAAAACATTTATCGTTCGTTTGTTATTTTATTCTCTCTAATGGATGAATTTAAATAATAATAATTGTATTTCAATGACTCGAATTACTGTGGATTGTTGCGATATTAAATTTCGCTATGAAATAAAATACAAATTACAGGTATTGAATTTTTGTAATTAAAGTTTCATTTCAAAAAGACTAAAATTGTAATCATTTACTGTGAATAAATAAAACGTTTAACAATATCGGTAAAAGTTTAAGCCAAAGTTTCCGAAAATTGATTTATGCGTGATTTCATCGGTTATAAATTGAATTTGTCTGGCTTTTATAGTTTTGTAACTTGCTTTGCTAAATTGAAGTTGTACATTCATATATATATTCTCCAGCAATTTAATATATTTATTTATTCACGTATCCAGTCTCGACTTTTCTTATATTTGACCAACAAAACAGTTTACTTCCACGTGAACCGCTATCTAAAAATTTTATAAACTTTTCCGATGATTACCGTCGTTTTTATATTACAATCCACTTTTCCGACATTTGGAAAACGCTAAACTGGCCTCAATTGAAAAATCAAACACTTTCGACGTCTACCACAGTGTTTGTAGTCGAGAAAACGTGACCAGAGGATTTTAGTAATTTCTTAGCTCGGTATCTCGTATGCCATGTGCAGAATTTTTTGAAATAAGTCGATTTCACATCAATTTAACTGTTAGATTTTTTATTATGACGCAACTGTAATAATCTGTGACCACAAATTTAGTAAAAGAAATTTTTTCATTAAAATATTATCACTTAATAATTTATAAAAATGTTTATTTATGATTCATTTCTTTGTATTAGAATGTTAATTAGCCTACTTCTCGAACAATAAATATTTCATAATTACCGCTAAGTATAAAAGTTTGCTAAGTACGTCTAGATATATCTGATGCCTGTAAATATAGTTGGTTCTCAGTGCAGAGAAACTAAACAGCTTAAAACTTTTCTCCAGTGACACCAACATATTATTCTCTAGGAAAGCTTAAATAATAAAATATTTACTTAGTTTTATCTTTAACTAACTATTAATTTTTATTCCCTTTATCTAATTCTTCATTCGTCAAAAAAGATATTTTTTTCTACCCAGTTTTTGAAGTTTATTTCTTAAGAAGTGATTTTATGTAATTGCTTGCGATTTAAAAATTCTGTAAAGAGTAAAATCAATTCGAAAACTTCCAATCAACAATTAAGTTAAATTTATTTAAACTCAGAAAAAGTTTTTAGTTCAAGAATTTTTTTTCTTAAATCCCAAGGATAAAGGACTTTAAAATGATTTTCTTGCTTCAAAAAAATTTTTTTTTAAACAAATTGACTTGTTTTTGTATATATAAATTTATTAGTGTGTATGGAAATTTCCAAAAATTTTTTTTTGTTCTAAAATGATCTCAAAATTAGATCAAAAAATGCCAAATTACAGAGCCTGTCAAAATTTCAACTCTTAATATTGATATTTAGATTTAATTTTTATTTTCGGTTTAAATAACATGAGAAAAAATATTTTATAACTTTGAAATTTTATATTTTATCTTACAAATAATTTTCCGGCTAGTACAAAAAATATTGTTGAAGAAAATGAAACGTTTTCCATGTTTAAGCGCTCAAAATTTCACTCATTTAGTGTATTTATTTAGATATGTCCTAAATTGTCGGTTTTTTAAATAAATTTTGTATTTTTGAATGAAATTATTTTAATTAGAGTTCCGGAATATTTTTTTATGATTATAATCCCTTTAATTGCTGATTCTGGAACCAACAGACATTTAAAAATTTTTTGATTTTTGTAATAATCAGATGATTAAAAAAAATTGCGCCTGTAAAAAATTAAAAATAATTATAGGTAGAAATTTTCAAAAATATTTTTTCCATTATAATGAATTTTTTATTTTTATTAAATTAAAAAAAAAATCAAGGAAAAATAAAAATAAGCAAGTAGTAGTGTCACCTTACAAATCCAAAAATTGCGTAACAATATTATCATTGAAACCGAAATAAATATATTTGAGTAACATAAATAAAAAAAAAATTAAACACAATGAGTTATACTCGTCGGATATAGATTTCTTGTTCTATATTGGTTGAGTAAAAAAAATGTCGTAAAAATAACAATAATTCCATTTGCCATCGGTAGAGTCAACAAAGGAATCGTCGAGGGAGTAAAAAGAGTCGCGCGGAGTTGAGTAGAGTTGAGTTACTCTTGTATTGTGTGTGTATTTATACATACATGTATATAAAAGTACCGAGAGTTGAATCTGGTATATATATATATATATATATATATATATATATATATATATATATATATATATATATATATATATATATATATATATAGTAATAGCGAGGTTAAAGGTGGGTGACGGACAGAACGTGTGTGATGTGTATAAGAAACGAGTGAGGATGAAGAAACTTTATAAAATTCGCCATACTCTCACGTTATAGACGTTTATATCTAGCAAACTCGAATAGAACCCCTTCCGAATCTCAACAGCTCCAACCCTCAACCCTCATTCCCCTTCTCAAACTCCCATCCTCGCTCTCTTACTGTTTTCACATCTCTCACATCATCCCATACCAAACCAAACCATTTTACTTTTATTTTCGTCGACTGATGAGTTTGCAGCTTCGTAAACAAATTTCGTACTGCGCTGCTGACCACTTATTGAAGCTCGAGATTTAACGTGTGTCAACATTTTCATAAAATATATAAATTTTAACTTTTTATTCTTTTTGTTTTATTTTGAATTCACTTCTCCGTATAAATATAATAATATCCGATTTATATTTTATATTTTTATAGCAGATGGAAAATTTTTCCTTTCAACTTTAATGGAAAATTAAGAGGATTAACGCATTTACTTCTGTTTTTTATTTTTTTTTTATTCTCTTTATGTTTCTAATGGTATCCGATAGGATTAATTTTTCTTTAAAGCTCACTGAGGTTAATTTATTTTTTTTTTTTAGTCAGTAGGTGGAAATTTAACGTTATTCATAATTTATTAAGCCGTCTTTTGTAAAAAATTTTTAAAAATTTAATAAATTTCATTGAAAAGTTGCTCAATTTCACTTGAAAGTATTTCTTTTTCAATGTTGTAATGAAAAATTATTGTAAAAAAATAAAAAAAAATTTTTTTCATGTTCAAATTATTTTTTTTGATAATAATTTAATTTTTTAAAACAAAAATATTCATTTTTTATGCAGAAATTTTTTGTAAAACTTAAAAAATTAAAAACAAACCAATTTGATGAATTTTCCCAATTTTTTTTTTTTTTTAATTTGATAAAATCTCGAAATTCACTTCAAAAGTTGCAAAAAAAAATGTCATCTGTCCAACTAGTCTTCATAAATCACAACAAGCAACAAATCTAATAAAACAATAACAAACGTCAATAAATTAACCCTTATCATTCTTGGAACACACGATAAATCATTGAACTAAAAACACAACTCTGTTCTTGACCAATTATATGTTGGGTAAAGTACATAATTGATCGTTGAATTCCGACAGTAATATTGTGTCTCAATTAAATGGGCAGCGTACATCATGTATGTTTGATGACAAAAGCAAATGCTAGGAAATTTCAACTAAACACGAGACGCCGGGGCTGCAATTAACGTCTGCTTGAGACGTATTATGTCATAAGCAAACTAGTACATTTGTAATTAATTGTTAACTGATGTACAAGTGTACCTGAGTGTACTTGAAGTTCTATTCCATAGATTGTTACGGTAAATTTGATCTCAACTAACTGTCCTAATGTTAAACAAGTTTGCGCAATTGTTCCCGTGAAAGCTACTGACTCCGGAAATTTTAAAATAACTGGGTGACTATTTTTAAAAAGCCAAAATAAAATTTATTTTTTTTTTAATGATAAAATTCAGATTTTTTTGCAAAATTATAAATTTAAGAAATTTATTAAAATATAAAATTATTTTGGATACATTTAAATTAATCAAATAAAATTATAATAAATGTAATCCAATATCAATTAAATAATCATTTACTTGAGTTATATTAATTACCCAAAAACTTATAAATACTTTTTATTGACAGTCTAGACGTCAGAGGGTCGTTTAGTATTGATGAAATTTAAAGCGAAGTGGATGTTACAGTAATATTGTTCGATTACAGTGTGTCCCATTAATAAACTAATTTATATATACTTTCATCAGTTCAATTGTCCAATTTAATTCTATTTTCATTTTATCGCTGAGGTAAAATAATTCAATTTTGGCTCCGACTGAATCTTGACTATTTAAACTTGTTAAGTTTTAATTTTACTTCAGAAAAAAGTTTCTTAAAATTTATGAAATAATGCAATTAATTCTGAACAATGTCTGGGTAATTTTAGATAAAAAATTTAATTTAGTACTAAATTTGATTTCATCGTAAATACTAAAAATCTAAATTATGACATATTTTCAAATGATTTTATGTCACTGGTTATCAAATTAATGTATAAAAATATATATATATATATATTTTTAATGAAAATTCTTTATTTATAGGTACAAGATATATTGCACACAGTACACATATTTACATGCAGTCGAAAAATAAACCTGATCTATATTTGTGATCTTAGCTTTACAAAACAAATTAACGTAATACAGATATGTTCTCTGGCTATTTTTTACATTATTTAGTTTACAATGCTCATCAAACATTATATTTATTACATTTATATTGATATTTTTATAATTATTATTTTTAAATTTTATATAAATTTTAACATTAAAAATCTTTTTTAATATTTTTCCGAATAAAATAAATTAACGATCAAATTAAAAATCAATTAACAACTAAAATTTAAAAAAGTATTTTTCAACATTAATATTCTCGATAAATTAAAACCTAAAAGTTATATTTAAACTAATTATATTTTTACATAATATACAGTCATTATCAAAGATTATTAAAATAGTGGATTGCTTTTTATAATATAAATAAATAAAAATTACAATACAATAGAAAATGATAAATCCACAGATTAAAAATCTTCGATAACAATTATAAAATTTAACATACATATTAAAATAACTATCACATTTGTAGTGACTTTACACTTTACATGTGCATATGATGCATTTAAAGTTTATGTTATGATTATAAAAATTATTTATACATAGCTTTATACAAATTTAATAAGGTAGTAACAACAATCAATATTCAAACAATAATAATAGATGTTATTGTTTATTAGATTCGTCACGTTCTTGGATGACTTGTTCGTAGTGTCCGCTCCGATTTAGGCAATCTCTTACCGCTTGGAGGATGAGACCTATCCGTCTGTCAAGTGCACTCAGGTGAGGCTCCCACAGGATAGGCGCCACAGGATCCTTCGCCATGCTCTGACGCATCGCCGCGCTTAGACGTTGCGGGCTGTTGTGGTATCTGCAAATACAGCATTACAAGACAGGTGAGTTGATGACAAAACTATGTCTGTATAAATCTTCATGCTTCAACGGAAGTAATGTCCCTAATTAATTGATACTGTATTAATCCGAAATTCGATTTATTGTGAAGTATTGACATTTTTTAAAATATAAGCTCATCCCGACATTACACTCATCAAGACCTTTCATTTGAGTACCCACATCAATTTTTTATATATTTATATATATTATATATATGTAAATATGAAAAATGTATGAAAATGCATGTGGGTACTCAAATGAAAGCTCTTGATGAGTGTAACATCTAGATGAGCTTATATTTTTAAAAACGTTAAAAATTAACACAGTACAGTATAATTTAACAAAAGTCATTATTTAATAAAGTATAGTTTCATTTATTTATAATTCACATAGTGACTGCAAGTATTTTTTTGCTAAAAAAAAATTTATATTATTAAAAATAAATTCAGTAACTCTGCACTAAAAAAATTATGGCCTTCACAATAATTTCGATTGATTCTATTACAGCCGCTGGAGTTTCATTACTGTAATTTAAAAAATAATTGAAGCTGAGTATTAATTTACGTAAGTTAATTAATTTTAATGGAATATAGTTACTGTTGGTTTAATATAAATTTTTAAGTAAAGAAGAAATTTATAATTAATGTTAAATTTTTTTAGTAATTTTTACAAAACTTTTTTCTGTACATTTAACATTATTATTATTATTCTTGATTTAAAATTTTAAAAATTATTATAATTATTCATAGTAAAAAAAATATTTAACTACTTGTAAGAAAGAGTTAGATAAAAAAAATGAAAAATAATGAATAAAAGTATCTACTAAAATCAACCTAGTTGTATGGATGTATATATAGATATATTTATCGTTAAATTGACATTTGAAGAGACTGAAGACTCTATTATATAGTAGAGAGACAGGTTCGGCTACTCTCACCTCAGGCGGGCTACTGAAGCACGAGAAAACTCGGATCTACACTTATGCGGGTGGAATACCAAGAGCAGCACTATATGTATATAATAGTAGTACACCTAAAAGTACCAAGAGCAAGAGCAAGACCATGAACAGGGAAGAAGGAGTATAAGTAAAGGTAAAGCCTGGTATGCTACGGATCGCGTTCACTTAAATTTACTCTATCCTTCCCAAGTACATTGAGTCCTCGGCACAGCAAACCCCAGGCACCAAGTAACTCTCTCTCTCTCTCTCTCTCTCTCTCTCTCTCTCTCTCTCTCTTTCTCTTATTCTCGTTTGGTTGCTCTTTTACGACTTAGCTTTTACTCTATCCCAAAGCAAGCCAATTGCAAACGCGAAAACGGTCCATTATCGATGCCATGACACCTGGTCTGTTGCCCTCCGCAAGGACTCTTGAGAGTGGTTTTAACGGTTGACTTACTAATGTAAGTCAAAGGCTATATTTTTCGAATAAAGAATTCCAGACTTAATGAAACCTACTTGCTGCCTTTTTATCGAGCTCCCTACCCTATTTTAGACAGTAAAAAAATCTAAGTTTTAAATTTGTAGACTTTTTTGTAAGAAATAAATTACATTGATCTTTATAGTTATCTACACACATAAAAAAAAAAAAATAATCTCAATTTTGAAAAATTTATCTTAAACAATTATCTTAAATCAAGCGAAAAAATTCTTAATTCTAGATAATCAAATTTTTTTTTTGTTTTAAATTTTTTTCCACTTGAATAAAGTTAATTTTGTTATCAATGCAAGCTAAATAATTTAATTTTTAATCATAATATCTAAATCCAGAAAAAATGTTAATAAATAAATTGAATAGAATTTTAAAAATAAAAATAACTGTATCGTCTACCGTTCATTGATTTAATTGTTCTACATTAGATATTAAATATAATCAGAGTAATTATGTAAAATTGATATTTTCTATCAATAGAATTTTTAAATTGATTTATACAAAATCAATTTAAAATTCAACAAAAAATTTTTTTTTTATTTTATTACTAATTTTTTTGAAAATTAATTCCTAAAGTGAAGAAGACTATGAATTCAAATTAATCGAACATAACTACTATAATTTGGGCACGTTGGTTTATATTTTTTCTTTTATTCTTTGAAAAAAAAGCAATAGTTATCTATTAACCACGAAGTAGAGAGGTTCTGGTAGTTAACCCACAATTTTAATTAAATAATCCTGTTTTTACGGAGGATTATTTAAAAATTAAAAAGTAAAAATAGAGATAATAAAATTAATTGTTTCGTTTAAGCTTCGAGAAAATAATGAGAGTGAAGAAGCTTTGATGCGGCGCAAGATTTAACTAGACTATAAAAAAAGTAAATGACCCGCCGGGCAAACTTAATAATTGTGGCTTAGAGTTTCTGCTGAAGATTCTGCTACTGAAGTGTTGACACCTGGGTAATGGTTTATAGCTCTGGTTTAATATACTCTGTTAATATTCTTACACTCTGATATTTATTTATATTTTATTTTATTTTATTTTATCATCCATCTATATTTTTATCCTTTTACTTACTTGAGCAGTACTTTCAGAGTGCTCTGTCTTATCATACAGCACTGGAGCAGCGGAGCAAGTATTGACGTTTCGTCGTGATAAGGCCGCCCGAAACCACGGCCATGGTCTAGATGCAGTGTGAAGGTGTCATTACCGAATATCTTGAATGTCTCGTAATGATGACGATCCATATTGCCAGACAAAAAGTCCAGGACCGACATATCCATCAGGTCAAGTAGGCGATGACCTTCGTCGTAAGGCGGTATTTCTTTCACCAATGAACAGTAATTTGAATCTAAAATTTTAATCAATTATTCAGTGATTCATTTTATTGATTTTATTTCTGATTCGAAAAATTAAAATTAATCATAGATTTTTTATTGTAATTGTTAATTGTATTGAAGAAATTTTATTCAAGGCTGATTCTGAATTTTTTAAGTCAGTTTATCCGTAAAATAATTAAAAAAAAAATATTATTAGCCAAAATTCCAACAACTATTATTATTTTTATACTAATTAAAAATTTTAACTGTTGTTTTTTATTGGCTGTTAATAAATTTGTTTATTTATTTAAAAACAATATAAATTTATTTACGTCATTTTTTAAATATTAAAAAATATTTTTATGCATTTAATTAAAATTAACAAAAAAATTTTGTACCAGTTTCCCACTGCGCTTTTTTACGCTTGTGATAACTTCGTCTCCAAGGATGCCGCCAAACTTTGCGACTCGCCATTTCTCTGGCCGGCAGAAACGCGGCGAAGCTCCCCTCCAGGGTGTTGGGATTCCCGCAAATTGCGTGCCCGGTGTCACAATAGTAGCTGCATTGCCCGTGGAAACAAGTGTTGCCGACCGGACTCACGAAAAATGTCTTCAGTAAATTACCCTCCGCCAGCTGATAAATCTCCGACGTCATATTCAATGTTCTTCCTGTGACCGGCATCGCTCGTCTAAACCCCAAAAGCCTGCTCACATTCGAGTAATTAATTGCTCTGTTATGCACAAAAAATCTGAATAATCAACAGAGTATTTTATTTTAGATTTACTCACTTGTCCAAATGAAATGTTGCTATTTCAGCCACATGCCTCTCGAAATCTGTAAAATAAAAATGGTTCGGCAATGTTTGTTGTTCCCTTGGAAATCTGTAATCAAAAATCGAAAAATAATATTTCATTAATTTTTTTTATTATTTTTCATTTTTTAGTTTTTTGCTACATACAAACATTTTTTTTTTTTTTAAAAAAAAAAAATTAAAATTAAAAAAAAAATTTTCCAATTCCAAATTTTTATAAAAAATTTAAAATATTTATAATTTTAATTTCCTCATGACAAATATTCAATTACTTTATAAAAAATTATAAAGCTGAAAATGTCAAGAACTTTCTATCGTAATTAATCATGATAACGGTAGTTTCCACCCATTAAAAATAATCCACTATAATTAGAAACATTATCACAACATTTATATAAAAACAAATGTATTATTTATTATATTATTATTGCAGTTAATTCTTTTGTAAGATTTAATAAATCTTTTCTTTACTTCTTGATGACACAATAACAGAAAGTCCATGTCCAACTGAACATTGATGACATTCATCACATCATATATACCAGAAATGTGATCGTATAATAAACACAAGCGCTATTATTGTTAGCAACATTGTTGTGTGTTTGTCACTGTCGATATTGTCGTGTAGTTGACATTGTTGATGTTGATGTTACTGTTGTTTCTCTCCTCTGTACTTTGCTGTCTTGATGTGAAAGGAAATGGAGGAATGAGAACAGATGAAAAATGTAACGTAACGACCGAGTGGTATTATTATTATTATACATGGAAGTACCTACAATTAATTCATACAAAACAAAACAATCATTTTCAACAACACAACCTAGTTTATTGCTTTACACTTTTTTTCGTCGCTACAATCATTGTTTGTCTTTTATTTCTCGTGAGAACTTCATCATCCAGGATTATATTTGTTAGTCTGTTAGTTTGCTAGTTACTTTTTCTGTAACATTAATTAATTAAGACACTTATTTTAGGTAGATAAGTGTCGGCTAACAACGATAAACTAAAGCTTTGGACAAAAATTAATTTTAATTAAATACAAAAGATGTTTTAAACTTTTTTTTATATTTTTATCCGAAACATTAAAATTTTGATCTCTGTATATTTAAATATAAAAAAAAAAAAGGTAATTTTTGACATTGACTTATTTATTTAATAAGCTTCCAGATGCAATTTACAAAAATTTTACAAATTATCGCATTCAATAGTTATTGCGTAAAGAAACTGTAAAAGTTCCAATTTTTGTGAATTTTGACGAGTTTAAATTGCACAATAAAAAATTTTGCGTCAATGCGTCAAAAAATTTTTTTATTAAATATTTAACACTTCTTTGTGTTAATTTAACACAATAAATGTTAAATTTACAGATAAAAGTGTTAAATATTGAACACAACATTTTTTGACGCAATGACGCAAAAATTTTTACTGTGTGCTATAATTTCAAAATTAATTAATTAAAAAAAAATAATTAAATAAGCAATAGTTCAACTTCCGTAAAATTTACTAAAAAATTATGAAACTGCTCATTTTTAAAAGCTCGAAATATGACAAAGCAGATATTCAATTTAACAATAAATAATTATGAATGTAAACATTAAACTTAGTGACTATTGTGAATTGCGACTAATTTCTGTTACTGTGTGTTAGTTTTTATTTTGGAGCGGCCATATTCTCAAGAGATTAATTAATTCCTCACCACAAGGTAATTAACGCTGAGATTTGCATATGATTAAAAGTCAACATCGGACGGTTTACTTTGAGAAGGAAAAGTGAATAGAATTCAGCTTTTACCCGTACCGGAGAATTTTCACTTTATTATCACCTCGCCAATTCCTCTCTTCCTCTCTTTTCATTATTCTACTATCTCTTTATCACGGTTTTGTAGTTATATTTATAAATACATGCTTTAAAACTCCGGATTATACCGAAGATAATTGCATACTCTTGTACTTGCCGCTTACTAAATCACCGTTAATGATCGTGTTTAGCTGGATAGTGTGTTACTTAATTTCCATTTTGTTCACTAAATTGTAAATAAATTGACTTTTTGCTGTTATTCGATCAAATTTATGACCAGATTATTTTTTTCCCCAAAATTTAGAAAAATAATCGTTCAAAAAAATTCTTAAAAATTCGTTTTCTTGAATAATTAAAAAGTTAAAAAATTCAATGATTAAATAGAATTTAATTGACAAAATTCGGCTTCAAAATGTTCAATTTTATTTATATCTTTGCTAGAAATTACTATTCTTTTTTTATATTTTAAATAAAAAGAACTAGAATAATAATTTACATTAAAATTAATTAATTTTTAATTTTATTTTATTTTTAGAGTAAATATATTTTAAAAAGCTTTATCGTCTTGATTTAAGTGTAAAAATTCTTGCACTAAAAATTTTTCTTGATTTAATTAAATTTTACTCTTCAGAATAATTTTTTTCCTTGTGTAAATATCAAAGATTTAAACCAAAATCAAATATAAAAATAATTTAATATAAGAGTTGTTAAAAAAAGTAAAACTATAAAAAATTGATTAAAATTTTTTATTACTATCAGAAATTAAGTCAATTATATAAAATTATAACCCGAGACGTATCTGCTAAAAATGTAGACTACATGAAATAAAATGTAAAAAAAACAAATCTCTCAATTTAATTAAAAGCTTGTACTGCCTAACAAAAAAATTCAAGTGCTCCAATTAAATTAAAAATCTGGTATGTTTACACTTTTGATTAAATGTTTCTCGAATTACAGTACGCCCGTATGATACCTCTGTAACCAAAGCCCCGGTAATAATATATAAAGCGGATTAGATATTATACAAACAAATAAAAATATGAGGAATAATTTTGGGTTTATATGGGCAATCAATTTGGTATCTTAATGTACTCAAAAGTTGAAGATTAATCGTTACGACATCTCAACACAGTTATCACAAGAATTACCCGCCGGTATATATTCTTAGTAACATCACACAATAACGTGTGTTATTCTCACGGGAGCTTGCGCTACGAAAACTTTAGTAGTACGCGTAAAACTTTTGCGAAAGCATCACATCTGAGGTAAGGGGCCGGAGGATAATATGAAACGCGTATAGAAAACTTTTCCCCTGAGATTCGTCCTCGTCCTCATCTTTTTCCTCTTCTTCATTTCTCAACACCCATGCACACACACTTTCTCGTCTACCCTATTATACATATACTACAGCATCTAGACTCACATGCATACACACAACTATACAACTCATCGTTTCCGTGTAATACTTTTACGAAACATACTAACTCGGATGTACCAAAGATTACCGCGTCCCATGAAAGTCACGGTGTTGTCGTTCCTTCAAGTACAAAACTTTCTTCGCACTTACTTCCGACATTGCTAACTAACAACTAAATCATCACATAATAATTTATACATCTACTCACTTTATTTTTATGTCTTTAGGATGCTCATGCATGAGACTTTATATTACATAGGATCTAAAATTTATGGTTTCAGAAAATACATTTACGATTTGTTTTTATTTTGTTTTTTTAATATTTTACTTGGCAAATATTAAAAACTTAATCAAAGATTCCTTAAAAATTTTCCTTAATATTTTACTTGGCATATATTAAGAAATAAATCCATGTTTTCTCAAATTTATTACTTGGCATATATATTTAAATATTAACCCATGATTTTTCAGAAATTTTTATTCAGTATGTCAATTAATGGTGCTTTAAATTTTCTTTTAATACGTAAAATGTTTAAAAAAAAAATCATTTATAAAAAACTTTCCCATAAATAAAAAAAAAATATATTGTGCAACATCAGAAGCATGCTGCTTGATCAGTAAGTAATTTGTCTTAATTTCTGCTTTCAAAGTTAACAAAAAAAAAAATAAAATATTTTAAAATCACTGTAATTATTATTTTACCGAATTTATCAAGGCAAGCCTTTGTTTTCTGGGTGAATTTGATGAACAGAAAAGAAAAATGAAAAAATGAAGTAGATAGAGCAGCTCAAAAGATTGCCAACGGCGCTTGAATATTTAAGAGAGAGCCGACGAGAAAAGCCCCGGTGGTCGATATAAATGCAAGTGCTGAGAGACTTCTCTGAGGGCAATTTCGTATGTAATGAGAAATATCGCGAGTTGAAATGGAAACGTGTTGTACAGAAAGCGCGAAGATATCAGATATCCAGTTATATATAAATATACGCGGGCAATTTCAAATATGGCCCAGGATACAGAAACTTTTCCACAGCAACTTATTGCTCAACTTATTACAGAGTTTAAGCCATTTTCTCGTGGTTTTGTTCAGGATACAGTGGGTCTCCATTTGGTAATGTTGCTTTGCTTCTTCTGCTCCGTCTCTTCCTACTCACTTACCTCGAAAATCTTCGGCCAGCAAAACTTTTAAACTGCATTATATATATTATACTTGTATGTGGACTTTACAAAGGAAACAGATGGTGAAAATTTTCACAGATATATAATAGTATACTGCGTATTACCATTTATAATTTTTAGAAAAATTTTATCATAATTTTTATTATTATTATTTTTAATTAATGTTTTTTTGAGAAAATTCCGTTTCAAGTTAAAAAAAATTATGCTTTTCAAAGACACGGTACTTTTTAGCACCAAGTATGTGTAAAATAGAGTGGGGATGTGCGCCGAACGTTGCGCGGTAATCTAAAACGGTTTAAATATAATTTATAAAAAATTTCTTTTCGTCTTACGAAACAATAAAGTATTTTTATTTTAAACAAATGATTAAATTTTGGACTTTTTGACATCTTTGTAAGTAATTTACTCCAAAAAATTTATAAAATTACATTTTGTAAATTTTTTGATAGTTTCTTTGTCAAAAAGAATTTTGTTTCGCTCTAGACTGGACGGAAGGTACTTTTCTTATTGCATTTGCATAATAAATATACTTTTCTCATGTTCAAAGACGAAAAAAAAACTGATGCATTTCCATTTATTTATGGGCAGCGATGACGTAACCATAATTCAATAAAAAAAAAATCTCGGTTTTACTTTACTAAAAAAATTGATTTATGCGTCAATCGAATCTAATTTTTCAGATTGATATGTCAAAAAAGTAACGAAAAAAAAAAAAAAAAAAAAACATGGTAATCATAATAGGCAAAAAGAATCAAGAAAAAAATGGTGAATTTTATTCTTTCATGAGATTGATATGAAATGACACGAATGCATTAGCGTAATGTAATTCGATTCTATCATACGATTGACCCGAATTTGCAAGACATTTCTTTTGCAAGCAAACTAAGTGATTAGATGAGACGGGAGTTATTGATGCGTTGAGATTTTTATTAAGTGATTAAGTCTATCGTTTCTAAAAAAAATTTTAAAGTTTAGAATATGATATTAAAGGCAAATTTTTTAAATGAAAATAAAACAGCAAATTTATTAGTCTTGGAACGACGATTGATGTCCCTAGTTTCACGGATAATTATAATTATAATTACAATTATAAACTTGAGAAAATATCTGAAATTGACATACTCGGTTACTTAATACTTGATTAAACTTGGTACAACATTCAGCCATGCAAGAAGATGTAAGAGATATTGTAAACTATTTGCCTTTATAAATTAGGAAGTAAGCCTACTTCCTAATTATTTCACTTCTGTCAAGACATAACTGTTTAATTTGCACTTTCATTAATTTTTACATTAGAAAAAAATGCAAATTTGTTGTGTAAAAAAAATATCGAATTTATAAGGAAACAAATGTAAATTTGGCATTGGAAAATTTGTGAACTTTACATACATAAGGAAAAAATCTATTATGTAAAACAATATAAAATTATACATAACAATTTTATATAAACATGTACTTATAATGAAATAATATCATAAAAAAAAATTTTCTTCCCTGGGTATGTTATTTTTACGAAACCATGCCTGTAAATTGAACAGTTTTTTCTGTGTATTTAAAAATAACTAGAGCAAAAATTTTTTTTTAATTTTGACCCGAGAAATATCAAAATTCTGATCAGTAAATATGATAAATAATACCTGTATCATTATTATTAATTCAACGATAACAATTAGTGTAGAAGTGTCTCGAGAGAACTGTCAATTTTGATGACTAGTGGGATATGTGGGATACATATTATTCATTATGTATACATATAGTACAGATATATACATGGGCTTATAGATGTTCAAATGAAGAGAATCGTGCTCATAGTATGATAGAATTACAAGACAATTACATAAGTGAACAACCGAGAGTAGTTGGTGGTATAAGAGCACTTGCGAGAGAGAAATGATCGAGTTCAGCGTACCGGCACTTAAGTATTCTCTTGATTACTACCAACTTACAACAATCACAGCTACTCAATAATAATGATAATAACAACTATTTAATAAAAAGCATTGAAAGGAACTAATAATAAAGATATCTCACGTACAAGCTATTCAAAATCTCTTGGGTTTTATAAAAGACTTGTACGCATTCGTATTTTTCAATGAATAAATTTTTTTGTCAAGCAAAAAATTATATCTTCTCATTGAATCCGGGTTAACAAAGAGGTTGAAATTGAAACTTCTTTAAGAGGTTGATTTGCCGCTTCCTTCAAGATGAAAGGCTCACTTCAAACCACACTCTTTCTGACCCCGATGTTGCTAACGAGATATCATTGATTATTTCCTTTTGCTTATTTAATAAATACTTAATTCTTTAACATTAATGCTTTGATATAAATTTTTTTTAGTCGTTTTATAAGTATAATACTCACCTCATTGGTTTAAACAGCGCTTGTAAGTCATCTGGATAATCAATCACTAATTTTAGCTGCGTACCACCCTCTTTTTGGGCTGAGAACAAATAAATTAATTAAACTTTTAATTACCATAATTTACTTGTGCATTTAATGATTGTTTCAACTATTAATTAGATCGAAAGGGGGTCATTATTAAATAATAAATATACGGAAATGGAACTTAAACACGATATTTAAGGATTGACATTTGGCTGGACGATTATCGAATTTCAGTCACAGGATTATTAATTTCTTATACTTATGAGAACTTATGTTCTAGTTGGGTCTAAAAGATATCATATTTATTTTTTTATAGATTTTCAATGACTTAGTCAATGAATCTTCAATAATTAGAGAAAATTATCAGCAGTCCTTACGGGCTTTTGAATATTGATTGGTAATGAAGAAGAATTAATTAGGTCACTGAAATTTCTCAGTAATTGTGTAAAATGATAATAAAATAGTTTTAAATATTGAGAATAAGTTACTTTTTATTCTAGTTTATTTTTTAGTTTGAATGAAATTGAGTTTAAATAAAGCTATTTTAAAAATACGTGTCGACAAATTAAAAAAATTTTTTCTCATCAGGTATTTATTAATTAAAGTGTTTGAAAACTGAGCTAAAATTTTTCAGCGAAAATTAATTAGCAAAAATCGGGACTAATGAAAAAATAATGCGTAAATTAATTAATCAGAAGATTCGAAAGCTAGAAAAAATTTTCATCAATTTGAATGTAAGTTCCAATTATGTAAGCATATATTTAAAAATTAAAAATAAGATTTAGTATTTTTGACATTTATTTCTAAGGGAAGAGACAGGTTGGTGTCTTCAAATATTAATATTATGGCTGAGGATAATCGGACACTAGCGTGTATTTAGCGGGTACTTAGCGTGAGTTATAATCTAAGATAATTTGGAGTATTAGACATTTAGCGTGAATGTAATATTATCTGAACTGTGAGCTTTTATCTGATGGACTTTAGCGTGAATGGAAGCTTTTATTTGGATTTCAGCTGGAAATTTTCTTTTAATAATCAATATGATTTGTTTTTTACAATTATTTGCATAAATTTTATTGAGGACGTAATTGTATATAGTAATTATTAAAACCAACGTAACATATATTTTTAATTTTCACTACGAATAACCTTATAACAACATTGCATGATTTTTTGTTATGTTACATCAGACAAAAAATATACAACGTCGTTTGCTCGGTGTAAATAATGAAGTGACACCACAGTGTCACATCAAGCGATCACTCTCGGACGCAACCGCCATCTTTTTCTTTTACCCGCGAAAATTCAAATTCAAAATTAATATTATTAAAAGTAAGGAGGATTGAAATTAAGATAGATCAAATTTTAAAACAATATAGTGGAAAGCTAAATTTTTAATGTCATTAATATCAAATGACATTAATTATACCCAAGCGTAACAAAAAAAATGTTAACTTTCTAATAGATTTTACTCAACAAAAAATTAGAAATAAATAATCCTCAACTTAAATTCAACAAAACATGCATAAAAAAAAAATTTGTGCCGCTTGGGTATGTGAAAAAAAAATCGAAAAAAAAATTTTGAGCAATTAATTATTGAAAACCGGACTTTGAATCTTTTTTTTTTTTTTTTTTATCTTAAAATAATCTGTGAGAAATTATTTATACAGATGAAAGTTTTTCGTTTCCTTATATTTCGTGTGTTCGATTAGATTATAAAAAATAAATATATTCGGCTAATATTAACTATTTATTACACGTTGAGAGTCCTATTTTTTAAAAATAATTTTTCAAAACCTTTGTCAAAAAAAAATTTTATGTTTGTTATTTCATACAGAATTAATTTCGATTAATAACACACTAAAAATTCAGCTCGTTGTGTCTAAACTGTTTCTATATTCTATATTTCTTAATGTGAATTCTCCTTAAAAATGGACAGTTACGCTTAAAAGAGCTAAAAAAACAAACAGTTATTAATTTGGTCTTATAAATCATTGTGAAAAACAGATAACTGTTTATAAATATTGATTGAAAAGGATTAAAAATCTTAAAATTTGAATTGTTTTCAATAATTTCAATTCTTTTGTTTGTATCTATAGATATACAGTATGCATAGAGCGACAGCTTTTCAATTCTTTTCAATCGATAATTTTAAAAGATTAACAACTGAACATACTTAGTTTGACGAACTTCAGCTTCACTTCCGTGATAATTTTTACCGAATTTGCATTCATATCTTATTGTTTTATAAATTAACCTGTTTCTATTTTCTTCACTGTTTTCGTCGTCTTCACGTAATGGTATACGATTTCGATTGAAAAGTTTTTGTTTTTCACATTTTTCGTAACGCATCACAAGTGTGTTCAACTCGTCATAACTATTAAATATTTGTTTTTTAAAAAAATACTCACTCATGGAACTTACCATTGTTGATAAATAGTATTCAATTTAATTATTTATTCGCTTGCTGCTGTAAATACTTCACTCACGCTAGAGCTAAATAGATTCACGCGGTTCACGCCAGAGCCCCGCCGATTCACGCGGCTAACGCTAGGGCTACGCAGATTCACGCGGCTAACGCTAGAGCTACGGAGATTTACGCGGTTCACGCCAGAGCCCCGGATGTTCAACCAGACTTAGATAATAATAATAACAAATAAAATTGTTAAATGAAAATTACATTTATCACTGGACGTTAATAATTAAAATAAAAATATCATGAATATCCATCAGTCCTACGTGTGGTAGGCAAATCATTAGTTATTATAGTTACTTTGAAGCTAATATCAATGATGCTGAAGTTAGTTGACAATTTTTATAACAAATCAATTACACTAAAAAAATGCTTCTAAAAATTTTCACTAATAATTTTTTGTTAATTTTTACATGTGAAATTTTTTTATTAAATTTTTTTCATAATAATTTTATTGGGATAAATTTATTAAAAAATTTCTAATAATTACAAATTTTAGTTTCATTAATATTAAGATTCGATTAATCTACAGGTGAATCGCAACTTGAATAAATTTAATTTAATGTTGAATAATATATCGACATTAAATTATCAATTTATCTATTGGTGCCGTGCTACATGAGTGAAACTATAAGAATGTTATCTTTTATATCACTACTATAACATCAGTTATTACTTCCATAATAAATTTTTTCTAAAACAAATTTTTCTCACATAAATAGATAACTTACAAATGTATACCACAGTAAAATTTTATCGCGTTAAAGATTTCATAAGGGAGTATAAAAAGTATATATCCTTATGGCACCCGGGAACCATAAGGGCATATAATAAAAAAAAAATCTGTTTTTTTCTCTAGCTCCAAAAAAAATTTGTTGTTCGGAGAAAATTTTTTTTTGCAATTCTGCACGTTTTATTCAAAAATATGTTGATTTCTGAAAAAAAAAAAATTTTTTTTTATACGCCCTTATGGTTCCTAGGACCCACTTCGGATGCCATAAGGGCGTATGAAAAAATTTTTTTTTGGTAACCAACGTATTTTTTTATGCAATGTGCAGAAATACAAAAAAAATTTTTTTTTTAAACTAAAAATGTTTTTGGACTTGAAAAAATAGAATTTTTATTATACGCCCATATGGCTTTTCACTGGTACCTTTTACCGATATATACCTTTATGGCATCTGAAACGCGTTATATTACTATTATAATATTATTATTAAAGTAGTTATTAAAGTGACAATGTTTATTTAAAAAAAAAATTTATCAAATTATGAATAACTCATGTTATTGATGATATAGATAATTCAACATTAATATAGCTTCGTATGTGGTGAATTTTTTATTATACACTTTTTAATATCAGCATTTTTATTTTAAATAATTACTAATTATTGTATTTTTTAAGTTTTAGGTCCTATACAATGCTATAAAAAAAATAATCTGGATATATTTTCACCACATAAATCGATGGTCGATTTATAAATAAAAATTATCACTATATGACTTATGACACCCAACATCAGAGAGCATTTCATATTAAAAAACCTAGCTTAGGGATCTTCAAATCGGCAGTAACACAGCTGTCCTCCAGATTACTTAACTCTGTGACATCCTGTACTCCACCAAAATAATTTAATAACTTAAAAAAAAAAAACTTTACAAACTTCTTTCACTACTCGATACTAACTTTATTCAACGTTAAGTTCACTTAGTATCAAGTGTACTCGATGATATCTCGACTCAATAATATATTAGAAGTGATAGCGGGCTTTTAAGAATCTCTATTCAATATTTTTTTAATTAATAATATGTTTATTTTGAACTCAGGTACTTAAATTAGAAAAAAAAAAACGTTAAATCAATAATTTCATTTTTAAAGAATAAAACTATATTGTTTTACAAACATTATTCGATGTCACTTTACTCAATTAAACATAATTTGTAAATAATAAATAATAAATAAAAATTTTTTTTAATTTATTAAATTATTTTATTGGAGTACAGATGGCACACAGCCGAGAAATTTCAAGTACAGGTTTTGTTTTTGCCGAATAAAATATTAAATAAAAAAATACTGAATAGAGATTCTTAAAAGCGCACCATCACTTCTAATTAAATATATCATTGAGTCGAGATATCATCGAGTACACTTGGTACTGAGTGAACAACGTTGATTAAAGTGATTAAAGTTTTTTTTTAAGTTAAATTATTTTAGTAGAGTACAGGAAGTCGCAGAGTAATCTGGAGGACCGCTGTGTTACTACCTTCAAATCAATTTTATTTATGCTCTAATGTTTGACCCATCTTAATATGAATTCTAATATTTATTAAAATGAACTTTCTATTTTAATTTTCCCGGATGAAAAAAATGACGGTACATTCTGGGGGAAAAAGTGATTTGAAATTTAAACACACTATAGGTGGATAAATGTCATGTAGGTCATGCAACAACAATCAACATAACCTGGGATGAATTGACTGTTTCTTTTTTTAATTAAAAAGTTTGATATTTCTCTATGGTTAAAGACATATTCTATGTTTAAAATAATGTAAAAGCTTCTGTTCACGCTAAAAGCTCAGATAATTTAATACTAACGCTAATTCTTCAGATAATTTATCTCAAGTGCCAGTCACGCTAAATTACCGCTGTAGTCACGATAGTGTCCGAATAGCCTTACCGTAATATTATACAGACCTAGTAACTAGAACTTTTCTTCACTCAATAATACCACCGGAAATGATTGCTTATTCACGTCAATTATGGGGTAGATATTATTACTTTATGACAGGTGCTTTAACGTACTAAATTATTTAAAATTATCACTACTGTTAAATATTTCTAGCTGTGTATTATTAAGATATTTTGTGAATGAAATGGAGGAGTTTAAAATAATCGAAGCTTTTGTCAATTTTTATAAATCATCTTACGGAAAAAAGAAAAATCGAAAAATTACAAGATAAAATATAAAATCGGTCCCGTCGTAATTAAAACTAGAAAAAAATTCTACAATGTAATTTTTTTTTTTTAAATCTGTAATAATTACATTTGAAACTGTAATTTTTCGAATTTTCTTTTTTCCGGGCTGTACTGAAGGGTTAAATTAAAAACCAAATTTTACGATGGAATCCCTTTTTATAAAATATATACCCGACGCAAAAATTTTCTTACTCTCTTCAAGATCGATTAATATTTGATATGTAATCACATTCAAATATAAAAAACAAAATAAATAAATCAAAACTTTTTCAACTGAAAAAATCAATTTTATCATATAAAGTAATAATAATAATTAAGTGAGCGAATTTATGAGTATCTTATTTTAAATTTAAAAGTAAATTATGAAAATGACAATGTCACTACTTTTAACAAGTGATAAAAAATTTATTCTACTAAAAACAAAGAATTAAATTATCAGTGAGTTAATAACTTAATAACTTAATAAGTTAATAACTTCCTAAAATACCGAAAGTTGATAGTTACTGATGTCACTTATTTCTGTCTTGCAGATACCTAATATAAGACCACTCATGATCATTACGACGGATAATTTTATCACGAATTTATTGATCGAAATTACCTACGCGAGTTACAATTGTCGCAAAGTTTAATCCGAAGGATGTGAGAGATAATAACTGACATTAAATTTAATGCACGACTACTTAAGTGTATACCATGTAGTATATTGTATAGTATACTATGGTTTAGTATACTGGATATAATAATACACTGTGGACTGCGTACATACATTGTAATGCGTGCAATGTAAGTATAGAGATTAATGTTCTTAGTGGGAGTTATCCAACAGATCTGATATGACAATTTGTCATTTGATAAATGTACTAAGAGCACTTAGTTAACTCCCACACTCCCAGATAAATTTAATAAAATAAATTATCAACTTCCGAGTTTTTAACAATTATAAATACTTTTTTTATTTTTAATATAACTTACCAACGTGAACTATTGGTTTTGTTGCCATTTCATGGAGTAATTGATCAACAACTTCTGAGTCTTTCGGGTACAGTTCTAGTCTTGATATTTGTAGGTGGAATTTTTGTAACGTTGTCATATTATTTCTGAAACAAAAATTACCATTACATTTATTAAATCAGTCATTTTTCATGTCAAAATTTTTAATGATCTTAATAAGCATTTCCTCTGTTATCAAAATAATTTAAACATATGATTTAATGTTTCAATTAAGTCAAAATAAAAAAAAAAGTATCAAAACTAATGCATATTAACCAAAGACAAGTTTCATTTTTTGAATATAAGTAATTTTACTCTGTACTTAAATTAAGTCGTAAAGTCACAAAAACCGAGCAGTTTATATATTATTAAAGTTACAGTCATTAAGTATGATATTCTCATGAATGAGTCACTTCGGAACATTATCTTTTATATTACTCGAATTATTCGATGAAAAATTTTGGATAACACATTAATATTTTCACTATGATTTTAAATTTATGCATTTGAAAAGGTTCGAGTGAATCTTATGTTAAATAAATTTTCCAGGTTTAAGCTTTGAAATTAATTGTACATTTAATAAACATTAAATATTAAAGATTTTAATGTAATAATACATTATTAATGTACTCTAAAAATGTAAAAATGACCCAACTTTTGAGTTTCTCTAAAAAAAAATTTGAAAAATGACGTTTTTAAATTTTTACACACAGATTCTTATGTAAAAAGTAAGCTTTATTTTAGTGAATTTTAAAAATTTTTTAGTCTAATATAGTGATGTAATTCATGATCAGTCAATTACTTCAATACTCTTACCCCAAATGTATTATCTTACTTTATACTAATAAAATGAATAATTATTATGGAATGAAATGATTATGTATTCATACACTGATAGAAAATTTATGTTGACTCAAGAGATATTTTCTTGATCTAAGAATTTATTTTGGAAGACAAATGATTATTTTGCTTTAAGAATTTCTTGTCTTGATTTAGATTTTCTTGGCTTAAGAGCTATATTATCTTCAATCGATACATTTAGTTTTTCAACCAAAATAACATTATCGTTTAAAAAACTTAAAATAATTCATCAAAGTAGATTTCAAAAACTAAATAGTCTTTAATTGTTGTACCGAAAAAAAATTATTTCTTGGAAATAAGTAAATTAATGACTCAAAAAAAAAGCCATTCTTAACACAAGTCGGTAACATCTTGAATCAATGTTATCGCCTATCTTGAACCAAGAGACAAAAATTCTTGAAAGAAATATATCTATATCTAGTTTCAAGAGTTCAAATTTTGAAGAAAAAAAGTTTCTTGAATCAAGATTGTTTTTCTATCAGTGTATCGAGTAAACATTACAAGTATTTTATATAATAATATTTATTTTATGTGGATTATTCTAATGGTATAGCTTTGCATTCAATGCAATCACTTCTCCCTATTCTATTTCAAGGAACATAACGTTATTCCCAACGCATTTCTCGCAAATGCCTCTTTATATGTATACATAAAGTATGATATACATATAAATATATAAATATACAGATCTGAGAATGTATATAAGTATATATGAATACAGATATGGATATGGATACGGATATGTGTACTTTGTAACACATACATGATCCCCAAGCAATTTGGCTCTGAATGCGAACAGTTTTCAATCTGTTTACAGATCTAGAATTCCAAAACTACGCATTCTAGATATTCTTCGGTATGATAATCTCACGAAGCACTTTCTTCATTTTTATAAAAAAATTCCGATCTTTTATTTATTATTTACATCGACTTGCTGTTACCAAAAAACTCAGTACAAATTCAAATTAAATAAAATAAAATCAGAGACGAATTTCGAGATTTCTAAAGTATATTTTTGGTTTGTTTTTTTTTTTTTTTTTTTTTAATTTAAATATAGGTTTTAATTATTGACAATTAATATCAGATTGCGACGGAATAAAATCAATTAGATAGTCGAGTTCAATAATGATTACACTGTAGAGATAAACAATTGTCCTTTTTTGACAGTTCAGTTTATTATTTATATACCTTTGTTTACTTGAGATTTCTTAAAATTCAGGTCGAACATAAATAGAAAGTTTAAAATTTATAAAAACTGATGAAAACCCGAACAAATAAATTATTCTTCACTATTCGATTAATTTTTTTTATCAAAAGTGACATTTTTTCTTCAAATGATGAAACAGTTTTTATGCTTCGTATTTTCCTTATTTTTATTTTTCCCAAAGACAGTATGGATTTTAGCTGTGACATGTAATATTGTTGAAAATCCAGATGGAAAGAAAAATAAATGAAAAAAAAAATTTAGCAAGTGCAAAATAAGAACATATTGATAGGAAAGAAATTTTCGTAGTGAAAATAATATGAAAAATTTTTACTTCAATTCTATAAGAAAATTTTCAATTACTTTTTTTTTTTTTTTTTCAATAATAAAAAAATATTAATGAATCATTATCAAATTTTCGGTTTAACGAAAAAAATTAATTTTGTACCACAAATAATAAAATCTAATAACTTTTTACAAAAGTCAAGTGAACTTCAGAGGTATTTGATGTGACAACAATAATTTTAGTCAACTATGACGACTTTTTAAAATGCATAGAATACTGCTCGGTTAGCTCTTTCTTACATTTAGTTGTTAGTTCTATTTCACGGCCCCTTTGAGCGGTTGCAGTTGAAGTAGGCGGTCTGATAGGGTGCTCCTCTCAATAAGCAAGAGAAACGTACGGAAGAAATAAAGAAAAAAAAAATTAAAAAATAAAAATAAAGAAAGTAAAAAGACGACGGAAAACGTGAGGTTTTCCCAAGGTAGTGAGAAAGCTGAAGAGGTATGGAATCGTACTTTACTGAGGTTTTTTCTTTTTCGTCATCTCCAATGTCCCGTGGGTGAGCTGCACCGGATGCTGCCCTTTCTTGTTGTCTAGATATATATATATATATATATACATGTATCTAAAATATAAGGGATGGGAAAGAGGATGAGAAATAGAAAAGGCGATGAAAAGACGGCTAAATTCTAAAGAGAATTTTTGATATTACTTTTACGGATTCTAAATAAAATATATCTGAGTATCATTTTATTATTATATTAATAATAATAATATAAATAAAAATAAATTAAATATTTAATTGTACCTTGTTTCAGGTTGTTTATATAATTGACTAATATAATTGAATAATGACGAACAGGTACGTAGTACAAGAAGAGGAAGCCAAAGACACCCTGCTGAGGAAATCAGGGCTCCATTCTCTAGTTAGCGGTTTAGTTATATTATATATATATATACATATATATTTATATATGTACCTATATACGGATGTGTGTGTATGTGTGTATGTATTACCAAAGTGTATAGGAAAGGTAGTAACTCTTTAGAGTTACTGTATAGCATAGAGTTAGTAGTGTAAGACGAAAACGGTTGATACGCCTTCTTCAACCCCCTTTGCTCGTATGGGATGCATACTAACCACTTCACGGAACGCTAGTAAATCTCGAGGAATTATTCGATGGTGGCTTGAGTTAACTCGAAAAAACCTATCACTAATCTAGACTAACTTGACATTTTGTGAATAAACATCTACTTTCTGTGGAGTTGCTTTTTAATTTGAATTAATGCCTGATAACGTGTATTGAAAGATTGTTGATTATAATTATTGATAATATTTTCGAATGAATTCTCGATTAAAAGTTGTTTTCTTTATACAAATTTTTTTTTAATCTATTAATTTTTATTCAATGATAATTTGATTTTTTGCGAAAATCTTAAGAAGGAATTTTTATAATTACTTATAATTAATAGAAATTAATTTTTTTTTTGTGTAAAAAAAGCCTCAAAATTAAAAACTTTGAAACTCAATATCTTCCAAGCCAGTGCAGTTAATAAATTTTTTTTTTTTTAATTCGACGCAAAATTATATAAAAAAAAATTTGCGTATAAGTTTGAAAATATTTCAATGCACAAATTAAATGTTATTTTATATGATTGAAATTTAAAAATTGTATAAGAACAATTTTTAAGCTTTAAAGTATAAGTGCAGTTGTACATGAAGTTATTTCGACTAGCACGAAAATGATATAAATATAAGTTATAAAGAAGTAACATAATTAGGTTGGTGTGTTGTATATTTAGCTTTTACAGACGATCATATTTTATTCGTGATGCATGGAAATTGAACGTGATCACGAATATGAAACCCCCGAGTTTCATGATGAATTATTCCATAGTACAACCGAGCGAATTCACCAGGTAGAGAAGATAAGATTGACAGAGTGACGGTGGAATTCAAACTGCAATAGCTTATTCAACATTGAAAACTCTGTCTATTAAAAATTCGTCGCATTCTGTTGATATTCATTTTGAACTACATTTTTGACTAGATAGATCCAAGTTTATGATATTTTCTCTCTCTATGCCTTACTATAAATATATATACATAATAATAATTAATGAAACACTAAATAGAAGGACTATAATAATAATTATAAAAATAAATAAATTTATTTACTTATTGAATCTTAAAAAATAAAGCAGAAATTAAATTTTTTTCGACTTTAACTATTGTCGGCTTTTTAGTGATTGGATATTCTCAATAAAAATTATTTAATTTTATTATTAAATAAAATAAAACAATTTTTATTGACTAGAATAAATCATTCAATAAATCTATTTATGAATAAAATTATTTGATTAAATTAAACAGAATTAACAACTTTTGAACTTTTCACAAAATTAATTCAATTTTAAAATTATATTTATAGTTCTTCCAAAATTAATAAATCTTGTATAATCCTCAATATAATTGCTTGTTCGGTAAATTCATTCTATAATCTCGAATTATATATAGTACTAGCTGATTTTATACGGACTTTTGAACTCGACACCCTATGAAAATCATGTGAACTCCTTTTCAACAGTCAAAATTATTTAAACTGATATATTTTTACAATTTTGAAACTTGCAATGAAAATTCAAACTAGGTCGGGGTGACTTAACTTTTCGACTGTTAAAACGAATAAATTATAAAGTTTTTCCGTTTAAAAATTCATGTAATATTTAATTAACCTGTGTGGTAGTTATTAATTTGATCTACTTAAATATTAATTATCTTGCATAATAAATTAATTTATTAATATTATTTCTTTACAACCTTGGGAATAAATTTATTATCAATTACCATACTCTGTATCTTTTTAATATTTAACAAACTGAACCATATAAAACCATGATAAAAATTGTATTGTAATTTTTACACAATTTGAGTTCACCTGAATACTAGATTTATGAGACATGTATGATAATAATCTATGTAACTAAAAAAAAAATTTTGTCACCGGTGTAATTATATAATATTAATTTTTTAAGTTAAATTCATAATAATTGAAAATGTCTTAAACTAAATAAATGATTTTTAAAGATTATTAATTTATTTATCGAGATAAATTCATGCACTTTTACGATTTGTGAAGGTCAGTTTTTTAGAATGAGTTTTGAATAGTTTGATGGTTCTATTAATTTTTTTATAGTAAAAATTACATTACCTCGCTATATTTTATGGCTAATAATTGTAAAGCTATCCAGTTTTATTTTTTTCTTTTAAACAAATGAGAATTTCGAAATATTACAGTAAATTAGTAAAAAAAATCTATTGCGTAGCAGAACGTTTTTTTAAAAATTTTTTTTTTGTTTAGGAGATAAATATAAAGCTGCAATCGTAGAGGCCAGCTGTCAAAATAAAGATTAATGATGCATTTCAATAATTAAATGAAATATTTTCAATTTTTTTCAAAATTTCCTTTAGCTAGACCGGTACCTTATTTATAAAATTTATTTAAAAATTATCCAAACTATTTATATCATGATTCATAATATTTGTAACTCTCAGCAGTCGTATAGTGACTGAAGATTGCTAGTAATAACAATAATAATAATTTTAACTTTAGTCGAAAGTACAGGTCTATTATTGTTGTTATTGTGTAAAATTTATTCATCACGCATTTCCGCCTTGTCAAATCTCGTATGCATAAATAATATACGTGCATAGATGGATAGGTAGATATATATAGATATATAAAATACTTTAAAGCACCGAGAGAACATGATAGTGTCATAAGCTTTGATAAAACACTGTGTCGTAGGTTGACTGATCTTCGAGAGGCAATTTCCTCCTTACTAAACTATATATCTTCACAAACAAAATCACTCATGGGCTTACATTATAAACTTACACTAAATTGTTTCCTTACGGCAATTTATTTTGGAGACACTTGAAAAAATAAATCAAATTTAAAAAAAAAATTTATTAGATTATAAATTAGCTTCAATATATTCAATTTTTTATTTTTCGCTTGGAAAAATTTTTTAATGAAGAAATCATTGTTTTCAATGCAAAGTGGTAAAACCAAATTGGGTCATTTTTTTTTTGTTTCAACAATCTTTAAAGAAATATTTTAAATTATTTTGAATGACGTTAAATTAACATCGTTATCCAATGTCATAGATAATTTGTAAGAAGAGCTGGTTTCTAACGAGCGAAAACTATTCAGAACTGAGGATACGTGATTCAAAAGTCCAAGTAATGCGATTTCCGACATTAAGTACTCTTAAATTACTCTCAACTACTTCTGCATTAATAACCATAATATATCTTGGGAAGTTTATATTTATTAATTTATTAATTTAATTGACCTTTTAAAATTTCTGGAACGAAAATAATTTATGTTAATAATTCAAAATAATGAATAAAATTCAAGTAAAAAGCTTGATTTCAAACTTTTTTTTACTTAAAAAATATTTCCATAAAAAATGGAATATTTTTATATTGAACTCCTTTGAAATTCATTTATAGCAGATTATCGAATTTTCTTGTAAATAAATGTTTTTTCTATAACTCATCTTAACGTCTTGCAAGCATCCGTACAGAGCTTGATTAAATTTATCGAAATAATAAAATCTTGAAAGCTTATTTTATTTTGAAAGATATTTGGAGCGACCTAAATACTACTTTAATAAATTTAATTTACTTTTCATATTGAAGCATTTAAATGTCAAGTAAAAATAGCGAGCATTAAAAATTAAATTATTCTCAATTTTTACATTTAATTAGTAAAATATTAAAACGGAAACAGTTGCCATAAAAAAAAAATTTACAAGAGAAGAATAACGAATTTGTAGTACATCGATTTATAAAATAAACGTAAAAGCAAAAAGTGAAAAATGTTAAAATATTTATTGCGGATGCTTGTAAGATAATACTGAAGATCTTGATTAATTATTATTATAGCTATGCCAATAAATCATTCAGATCACAATCAGGAGAGTATTTGATTACTCTATTTTACAGACTCTCATTTGAATATCGTAGAAATTTAAGTTCATTCACTTTGGAGAACTGGAGTCTAGTCTGCACGTTGCAAATCTCATACTGTCTCCAATTCCCTCCCGCTCGCTTCAACTCATTCCTCAGCATCGCTTGCGAGACGTACTAGCTACAAACCGAATCTTCTGGTGTAGATTGAGTTCGCGAACACACGCGCGCATTCGCGCGACTTGAACTAATCTTGTCGCTCCCATACCATCCGTACTGGCAACCTTTTTCTATTCTACTCCTATCCGTTGCTATATACCTTTATTCGCTGTCCCCACATCCCACATCCCACATCCCGCATGAAACTCTACACCTTCTCACTTAGATTCTTTTCTCTTCGTTTTTCTTATTTTTTCTTTGTCTATTTCCTATCTACAGTTTTATATATATATTTTTTTTATATCTCTATACATCCATCGTATTCTTTCCGTCATTTTGGTCTTCTCAATTTCTGTTGCAATCTCGGGTGTCACATCTTCGAGTATCGAGTTAAAACTTTACTGTTTTAACCCCTTTGGGTCAGAGTTGCAAACAATGCATTAGAGTAATAATTGAATTAGCGATCCAATTGAAATTTTTTTTTTTATGTTATAAATTATTTGATAGAAATTACAAAATTTTGTTTTTCGTGAGAATTTGAAAATTATGCGAATATGTCACGGCTTATGATAACCAAAATCCTAATTTTTTATCAAACATCAAATTTTCTAAATTTTTTTTTTTTTCTTAAAAATTAGTAAAATTGAATTTAACTTTAAATTTAAATTTAAATTATAAAATATTTTTTTTTGTGATAATTTTAGGAACGTTACGGCATTATTGAACAAAATTTCAAATATCAATAATCCAAAATTATTTTCCCTTAAAAAAAAATAACAGCCAATAAAACTAAAAATTTATGTACTCAAAATTTCGAAATTTCTTTTCTATATACGCTTATATAATTTTCAAAAGCTCAGATTACTCAAATCTTTTAAAAACCGGATTTAAGCTGTATATGCAATAACTTTAATACATTATAAATAAAATAAACTGAACACCGACATAAAACTCCCGAAATATAAATAAATAATCAAAATTAAAATATTAAGTGCTCAAAAGAGTAATAAAATATTTCCTCTCACCCGATAGAAAATTCAATCTAAAATTAATGTTCAATAAATTTAGTTACGGTCGGAGATCTATTATATCGATTGTGCTTGCATATTGCTATTTATTGTTATTACTATTATTAAAAATTTCACACTTACAATTACATTAATAAAAAATAAAAAAAAAAAAAAAAAACAATTAATTAACGGATTTCCACGTAAGCAAATGTCCGATGCAGTGTAAGAGTGTATAATTGCAATTTCTGTTTACAAAACCATAGTTGTGCGACTACCACGGTAAATACACATATGTATATACGTTAACGTCAAGCACCGTTAACCGTTTCACTCATCATCTTCTATTCATGTTGTACGTGTGTGCAAGTAAGCATTACACGTGGATGTGTGAATACCAGAGATTCGTACTAGGTAAATATTAGTACCATTTCCTATCTCGGTATATATACATATATCTAAGCTATGGAAATGCTAACTGCAAAGTACATCTCAGCCATACAGTAGTAGAGTTAAAGCTACCACCATACAATAGATTTGCACGTGGGTACGGCAACTGACATTACATACTCTACAGTTTAGTTCAAGTAGATACCCCATACTTCAACCCCTACTACACCACGCAATGTACTGTACCATATTCCAGACAGACAGAAGAGAAGCAAGCTACCACTGTACATCAAAATTCAAAATGTTTACTGGTTTGGCATTCGCCACTTAGTTGTTTACAGGCATCAACTATTGGCATTCTATTCCTAAATCCCTTCGCTCTAAAATGTCTGTGTGATACATAACATGTATGTACCTATAATGCTATAACTAGTGTAGCAAAGCTCTGCAACGACAAACAATTTATATTTATTGTTTGCTCTTTTATTTTAACTCAACTCGTTTTTACTCCTATTACGCTTGTTTGCCAATTAGTTTTACAAATAAATAAATATTAAAAGAACCATTTCTTTTTTACTGACTGTCATCATCCACTTTGACAATACTCTTGAATTACATTTTTAAAATTCATACCGGATTAAAACTGATGTCGAATAAATTTAAATCGCAGTATTTTTTTTTTAATTAATGATTATATTTAATATCATTAAACTCTCATTATCTTTTAAAAATTTCTTTCAAACTGTCCTGGCTAAAACAAATTAAATTCAAATATATCAAATTGGTCTTTTATAATTTAAAATATTTATTAAATCTTTAATTATGTATATAATTTATTGCTCGCTAAAATTTTGTATTTCTTACGTGATACTATGTTCTATAAAACATTTTTGTATACACCTTCCAAATAAATAAATAAATAAATAAAAATAAATTCCTATTGGAGAAAAGTCCAAAAATTTTTTTTTGATCAATTTTTGATTTTTGTATTCGAATGGATCCAGAATACAAAAAAATTTTTTAGAATTTTTTTTCTAAGTCCATATACAACAACATTACTAAAAATGATAAAGTGTGTAAGAATATAAAAAAATTTCATTCTGTTTATTTTATTATTTTTACGACACGTTATCATTTATTTTACAAACAAGAGACCGATAACATATCATACAACTATATTAATTTGTGGAAACATGAGTTGAGTAATGCAAATATACTTTCTATGTGATGGAAAGTTTTCATTATTTTTTAGCTTTTGAAATATTATTCTGATGACTAATGACTACTTCTAAAAAATTAATTAAAATTTTTTTATTGTCGTTATTTTCATAAATAACCGATTAATATTGACATACTCATTTACCTAAGCTTGGTTTTCATCATCATCATCATCATCATCATCATCATCATCATCATCACACATGTCATGTTTATAATACAGCGATAATAAACTGGCTTAACAACTTGTTTATCACAAAATCTAAATTTTGTTTAATTAAAAATAATAATTCACAAGACAATAAATATGTTGCCTTTGTTTCAACGTTGATGGTTTGGAAGTTTATAATTATATTTTTTTAATTTCGTTAAATAGATAAAATAACTATTTTTTTGTCAAACAATAAGATTAAAAAAATTACTAACATTGATTAAAATTATTTCAAATAAAATTTATCAATAGAAAATTTATAAAATAATTCTACATCATTAATTCAATTATTTATGCCTATCAAAATTAGCGGTTTGCAATTATGAGCATACAAATGTATCAAAAACTGACATTTAAAATTATATTGCACAGAAAATTACCCGAATTAAAACTAATTAGTGTAATTAATGTAACTAATCATCCGTAGACTATATGCCTGTATTTAATTTACACAACAATATTTCACATTTGATATAATCATATTAAATATCAAGCCTAGTAGAAAATTCCTGTCCAATATTAACGTCAAAAATCATTTATAGAGATCTGTTTTTTAATATTGTTTTCATAAAAAAAATTTTTTCGTTTAGAACAAAGATTACTTGTCGGATAAATAAAAAAAATCTTTAGCAATAAAAACTATTAATAACGATATTGATATTCAAGATTGACAAAAATCTACTCAGAAATCCAGTTCGCGTAACAAAGTGTGGATTGTGCATTATGCATGCACGCGACATGCTGGCGCCCGCCGGTAAAAAATAGAAAAATAGAACAAGAGTAGTGTTTTGAAAAATTGAGTTACCGTGAGGAGAAAAAGGTCATTATCAAGACGACACAAGAGGTTAATTTTAAGACGGTTCGGTTAAATTTTGAGAAATATGTACCTTAAATTTTAATGAAATCACATTTAGCCTATCTGGAATAAAGTATTCTGATTTGATCTGACATTTAACTGAAGCTGGATTACCAATTAATTTATACGGTTATTAATTTTCACGAAATATTAGGAGTATAAATATTGAAAATAAAATTTTTTAGAACGACAAATAATATTTATGCATAAAATGCGTTCTAAGATTCCATTTGTCGTACAAGTGCAACAGAGATACTTCGGCTTATCCAATAGAGGACGAGAGAGAAAAAATTGTAAATCCTTCTTCTCAATAAATAGCTTTAATATTTATAATATGCAAAATAAATGTCATCTCTAAAGCATGTACTTGAGATATTTTGATTGCACGATGCTCGTCAATTTCCGTATGATGAGAGACACTGGATGCCGAGTCAACGTCGATTAATTATATTTCGTTGACATATACAAGCCGGAAGAGTGGATCGTCGAATACAACGACTGAGGATGACAGAACGACGATAATATGCCAATCATTTTTTCCTTTTTTTTCGTTCATAATATGTCCGATACCCATCACATCACTAGTTGACATATTTTATTATTATAAGATCTGTTTTTTCATATCTATCAATTAGTACGAATATTTTTATGGATGTGAAAAAAAATTGCTGAAATTAATTTTGACAGCAAATATTGGTCAAATCTCAAAGAAATTCGATATTCAATATTATGGAGTCAATTGGCGATCAGTAATTGATTTAAGACTCAGACAATTTCGAAAAATAATTTTAGATTTTGTAATTAAAAATTCACGAAGTTTTGTCCATAATATATGGCATAAAATTTCATCAAGTGTATAATTGATTTTAACTTTAAATTTATCAGGAAAAATTTTAAGATAGAGAAAAATCAATGTTGAATAAAAAAAATTATTTAAAAATATATGTTGGAGTATTAAAAATAAATATATAAAAATTAACTTTTGATCAATTTATGCATATTTTATAAAACTTTTGACTATAGAAATAAAATCCATTAAAAAAAAATGTATAAATTTTTTTTTTAAGCTGTATAATATTTTTACAATGATGGTCTTTATTAGTATTTAAATATATTGCTTATCCATTAGGGTGGGTCAAAAAAATCGAATAATTTATTTTTGACTTTATACTCTGAAAAATAGGTTCGTAGACACCTAAAAAGAATTCTCTCCAAGTATAAGCTCTTAATTATAACGGGAAGGTCCTCCGCTTTGCGGGTTTCTATTTTTTTCGAATAATCAGATAAAAAAATTTATATCTCGCTTCCAACTGCTTGGAAAAATATTCCGTGGCATAGATTTTGTGAAAAATTGAATGCTTTACAAAAAGGTCTCTTATGACTTTTCAAAAACTCAACCGATTAAAAGATATTCATAGTTGAAGTTTGGCTATTTTAAGGAAAATATTCGTTTTTATTATGAATTTTATAAGTCGATGAAAAAAATTATTTCGGATTGCGGAACTTATGATTTTGTAGGAAATTTACTGCTCTACAAAAATGGTCTCTTATGATTTTTTGATTAAGTGAAGCCGTTACGAGATATTCATCGTCAAACATTAACGAATATCAATATTTCCAGTTTTTGATCAATAATTCGATAAATTTTAATTTAAACTATGAGTTTCAGGAAAATTTACATAAATTTGAGTTTCGATCGATAAAGAAATGTTATAAATAATTTTTTTAATATTGTTTTCAGTCTTGAGCTTGTTTGATTGCATTAAAACAAGAAATTAGAGCATTTTTTTCGACATATAGCCAATGATTAGTTTAATTTGAAGTGAATGACATATTTCTTTGTCAAATTTAATATGAAAAGTATTGAATCAAGTAAGAAACAACCAGTATTTAACTTTTTTATAGATAAATTTTTATTGAATTATCAATTGCAATATAATTGTCTATATTTTTAACATAACAGTACGCTATTACTATAAATAATTTCTTTTATTACAATTTGGGAATGTTTTTTGATGTTCTTTGACAACTTGCAATAAGTACTGGAATTGTTCTTCATTTTTGTCAAGCATTGATTATATTCACTGACTAATGCAACAGCTCGCTCTGCTGAATCATTGACAACTTTTAGTTGTTGAAAGTATTCTTTATTTTCGAGATAACTCTCATTAGTAGGCCATAATTCAACATCGACATCAAGAAAGTCATACGGTAGATCGAAGATTTTGAAAAGATTTAATGACTTTTTAGACACAAAGTCACTCAGAGTTCTCTGCGCCAATGAATTCAAATCTTTTTAGCAATTACAAATCTTTTAGCTTTAGAATCTGTACCTTCACGAGTATTAACAGCTTCAACAATACTTTTTTTACTTCTAATGGAACGCCATCGTCAAACAGTGATAAAATGGCAAGTTCATCGCTCAAATACCATAAGTGCGAAATCATTTTTTCACACGTAGCTGAAGAAATCAAAGGATTGATATGTTTGTACTCCAATAAATTTTCATAAACTGCAAGTCATGATAAGCAGCAGTTGTTGCAGAAGTTGATGAAAACCAAGCTTTTAAATACAATGTGACTATAAAAATACAGAAATGACGAAGACCATGCAATTCTTTCTGAGAGAGTTTGAATTCATCTCTGAATAGATACATTTTCAAACTATAAATGGCCTTAGCCATCCATCTAGCATGATGAACAGCACCAGGACGTTTGAAAGAAATCTTTTCTTGAGGCATTTCTCCAAGGAAAATCAATGATAATTCCAATAATTCTTTATCTAACTTATTATAACATTTCTTTATCGATCGAAACTCAAATTTATGTAAATTTTCCTGAAACTCATAGTTTAAATTAAAATTTATCGAATTATTGATCAAAAACTGGAAATATTGATATTCGTTAATGTTTGACGATGAATATCTCGTAACGGCTTCACTTAATCAAAAAATCATAAGAGACCATTTTTGTAGAGCAGTAAATTTCCTACAAAATCATGAGTTCCGCAATCCGAAATAATTTTTTTCATCGACTTATAAAATTCATAATAAAAACGAATATTTTCCTTAAAATAGCCAAACTTCAACTATGAATATCTTTTAATCGGTTGAGCTTTTGAAAAAGTCATAAGAGACCTTTTTGTAAAGCATTCAATTTCTCACAAAATCTATGCCACGGAATATTTTTCCAAGCAGTTGGAAGCGAGATATAAATTTTTTTATCTGATTATTCGAAAAAAATAGAAACCCGCAAAGCGGAGGACCTTCCCGTTATAATTAAGAGCTTATACTTGGAGAGAATTCTTTTTAGGTGTCTACGAACCTATTTTTCAGAGTATAAAATCAAAAATAAATTATTCGATTTTTTTGACCCACCCTATTATCCATATTTAGTATAGTTATAAATATTTGTCACAAAATGTATTTTCATGAGAGATGTATGAATAATTAATCGACACATATAAGCGGATAATTTATTCACATCAATTAGTGTCATGTCTGAAAATCTTGGGTACTAATTTAATAATACTTATGTCGGATAATTTTATAATTCCGTGATTTTATTTAAATACTTTAAATTGGTTGCTAATTTTTGATGATTGAACTTCCAATAAGGAATCCGATTTAATAAAAATTTAAAAATATAACTAAAGCTATTAATATGACATATTTTTCCTCATTTATATTCGTATCTATTAAATTTTAATAGCTTAAAAAAAAGTATAGTAAATTACGTAATATCGCAGGACTTGTAAGAATAAAGTATAATAGCGTTCCCATTTAAAACTAGCCGAGTTCAGTAGTAAGCACTTACAATTAGTTTAACGTTTACTTCTATCCATAAGTATATGAACCGTCTTTTATCCAGCGTAATGATCACTATTGCCTTTTTAACGCGATTCCAACAAAAAATTCTACTCCGATAATTCTAGTCCGCTTAAAAGTATTTCAAGTATAAAATATAATGTAGAAAATATAATCAAGTATTATATACGTTAAGTGTTCATTTGGAAAAACTTATGGATTATATAAAATTAAATAGTTGTAATTTTTTACATTCATTACACATTCACGGACAAATTCAAACCGTACAATAGTAACTGTGGCCTTCTTCTTTAATGTTCTTCAAACGAATTTAATAGCCCGTGAAAATTGACGTACCATGAATAGAAGGGGTTTGTAGCAAAATGAATTACCTTTACTCGATTATTCGTAGAGACTGGATTTGATTATTGTCATTATAACAGCTTGGTTAATTACGTTCTTATATTTTTTTATTATTTTGTAATGTTTATATATAACTACAGATTTTTCCGTTTAGTTTAACTTTTAGCACGGAGAAATCTTATTGTTTACTTTTCACTTCATTTAATTTCTTTATTATCCTATTAAATACTTTTTCAAGTACACAGAAAAGAAATTCTCGACTCAAGAGTAAATTTTCGTGGTTTCAGAAAATATTAAGGTCTAAAAAAATTTTTTTGATGCAAGAAATTATTTTTTCTGTATATTAAGTTAACATTTTTTTTTATTTGTAATAAACGATCAGTGGTAAATTAATTTTATTTTTATTGTCATAAAATATTTTTTTAAATTGTTCAAAAAATTGTAATTTTTTTCATTTTTAATGTTTAAAAAATATCTAAAATTGAGTCAAAAAATTATGACTATTTTTTTTAAATTAATAAAAATTAATGATGAAAAATTGTTAAGAAAAAAAAATTTTTTTCTCAATGAATTTTCCCAGTTAGAAAAACTATAATAAAAAATTGGATGAACGTGGTTGAACGTATCTGTCTTCAACTTTATTAAAACGTCATCTATTCAATTAAAAAAAAAAAAAAAAACTTGATAATATCCAATTTATAACAAGATACAATGAAGCACAAAGAACAAATATATTCAATGTTGAAAAGTTAATTAACTTCTGAATCGTCGAAATCTATTTAAACTCACATATTACATATGAAAAAGTCATGTATTTAAGTTAAATTACATGTTTTATCGTACAAACTAAACGTTTTGAGTTTAGACAAGTTACCTTGTCATAGTCATGTGTATTAATACATATATATAAGTGATGATGCACTGGATTAAACCTTAAATTACACGCCAACTAACGCAAACGTAGGAACTCGAGAACTCGCTAAATGAGAAAGGGATTTACTCTGATTATGTACCTTTCTCGTATTTTAATCTTTTTTTATTTGTACTGTATTGTATACTTCATAGTGAACATATAAAATATGAAAGAGCATATTGTGAAGTAACGAACCAACTTTTATCCTTACAAATTCGCGAAATAACTTTTTCATTTTATGTTTTTCTCTGTCTCTCTCATGAGCGGTTATTTCATTCACAGCTCTCAGATAGAAACCAAGGAAAATTTATAAATAATTAAATTTTAAAAGTTGAATTAAAATTTATCATAAAATGACCCATCACGTTTTTAAAGGATTTAAAAATAATCGAATTGTTCATATTTAAATGTCTCACTGTAATAAATTTTCCGATATTGCTTTTTCAATTAAAAAATATTGATTTCGTAAATTAATAATAAAAAAAACATAATTTGTTTAATTAATTATTAAAAATCTATTTAAGATAGTTTTTATAAAATACATTCAAATGTAATACTAATAAGCGATACCCTTTCTCTCTTAAAAAACAAAAAAAAATCATACTCATGATATTTTTTTGTCGGTATTTTATTTTCGCTCTAGTTGCCTTGGTAATAAATTTACTTGCTTTTACGCTGAAGCATGACAAAAAAAATTTGCGAGTGTGATGAAAAAAGTGCTTTAATCTGGATTTAAAAGAAAAAATTTATTTTCATATAGGTAGAAATCCTTTTTTTCGTGATATCTACTTTATTCTAATTTATTTAAAATTTTGGATAATTTAATTTAGTGATATGTAGAGCTGGTATTAAAGCAAAGAAAAAATCTATAAATGACAAATAATTTTTTTATAAGAAGTTTTCTGCGTAGAACATTAATTATTTTATCAATAATAGCTAATGATTATTAATAATAAAAAAAAATACTAATGATAAGATAGTATAAAAAATAAGATTGTATTTTTAAATTTAAGAGTGATGATACACTAAATTTTAACGATATCAGATGAGATAGCACAGACACTTTAGTCAAATATTTGTCGAGATCCATCCTTTTATTATTGCGTCTAAGTAGGGAAAAGAACCTGTACGAAATTTTACTGAACTTGAGCTTTTCTAAAGACCTTCACTTTCAGTCGCGTAAAAAAATTGTTACACTGTATTATCAATGAAAATTTAAAAGAATTGTATTTTAAAAAATAATAATTATTTATATTTTGTCTCGATATTATTTTTTTTATTTTTTAAGAGAGATATAATTTTTTTCTGAAAGCATTATCGTGAGTTGGATTCAAAGTACATATATCGGTCGTTGGTTTTCATAAAATGCAAAGAGGATACAAATAAATTCAACTCAGGAGACAAGACAGAAAAAGAGAGAGAGAAAAATATTGAGATACTTCCACTTTGAATATAAAATTATTATTCATACACCTGTCGATGAAAATTGCACGCGATGTACTGGAAATTTATTCACATAACAGAGTAAAAGGACTTTGGATTCAATAAGTATTTATGACAAAGGATAAAAAAGTTCAATTCTTTTTTCTAATCAAAAATAATAATAACAATAACAATAAACATGAAAAATTATTAAAAGCCAATTAAAATAATTAACAAGCTGTTTAGGAAAAGATTCTCACAGTTTCACATAATAATAGACAAGTAATTTCCGTGTTTATTGCTTATTACATCTAGATTATATATATTACCGTAGACTAAGACGAAGAAGATAAAAAAATATAGACATAAATAACAAACTCTAACGGGAATCCAAACGATCTAGTGTTCGCACGTGACGATAACTGTTGAGAACAATCAGCCGCAAAAAAACAATAAGTGTTATTATATAAATTTTTTAGTTGTTTTATTTAGCGTTTGCGCGCGTGACAATTGTGAGAAAGTTTTGCCAGCTGATACATCTTCATACTCTTTATTCTATTATTTTTATTATTTTCCAATTCTATTACTCTTTCCTTCAAATATAATAAATTTATCGCGCATGTGTCAAATCGTACATTTTTTGTTTTTACATTTTAGTTTTCAGTTCGCGAATGGGAAATAAATTTTGATACAAATTAAATTTACTCGGTATTTTGAAAGTAATAAAAAATACGAGCGCAAGAGAGATGAATATCAAAATTAAACGAGTTTATACAAAAAGAGAGTGCATTTATAAAAGTTATTGAAGAATCAAGGACCGCATAAACACACGAGTTTTATAAATGCTTATTTTTTATTAAAAAATAAAATATGTGATGTACACCTCAGTGAGTTAAATAATTAAATTAAATATAATTACACGATATTACAACTCACTGATTTTTAATTAATACAAATGAGTTTTCCCAACTAATTTTGCTTTTGTTGATAAATAAAATTGAGTTTTTTCATTAAGTAAAATAAAGTTCTAACGTAAAAAATTATTTAATTAAGTATTAAATGTATAAGAAGAGTTTTTCCATAAATATTATTGTATGTGTAGCTATATTTGTACAACAGGCAAATTTTTTAAATGGATTTTCTTTTTTTATATTTATCTCAACCAAATAACTAAAAAAAATAAAATCACCAATGTATAAAAATTTGATTGATGAGCTTGAAAAGCTCAAAATTCATAATGGGCAAATTTTCGAGCGTTCTAGGCTTGTAAATAACTGAAAGTTTCCGGATGATCGGCAGAACCAACCATTTTTCAGATTTTTTCATTCAAATCCCTACAGAATGTAACTCTATTAATCAACTCTATTTAATTATGAACATCCATTTTTTTCATTCGTCAACTCCCTCTTGTTCACAGTTTGTCGACTAACCAAATCAAAATTTATCATCATGTAAAAACAACTTTCTGATACTATTAAAAACAAAAGTTTTCCTCTACATCCATTTCATCAGCGTGTTTGCCTTTCAAACTTTTCCTTATAAAAAACTACAGTATCAAAAAACTACAGACCATTCAGCAGCCGAAATTGAAGTAGATTTCTCAAACAAAAAAAATTTATTTTTTACAAAACAATAAATAGCTTAATTCATTGATTAAATATATTATTATATATTATTTAATATATAAACTTTTGAACGAACGATATTTTCTGACTCAGTTTGTCAAGCTGAATTTAAAAAAATTTTTTTAAATTGCGCCATGAGGACGACTGCAATAGTTAGATTTTCATGAAATCTACTAAAAAAAAAGCGACTACTGAATAATCCAATAAAATAATTGACACAATAATTAATGCCATGAAATGTCGGAGTAAAATCCTCGGTCAATAAATTTCTAGTTGATCCTCACCTGACATGATGTCAATCGCGTCTATTTGCACGAGGTGGTAGCCCCACAATGTGATGATTATCATCCCGATCACGACGTTAAGCGTAACTAACTCTAGCGGCATCACATTCACATACTCAAACTAAACCAAATAACCCTATCTGCAATCTACAGTCTACAATACACAATATACACTATACATACAATCCAACGAGGATCCATACGGAATCCACCTACCATTTACATTAAAACCTCACTGTAAACACATTCGCACTCAACACAGTAATGCAAGATTAATTGTAACGTGAGTCATTTCATGTTACCAGAAATCACCCATGACTCCGAACCCGGTCTCAATAATTTCAGCTTTGTCACCTGCACCGCTCTCTACTTTCCCCTCTGCATATTCTGAATCCGCATCTGCATACATCAATATATACTCTGAATCCCATAATAAAGTCTGCTGAAAATTTTCATACATACATATCATACATTGACATGCGTAGAGATGTTCAGGTTGATCACATTTGGTGCTGTGATGTAGGTACAGCATATACCAACATACACAAATACTTATGCATACTCTAAGAGAATTCGACATGCTCTATGGTAAGTTATCCCCGCTCAAGTATGTTCTGTACTATACACACTTAATCACACATCACATGTTAAGTTGCATTGCATGGACGTGTGTAAATATACAAATGCATCGACGACATTATACGCTTATGTGCCGAATATAACTCAGCTATTCTAAAATCAAAACATGCTGACATATATATGCTGTCACATTCTATGCGATAAGCTGGTAGTGCCGGTGACATTAGTTCGGTCTATGTATGTGGGTGGACATCCACATGTGTGGACATGGATATTTGCAATGCATATGTGAATATTTTGAGGCACAGGTAAGTATTGTAGATGTCGAGGATCATTATTATGTTATTCGAAGGTTTATTATTTAGGGAGAAATGACAACCTGAACATTGCCGATCGTATAAACTACTGATATATGTGACGATGCACGGAATATCAAATTCAAGTATGGGTTGGTGCTTTTAGAAATCCGCATGTTACGTGTTAATGTACAACTGTCGTAGATGTATGTAAAGTTCTGCGCGAGCCTTATTCACACTATGGAAATCAACTGGAAATTCGAATTTGCATTCGTATGCTTTGAATAACGGACTTGCTGCTCCCACGGGTATCTGAGTGTAATTTTCTGATTTTTTAGTTTTATTTATAAAATGGATGGACGGTGATTATTTTCACGGTGGAAATAAAATTGGTTGTAATTTTTTTAGTTTTTAATTAAAATTTTTTTACGCGCGAAAAAATTTGGGTGAATGGTGGTTTTAGTAAATTAGGAAAAAAAAAATGTCAATAACACGTGGTATTCCCAATTCAAATACTAATCACACCCAATGCTGCTTAACTTCAATATTCGTAATTAAGTAAAGTTATTTTTTTAGAGTTTTCTTAGTAAAATAATTTATAAAATCTAAATTTTACTACAAATTAAAAAGAGACTAATTTAAATTGTGAAATAAAATATTTGAACATGATCAAAAGCTTAATTTGTCTTATGGTAAGTATATTGAAACATTATTTAATTTAATAATAAAATAAATATATTTAGATTTTAATTTTATTAAATAATATTATATAATCATTAATTAAAAATGATTAAAATAGCGGTCAATTTCCATCAAAAGGTTATATTAAAAAATAACCTCTCTGGCCATTAACTGGATTAATAAATAATTACAAATTATCAGCCGAGAGATTGAATATTTGTTCGTGGAAATAAATAAATCAATTTACTAATTTTATTAATATTGATTCGATCGATTAGCATCGGATATTTGAATCCTGATTATCAAATAAATTAGATTTCACAATTTAAAGATAAAAATATTAATCCTGTCCTTAAAAAAAAATTTTCACCGATGTATATATATTAATTCATCATTTTTATAACGAGCCAATTAAAGTGACAAAATAAATCAATTAATTCAAAACAAAAACTTTGACTATAAACGTCACAATTTTGCCATAAGATTTTTTTATTTTGTAAATTAATTGTTAATTTAATTTATATCCACAGACTAAAATAAATATAAAAATTATTTTTTTAATAACTATCATTACCTCCGATAGAGTTCATTAATTGGTCCCTATAATTTGTCCGAGTCAATACCAAACAATTATTTTCTGTAAAGCAAATACAATCGATTATCTATTTCGTGACTGTGAAGTGAACCTCGAAGCGACAAATAATTAATTAGATTTCTAATTTGCAAATAATGACAAAAAAAAAGTAAAATTAAGTCGATAAATAAGCAATAGAGAATTGTGTCATGGTAACCAGGACGCAAATATTCTTTTCACATAATATAACAATAATAATAGTATGATATTGTAAATTATTTTGCGGTCGTGCGAGCAATTGTTTCTCCTGCATTATATTATATTCGTGGCAGATTTTTCATTCTTCGAAATTACAAGCATAATGCAAAATACACAATAATAATCTTGTCTACTATTTTTTAGTCTAAAAGTAGAGTTAATATAAATGAAGTATTTTATGGTGGAGCATATATTAGCATGTAATGCCTTGAACGATCTACTTGAGTGATCCACTTCACTTACATTTAGTATTTACCTGACAAAGTTAAATCTTCATAAATAAAACAAACATAAGATATAAATATAAATATATATTTAGCGCATTAAATCACTTTTAAATCTCACTTAGTGTATAAGATTCGAATCAAGTGGTTTAATTCATAAATCATACGTGACGAGTTTATTTCCACGCTACTCTACTGTTACATTGTGTAAACTTTGTTTTGTTTATAGGAAAGTTTATTTTACTTTTAATTTTTATTTTAGAGTCTAAAGTAGTTGAACTTTCTAGGCCACTCCGATTGAGAATTGTTCGACATACAACAATCCGTATTAACATACATTAGACTCAGCGTGTTAACTAGTGTGACATTGATAAACATGTTATTGTCTAAACTACCTGTCGATATTTAAATTCAAAATACATGTCAGTGAATAAATAATAGTATAATCTTTTTAGTTTATAAATTATTTATAAAACTCCGACGTATTATGTTTTTTTTGTTGGACTGACATTTGACAGTTTCTAGTTTGATCAAGAAGTTTTTAATAGTTTAGTTGAATAATTTACCTCGGGAGTTTTAAATTCTTAATTTTATTTAACTATTTGATAAACTCGATTACAATATGTCATAAAGATTTGAATTCAAAAAAAGTTTATCAGGTTATTACAATTACTAATTATTTATTATATGTAAATCTATTTCGTGTCAATTAAATTGTTTTTGACCTCTTTGAAAATTTTATTTGTTCGTCTGGGAAATCTAGATTAGGAAAGTTTATTTTTTTATTTAATCAGAAAAATTATTTCATGTGAATTTGAAAAATTAGTATTAAATTATTGTGTTAAAAAGAGTACTGGTGATTTATTTTGTAGAAAAAAATTATCATCATTAATTTGAATGTGTCTATTGAAGCGTTTTTTGGCGTAAACATTTTTTTACATGCTTAAAAAAAAATTTCTTATTATTTTATAATAAATTTTGGATCGAAAAATTTTTAAATTTTATTAAAAAAAAAAAAAACCATCCAAAATAATTATCTTGGTAAAAATTTTTTTTAAAAATCAAATTTTTATATATTTTTATAAAAAAGTAACTAGTACGATAATTTATAATTATTAAATAATCAATTAAAAATAAATGAATAATTTAAATATCTGAACTAGTTGTTACGTATAAATGAAATAATATTTTTTCAAGTTCTGCAATAAACCGTAATAACGTAGAAAATTCCATTGCTTTAATAGAACTAAATGTAAAAGTTGCGTGTACGTGATCAAGAATTCACTTCAATCAACTTTACCTTCTTACGACATAATATCTGAACATACAAGTCACATCATATACATATAAGTGATGGTTGTGTATGAGGTATTATATGTTTTCACGCGTCAAGCAGAATCAGGTTTTATTTGTACTGCCCGATACACTTGATGATCAAGAGTAGTATTAAGCTCTAAGAGTACTTAACTGGTGTCGGCGCTATTAAACATCCAATTTATTTTTTGTTCACTTTGTACGATACTCGATGAACATGTTTCCGTTTTTTAACATTTACTATTTATTGATTATATATAATTATAACTATAATTAATTTTTTTTAATCAAGTGTTATTCAATCTTAGCCTTATTTATTTGAATACTAAGCAGGTGACGAAATTTCACTCGACTTTTTTTTAGATGTGAAAGTACAGTTTAACTTGGAAAATATAGTCCGAGTAAACAATTTTTTTTTTTTTTTTCCCAAGACAAGTATCAAAAAGTAAAAAATGAAAAATTGTTTATCTTCCGATAAAGGATATAATAAATAGATACATAAATTCACGTGGTGTAACTTTTCTTGGACAATAGAAATCGGGTATTTTTCACGAGGAAAACAGCTATGAATCTTTCTCTTCTAACTCAACCCACGAGTTGATTTTTTACTAGTCACTGTCTATGTCATGAATTCTCGAGATGTTTGCTATAATGTACTATTCACTTTATGATCGTCCATGATTTGCTTCGTTACACCTATATATCTATTATACCATAATCAAGTAATTTTTTACATCTTTCTATTATTTATAAGGAGGCGACTAATCTTGTAAAAAAATTTTTTTTTAAATGCAACTTCAGCTAACTCAAATATTTTAATATCCGGTATCAAATTTTCAATGAATATTTCTTCTTCATTTAAAAATATTTTATATTATAAATTGTCAACTTATGATTTCAATAATAAAAAAAAACGATAGAAATTTTTTAGTGCGTTTACCAAATCAAGTACGACTGAGCTTGTAATAGCTTGTAATAAAAAAAAAAAAAAAAAAAAAAAAAAAGTAGTAAAAGACTTATTTTCCGTGTTCATCACAAAAAAAAGTCGAGACATCAAACAAAACTGTATAACAGTTTTTTTATCCACTAAAATAACGATAGGACGAACAAATAAGATTTCCGGGTATCAATGTAAAGCGATCTGTACAAACACAATGTGTACACACAGGTAGACCATCTGTATAAAAGCTAATGAGTCGTCATCAGAAGTCGGAGTTTACTCGTCCAAGACTCATGAATTATTTCTATGCAAACACTACATCGCGATGAACAGTATACAGTAGTGAGCAGTGAGTAGTATATTTCTAGTCTATATACCAGCACTAGTACTAGTGCAAGTATATATAATAGTTCAACCCCATGACTATGTTCCTCCCTCTTGAATTTTGTCGCGAAATTCAGCCGCGGGCTCATCGTATCATCCCCAGTGTATTTCTATTCACAGTATTCCCCAGAAATAGGGTATTATAGCATTGTTGGCTAGAGTATTTCAGAAACAATGCAGCAATACTGCATCTCCAATACTACTATATGACACAGAACACAGAACGTTGTCTGTGACTATGACTACAGTAACAACACATGCAACTGAATGTCTACAACAACGACAACAGATTAGTAGTCTGACTCCTACTGTCCTCGCTCTTGGATTTACTGTTTACAATGCAATGGTCAAACCATCAAGATATACTCAAGCTTTTAGAGGATGTTTGTCAAAACAAACTTGTCAATTAACGTTATTAGTAGTATACTTTTTGATCAAAAGGTTTCCGTTTACTGGCAAAACATGTACTGATGTATTCAATGTTTATTTGAAACAAATCAACTGTTTATTCATCTTGCATGTTTTAGTATCGAAGGAATTAATAGTTCAACGGTAACGATTATCTGGATTCAGCTAAACGAAGGTTGTTAGATATACGGTATATAAATATCGGACGGAGTTTATTCACAATCATCATCACAATAATGAAATAACTGGAAATAACTGTTATCTAGCAAATAGTAGTTACTATTAATAATTAAATTGATCCTTTAGATATTCTACGGTAAAAATGATAATTGTAGTTTTAGCTAACAATATTGATTACATCGATTGTGGTGTTTACCGTTGTGTGTTTTAAAGTAAGACAGCGAATCTTTAATGATCAGTCTGATATTGTGAGGATTATAATTAAATACTGTTCATGAATGAAGCGAAAAAAAATTACTGTAAATATTTGTGGGTTTTTTTTTCAACGATAAAATATTTTTAAATCTAATTTTGTTGGAAATAAAAATAATTTAAAAATGTTTTTTTAATGAATTATTTAAAATTTTAATAGAGTTATTTTTTAATTAAAAGTTTGAAAGGATTTTAATTGATGTAATTGAAGTTATTAAACGGATTTATGAAAAGCATATTACATCCGTTCAACATGGAAAACCTTTATAATCTTCAAAGGATAAATTTCAATATATGAAATGCTGATATTCATAAATAGTTTTCTGTTCATATAAATATTTGTTGTTTTTTTTTTAAATTAAATATTCAAATTATCATTGAACAGATCTATTGACTCAAAATAAATTGAATAATTGTCACTATAATTTTAATTAGAATTCTCTAGCTTATAGTTATCAATTTCGAAGTGATTTTATAGTATATATTTGTAATATACATATTAATAAATGGGTTAAAAAATTAACAGCGTAATTAATTTAAGTTACTGCCCTTAAATGAATAATAACGTGAGTAATTTATTTTAATAAATATTAAATGAAATTGAAACGTCGTAAGTACAGAATGTTACATGAATTATAAAATTGCGAATCGTTAAAAGTTTTTAATAGCTGTGCGCTCTACAGATTTTATTTATTTCTTGACAGTTAAATTTTTAATTAGAGGAAAACTTTTATTGAAAATTGATGTTTGAATCTCTTAAATTTTTATTTTTTAATGATTTTCTTTGATATAAATGAAATGACCGAAAATTTCTTATTCAAGTGCATATATTGAAGTGAAATAACTCAAGAGGAAGTATTACTTCGAATTAAATTCAATTAAAATAAATTATTCAAGTAAGAAGACCCGAATTTAATTTATTTTCATTGACATAATACAACTTGGTAGTCTCTTTGGCGTCTTATAATCCCAACGGTAATTCGTGTATATGTATATTTATGCACAAGTATAAGTTTATATTTAAATACTTAAAACTAACTAGACCGATAACAGTGAAACTGAAATTCCTCTTACAAAGAGAACACTACTGTACTTTATAACTTTATTAAGTATAAGTAGGTAGTCTTGTTTTCTGATATCTATATCTATTGTAGAAGACAGAAAACGTCTTGCGGTAATTATCATATCACACAATAGAGTATATTAATACTATACTCCAGCTATTTGTTTATTTTTAACGTTCAGTTCAACTTCGTTAAACCTTATTTGTTCACATCATTACTATGCCAAGTGCTAAAAACCTGTAATTATCTCATGTTTTTATTTTCGCGCAAAACATACCATATACATATCTATTTTTACTGTTTTCTTCAGACATTTAATACTTTTTTTTTTTTTATTTGTTAACATAAAATTCCGTTGAATCGTTTTTATTCCAGAGATAACTGAATTTTAACAAAAAATAAAATTGTAATAATTTTTTTTTTTTTTTTTTTCTAAATAAAGTAAATTTCTTGTAGACCTTTTATTCCTACTGAACTATAATTCCAAATTACCCGACTAAAAATACTGTAACATAATATTTGAATTATGCAAAACCTTTCTAAATATTATTGAAGTTATTTAAATATTTCAAACATCGTCGAAAAATAGAATTATTTGGGAATCCACTAAAACATCAATAAACGCTTTAAAATGCATGTTCATTCTAGTTTCTATAATAAAATTTGAATCAATACTCATCAGGGATATCCTATTTAATAATCTACGACACTTCTTGGTTATCATTTTTTTATGATATTCAAACAAATGTCTTCTTCAAAAATCTGTTGAATACATAATTTAGTAATACAAAACTAAAATTAAAATAAAAAAATAATAACAGTAACTGTCGAGTTGAATTATACCAAGTAATATTAACAAAAATAAATAAATCATCTAATTCAACAAAACTTTTGAAGATAACATTTCGAGCATTGGCTAATACTCGAAAAACTTGCAAAACAAATCATAAAAGTTATAATAAAAAGGAAAAACTTACCTAATTGGTATTCCTCGTATATCCCCAATGGTAGGATTATCACTGTAATCTTCATTGCTAATTCTTACGACACCAGTGTCTAAGTCAATATTATCCGCATTAACTAATATATCAACAAGGTCACCAAAGTCATCATGTAGCGGTTCTCTTTTGGTATTATCCCGTATAATATTACCAGGAGCAGCAGCATCAGCACTTGCAACAACACTACCTCCATTATTTGCGGTATTATCCCTTGAGTTAGGGCCACCACCAATAGAATTGTCACTGGCTGTTAATTCCTTGCTGGCATTAACTCTTTGGAGAAACTTACGGTGGAAGTTAGTGTACACTGTATCATGGCCAAGTTCATCATGCATTCTAACTCTGCCGTGACTGGGCACTAAATGATGACCACTGTACCCCAAGTCCATCTGAAGGTCCATTACCAGGAGCAGGGTAAACAAAATAGCGAATGCACTGAATCCGTATATTATTTTTTCCCGAATCCGCATTATTTTTATCAGGATCTTCATATTTGGATCTTTATTGTTATCAACTTTGGACTTTAAATTGCTACTCTTATCTTCCAATCGATTCGCCAAAGTGTAACTTTCGCGACTGACTGTCAATCTTCGTTGAGATTGCTTAAGAGTTAATTGTTTACCTGTTCTACCCTTTATTTCACTTTCATTTTCCTCCTCAGGTCCATCCGAAAGTAAATTACGAGATCCAATGACTGTTAAATTACTTTCACTGACCAATCCGGCGGGATTTGAATTAGACGCCTGAATTGAACATTCTGACCAACAGCGGGAACAATAGTCGGTGTAACTGTCGCAAGAACACGAACAATAAGCCGATTCTTCGTCCAAGTGATCGTTATCTTCTAACCAGTAATCATCAAACTTTGTTTTAGTTTCCTGAGAATGAATTACCTGTTGTTCCGCTTGAATTGTTTTATTAGCGCATGGATTCACGCTAAATTTACGCTCAACTTTTTCTGTTAACAAATTATCTTCTGAACCTTTCAAAGCTTTTTTTTCTCCTTTTTGTTCATTATCATTTATATATCCACTACTATTTCTGTCTCTATAACCATCATAATAACTATCACCAATAATATCTTTCTCACCATCACTGACATTCGAAAACGAGTAACCCGATGAGACTGATGAATGCAAAGTCGTCGAATTAGACCAGTTTAAACAACGTAGCTCATTTACCGAGTTATCGCTTGACCTCAGAATGATATCGGAGTATTCAGCTGACCCAGAACCAGAATACAGTACGTTGTTTTCAGGCGACGGAGACCTCTTTAGTTTTAAACGTAAGTTCGAATTAAAATGAATTTGCCTGCAACTCAAGTCCAAAGCCGATTTAACTTTACGATTATTCTTCAGTAACTTCAAGTTACTTGGTGAAGAACTTGAATAATAACAATAATTATTGTTTTCGTTGCTGGTACTGAAATTATCATTAGAATTTATCAGGTCGTCAACGTCATCGGTAGATATGCTTCGTGATCTCGATACTCGTCTTTCGAAATCCTGCTCTAAGAGTTTGCTTCTATCGGGTATGAGTTTAATACACTCAGAAGATTGTAGTTGACTAGTCGAATAGTCTTGTAACCCAGGGGAAAGCTCTTGGAGATGCTCCCTCTCTTGCGAAGACGTACCTCCCTTGTGACTAGAGTAAATTGCGTTGATCAACAGAAGCCTATTGTCACTATTATAGTTTGCGATGGTGTCTTCCTTTTTTGAACTAACAGTAACTAAATTATCTTTTTGTTCATTGGATGGTGACGGATTTTGGGGGATTATTAAATTATTATTGGTATTACAAATGCCTCTTTCTGTTTTGTGTCTTTTTCTTCTGACAGGAGGCACTGGATGGTCTGTGTCTTTACTTTTGATGAATAGACCAGGTTTCTTCCCGTAACTCGGGATGTTCTTGATGAATTTTTCGCAGCTGGGCCAATTTTCACGAAAACGCTTCAAAAATGAATCACTACGTTTTATGTCCGAGGGACGCCTTCTTTCTCCGCAAGAGCTACTTGAACTCAATGAACTATAACTATAACTTTGGACGCTGCACGAGGGGTTTTTACGACTAATATACGAAATGGATTCTTTCGACGGCGTGCTACGCTTTTCTGCAACTACCCAAGTTTCATCGAATTTACGTGATATCGCTCCAGATCTCGCGCGATTGGTCCCATCGTCTTCATCAACATTGAAGTCAGTTGATATTTTTAAGTAATTATTGTGAAATTTGTTGTTGTTATTATTATTATGACTATTATTCTTAGGATTACTTTGAGATTTATTGGGACAGCTATCTGAGAATATCAGGTGGCTTGAAACTACTTCCTCGTGATTCCAACTTGTCGATGGACATTTCACGTTGTCCAGAGTTTCAACCAAAGTCAACTCACGTGTCTTCAGAATATCGCGAGTTTTAGTTATAAAGCTGAGTACTCACTACTCACTACTCAGTATACTCAGTACTCACTTGTGGTCTTCTTATACTGTTATAGTATAATATAGTGCAGTAGATAGAAAGAATATAGGAGCAGTCGTTGAAAAGTTTTCGTTTGCCAAGACTAAAGAAAACTATCTTAAATTCAGTATATAAGTATATAAGTCTCGGTTACTTATCACAGTTTCCAGTTACGAGTTTTCTTTGCCTCTCAAATTACTTTTGACTGGTTTTCAATCTGCAACAACAAATATTTTATTTCATTTATTTTTTAAATTAATTAAAAATTAAAAATAGTTAATTATTTCTGGTGGACAGATAATTATATATTTTGTAAATTTTGTGAGGCAAAATAAATTAAATTAAGACAGTAAATTGGAAAATTGTAAGAAGTTATCAATTGAAATACGCTAAATGGTAATTTGATGGTAAATTATTTAAACTGCAGTAGTTATAGAGTGAATATTATCAAACTTCAGTAAGCTTAGAGAGGTCATCCAATAACTACTCAAGCAGACAAGTTATTTCATGAATATTTTATCCTACTACTAAATTATTTCACTACCATTATTTACATATGCTTATTTATTTATGGATTTAAATTTCATTAAAGTTGTTTTTAGGATATCCACATCTGGTTTTTTAAATTCATTTATAAGTTGACCGAGATATACTTTTTATTAATTATCTTAGTTCAAGTTTATCAGTGTCAAAAATTCGAAGTGTTGACTCAAAGTAAAAATTTTTCAATAAATTTAAAAAATTTTTCTGGAATAATTTTTTAATAAAAGTTTACGGAAAAAAATTTAATATCAAATTTTTTTCAATAAAAAGGCATCATTAACCTTATAGAGCATACAAACATAAATATTTTCACATGTTAAAAACAAAATAGCAGAGGTAGATTCGCGTTTATGCAAAATTATGGTAAAGGGTCAAGGTGTGGGACGTGAAGTGTGTACACTTGTACACCACAGCACAGTCATAATGGCGAAATATAGACATACGATAATGGGCAAGTGTCGTAGGTATAACGTACAACGTATAACGACTTGATAGTGGTGTTTTTGCCATTATGTTCCAAGAGTGTCCATTACAGTGATATTATCGTACTGCATATATATAAAGACCATCTTGAGTTTGAGTAGAGGTCACATCTTTATCTATCTATCTTCTTTCTTTCCTTTATATTCAACTCTATCTAACTTTACTGTGCTGTGCTACATAACATATAACTAGTGCATAGTGAAGAAAGGAGCCTAGTGGGTGGCGTGTAATAGTGCAGGGGTGCAAAGTACCACCAATGATGCTGTACTGTGTTGTTGGTGTACTGTACTATGCTATATATGTAAGCTTTGGTCTTCTTTAAAATGCGCCCTTGTACGTGCATAATTTAAGTTCTACCAACTCGTTTTCTCGACACTACATACTCTTACTACTATATTGTGTATAGTATTAAAAAATATATATATTGCCTCTCATAACGGGCATGTTTTTACCAACCCGAGAATCAACTTTCAGTTAAATATTTCAGATGTAATATTAAAAGTAAGATACCGCAGAAAATAGTTATTATCTCTGAACAAAAAAAAATTTTCTATCATAAACACTAATTTTTCTTTAAAAACGCACATTAATTGGGTCTATTACTTCTTTTTCGACGCTAATAGAAAATTATCTTAGACAATAAGATTTTTTTAAGATAATCGGTTGTTTTGCTTCAAGAATTTTTTGCCTTGAAATTTAATTTCTTGACTGAAGAGATCTTTATCTTCAATCGATAACTGTTAATATTTAATTTAAAATAAAATTGTATTCAATCGATACAATATACTTCTTGAACTAAAAATAATTGTTTTAAACTAAAAATAATTTTTTATTGAAAAAATTTTTTACTTAAACATATTCTAAAAATTACCAAACTAATTTTTATACAAAAAAAAGTTTTCTAATTCAATATATTTTAAAAAATACTTAATTAATTTTTGAAAGAAATTCTTACATTTTTCCTTTTTTTTTTTAATCAAAATTTAATTTTGATTTCAAAATAAAAATAAAATTTCCAATAATAAATAAACAGCTTATTCTATCGATACATTTATTGTACGATTCAAAAAGCATAAATATTTAAATTTCGGATAATATTCACGAAATTGGTAACTTAGTGACTTATGACGTGTGCATTACAATGCGATTTCCTAAGAAGCGCATTAAAAAAAACGGAAGGTAAGAATACTCTAAGATTCCATCGGATGGATTTCCAATAGTAATTCTGGCAGAACCATATATACATATATGTATTATATATACATATAATATAAATCTACAGTTAAGTTGAAAGGGGCACTCGAACTAGCACTCACACTCTTGAGTTGTATAGTAGAAGTTGCAAAAAGATATAGGTGTCATAAAAGCGATTCGATTCTTCGTACACGGATGAATATGACTGTTATCCAGTCATCTTATTCGTTTCTCTGGATTTAACAGCGAATATCGAATTGAACTATCGCGTATACATCTATACAAAAGTATGTATAAACATTTTCATGTTACCCGTGTAATGTTTTTGAGATTTCTAAATAAAATCCTCTGTAAACTGTATAAATTTTAAAATTATCTTTTTATTTTCTTGATGACAAAAATTTTTATTATTAAAATTTAAATTTATATAAACTCGATATTATAATCATATGATTCAAGAGTATTTAGCAATATTAGATGACTATCTCAGAATATAAAATCTAATTAAATATCTGAACTATGCAACAAAATTAGACAATTAAATACGCCTGGTAATTGTTAGTCAGAGTAAGCAGATGCATCAGAAATAAGACAAATTACATGTTTTAATTAAATCTGTGACAAATATTTACCGGGTGTTGCTACATTGGCGTTACTATTTATTGCACAAAAATTAGGATAAAAAATAAAAAAGAGTAGATAAATGATATTGTTAATAAATTTAATATAAACGTGACAGTAAATAAAGAGAACAAAATAAATAGTAGAGTGTCAAGACGGTTACACTCCCTTATTTCGTCAACAATTTATTTTAAGAATAAGTAATACGTCGGCGTGCTGCCAGAAATACTCACTGTCGCTTACCCTTATTCTGTTAATGTTACGGTTTCGAGATAAGCTTACGCTAAACTACTATTCTTTTCTGTTGAAAAAAAAAAGAAAATAATAATAATTACACCAACTTTTATTTTAATGTAAAGAAAACTATTGTCAGACACTCAGTACATTTTTCTAAGTGTTTAATTAAAATTTTGTCCAAATAAAACTTGTGTAAATTTTGATGATAAAAAAAAAATTATTTAATATAATTAAGATCACGGGTATTTGGAATTATTGTAAAAATCATTAAACTCTTATTAATTTTAACTACCTACGTTTTTTGTATGTTTATTTAGATTTTATCAAGCTCTGAAAAATACAATAGAAACATTACATGTCATTATTGATATAAAGTCATTTTACAAAATTTTTTAAAAAGTTATTTCATGAAATTAATTTATTTATCAATAATTAAATACTTTGTTGTATAAAAAATAAGTCCTTGTTTTGATTTATTTATTATTCTCTAAAGTATTTAATTCTCGTAAAATAATTATTTATCAACAATTTAATTTTCTTAAATAATTAAAAAAAATTTTTTTTGTAAAATGACTTTTTATAAATAATGAAGTAATGTTTCCATAATTTTTTTTTTGAGCTCGATAAAATCCAAATAAATGCAAATTTAGTAAGAGTTTAATTGTTTTAACTGCAATAATTTTAAACACCCACGATCTGAATTACATAATACTATATCTAGAGACGATCTTATCATGTAAAATTATATTTTTAAATAATCAGTATAACTGGATAACAGGAGGTAAATTTTGAATTTGACATGTTGTCCAAATAATATGATTCAAATCCCCTAATTTTACGCAAGATTGATAGATTATTAAAAGAGATTATTATTTGAATGAATGTAATCCTTAAAATAAACTTAATTGATTGACTCTACCCAACCACTGGAAATTGATTTAAGAGAAATAAAACGAGGTATTAACTGATTTGTTATTCTCCCGACTGAGCATTGAGTGTCGTAAGACATTATTCAATGAATTATATAAATCGAAAAATGAAAATTTAAGGTAATAGACAAACGAGAGTATGAAGAGCGTGAAAAAGTAAAAAGTTGGGTCGAGGACCTCACCTCCTATTCTATCCGGGAAAGTTTGTAAATTGATTCGAGTGCGATCAGGCATGTCCCCGCCAAGTTTTCGCTTGCTCTACAATGAGATATTACTTTTGACGTTACGGAATCCGTGATATTATACCAAGAGAAAGACACGTCAATGTACCATATCCGACCGAAAGATTAAAAAAAACAAATAATGATAATGATAAAAAATTATTCAAACAAAACCAAAAGAAAGATAATCTAAGATATGATATGATCGATGGCGAAAGATCTCTAAATCACGGAGAAAAACAAGTTAAACACGTATATAACGTTGAAGAAGTTGAGTTAAGTAATTTAAAAGGTATAAAGGATAATATATTACATATTTTTCACGATTGAACTCACAGCTTAAAGTTAAAGTAATAATAAAAAAAAAAAAAAAAAAAAAAAAAAAAATGGATTTATAAATAAATAGTGAGGCTAAGGTCATGAATTGATCAAAAATTGTTTTTGTTCCAAAAAAAATGACAGCGCTTTTATTTTTATTTAGAGTGTAAATTAAATAACATAACACAACAGAAACAAAAATAAAAATGATAAAAGCCTCAGCGTCAACGAGCGAAAATATTATTGCGAAAATATTATTTTTCTGTCATTTGATTCCAATGTGCAATTTCATAAATAGAAATGGCTATTTTATAAATAGAATAAATAAACTGTTTGACCTCCTGTAGGGGGTCTCTTCACACTCTTTTCTTTATTTATTTATTTACTTATTGCTATTATTATTTTTTTTTCTGCACACGATGCACTTCTCTCGTCTCTCGTATTATGAGCATCAAACCTGCCTCTACTACTTCTCGTTCCATTACATCCTTTGATGAAAAATATTCACTCTTATCTCACAAGCAGAACTACACTACTAAAGAAACATGACTTATATCTTTGTGCGAGAAAAATCTCCGGAATGCAAAACAAAACAAAAATATTTAAATATAAAGATTTTTTTCTATACAAATATTTGTATGCAATAAATACCTCGTGCTGAGTCGAAGAAAAACACATGGAAAAATTTTTATTGTATTTGAATAGAAATTTTTGTTTATTGATAAGTCGAGTATTTGATTTCCTTTTTCTCAAAGATAAATAAATGTTGACAATAAAAATAGTAGAAAAAAGAAATCGTTATAAAATAGTTTTTCTCCATCCATTGTCACTCGAGAGAGTGTCTCATCGGTTTGAAACAAGACGGTAAATAATTTAAAATCGCTGATGACAAAGTAATGTCAATTTAATGACAAATCACGGAACTTTCACTTTTATTTTTATAGTCATTTTTCATCTATAAAATAATTGATTCTTGTTATTTCTATTACAAGTTTTTTTTTTATTTATTGTATTTTCATACTTGTAAAAAAGATTTTTAAATTAAACTTTAAAAAAATTAAAAAATTTCATTAATTTATTCCACGAAAAAAAAAGAATATTTAAAAAATTGTATACGACAGATAATTCAATTTAAACAATATTAATTTTTAGAAAATCAATTTACAATAATAAACTTTTTTATTCTTTAATATCGACTATTTAATCAAAGATAAATGATAAAAAAATTCACTTGTGGCTAAAAAGAAAAACTACACGACGTAGAAAAGAGGTATTTCTTAAACTAAAGCAAAAAAAAAAACCGCAGAACAACTTCCAGAAAAAAGTTCCATTTCCCAACGGAGACCTGTCCTGTATCTTTTTAATACATTTATATACGATTCAGAGTAGGTACGCTTGTAAAAGTCAATTGAAACGTGGCAAAAAGAAAAACAATTTTTGCAAAATATTATTATTTATACTTTTTGATCTTATCAAAACGACAATTTATAACAGTGGACTTGAAAGTATAAATCTAATTTACGTTTCACGGTGGATTTAAATAAATGAATGAATGACGACGAAAACCGGTTATGACCATAGCGAAACATCATTTTATTACGATTATAAATGAGGTAAAAATAAAAGTTTAGATTGAAGATAAATATTTGCGCGTTACTATTCATATAAATAAATACACATACAAGATTATTTGTGTGGCGTTTAGTTACTTTGTTTTCAATATTAATATTCTCTATTTCCAGACAAAATGTACATTTTATTATTTATTATTATTACCATTTATTATAGATCGAACGAATGAATAAAATTTTAAAGTGCGGTAATTCTCTGGCTGTTTTGTGACCATAATATTCGCTTGAAAAATTTTTAGTCTATAATTTCAATACTATATACGCGTAATATAATCTCAAGATCACGGTGATTTTGTCGGTAATAAGAGAAACCGGATTTCGATTGTAAAAAGCATTAAATATTCATTTTTATAACTTTTTTTTTCCTCAGTCTTGTCTCGGATATTATTATTATCTTGCATCTTCAATATTAATTGACGGTAAAAATTGATTTACAGCCCAATAATCATAAATTAATAATTAAATTGTCATCTCTTAAGTCGAGGAAAATCCCTTATTAATATACTAAAGAAATAAACACGCAACGTATTACTTTTATTTATTTTATCTCAGAGGAGGGTTTTATTAATAGAAATCATAAGACCGTTCTGAGCATCAAAGACGAGGGATGAAATCCGCGATTCAAGTGATTCAAAGATCATGATTAAATTTGCATGCTCACTAGATTTCAAAATGTAATTATTTTTTTCAACATTGCACATAAAAATACTATTAAAATTATCGGTTTAAATTTGAACTCTAAATTCTGGGTAAACTATTGAAGATACTAAAAAAGTGAATGAAACCTTTTTTGTAAAAAAATCAATTTCACCACAAAAAAAGCTCTCATCAATTTTATCGCATCGTTCGTTCTTCAGTCAAAAATTATAAGTGACAATTTTATAATCTGGAAAAATTATTGATAGAATCTTTATGAAAATATTTTACGGCAATTTTTTCTCAAGCTCCGTGAAAATATTTCAGATTCAACGAATTAGTGTCAATATAATAATAATAACAGCAATAAAATTCCAATAGAATAAGCTTCAAAGGTTTAAAATAAATATTCATAAAGAAATAAGCGTCAAAAGATATTTTTTTAATAAAAAAGCAAAATTAAAACACACGTTCAATTCTATTGACTGCATAATATAAGTTTTAACTTTTTATCATTGTTATTATTATATTTTTGTACCTTTTTAGTTTTATAATACTCCTCAGTTTACTTTTTTTATATTTTACTTTTTTATCTTTATAGACCAAGAGAAACATGAGAAAAATCCCTTGCCACAACCTGCGGCTAACGAAGATTTCAATAGTAAACTTTGAATTTTTTTTCTTCTTTATTATAAATTTTTCTTTGTTTGCCTTCTTAAAATATTATATTCCAACCTATTTCCAATTTAAATTTCAGTTTTTAACTTCTAAAAAATTAAATACAAAGAATTTGAAATTTTTTTCCATAACAGAAAAATAAAATTTTGAAATTTAAAGTCTTAATCCGTAATTGTTGACAAAAATCCAGGATTAGAGGGGTTTTATGCCGAGTATTAGACGGAAAGACGTTTCTCTAGTGCGCCCGTGCGTGCATGAATGAAAATGAATTGCACTTATGCTCGGACACGTGCCATGTAGAATTATGCAAGGCGTAATAGCTTACGTTAACGATGCAAAGATGTAGAGGACAATGAATGAAAGAAGAGGAAGTCGTATGTGTAGGCAAATAGAAACGTGTTGTTATTATGAAGAAAAAAAAAACCAACATTTAAATTTGAATTAATACTTCCTTCCCACGCAAATAGAATTTTTAGTTTTTTAATCCCTCTTTTCTGTACTCAAAGTGGTCATTTTGAACACACTTTTATTAAATGTTGAAATTTTTTAATTAAAAGGTATAATTTGCGGTTTAATTTTCAATGTTTGTTGTCGCTATTGATTAATAATTAATTATATCAGATTAGATATTGATGTGCACTATAATTACGTGGATACAGCGATTATGTAAACGGAAGAGAATTTCCTGATGAGTCAATATTATTCAAAAGACTTTGTATGATCAGAATATAGACATATACATGATAATATAAGTTCGATTATTTAGTATCCGGTTAATTTTATCGTCAAACAGTAGTTGTTACATAGTTAGCTATTTATTTAATTAATATTCTAAGGTAGATGTTTATTTTTCGAAATTATTACCATTGTTTCTCTCTTTTTGAAACACTGATAGATGTTTTATGAATATGAAGAATTTTTTAAGTTAAGGAAAAAAATATAAATTTCTACGACATCGAAAAAAAAAAAATTACTTGATGTAGAAAAAAATAAAAATTTTATTTTTTTAGTGCAACTTCGCTTATTTTCAATTTTTTTTTAAATCAATAGAACAATTTTCAAAAAAATTCTCAAATAAATTTATTTCTAAAAAAGTAAGTCCATCACCTCGCTCGGGGCTCACTGAATTGTACTTAAAATTTATTTCTACGAGATTGATTTCATATTCAACAGAGCATTTTTCAATAAAAATTTTTTAAGTTAATTACTGCAACCTCCAGTGAAGTGGAAGAAAAATTCATATTAAAATAAATAAAAGTTGAGGATGCTTTTGATTTAAAAGTAAGAACTTTTGCACTGAAATAATGAAGAGCACTTGCAAATAATGAAATAAACACTAATTAAATTAAAACAATTATACATCTCTGATGACTTTTCCTTTAAAATTTTGAAGCAAACGCCGTAGCGGAGGAAAAAAAATCGAGATGAGGACCGTAAAGACTTTCTGGTATTTACGGTACACAAGCAAGCAATACAAAGTAAAGCAAATCAAAGCAAGGCGACTTTTAAATGGCGCTCCGAAGAAGATGACGAAAACGACTAGGACAACTTTCAGTTGATCTCACTGAGGTCAGAGATGAAATTAGCGGAAGCAGTAGTACCGGTAACTCGTTTATTTTTTCCCTTGATTTCTCAGCCAATGAAAAAGTTCCTAAAGAATTCCCGGAATAGAAGGTAAGGGTTTTTTTTTTTAATGCCGTTCAAATTAAAGGAGAGAAACATTCACTTTAACGTTCATAAGATTTGCTGTAACGAGCTCTCAACGACTCGACGATTTCATATCTCTTTTTTTTTTAAATCACTATCTATCTGTCTCCCTGTATCTCACTTTTTCTATTACTTATACACTCCCATAACTCTTTTAAGGCTTAGTTTAACGGAGCAATAATATTTTTTCAATAAACTTTACCACTAAAACTCTTCAACTGCCTTTACTTAATTTGTTTTCAAGTAACTTAACGGGCTATAGGCAGCCCTAACTGATAAATCAAAGGTAATGCAATAAATTATGATTATCAGTTATGATATATGATTAATTGGTGATAATAATGTAACAAGTAATTAATATGAATTTTTATAAAAATAAATTGATACATTGTAATGACTTTATTCTGAAAGTTGCTTTGAATTTTTTTCAGTCACCGTCCAATTATCTCTTGTTATAGAGGAAAATAAAAATCTATTGAAGTTTTTTGTATGAAACTAATGAATTGAAAAAAAAAAAAAAAAAAAAAAATTGGTCGCTTATTAAAAATGAAAAAAATTGTAATAGATTACGTCGGAGTGAATAACGATGAAAATATTTTTAATTGAATCGTGAAATAAATATGTAACGATTAATTAGCCATATGAATTGTTCATTTTAATTGGAGATAAATTTTACAGAAAATTTATTTTTTTATTTTAAGAAGATTTTTAATTTAAAAAAGCTATTTAGGTATACAAAAAATTTTTTTTTACTTTCAACAAAATTGGAATTTAAAAATTTTTTTAGTAAAAATTTTAACTCTAATTTTTGCCTTAAAAATCTTATCAGTTAAAAGAAGTTAAAATTTTATTGCTCAAAATTAGCATAAACGTTACTTAAAGAATAACTTCAAATATATTAATCAACTAAAGTGTAAATCGCATCTTGTGTAGAGTACAAAAATTTATTCAACTATTTCCAATAACTTTTTATCAAGATATGCTCTTGACATTGTCGGACTGGCTGAATAAAGCGAATGACAGGTTGAAAAAAAAACCAATATACCTGTCGATAACAATCATCGTAATATTTTATTACATTACAATTTCGCTCTTGCATTGACACGTATTAAAAAAAAAAAAAAAAAAAAAAAAAATAATAATAAACCTTTCAGAATTTATAATAACTCAAAAGTAAGTATAAATAGATAAGTAAGACGGGCAATTAATTATGTAAAAAAAATTCGATAAAATTTTTAGCAATAAAAAAAAATCAATAGAGAGAAGGTGTAAACTCTGCTTGCAGGTAATTAATTTTTAATTATAGCATAATAAAAGTTTATGATGTAATAAAAAAAATGTTAAAATAAAATACTCACATTAAAACAGTGTCGAATGGTGAGGATCGAAGAGAACCAAGCATCCTCCTCCATGATTAATTTCATTTGGAATGGTTACATTGAATTAAGAGTGGAATATTAATTCATTAGTTGTTAAATAGGCTTTATCACACTGTTAATTGGAGTTTTATCGAGATTTCTCCATCTCGACGTTAACAAAGCTTAATAAATCTGAAACACACACACGAAAATAAAATAAAACTTATATTGTTGTTAATTAAAATATAAATAAATATTTTTTTATTCGTTTTTTGTATTGTGTATTGTGTATTAGTGTTTGTGTTTATTTATGAGAATTATTTGAATATAAATAGGATTTTAAAATAACAGTAATTGTATTTGGACATTTATCTCAAAAAGTTTAGCTGTTATTTTCCCAGAAACATGTGATGTGGGATATTTACGATTACAAAGTTTAGAAAATTCCGAGTGGTATGGAACGAGGTGGAATCGAGTGAAGAGTTTACCCGATGTAAACATTCGAAGATTTTATACTCATCTACCCTATTGCTACTTTAGTCTTGAGGAAAATAAAGAATAAAGTACCGAATAAAATAAGAAGAGATAGGGAAGAAAGTGGAAAAGAAGAAAAGTGTAGAGTCAACGAGACTCAACTCTTACATGAAGGATAGAAATAGTTTGTAGGATAAGTATTATAAGAAGAGAGAAGAATAAATGACAAGTACCAAAAGGGACCGGGATAAAATGAGACGAAAATCTAAGAACTAAACTTCTCAGACGGTCAACGACAGTCGCGACGGCGTTTTATCCTCCGCCATTTGAAATCTCATACGTATCTTGTGAAAAACATTTGTCTTCTTATCTTGAGTGTTACTTTTTTCAAAGTTTAATATTTTATGAACAAACATTCTTTTGACGATTTGATACTTTGAGGACATCTCTAGGAGATTACCTATACACAAATACGTATTACCTCTCGGTATATTTGAGATTTTTACTTTTTAAATATTTTTTTGATATAAAATATTAATTTTATCACAAAAACCTAAAGTGATCTTTGATTATTTAAAAATAAAAAAGAAAAATTAATTATATATTTTTTTTTTCAAAAGTATTCATTTTTATTAAACCCTTTAATATTGAAATTTTTTTTTTTTTTTTTTTTTTTCAAGATACCTTGGCAAAGTGATAAAAACAAAAACAGAACCAGCTCAACAGCTATGCAACTCTTCAAGCACGAAAAATTTTATTTATACTCTCTGTTTTATTATACACTATATATACTATATTGCAGTGGTAAGAACTCAAGATGATACGACAAAAATAATATTGAGACCATTAAATCTCTTGTTTTATTTTATTTCCCCTACTTCGTTAGATAAAATAGAAAGCATTTTCTTCAGACATTTTCTTGCTCTCGTTCTCGTTCTCCTTTATTTATTTATTTTTTTAATAGCCAGTGTTTAATTTTATTATCTACGACATTAACGTCACTTTATCTCACCTTTCTTTATTTTTTATGTAACATTTAAAAAACAATAAAACACGAGTAGAGTGTTATCTCTGGTATCTCTTAAAAACAATTGTAAGATTATTATTTGCCTAATAATTTATTTTAATTGACCATCGTAATCAACTTTGAATTTCATCTTATCTGCTATCTAAATTTTAAACAACGCGAGATATAAAGTTAGGAAAAGATCAAAATTATAAATACAATTTAATTATTTTTTTTGGAAACCGAGGACGAAGCTAAAAATAAATGAATAGATTGGTTTTGTAACAGTTATGTATAAAATGAAAATATATACATTTTTTAGTGATATAGATATATTTTATAAAAGCGTAGGTAGATTTTCGCCAACAAGGTTCAGCTGTGTCGAGACACATCAGCTAAATGACAAGTGACCGCGTGCTCATGACAGGGACACGTTTATTTTAAAATACCAACTGAACAGTAGCATCCAAATTATCTATAGTCATTACGATAATTCATGGGCATTGAATAACCAATTATTAAGGATTAATTTAACACGGTAAATCAATCCAATTGAAATTATCGTGTCATTTATAACTTTCAATTATTCTTATCACTTTTCCTTACGCTTTTGGTTAAATAAATTTATATTTACGCTTCATGCAATCTATTATACGTAATTTCATTATTTTAATGTGACATTAATTTTATTATACCCATTAGTCAAGCAGTTAATAATTAACACAATTTATAAACAGAGAAAAAGTAACTTGGTTTTGTTTTTTTGAACCGACTGAAAAAAATTACTTTAATTCAAGAAGAATATTTTTGATCAAAGAAAATTATTTTGAAAAGAATTTTATGTAAAAAAAAAATTATTGAATTCGTAAAAGTCTTAAATTCTTAATCTTCTTTTCTTCATCGTTTTCTTTTTATTCTCTTTATTAAAGAGTATGAATTTTTTATTAATTTATACTGAATATCTCGAGAAAAGAGTAAAATAAAAAAATTAATATTTTTCTTAAATCGAGTAATTTTTATTTCAATGCACGAAATTCGGCCGTTAAAGAAAATTTTTTTCTGATATTTAATAAAAAAAATTTTTTTTTTATTCTATCTTAATTATAGAATATTTTTGAATATATATATATATTAATGATTGCTATAATTTTTTGCTCACTTTCAGTTAAGTCGATAATATATTTCCGATCGTATTTCACGGTAATTGGTAATACAATTTCACGGTAGCAAATTGATTGATTTATTGTTAACAACAACTTGTCAAATATGACGACATTTAATTTTCACTAGATTTGTGACGATTAAAGTAGAGCAATTTATCTGGTCACAAATGAATTACGTCAGTTATTTGAATTTTATTACCTCTAGTTTTATTTAGTTAGAACTAGACCGAAAATAAATAGTTATTGTTGCTTTTGTTTTTTAATTAATCCATCAATGCACAATATTAAATCTTATTAATTCATTAAATCGTATTGAATATTCAATATCTTTTTATTCAATTAACGGAATGTTCAGATTTTTAATTAATTCATGATTGAAAGAGCAAAGGTTGTTTACCAAAAGTTGTAATAAGCTTTTATAGTTTTTTATAAAACCAATAGTCAGTGGCTGTAACTTGTGAATACGCCTGGTAAATAAACAAGTGAATAAAAAATAAGTAAGCAAAGTTGAATATCGATAAAGACGAGTTCAACTGGTAAACGATTTGAATTTATAAATCATAACTCACTTCAACCGATAGTTATTGAATTAAAACTGCTTTTTTTTTCCAACTTGTGTAACTACTTTTTGCAATTTTATTTTTCAATAAATCGTAGTTTATTTTTTATAAATATTTCTTAATAAATTTTGGGACTTAAAATATTATAGAAAGTAATTTAAATGAAAAATTAATTTTTTATAATTTTCTTTATGATTAATTTCATAATTTTTTTAATTAACTCCATAATTACAAAATAAAGCTCTACATAAATTATTATAAAAACTACAACACAAAACATAAAATTAAAAATATAAAAAGTCTATATTTATCGCATAAATTATAACATTTAAAATAAAATCACAAAGGCACAAAAATAATATTATGATAAAAAAGATAAAAAAAAAATAGAAGTAAATTTATTGCGATGAAAAATAAATTTTATCGTGTGTATCATTGAAAAACGACAATAAAACATACCTTGTTTTAAAGAATTATCCACTTAGATCACTCGATTAAACAGAAACCGATCTAAACGAAAAATAAATCACAAAAAATATAAATATTAAAAAAATACCGCACAAAACTACTATACGAAACAAATCTAACGGTTTTATAAACAAATCTTATGGATAAATAATAAACAATGAAGTGATAATTACACTCAGATAAAATCATAAGAGTGCCAGTACCACGTAAATTATATTTTAATTGAATAGCTATGACGTTTCCTCTATCTATCTCTCTCTCTCTTTTTTCCACTCGCTCTAATCCTTGTCTATTTTTTATTAGAACACCATCAGTAACTTCATTATTCTTCGTACATAAGAAGTGTGCAAATAAATTAGCAATGTTTAAACATGCGTAGCAATAACATTACGGCGATAGATATGTTAAACACGGTTCTTTACAATACACTTTTTAGCGCTTCATTCATTAGAAAGGCGACTGAGTACGTTCGCGCCTCTTCTATTCATAAATACGTGTTGCACACCACGATTACAATATCTTGTCATTTGTTGAGCACGTGCACAAAATACGTCAATAAATATATATATATATATATATATATATATATATATATATATATATATATATATATATATATATATATATATATATATATATATTTACATTTGTAGATTTATCTGCTTAAGTGTACATATGTATTCAATCCAAGTATTTCAATATTCATGACGATAAATTAAGAAAATTTTTTAACTGCTCATAAAGCAATGTCAAGTTTTTTTTTTCTCAAACTTTTATTACTCATTTGAAGTCTCATAACTCATGTATTAATGCAGCTTATCTTCATTTTATCATTACAATAGTCAGATGTCTTATCTATCTGTCTTCTATTTCGTGACTCTGCTTAGTTATTTTATATGATATTATAATATATATGTACATACATATACATATAAATGTACATCGAAACAGTAAATAACAATTTTAGTCACCAATTTCTATGATAATGGAGTAAAAAATAGTGCAATATAAGAGTAAAAATACCAACGAGTGCCAGTCAATTCCAATGACAAATTATTCATTTGATTTTATTTTAAAATTGTCGTTCTCCGTAAAAAAATTTTAAACAGTTTTTGTTTTAATTATGTTCTTACATTTTTTTATTATTTTAACATTAAATTTTGAAAAATGAAAAATTATTAAAATTTTTGCTAAAAATTTTGAATTTTCTAGAGAGAAAAAAAATTTTTTTTTGATACAATAACTGTTTATATTTCTGCCAAATTTATGACATTAATTTTCAAATTAACATTTGTAATTACTTGATGGTCTACTAATATTAATATGACATAATTTTGCTCCAAATTTTTTTTTAATAAAAAAAACTTTTAAAAAATTTGAAGTTTTTAAAAAGACGCACGTCAATATCAACAAAACTTTTTTTATGAAGAGAGACAGATAAAGCGTGAGAAAAATGAAATATATATGGATGACTTTGAATAGCGCTTTAAACAGATTTGAATTTTATTAGTGAACTAACAAATTATAGTTACCCTTAAATTTAACATAACAGTAAAATAACCCGGTAGTAATCGAAACTTTTGCACTGAAATTGTTGCAGTATATTTTTATGTTTTATACTTCCCCGATTTTACGAGGATTGGATCTTTAATGAAGGAGTTTACAACCCAGAGGGAGATAAATTTGTGATAAAATAAGACGAATTATTCATCCGTAGAAAATAATTAATGGATACTAAAAATTGTAAGTTTGGAAACTAACAGCGAAACGGAGCGCGCACGTGGGTAAATTGTTTTCACAGTTTACAACAATGAACTGATGTTGCCGACGCGAGAGCTTGCTACTCACTGACAGATTCTGTTCGGTCGTTTTGTAACTGGCGCCCCACTACTCTGACTCCCACCCTTAGATAAGATGGAAACAGAACGAAGTATCAAGTAATTTTTTTATTTTTAAATGTTCATTTATATTTATGGATTGTAATTATAAATTAATAAACGGTTCAAGTCTGTAGTTTATTATACATTTAATAGTTATTTCTTGATTACTGTCAAATCGGTTTATTTTTAATGCGAAATTTTTTATTTTGAAAAAGGGAATTTTTTATTCTGATTGTTTACCTATTTTCAATTTTTGGAGTTCATAAAAACATTATTGCATAAATTTATAGTTGAATAATTCATAAAGAAAAAGATGTATTTATTCTATTTTAAAACATCTAAAATTTGCATGAGTATTGAAGGATTAAAATCGGTTTGTATTTAATTTTGTACGAGGTTTTTCCCTAAAACAAAAGGATTAAAATTCAAACAAGGGACGTACTTCGATCCATTATCCTATTGTTCAAGTTAAGTAAAAACCTTTTTTTTTAATTGTCATTCGTTTAAAATTAATTCTTGGAGGAAGTTTTCGTTTATTAATTATTATTATGTATACAATCACTACCTTTTGTTATTGACGTCAACACAGAGCTTTAGTACAGAAGATTAAGGATTTAACTATAACCCAATACAAGAAGAAACTAGTTATTCACTGTATTAAATTGGTGTACATTTTTTGTTACTCCATTTATACTTTCTTAAACAATAGAATTATAGACGTTATGCATGTTACAATTTAGTGATATAAAAAGACATTCTTCACAGAAAAAAAAATTACTTGAACTAAAAAAAAAAAAATTGCAAAGAAAACCAGAGCTGTTTTGGTCAAAAATTGTTTTTTCATACACTTATCTATGTACTATTAAGTGACCCTGTTATTGGTGAGGTGCTGCTGCTAGGTCTATGTATGAGAAAATAAATAAATACACTAATATACATTAAAGTAATGAGCCTTGCATACAAAGATCAATTTAGACCTATTTTATTTATTGTAAAAACAATACAAACGTGATAGAACTGGCAATCAATAAATTTTCTATTCTTCACAAGCTATAATATACAGTAAAAAAAAATCAGGTCGATTAATGAAGTAGTTCGAGCTTAATCGCGATTTCATCCGAGATCAATTGTCGTCCGTATTAAATTATTTTCAATTTAATTTCTTTCTACAGTTACATTATTGATATGATAAAAAAAAATTCCTTGACAATAGAAAGTGTGAATTGAACTATTTTAAATAACGAAATTTGCAATTTATAAAAATTTATTAAAACTTCTGTAAAACGAAATGGAAGTCCAAACTTTGAGAATTTTCTTCTGAAATTATTTTATAAAAAAGTCGTAAAAAGTTGATACAATACTAACATTCTGTAATAGTTTTTAGTGCTAAACTTATCCCATAAAAATCAAATATATATTTTTTAATTTTTGTTAGTTGAAAATTTTTTATTGGTTGTGCCTGAAAAACTTCAATTTTCTTTTTTAAATTAAAGTTTGGTAATTAACTAAAAATTAATTATTTTTTCAACTGTTATTTTAAAACAATAGCCGACTGGGTTTGTTTGGAAATTAAATCGAGAATTAACAATATATTAACCATAAATGATTTTAAATAAAAATTTTAAAAATTTTAAATAAAAAAAATTTTTAAAGTTATTTTTTTTTAGCTTTCTTGTACGTATTTTATAAGTGTAATATAAAAGGATTTAAGGAACGCCTTCTGGCAAGACACCACTAAATTAGGTCAATTTTAGGATAGCCCGGTAGTCCGTCGAATTCAGAACGCTTGGCTACCCCAAATAGAGAGGAATTACTGCCGACAAATAGAATAATTTATCCTCTCTCCAGTAGAGCTTGAATAGATAAGTTTATAATTTTAATGCGACTATTTTATATTTTATTTAAAAAAAATTTTACTAATATTCGAATTTAACTTTTTTATCCAATTTATTGACAATGATGAAATAAAACTTTTTCGTTTTAAGGAATTGACCTGAATTAACCTAAAAAAAAAATTTATTCTTGATTTAATTGCGATAATTCCAAAGATAAGATAAGCTATAAATTTACCACAAATAAATTGATGAAACTAATTAATTAATTGTAAATTGTATTTTTTAAACTGAAAATAAACTTTATGTTCAAATCAGGTCATAAGTTCATCGCGATTTTAAAAACTGACAAAATTAATAAAACACGTATGTTGAGGATGAAAAAATGAACTTTAATTTTAAAAAATTATTTCCCTTTGCAGTCACTACACGTTAAATGTTAAATATTAAATCCCAGAATTTGAATCAGCTCTCGGTACAGTAGCTGGAGCGCCACAAAAGTCTATTGTTTACTAAAAAACGAGCATTAAAAATAGCGGACTGTTTTTTCAAACCTACGTGAAAACATTAACAATTATTTTAACATATTTTTAAAAATCGCACAACGTTTGTATTTATTCAACTCATTTTTTACAGACATCTTTTTTTTTTCTTTGTAGGGAGAAGTAATTATATTTATTAGTTATAAAAAAAAAAGAAAAGAATTATTTTAACAACAGGAATATAAAAATAAATATTTGTTCTAGCGAGTAAATGTTTTAGTGTAAAAAAAATCGTAGATGAACGAAGCCATCATTCAAGGAGATTACAAGCTCAGATTCTCGTGTGTAGCTTTTTGTTGTTTGTAATAAAGCTTTTTTTAAAATCCAAAGCTGACAGACGAATTCACAAGTTGCATATAGGAGGAGCATGTACACACTGGGTTATGTTAGTGCGCCAGTGATGTAAATTTAATGCACCTTCTATACCGCTTTCAATGAGTTTTCTTGCGATTTTTATCGTAAAATTGCGACTTGAAGGGACTAGCATAAGGAAGGAAAAAGCTTAAGTAAAAGAGAAAGATAAATAATGATAAAAGAAATAAAAAGTAAATGTTTTTTCCTGCTCGTACAGAGAGAGACTTTGTGATAAGATCGCCCTTTTCATTTTACTGGAATAATATTTTACATTTTACGAATAATTATTAATTATTTTGATTTAAATATTCAATTCTCGGAAAATTACAAATCAGACCGAGCAACCTTAAAAATTGATATATGTTTACCTAATTACGATTCATTCTATTGGATAATAAAAATTGAAATAAATTAAACTCAAATAGCGATATTAATGTGAGTACATGTAATCATTATGTAGAAGCTCTTTTCCAATTTTCGACAAATACACTCGAGCTCGAGAATCCTATATAACGTAACATATGCATATTCACGTTGCTCTAGGCACTTATTACTTGCCTTGTGCTATATATCTTCTACATACATTTTCTCTAGTTGCTTTGTACATCTCATCTGTACATTAAGTGTACTAAGTAATGTGCCAACTATAAATTGTTGTCTATAACTTAGCAAGATCATTTAAATAATACAGAATTACTTTTTAGTTAAAACTGGAAATAATTGCTCTTAGATATTGCGAGATTTATTGTTTTAATTAATATTTATACTGGATATTGTTTATTTGCGAGTCGACAAAATAAAAAAAAATATTACTCAATACATTTTGTTGATAAAATCTCTCAAAATTATGAGATGCTAATTACTAATTAAATATTCAAGGCTTTAATCTACATAATTTGCATTGAACAATAGTTATATAGGCTATTACACTAAAGAAAAAATAACTTGAGTCAACAAAAGAACTTTTGGAGCAAAAGAGGAATTTTGAAAAGTTTCATCGTTTTAAATCAAGCAGAAAAATTCTTTAATTAAATAAATTTTATGACCTTATGTAAATATTAGTTAAGTCTTAATAAGCGTTAAATCTTTATGTGTAATAATTTAGCATAATTATAATTTTAATCAACATGTAATGTTAACTCTTTACTATAAATTTATATCATTGCACAATAAAGTGTCCCTGTTATTGGCCAGTAGGCTGTTGGGACTGTAATAAATAAATGAATAAATAAATAAATAAATAAATAAATAAATAGATAAATAAATAAATTAGTTAGTTAAAAAATTTGTCATCTTGATTGAAGAAGATAAAAATCTTTAAGATAATTTTCTTGAAACTCTTGAGAAAAGAAATAAAAGCTTTATTAAAAACAAATAGCTTTTTTTATATTTGTATTTATTTAATTGAAAATGATTGATTGAGACATTAAAAGAGAAGTAAACGTCAGAACTTATTAGAAAGTTAAACAGCCACAAATGAATATCTGACGACTAAACATGAAACTTAATCTACAATTGACTGAACGCTATATTTCATTTAATATTTTCTAATTAGATTTCAATTTATAACCTCAGTTAAACGGTGTTTTATGAAGTCGAAAATAATAATACAATTCTTTAATTGAATAACTAAAATTAAAATCTTGATGGAGAGATTCAATTATTGATCTAACTACATGGACTCGAGAAAGTAATGAATGAAGTTTAACATTTACGGTTTAAAAAAAAAACTATTAAATTTGTAAATGTATTTTTAAATATTAAACATGTAGGGAATGTTAAATTTACTATTCAAGCATAAAAACGTAAACAAACCTTATCATCAATACGTAACGATAAGGTGAAGACATATATATTGTTATTTTCGAAAGGTATAAAAATAAAACGGTAATAATAGTTGTATCAGCTCGTAAACTTCCGAACGTAACTTTATCAATGGTTGTTATCAGTTTTGGAACAGTACTATTTTGTATAAGTATAATGGTGAAACGTTCGTAATGCAGCGCGAATGTGCACACCGAAATCCATTACTTTGGTTAAAATACGTGGCCGAAGAGAGAACTGGAAAATGAAGATATGATGAGCGTAGGATGCAATAATAATTATTCTTAAGTACTTCTTAATGTACTGGGAATTAAGTGCATAACTACCGTTATTTATCACATATAACGTCCTTATTTGACAATATACCGTTTTATTTATCATTATTAATATATTTCATTAGACTATTGTTAAATTCTGTAAATTCTGTATTAATTTAGTCATTTATTAAAGAACTTTGCAATTTTGTCTTGGCCTCAAATTTTTAATCCTTCAATTATGTTATGGAATTTTTTTATTAAATTTTTCTCATAAAAATTTAATTGTTGTAAAAATCTAAAAAACTGTTTATTTAGTAAATAAAATTCTAAAATAGCGAAGAAAGTTCATTTCAGTATCATAATTTGATTAATAAAAATCAATAATTTATTGCTAAAATCGACTCACCTCAATAAATGATTTAGACGTTAAATTATTCAAATACACTGCAGAGACTGATTGAAATGACAACCCGTGACATTTTTCTTATTCTACATCAGTTTCAAACGTAAAATGTCTTTTAAAGTCTAGCTTTTCTCTTCTATATTTGACAGGTAACAATTTGTCTGTTGATAATTATCGCTAATCATTTATTAATCTCTTAAACTCACCGATGAATTATTTTTTAAATAAGAATTATAATTCCGATTTCCATTTATAATTTTAATTTCAACAGTAAATTACCGATCACAATTAAAATCACTCACTCATTTAAGAAAACTTTTTTTTTAATATTTCTAATAAAATAAATTTAGAGTAAAATAAACAAAATTATTTTTCCGACACATCCGATTTATTTGCCCGTCACCAAAAAAAAGTACATGCTTTAAAAATAACACTTGACACTAATTAAAAGTAAGTTCACGCACAATTTTATTCATCGACACTGCAATCAGTCACTGAATACGAAAGAAAAATAAATGTGTAATTTTCTAAGTTCCGTAATTAAGCGAATTTTAAATAAAACATTTATTGGCGAGTATTTAGTTTTAATAAAAAATATATCACAACAATCTGCGGTTTGAAAGTACGACATAAATTGTTTAGAGCAATAATAGAAGGATTACGACACGAGCGCCATTTTGTAGATGATACTTTACTGAAAGTCGGCAGTGAAGTGAGCAACTTTGCGTGACGTAGCATATATAGAACCCGTTAGTTCTAGACTGCAACTGTAACTTAGCGGAAGTTATTATAGTAACTTTTTGAAGAGTTACTCTCGAAATTGTTTACTTGGACTGAAATTCGCAGTTAAGTATTTAAATATTTTTAACTAAGTCAAGATTTTTAATAATTAAGATACTAAAATTAACTGAGATTATGAATTTTTTTTTAATTTAAAATTTTGAAATTTTTTAAAGTGTTTTTTTTTCCTAATTGATTTTTTTTAAAAAAAAAAAATTGACAATTATCAGCTGACCTCAGCATGATTAATAATTTGATAAATTAAAAATATTTATTAATAAAATTAATTATTTATTATTCATTCGTTAAAGGTATAAATGGTCAGCCATTATTTTTACTTGTTTTTTTTTTTTTAATTTTTTTTTATTTATGAACTGAAATTTTTGTACAATTATACAAAAAATATTATTTAAAAAATTGTAACTGGCAGTGAATTTTCATCCAATTTAATTATGTTTAGGTTAAGATAAATTTATTATTTCTATATAAATTCAATAATAAAATTTAAGATGCTTAGCGTCAGTTGGTAATTAATTGCCGTGAATGATTGAACAATTAATCCAATAAAAAATATTAAATTAAAAATCAGGTATGTATAATTTACATTTATTTATTATGTTCAATTTTTATAATACCGAAATCAGCTGACATCTGACAATTTTATTGATTTTTATTAAAAATTAATTATAAAAAAAAATATTCTTAAAAAATTTGCACTTGCAATTTTTTTTAATTTCTAGATGGGGAATTTTTTTATTAACGTTTGTTCATAATAATTTAGTAGTAACAAAATTCTAAAAAATTGACAGATGTATTTTATTTTCAGTATTATTAATTTTCCCAATTACTCTTCAGCTAATCACAAAATTTAATTTATAGAAATCATCAAAAGTCAAGATGAGTACACGCGCGTGTGGGTTTGTTATATTCCGTCGATTTAAGGGACCTATTGAATATTTATTATTGCAGGCGTCGTACCCTGAACATCATTGGACCCCTCCAAAAGGTAATAATATTTTAATTATCCGTAAATAAATTTTTTACAGTGAATTGTTACTAATTTTGATGGTTGAATTTTTTTAGGGCATGTTGATCCGGGTGAAAATGATATGGAAACTGCATTGCGAGAGACCGAGGAAGAAGCTGGTTTCAAGAAAGAAGACCTAAATATATTTCCAGATGCTAAGCAAGAAATGAATTACGACGTGAAGGGAAAACCAAAGACGGTGATCTATTGGCTTGCAGAGCTCATCAAAGAGAATCGTGATGTTAAAATGTCTCACGAACATCAAGATTACAAGTGGTTGATTCTTGATGAAGCTTGTAAACTTTCTGGTTTTAAGGACATGGAGGAAACTTTGAGAGTTTTTGATAAATATATTCATGATAATCTTCCATAGGTTAATTAAATTGGGACATTTATAATTGGATAAAAAATATATTACTTATATTGTGATATAATAAAAAGGAGAGAATGAGTTTAATTTTATTGTCAGATCAATGGTAAGATAAGTACTACTTTTGAGTTGATTGGCAAAAAAATTTTTTTTGTACCCCTTTTGGCATTTGTCATGCGATTTATTAAAAAAATTAATTATTTTTACAGTATCACTAATTCTACATAAAAATTAATTTAGCTGACATTTGATAATTTTAATAATTTTTTTTAATAAGTAAATTATGGTAAATAATAATTAGAAAAAAAATTGACATGTAGAAAATTAAAAAAATTGTATTTTTAATCTTTTTAAATTTCAAAATGTCAATTTTTTTTTTGCCATTATTTATTTGTCAGCAAAAGTTCTAAAAATTATTAATTATCTGCTAAATTAATTTTCATCTTCAATGTAATTAATTCCACACTTAAATAATTCCCGCCAGTGCGCAATAACTTCAAGAATGAAACTCGTCTGCGCATAGAAAGAAGCTTGCGCAAAAAAAAGACAGGTTTTATGCGTCAGCTGTTCCTCGAAGCAGTGCTGCGTTCACAGCTACACAGACCCTCGTCAAATTGTTGATGTATCGTGTGCATTGTTGATCGTAGCGTCGTTTCGCGTGGGTCTTATAATCATAAGCCCAACTCAGCTCGTGTATTCCTTTGTTCAATAGTGGTAAATAATTATTAATCATCGTGGTAACTGTTAAAAAACGATCATTGCGAATACTGTTCTGTGTAGAGTAGAAAATAAAAGCAGCAAGTTGACGAGCGTCAATTTCCGTCATTGCGCAAAAGCATCGAGCAGTACGTGTTTTTTATGTACTTATACGCGCACTCGTGAACGTTGACGATACAGAGAATTAATATTACATACATATAACATATAATTCCTACCAGCTAGCATCCGTTGGACTGTAGCGTCAGCCAAGTGATATTTATTTTTTTTTAATGCTTTTGTTTTTTATTTATTTTAGTTTTTGTTTTTGTTGATTTTATTAATTTTATGGCTGTTTAAGTAAATAATATTTTATTTACTGGAATTCAAAATACGTAACGTAAAATAAAATTTTTAAATTTTAATTCGAGCCTTTGCTGATATCTTGACGTGTACTGCTCTACATACATTTAAATATTAAACCCTTGGAAGACTTTGATTAATAATGGCACAACCAACGAGCAGCGCTTTGCGAGCACTTGCTATGGAGTACAAAAGTCTTCAAGAAGAACCAGTTGAGGGTTTTCGTGTTAAACTCGTTAACGAGGACAACATGTTCGAGTGGGAAGTCGCAATATTTGGGCCTCCTGATACTCTTTATCAAGGTGGATACTTCAAGGTTAGTTTTATATTTATTCATATATACCACATAGATTTATGCAATTTTACTAAACATTTATTTTTTTATGAATCATACTGAAGTTAGCCGTCAGCTGTCAATTTTAAAAATTTTTTTAACAAATCAATTACAATAAAAAAAAGCTTCTTAAAATTTTTAATTGTAATTTTTATTAATTTTCACATGTGGAACTTTGTAATTAATTTTTTTTAATAATAATTTAATTGATATAAAATTCTAAAAAAATTTTTAAAATTGACCGCTGACGGCTAACTTCATTATAATTAATTTTTTAATAATTTATAAACAATTTATTTGTTACAGAAGAGATAGTAAAAAAAAATGCATATGGAAATTTTCACAATTTTTTTCTATGTAATTTTTTAGATTTTTTTTACAACCATTAAATTAAAATTAATCTAAAAATTAGCTGTCTGCTGAATTCACCCTCATATTTTTTTAATTTTTTGCCTATCATTTGAATTTTTTTTTTTAAACATAAATATTGAAGTTAAATCATGAATTACGTGAAAAAATTACAAGTTTTTCTGTCACGACTAACCTTGACCAATTATTTATTTCAACAGAATTTTATTAACAACTAAAACGTGACTAAAGTTGGCAGTAATTCGAAATCAATGTTAAAATATCTTTCATAAATTTTTATTGATTTATTCGGAAATAATTTAATTTTTAAATATCTAGTAACAAATTAAGTAGTTTTGATACAACTGATAACTTGGGCAAAATAATTATTTAAAAAATTGCAATTTTTATTGCGTTTCAAAATACCGAGACTGTGCTCCATTTTATTATCAGCACTTAAATTTCACAATGTATTTTTATGAAAAATTTATCAGAAAAATTTTTTATTTCATAACGCAGAAAATTAATTTTTTTGTTTCAAATAAAAAAATAACTACTCATTGCTTTTCACATAATCAATCAACACAACACTATTAAGTTGCAAATTTTCCAGTTAAAATTAAGTACCAATTGCTTTTCAGTAATTACCTCCAGCACAAAAATAGCTAATTAATTGCTAACAATGTTCCGGGTGTTGCTCAAAAAGGAAATTCGAAATTCATTTCCGTGATTACCAATTTAAGCAACAGTTTCGAGACTCGAGCGTACAAAACTATAAAAATCAGCTTTCAGCTTTTAACAGTATTAACCAAAAAAGTAATCAATAAATTAAATGAGTCAACGTGTAATAAAATGATCAATGCTAAACTTTAGACAAGCAAGTAGAGTTCCCGCTATTTTTATCTGCGGCATGCGCAGTCTATTAATTTTTATAAAATTCTCCATTTATTATTCCTCAAAAAATAATATATATATATATATATATATATATATATATATATATATATATATATATATATATATATATATATATATATATATTAATTAAATTAAGCATAAACACTCAATTATAAACAATGAAATTTAATTAAACGAGTCAGTTTGATGAGTAAGAAAAATAAACAAAATAATTTCATGCAACACTTTCTAAACCACTTTCTGCATGGTTGAGTTTAAAAATATTTATATAATATTTCAGTGTATCTCGAGCATTGGGTACAAATTTTATTTATAATTATTATTATTATTTGTTTTTTTAAGTTTATATTACATATTTTTTTTATCATTAATTTATTCATTTGTCGTTACTCATTATTCATTACTCGTCATAAAATTATATTATATTTAATATACACTTTATATAATATAATATTAAATAAAATAACTTTCCTCGTTTAATTCTACTTGTCCTTTCACCGAGCACCAGATGTGCTTAATCGTTAGTCAACTAGGAAAGAGGAAAGTTTAATACATAATACTTGTAATTTTGTTAGAAACAATTATCTTAATTAATTAATTATTGTAAAAAAAAAAATATTTATTATTAATTTTTTTAAAATGATAATCAATGATTTACTTAGCTGAAGTGGAAACAAAAATTAGTCGATAATATAATGCATTGGTATAAGTTAAGCGTGTCGTCATGTGATTAATTATTAAAACAGTCTTGCGTTAATACGTAATCGTCATCATTTGTTATTAATGTTTAAATTTATTGTTATTGTTTTGTTAAACTCACTTGGATTTATTTAATAATAAATAATAATGTATAATTGTTGGTATAGTTTGCACGCTATATATATTAACATTTTTAAAAGAGTCAATTGACTTTTAAAAAATAGTACATTTGTAGTTTTTAACTTTGAAATGCTAAACTTTAGACGTTTTAGTATTACATCGAAGTACTGGAGCAAATAAAAAGTAGGTTAATTCTAGACTCAAGACTTGAGAGTTTAGAGAATGTCCCAAAGGATGGCCGGGATATTTGGGCCATGAGCAGGTCACCGATCAATATGGCAATGCTGTTCCGGTTGACGATGCCGCGTGGTATTAACTTATAAAAAAAATATTCAGATTTTACATTGATTTTAATTTATCGATAATTCTAATCAGAGTTTTGATTTTTTTAATGAATTCATTATTTTTAAACCACTAGTTTTTTGTCAAGCATTTAAATTAATATTTATTTATTTATTTATTAATTTACTTCCCAAAATTATATATATATACTACATATAATCCCTATAGAGACAAATAATTGTCTGTAGTACATAGAGTAGGGAAAAAGAGATATTTAAGTTAATAAGAATTAAGTTACTCTCTCATGAGCCTTAAAGGATAAATTAAAATTGAATTTGTGATTTATTTTTTTGTATTTTTTATTTTTATTTTTATTATTTTACACCTTATTTAATTTTGTGTTTGATAACTAAGTTTGTATTATTTTAGAAAATTAGTTAATTCCGAGTGTTTGCTAACCATTTTTTAATTTCAACCTTTTTCATTTTAAACTTATTGCTTATAAGTAATAATTCTGTATTTAACGTAATAGGTAAATCCCTAAAATACTCTGGCTCAGTCTCTATTTAATAAAAATAATTAAAATTGATTATCTGATAAACATCAAGTCTGTTATCAATTTTATAAAAATTGTTAAAGACAATATTTAAGATTTTTATAACGTTAGTATTGATAATTAAGAACTTGAAATGAAATTTAATTTTCAGTAATTTAGCATTAAACTAACAATTGAATTTTTTATTTCAGGCACACATGAAATTCCCGCCAGATTATCCATACAGCCCACCGAGTATTCGCTTTATGACAAAAGTCTGGCATCCAAACGTATATGAGGTGAGTGAACACGAGAATTATCGATTATACTTGTTAGTACTATAGAGTTTTATTTTTCATACCTTTTTACTTTTTAATTTTACATTATTCGCTTTCCAGTCATGCCTTTACACACTCCAATCCGTAACACATCTTTTGTGCTGGAACTACTTAGATAAATTTACACTGCTTTTCCACTTTTACATTGATTTATGTCTGAAACAAACATATAGAATTATTAGAATTTTTTTTTATTACAAAAAAACTTTCTTAATAATTAATCAATTTAAACAATAAGTTTTTTCAGTTGTAGGAAATTAAGTACCTGATGTATTTATCAACTTACATTGATTTCATTTTTTTAGTCATTAAAAAGAGATTAAACCGTATCAAGTCTGGAACTATAATTTTAAAAAATGATTCCACTTATCATTAATAAAAAAAATTACTCATAATAAACTACTTAGTCATACTAGTGATATTAAACACAAAAGACATTGTCAATTATATTGCTAATATTTCTACCGTGAAATATTTCATAGAATTGTTATCAGTCTATTTTTTTTTTAATTTTATCTTGGAAAAATTTTAAATAAATTTCTTATATTTTAATTAATATTCCATTTTTTTTCCTAGCTATTTATAAAATCATTGGTACAAATTTATGAAAAAAAAAACCAATACTAAACAATTACATCAATATTGGAAATTTTTTTCTTGTCTGCAGTTATTTTTAAACTTGAATTATTTTTTCCGTGTAACGATTTATTAATTCCTGCATTTAATATTTGATGGATAAACAAATCAATAAAAATATTTCTATTTTTGGTAAAGTACTTTATTAAATATTAAATATTAAGATTAAACGACTAGATAAATTTTTTAATTTATTTGTTTTTCTACAATTCAGCAAACAATTGAAAATAAAAATAATTTTTAATTATCACAATTATTATTGAATAAAGATAATTAAGCTGGCGAGAGTTTGTCTAGTCAGCATTAATGTATAAGAGAGAAATCGAAAGAGAGTGCGCGTAGATTGCGTGCCAAGTTGAAGGCTTTTTAGAAATGAGACGAAGACTGATGTAGAAGAAAAAAAAATGGCAATTTGCCATCCCGTATATATCCTACTTCAATCTCTCTCAATTTATATACATATGCATATAGATACTTTTTTTTATTTGTCCCTGAGAACAAAGGTCCGACGACTGCGTCAAATGCGTGACGAGATCACTTTAAACAATAAAATAAATAATTTTTAAACTTTTGTAAAAATTTTTCGAGTAATTAATTTTTTTTTTATTTTTTTTATTTAATATCTAGTTTCATTAGATTGATATAACAAATGTAATGTAATATAAGATTTCTTTCGAGTGAGATTAAATCGTGAATGAGAGCTTGGGTACACCTTGGCCTACTTAGGTTGCAACAGTCGAGGATGCAGCAACCACTAGAGTGTATACACTGTACACTAGAGTTTTGCATTATCGAATTAAAATATATCTAATACAAACTCTTTGATCATTAATTTATCTTTATTGCGTTTTAAAATTGAATTTTTTCATTTTAAATTATCTTTTATCAGACAAGTATTTTTATTTTTTCGTTTTTCCCAACTACAAAGTACTTTATGATAATAAATAGGAGTATTAAATAATATTATTCAATTTTAATAATTTTTTTTTTTTTTTTTTACAGAATGGAGACTTGTGTATTTCTATTTTACATCCACCAGTCGATGATCCACAAAGTGGAGAATTACCATGTGAAAGGTGGAATCCAACTCAGAATGTCAGGTAATTATTATTAAATTATTATTATTATTGTCATTGTTATTTTTGTTAAAAGGAATTGCGTTCTTTTTTTTGCTATCACTTGTAAAAAAAAAAAAAAAAAAAAAAGTTTCCTTTTTTATAAGTAGAGATAATTTAAATTTATAACGGTAAATATATTTATAAAAGAGGTCAATGTTTTGAACAAATATTAATAAAATATATTTTCTTAAAATATCATACTATTTAAAAAAAAAATAAATAAAATTTTTTTTTTTTATTTTCAATTAAAAAAAATTTTTTTTCAAACATTTTATTTAAAAAAAAAAATTTTTTTTTTATAAAAATTATAAATACTAATTATTTAAAATATTTTTCAGAACAATACTGTTGTCAGTGATATCACTTTTGAATGAACCAAACACATACAGTCCAGCAAATGTTGATGCTTCGGTAATGTACAGACGTTGGCGTGATTCCAAGGGTCGAGACAAAGAATATGAAAATATTATCAGGTAATTACTATATTAAAATTAAAATAAACAAAGAGTTATCTTCTTAAAAAAAAAAAAACAACAAGTTATATTTATTTATTTATTTATTAATGTTTAAAATAAAAATTACAGGAAACAAGCTCAGGCAGCTAAAGTGGAAGCCGAAAAAGAAGGTATTGTAGTTCCGCTCACACTTGAAGATTATTGCATAAAAACCCGTGCTAGGCCTGCAGAGCAGCCTTTAGATATGACAGACTTTTATGATGATGAGTATGAGTTGGATGATGATGACGACGAGGAGCACAGCGCTGGTGAATACGGAGACGATGATGATAGTGGCAATGGCGAATCGTGATCTATTTTATAATTTATTTTAATGATAATTATTCTTACAATATAAATAACGATAATAACAATAATAATAATAATTCTATAAACGGTTTATAAGCCATTATTATTATTGGATTCGTGTATAGATTGATTAATTGAACACACGGGCTTCTTAATAATTAAATAAAATGTGATTTATGCTCGTCGCTACAACACTTGTGATTATTCAATCAATTACATGAAAATCGGCTCAATTCAAACGTCAAATTCTTATATCAACTATTTGATTTAGAGCCTAATTATATTTATGATGAAAAAATAAAAATGATTAAATTAAATGATCTCGTGTGTGTAAAATACTTGCGAATCTAACGAATATTTTGTCATTTTGCTAGAAAAATTAATTCGTATTTTAATGATTATTGATAAGTAACACCGATAATAATTAATATAGTCGAGAAAAAAATAAATATAATTTTTTTTTTCCTTTTTTGATGGGTTTAGTTTGGTAGGCAATTCATTCGATGCTATTATTATTATTATCAAAGATAGAAATCGATTTTTAGAATAATTATTTAACTTGAAACATCACTTGATACATTATTTAATAATTATAAATATATAAACATATATTAATAATTAATAATAAAAAATAGGAGCGTTCTGCTTGCTATAATGTATCTGGTATTAATATTTAATTATTTAATTAAAATTATTAGTCAAATAAAATAATTCAAATTTTGAATTGTTTGTATAAATCACCAGTGAAATTTTAATTTTATAAATTTATCTAAAATTATTTTTTTTTTTTTTTTTTTTTTTTTTTTTTAAGTTATATTTAAATAAAAATCAACAGTACTAATAATTTTAAAAATAGATATTAGATATTATAATAAAAATTGGAAATAATTACGTTTTTTATTTTAATATAAAATTTTCTTATGTCCTATGTACTCATTTGTCGTTATACATATACAATGTATTTTATAACTTTTATTTTATTGACAAACACTGGTGTAATGCATACTTTAAATAATCAATTTTTATTGGAAAAAAAATTTTCTTCTCTTGTTTTATTCAGTAAATAAAAATATTTTCTGCAATCAATAATTAAATTTAGTAACTGCAAGGAATAATAAATATTCCACGTGAGTTAATAATATCGGATAACCGCAGCAATATCAGTTGATGGTTAAGATTGAATAAAACTGTATTTCAGATTTGGATTCAACGTTGAAATAATTAAAATTAAAATTTTAACATTTCGCTTTAATCTGGCAAGCTCACATTAATTTAAAAATTATTAAATTTAAACAATGTACCACGGGGTTATGTATTGATTGAAATATAATTTTGTAAATAGACAACTTATAATAATAATCGAAGTATAAATATTTACATATTATTGCTTCTTCGATTGCACCGACGAAACCTTTGGTTTGCCTCAACCTTATCCTATTAATGATGATACTGATGCTTTAGGTAGTCTTTTACAATTTGGATCATCCTAAAAAATTAAGAAAAATTTTATTAATTATATTTATCAAAAAAAAAAAAATCTGTTATTAAGAGATTAAGAAAAATTTTGTTTCCAGGTTAACTAATGACATTTTCAAAGATATAAGCTCATCACGATGTTACACTCATCAAGAGCTTTCATTTGAGTACCCACATCAATTTTTCATATATTTTATATATTTATATATATAAATATATGAAAAATATATAAAAATGCATGTGGGTACGCAAATGAAAGCTCTTGATGAGTATAACATCGGAATGAGTTTATATCTTTAAAAACGTCTATATTTAAGAAAATACAGTGCAATTTAACAAAAGTCATTATTTAATAAAGCATAATTAAAAAATTTTTTATAAATATACATACTCTTTTACAAAGATGATGAATTTCAATTCCACCATTGATATTCTCTTCTTGCGGTAGTTCTTCAGCAAATGTTGTTAATTCAATTCCCGAATTACTTAATTCCTTTTTATTATCTTCCATCATTCCCGAAGGACTTGCCTGCAGAAATTAAAAAATTTTAATAAATAAATTAATTGATATAAAATTATTAAATAATTGTAAAAACTAACGTTAATAATCACGCAGCACAAAAGCACAAGGCAAAGTTGTCGAATCATTCTTGGAGTTTTTTAATAATGATAGAAAATTAAATAAAATTGATTAGAACAAGCTCTAGAGAGACTGAGTGTAAATCTTAGCCTTTGCTTATTTATATAAAATTCCCCTCTTCAAATTTATAGAAAATTTTAATAAAAAAAGTAATAAATTTTTCTAAAATCATTAAAGTTGTCTATGTCTCTGGGGAAGAACTTTCAATCTTTTTAAATTTTAATTTTTTAACGTGGATTGATCAAGGACAAATTTTCAATATCATGAAAGTAGTTGTCAAGGTCCTAACATAAATTTTAATAAATATACATCAGTCTAATACATTTTTAAAAATTCACCGTCTAACTTTTAGGCCATTAGTTAAATTAATTATTCAGTATCAACTAAATTTTTTTATTTAATCTCATCGATTTTATTATAAATTAAAAATATTAAAAATATGAGGAAGATTTGAGACAAATTAAAAAAAAAAATACAGCAAAATAAATTAACTTGATTTATTTTTATAATTTATTTCTTATCTTATATATAATAAACGGAACATTCACTCGCTAAAAAATGAGTTATCACAAAAAGTTATTTACAATCAAAATTCTTTCCAAATACCAATTACTTAAAAAAAAAAAATGTACAATAATTAAAGTTATAATAAATCAACATTTTGGAATACCAATCAATAAATGATTTTTCGGAGTACAAGTATCCGGTACTAACTTAAACAAATAAACATTATAACCAAATTCTTGAGCTTGTAGCTTTCTATCAGTGTCAATAATCTTCATACACTCGTAACCTTGTTGAGTCTTGGCATTTTTATCATCGTGAGTCTGGTCAGCCGCGTGACCAACAATCAAATAGTCTCTAAGATTGATATTATTTTTAAAAAGATTACTTCGCGGGTAAGTAATATGATGACAGTCTTGTATCGATCCATAGCAGCACGGACAGCTCACAAAAATAGCTTTACTCCTTATGCAATGCTGGATCACCAGATCGGTAGCAACACCGCAGGCGTGTAAGGATGTCCCGATATCAAAATCTCCCTGAAAATAATCCAAGTTACACTAATAAAATTTAACATTACCCAACTTGAGCTTATCAACTCTATCTCGTGATCGATTTAAAGACTCTTCTTTATTCTCCAGTAAAATAATTGTACAATTTGGCAACAAGTACGCAATGAGAATCCCCAAATGGCCGCTTCCAGAACAAAAATCAACAATTACGTCTCCGGGCCGCGCAAATTTTATCACCGGCTTGCATAAATTCTCAAGCTGCTGAAATTTTCTCTTCAATCGCGCCTGCGGCAACGATCCACCTTCAGGCGTAGCTTCGTAGGGAATTTTTTCCCAATCAATATTTATGGCTTCGTTTATTCCATAAACTCCATCGTCGTTCGCATCACCGCTATTGATTTTAATGTCAATCCCCATTTTTCTGACCAGCTCCAGCGATTTTTCAATGTCATCCTGCCGGGTGTAGACTCTACCGCGTGGCTTGTAACGCTTTGCATCGTTTTTATGGAGACTGTGGTCTGAAACAATAGGCAACGAGTAATTTTTACGGCAAATATTCGGTTCTAACTCTAGTAAATTCAAGCATTCCATCAATTTCTCGCTGCACATTCGCTTGTACCACTTAGCCGTCAGTGGTAGTAATTTCAGTACATCGTCTTTGGACAGTAAATGTATAAAAATATGAATACAAACAAATATTATAATATCTGCCAAAGTCATAAAAGAACCTTCGGCATAAACATGCTCTAGTATTAAATTATCATCGTGTTATACTTGATAAGCAAATTTTTTCGACATTATATACTTGTTTATATTATGCAGACGCACTGGTTGCGACATGTGTACCTCGAATCTCGCTACATCAACTGGCAATTCGGTTAAATTATCAATTTCTTCGTTGCTTAAATACTTGAGCGTTGATATCAATTCAATCTCACAGTACCTTGTCCAAGTACTCGCTTCGACGGGAGCAAGCAGACATGATTCCTTGAAGCCCAATAAATTTCTATAGTCCGGATTAACATTCATGTCAATATTTTCTATTGATGACAGTTTTATGATTTGCCTCAGACAGGTACAAAATCCCGCGATTATGTTCGATGAGTTGTAGATAAAATTTGGCAGCTGACATGATTTAGCCTCATACGGCATTTCGCAGTTATCTATCACGCTGTATTGATATTCTGATACATCAATCGTGTATTCACGAGCATTAGATTTGTTTTCACTCTGTACCAGTGTTATCTTCAATGAAGAGTTTCTATATTTTATTGTCAGTAATGCTATTATTGTTTCAATTGGTGCCTTACATACGTCGGCGAGAGAAAATATTTCTAAAAATATTTCCTTTTTTTTTTTTTGTTTTTTTTTAAATTATTTAATAACTAATTTTAATATTTTTAAACACTTGCACGTAATTGTTTGGCTACTTTACGGATTATCCTTTTTCTCAGAATATTTTCACGCCAAAATACTGTTACGCATGACAAAAATGATAGGACAAACATAACACCTTGAAATTTGAAAAATTCACGTTCTTCCAACCAGGCAACTCTGTCGCAACTGAAATTATAAAATATAATTTATTAGTACAATTTTAAAAATTTTTTTAACAAATTAATTACAATAAAAAAATGCTTTTAAAAATTTTCACTTGTAATTTTTATTAATTTTCACATGTGAAACTTTTTGCTACTGAAAAAAAATCGTCGAAAGAATTGTCCATTTTAAGATCATTAAAAAAATTAAATTTAATTATAAAAGAAAATAAATTAAAGTACCTTCTAGTGACAGTTTCACCAGTTTTACATCTCAATATCTCCTTGTAACGTGAATGAATACAAACACCAATACTTTTACTCGCGATTTCAAACGCAGTGCAAGGATGACACTCTGTTATTATTTCGTAGTCTCCATTTGTCGTACACGTTGCATTGCGCTCCAAATTTTCAATAAAAGGTTTGTTATTTGTACTATCTGTCCATTGACTCTCAACTATTAAAACAAGAACTGTCAATCTATAATATGAAAAGAAATTAATTTATTTATTAATTATTATTAATTAATTTGAGGGTTGAAAAATTTAATGAAAGGATAACCTACAATATTAAATAATACAATATTGTGATAAATAATTATATATTTACCCGCCTAATAGTGTAACAGCAAGTAACATACGTTTCTTTGTACACGACTCAATCATTTCGGATATTAATTATTTTTTAGATCAAGGAAATTGTTTAATAACATGTGGATTCTTTTATAATATTAGATCAAAGTCTCTTAAATTTAATTTTATGTTGGTATAAATATTTTTTTTTATTTTATTGGTCAACATGCGTGATGATGAAATTACGCGGGAAATTTAAAATTCAAATTTTGTTAATTTTAAAATAGAAATTTATAAAGAGCAAATTTATTTTTAAAAAAAAATTTTTTTTACTTAATAAATTATAAAAAAAAATTACACTCATAGTTTTTATAAATTTCTTAGTGTAAAATTAAAAAAAAGTTTTTATTGAAAAAATTCTAAAATTTTACAGCTGTCGGCTAATTTCACTATCATAAAATAATAACTAAAGGAACAAAATAAATAAATAATATTTTGATTAATAACTTTTTTTATTTACATTACATCATTACAGCTTGTCGCAGTTTATTAAAAAATAAACTAAATTTATAGATTTTTATCTAAAAAATACATTAAAAAAATTTTAATTCTAGCAAAAAAATTCACTTAAAAATTCACATCAAAACCTTCCAAGATCCATCTGGCAGCAGTTGAATTTCATTTTCATCTTCAACTAACTTATCGGAGGCCGAAATTTCTTTGAAATACCCGTCAACAACAAGAGACTCAAAGGGCGCATGTTTATTACAAACCGGACAATTCCAAGTGGGCCTAAACTCGTTCATTTGCAAGTAAGATCTTACGTCAAAACACTGCAAATGTGTGCAAGAAAAGGCCCTTGTGCCAGAAAATAAATTAAAAATAGCGTTTTTTATAACAGAAAACTCATGAATTACTCAAATATAAAATGATAAATAAATTCTTGACAAGCTATGTCGGCGAGAACTGCTTACACACTGAGCTTTAAACTTTGAAGGTTCAAAATTTAGTTAAAGCTAGTTAAAAAAACCCGCTGCTAAGAAAGCTGCTGCTGCCAAGAAACCTGCTTCTCCTAAGAAGGCCAAAGCTCCAGCTAAACCCTAAAGCTGCTGCCGAACCCAAAGCCAAGAAGGCCGCTGCTCCTAAAGCCAAAAAAGCTGCCAAGGCCCCAACTGCCAAACCCAAGGCCCCAAAACCGAAAAAGGCCGCGGCTCCTAAAGCAGCCAAAAACCCAGCTAAGAAAACTACCGCCAAAAATTAAATGAATCTTAAATTTCCTAATTGAAATAAAATTTAAACTTTGAAGGTTCAAAATTTAGTTAAATTCTATACTTTGCCAACTATCCCACTCTTTTTTTTTCCTTATATTATATTAGTTAATTTTAAAGGTGGATATTATATTAGTTAATTTTAAAGGTGGACCTTAAAACTCATTAGGATATTGTCGGACACTTTATACCTGAAGTACTTGTACAAAGCGTCTAACAATAAACCGAAATATCCAAGGCAGTATTTAAAATATTTAATCTCCGAAAATTAAGTAATTTCTAAGTACCTAAAATTTGTTTTTAAATTTTGATTTAAAAATTTTTTAATTTTTTCAAGATTGTATTAATTTTATAAAATTTAATTAATTAATAAAAAAAAAATTTATTTACAGTTTTATTTTATGAAAAATAATTTTCAACGGTAAAAAATTTTTTAATAATTTATTTATATTAAAAAGTTTACAATATCAATTTCAAATATTTCAATATTCATCGTCTTCATCTATCTTAAACATTTCATTAATTTCAAGAAGATTTTTTCTGTGGAAAATTGCAAAATTTTTGAAGAATCCATCAAGCAGCGTACGGCTCTAAGTAATGAAGAAAAAAAATTAAATAAATAAAATAGTTAAATTGAATATAATTAAAGAATTTTCTTATTTATTACTTACTTTTTCTGGTACAGCTTTGATCACATTCCAAAAATCTTCGAATACCACCTGAAGAAGTTCAATCAAGTCTGATAAAACTTCTCGCTTTATAAGACGCCTTTCAGTTGAAGAGGCAAATTTTTTAATGCATTCGTCATTTTCACTGGTAGAATTCTCTGCCTAAAAATTTCAAATTCAGTTATGATTTAAAAAGAGAAAATAATTATTAATAAGAAAAAATAATACTCACATAAACAATTGCACAGAGTAAAAAAATTGCACTGATCAATAAAAAAATTTTCATGATCAAAGTTTTGATTTAATAAATGGAAAAAAAAAAAAAAAAAATGTGCTACGTGCAGTTCAGGTGCAAATAAGTATTGGAAAGATTTGGTAAGTATCTGTGCAGGTCTGAACTTACCTTAGAAAATCCCATTTATTCCCACCTCTAAATTTTTGAAAATTATACCTGAAGTACTTACCCCTCAGTACACTGACTATATACTTAGTCGTTTTTATCTATTAAAATAATTTTTTTTTTTTTAATTTACTGTACGAGAAAAAAAAAAGAGGATAGTAAAATTAATTTTTGTTATATTTTATGCTTCAATTTTTTGTTTATTCATGTAAATTAAATAGACAAATGCAAAGTATTCAAAAAAATGAATTATTAACCGCAAGTTGAAGGGTCCTCGTTTTTTAAATATGTTTCGATTTCGCAGATTTTTCCTAAGATGTCCATGAATACTTTGTAACCTTTTTTTGTTGCTGCTTCTTCTTCCTGTAAATGCAATAGAAAAAAATTTTGAAAAATCCTTTGACTTTATTTTGCATGAAAAAAAAAACAAAAATCCTTCTCAAATAAATGGCCACGATTGTAAAAACAGAAAAAAAATTTGACTTGAATCAAATGAAAAATTCTTGAATTAAGTAAAATTTACTAAAACCAAATTTTATTTAAATAATATCAAGAATATTAAAAACTTGAAAAACTAAATATTTTTATCACAAAAAAAAAACTCACCTCATCTGATTTTCTGAACCATTCACGAATAAAATTCTTCATATAATTTTTGAATTCCTCCCAAGCGTCTAATAAAGTATTTCTTTTATCAATCAAGTGACTTTCAGTCGAATTTGATAATTCTGATGTTTCAATAGTTAAATTTTCCGGTAATACTCCTGCATTCGCCTGTAATTTTACAATTATACGAAAAAAAAACCCAAATAAATTTTCTAAATAAAATAGAAAAAAAAAAACTTACAATAATGAGCGCGCAAGCACAAACAAAAAGTCCTATCGTTATGCGAATCATTTTTAAAAATTATTTACTACAAACTTAAGTGGATTTAAAAATTTTAATAACAGAAATGTGCTCCAAACTACACCAAGGTGACTTGAGACTAAATTACTTCCTTTAACTCATTTTAGAGGTTTTTAAGAACTTCCCCCTCTTTGAAGGTCGAAAAATTTATCTACGCTTCTTACAAAAGTCTATTGTCAGTTACTTAAAGAGTCCATAAATTAAAAAATCATTATCACTAAATTTTAAAGTTCGAGGGAAAGTTGGTTTAAAATGATTTACTACAAAATTTTGTACATTATTTTTCATTTATTTTAAAACAAATTAAGTCAATACAATTATTTGAATATTTTCAATTAAAATTATTAGTGTAAATATAATTAATATTTAACTTCCAATATCTCTTTGAAAGTTTCCTTCATACCATCTGAAAATCCCTTGTAGTTCAAGCCAAACTTTGCTAAGTGATAAATAGTCTGTAAATAAAAAATATAAGAAATCATTAGATTTTTTTCAATTTAGACTATTAATGTAAAACAAAAAAAGTGGATTATAATTTCACTTACTTGTGTAATCCAGAAAGTGATAGCATCAACAATTTTTTCCCACCATGGAAATACTTCTCTTTTGATTAAATGTTTGCTTTCAATATGTTCAATAAGACTTGCGTTATCCATTTTTAGTGGTTGAATGCCGGCCTACAAAAATACACGTGATAAATTTTTTAATTATTAATTATAAGTAACATAAAATACGCAATAAAATGTAAATCTTACATAAGCAACAGCGCAAATTACAATAAGAAAAATTATTTGTCTAAACATTTTTTTATTTAAAATTCAAGTTGGAAAATTTTCTGAAAAATAAGTCTTGCAGGTAATCCAGTAGCAAAGGAAATGAATTTTATTCCAAAACTTTCAAGCGTTGCAGCTCCCCACCCCTCTTTTTTAGTAATAAGAAAAAAGACTCAGGTATTGAAATTTGTTAAATTTTGTAAGAGGCTTAGCGGTAATAAACTTCTATTGTATTGAGGTCCGTAGAATATTGAATAAAAGAGAAAATTTTCTTTTAAAGTTACTTCTAATGATTTTTTTAGTACCTGAAGTTTATTTTACAAATTTTTTTTTTCACAAAGATAAAAATTTTAAATACTAAATAAATTTTTTAATAAAATTCAATAATAAAAGATTTAAATCACCCAAATTACAGAAATAACAATTAAACTAATTACATCTAATTACTCAAGATTATCAAAAATATTTAATTAATTTTTTGTTATCAGATTACAGCTATCGCTTGACAAACAAAAAAAAATTTTATATCACTTCGCAGACAGCAAAGTTAAATTAAAAGATTTAAAAAAAAATGCAATTAACTCATGAAATTAATTAATTTGATTAACTAATGAACTGGTTAGTTAATTATTTTATTAAATAACCAAAAATTTTAATTAAAAATTCATAACAAAACTTTGTTTAAATAATAAATGAAAATTCGCGCGAATAAATTTGGCGGGAAAATTTGAATTTGAAATACCGACAACTGATATAACAAAAACACCGAGATATGTCAAATCTTTTTACTTTCATTTTCATGTTTTGATATGTAAATACCCCTACTGGCTGTATTACTATCTACAGTAAACTTTTTGTTCGTGGTACCATGACCGAAAGTAAGATAAAAAAAAAAAAAAAAAACAATAAAAAGAAATAGACAGTGATATGTAAGAATGGAAGGGATATAAATTAAATGTTAAGCACAATCATTGTGTTGTACCAGTTAAGCTGCTTGACAGCTACGCTCCATAACTACCATCCAGCTCTTTCCAATAAACAATAATATATATTAAATAAATATATATATTTTTTTTTATTTTATCAAAACAATGTCTACCTAATTTTAATTAATTTTCTTAAAAATTAACTGTCGGGAAATAACAAATAATTATCAGGTATGTAGAAAAATTTGCATAAAAATTTATATAACTTGCATTAGAGTTTAATTGCAAACAAGTTTTTTTTTTTTTTTTTTTTTTTTTATAAAAGGAAAATTTTTAAAAGAAAATCAATGAAAATTAATTAATGAAATCTTTCTATTATTGATTAATTCAATTCTTATATAAATAATACTAAAAATAGAAAGCTGAAAATTTATTTATTTTTTTTAATTGAAAATTTATTTTTGAAAACTAAAAAAATTGACAGATTTTTTTTTTATAAAAAAATTTGTTGTAATTTATTTGTTGAAGAAAATTGCAAAATTGTTTAATGTTTTCTAATTTAAGTGTCATAAGAGTATATAAATGTATTTTTTATTTTTATCCATCAAAAAGTATTATAATGTATTAAAATAATCAAAAAATCTGTATTGTATAAATTGAAGGTCAACAATTTAAGCTTCCAAGTGCATTAATGTGCCAATCATTTTAAATTGCAACTGTGCAGTCAAATGAAATTGTATCAATTTTTACGCATTGATTAATACGAAAGCGCTTGAGTTTAAAGAATATTGTAATTAATTAATGTGTATTTGTTTAATATCAAAAATTAAAATAATAAAATGATAATTTGAACTGAGTTGTCTGAGCATGATAATAAAAAATCGGAGAAGCAATATTATCAATTACGATTATTGTTATCATAACGTATAAAGCATCTTTGTACTTGTTGAATTCACTTAGCATCAGTGCACTTCACTCTCACAAACACTATGGATGGACCTTGCCTTCATCAATTCATCGTGACACCTTTTAAGAATATCCAACGATTACACCGATTTAGAGAGTAAGATGTTTTACTATTATTGAATGTAATGGTTTCATTCAGCTTGCTAAGTACACTCTAGTTAATTTATTTTTACTTTTTCTTTTTATTCATTGCATTCTTTATATTTGTACGCTCTCTTTATTAGAGATATGCTTTTCTTTTTATCCCATTATTAATTTATTCATGTATTCACTTTTCAATTGGTAAATTAGTAATAGTGAACACTTTGCATGGAATTTATTTAATTTTTATTGTAATTTAATTGAGAATGTACTGAGATGAATTTTATTATTATTATTATTATTATTATTATTATTATTATTATTATTATTATTATTATTAATTTTTAAATTAATAAAAAAATATTTTTAGACAGAGATTAAAAAGTAATTATTACAATTGTAAAATTTCAAAAAATAAATTTAGTTGGAAGTAATAAAAAATATTTTTAGATGCAAGTTTTAAAAAATTATTTGTGATAAAATAAAAATAGCAGCATAATTTTCTGATATTGTTTTATTATAGCAAATAAATTAGAAGAAGCTTTGTAGAAACCTTATATCGCAAAGGTCAAGTATTAGCTTATATAATGTTACACTATACGAATTATGTTCTCTCATAAATATATTTATGTAATAAATTTAATAGTTTTAAAACATACATAATATAATGTCATTGGAGAATGTTATTGAATATTTGCGTGGCAGTTTTCATTTAAACTAAAGTGACTAACTGTTTTAAATAGATAATTTTATTGATAGTAATTATGTCACGATTTAAAAAGTAAAAAAAGTTATTTTCTAAAGAACTATCTAGAGATTAAAGTCAGTTTCATTACTCTAAAATTACATAGTAATTTATTACAATTGTTTCAGAATAAAATGGATGAATCCACGAGCGGATGCAACGACTGCTTATGTGCCAACATACATAGAGCACTTAGCAAACATAATAACTCATGGAATATGGATAGTTCCAGCGTTACTGGGAGCCACGGAACTTATTTCCAGATCTACAAATTGGACTCAATTAACATCAGCATGGGTCTACGGTGTTGCATTACTTTTACTTTTCGTCATATCTACTACCTTCCATTGTGTCCATTATCGTAATCACAGGTAATTACAGTTTAAATTATTTTCGCATTTCTTCTTTAATAGACTAATATAATACATATAAGTATAGAGTAAGATCACTAGCTCGAGTAAATAAGGACAATTTATTTATTATTCATTCAATCGTCTATCAAATTTATAATCGATTATTAATGAATGTTTGTTTGTTGCATTGATTCATTGAAAAAAAAAAAAAAAAAAAAAAAAAAACAATTATGATAGAATAATTTTTATTTTCAGACAATTAAAAGATATGCTACATCGTTGTGATCGTGCGATGATATATGTTTTTATCGCAGCAACATATTTTCCGTGGTTAATGGTTGAAGATTTTCCAGATAATGATATCATACCTACCATGAGATATTTAGTTTGGATAATGGCTATTTTGGGTATTTTATACCAACAAGTATTTCATGAAAAATATAAAATGTTAGATACTATTTTTTATCTAGTCATGGGAGTGGGACCAAGTATTGCTGTTATAACTGTTGTAAGTATTTTTATTTATTTATTTATTTAATTTAAATGCCAAAGCAAAAATAGTAAAAAATAATTTAAAAAAAAAAAATAAAAAAATAATTAATTAAAAAAAAAAAATTAGAGCAAATATTCAAATACCATTTGTGTTGAAATTAAAAAAAAATAACTATTTTTTGCCAAGGTACCAACCACTGTAATTATTAATGACCTTGGTTAATTGCATACAATAAAGTATTCTCGTGTTTCGTTGAGTGATTTCATTATTTTTGTTGTTCTAAAATTATTAATACTATGTCAAAATTGTCTTAATACTTTGTAATGCTTTTCGGTAATTTAAAAAAAAAATTAATATCGAAAATTTTTAATCCGAAGTCATATTTTATTAAAATACGTAAATTATTGGTCGTAAGATTAATCGTAACTTAAATACCCTAAAGTAATTTGTTTAATAAATTTCTAACTTATCAAATAATTAAGATATGAGTGACTATCAACGTTATTTAAGTGTTGATAAAATAATATATATATTTTATTTTTAATTTACAGAACAAATTTGATAACATACGAGAATTGAAGACTGGTGGATTTATCTACATTGTTGGAATTTTATTTTTCAAATCTGATGGACGTATACCTTGTGCCCATGCTATTTGGCACGTATTCGTAACAGTAGCTGCTGGATTCCACTATTACGCAATACTAAATCATCTTTATCCTCCAATTTACAAGGAAGAAGCCGTAGCAATTGATTTGATAAAATCCGCAGGAGAACTTTGAAATGACTATTTAAATATAAATGTTAGCCATAGAATTATTTCATTTATTACGATATTATTTTATGAAACTTTTACATAACAGTAAAAGTTTTTTTTTTTTGTTAAAAACATAAATATATAGTTTATTTTTTATTTTATTCATTTTATACATAATTGTTTCTTAAAATTTTTAGACGAATTTTAAAGACAGTTTTTGTAAATTAAATGAATTATTAATTACTAGGTAATTTGATGTACAAATTAAAAAATGTTCTAAATTTTTTATACTCATGAAATTTTAAAAGCTAGATTATTTTTTTGTTTCATTAATAACTTTGTGAATATTTAAATAATTATGATTAATAACTAACAAACGAATCTCATTAATTAAGTAGATAATACTTGTAAATAGTGCCAAAGTGCAATCAAAATTATCTATGTATGTATACAACAAAGTATATAATATTATGATAACATATATATATATATATACTTATATATATATATATATATATATATATATATCAATATATACTTGTATTAATATTAAATGTTAGAAAAACAATGTCAATAGACAATAGATAAAAAGAGTGGAGAATATTATTTATATATAATTAAAAAAAAATTTATATATGCGAGAATATATATAAAAATTGTAATTGCCAAATGTAAATGTTAATTGATAAAAAAGTTTATACGTCTTATCAATTATTAATTTGACAAAAATTATTTCTATAGAAACGCTTGTCATACATTCAATCATCTATCATATTTATTGATTTTTCATTGTTATCATTATTGTTAAACTAACTTTAGCTTTTAGAATTAGTGATAATTGTTTTTCAGAAACTAATTTAATTAGTTAGGTGTAAGTTATACTCTAAATTAATGACGTTGAAAAGAACATTGACACTGAAAGTGTTACCATGGTTACCAGTAAGTCAACAGAACCAAGACCACGTTATAGCTATAAAAATGTCACTCTTTGTTTGTATAAAACACTACAACGTGAAAATATAAATCGGGCGCGCAAGTGTCATGAAAAAGAAAAAAAAAAGTATATTTATAAGTATAATTAAATATTATTAACTATTTTTTTTTGTTGATGAGCTTTATTATATTTTTAATGTCAAAGGTAAAATGAAGTTACTCTTTACATTGTGACATTGATAATATTATGTAGGGTGAAAAAATTAAAAGTTTACGTCAACGGAAAATTATAAATACGATGGATAGTTTGAAAAAAAATTCATCGTCTGAAACTTTTGGTGATGATAAAATGCCACCCTGGTTATTAGAAATGACTGAGTAAGTTTTTTTTTATGACATAAAAGTTAGCAGTTACTTGACCTTTCTTAATTTTATTTAAAAAAAAAAATTTCTTTTAAAATTATTTTTAAAAAATTTGCATTTTTTATTTATTAAAATTTCTACATGTCAATTTTTTTTTTGCCGTAATTTATTTGTTACAAAAATTGTCAAATATCTGCTAAATTTATTGTCATAATATTTTTATACATTTTAATAAATTTATTGTTATTATTATTATTTTACAACTTATATTTTTTTATTTTTTAAATTTAAAAATTTATTTTTAATTTAAAATTAATTTTTTGTTAAAAAAAAATTTTAATTAATTTAAAAATTTTTTAATTTAATTTTTTTTTTTTTTTTAGAAATGTAAGAAAATTAAGTCAAGATAATTTTATTTCATTGCCGACGCAATTAAATTCAAGTGAAGAATCACCCAAGCCAGCTGATAAAATTGATAACTCTGAGAAGCGACGTAGTGGTCGACGAGCCCAGACCTATGAAAAAAGTGATTATCCTAAAAAAACAGAAAACCGCAAAGGAATCAATTGTGTGTCGGCGTCGTTGCTTGAAACTCGAAGCAAATTTAATAAGCCTCCGTTGCTATCAAATATTTCGCTACGTCAATTAAAAGACAGGGATAACACCCCTTTGAATTTAAATTCACCAGCGGGTCTTTACGACACGATAAATTTCTTCGCCGACGAACGGAAGTCGTCGATTGATTCATTGCTGTCGAGTCAGCTGAAAAGGCTGAATCTTGACGAGTTGGAAACATTTGACCTTGGGGAGGCTTCTGGTCTAAATACCAGAAAAATAAATAATTTATCCAACCTAGACACTGATTATTCTCCTAAAGGTTGGTGATCAAATTATGATTAACTTTATCTTGAACACTTAGTCGGTGAATTTTGGAAATTAATAACTTTTTTTGATATTTATTTATCTTTCAGGGTCTGATAAAAATGTACAGGATTTTATAATACCAGAATTACCTTCTGGAGAGTCATTGACTATAGATATCATCAGCACATGGGGTGATAAGAATTACGTCGGGCTTAATGGAATTGAAATATTTTCATCAACTGGTCAAGCTCCGATAATAACTAAAGTAGTTTTAATTATTAGTCTTTACTTTTGTTGGGAAATTTTAAAAAATAAAATTTATTATTTTATGATACTAAAATTTAGAGACTTCTGATAATTTTTGGAAATTTTTTAACAAATAAATTATAGTGAAAAAAAATTATTTAAGAAATTTCACATTTAAAAAGTTTTAATAATTATAAATAATTTTTTTTATATAATTTTGTAAGTCTTGTTTATTTGGGGAAAAAAAAAAAAAAAAAAAAAAAAAAAAAAAAAATTAGCGAAAATGATAATTTCAGTGTCATAATTTTATAATACTGAAATTAAGAGATATCTGATAATTTTTAGAAATTTTTAAAAAAATATATTATAGTAAGAAAAATTTATTAAAAAAATTCTATCTTTAAAAGCTTTAAAAAATAATAAATAAATTTTTTTTTAATAATTTTTTAGGCCTTGTTTATTTTTAAGAAAAATAAAAAAAATTGTCAAGTGTCTGTTAATTTTAGTGTCCTATAATTTTTTATTTTTAATGTGCTGTAAAATTTTTTTTATAATTTTTTTCAAGTCACTTTCTATTTTCTATGTCAAAATATTTTATCTTATTTTTTTTTTAATTATTATTTCATTTACAGATTTGGAATGACTGTGATGGGAGTTGTACAGAGAACAAAGATAAAAAAAGCAATACAATAAATAATTTAATTAACGGAGTATATCGAACTAAAAATGACTTAGATATGTGGTTAATACCATTTACTGCAGGAAATCATCATTGCATAAATATTGCATTTTCTGAAATTACCAAAATTGCTTTAATAAGAATATGGGCAAGTATTTAAATTTATAAATTTTTTAAGTTATAAAAAATCAAGTATATTGTTAATAAATAAAAAATTAATTTTCAGAATTACAATAAGTCAAGGATACATTCTTATCAAGGTGCCAAACATGTTGTTATTAAATTAGATGATGTTATTATTTTTGACGGCGAAATAGCAAGATCATCTGGTGATATTACGGGAGATATTAATTCATTTGGAGATGTAATTACTTTTCTTAGTTATTTTAATTAAATTGTGGGCTTAATTGTTTGTAAATTATTTTTTAGACTATTTTATTTACAACTGACGAAGAAATACTAGAGCTGATTTCGGATAATGATAGAAATTTCGATAATGGTGAAGATAACTCGCCAGAAGAAATTGAAATAAATAGACCTATCACCGGATCAACTGACAAAATTGTACGTAATTATTTATTTACAGTGATTAATTTAATGAGATTAATTTTTGTTCTAATTATCATGTCATTTCATTGTATATAATTACATATAAATTAGAATAGATTTTATTAGTAGAATGTGTAATTTACAGAACGAACTACACATTAGTCAATCGGACGAGCAGCTAAATTTAACTGGAAGTAGTGATAAAGATATATCTATTGCATGCAAACAAATTAAATTATTTTTGTTATCTAATTGGAATTCTAATGATATGATTGGTAAGCGTCAATAGAAGTTTTTTTTTTTTTTTTTTTTTTTTTTTTTTTTTTAATTATTATTTTAATATTAATAATAATTTAATTTAATAAACTCTTCTTTTAAAATATTAGAAATGATAATAACTAGGTAATTATTTACAAGTGAGGTCCACTCTATTTTTGGCCATATCTAGGTGAAAAATTAATTAAAAAAAATTTATTTTTATTCTGCTTGTTTTTACGAAACATTTATGATAAAAAATATCGTGAAAGAAAAAAATAAAGATTTTTTGCCTTCAAAAGTTGGAAAAAATTTTGGCTCACATTTTTTTGGATAAAATTTCTATTTTATCTTTTTTTGATGGTTTTGATATATTTTTTTTAAAGTACATAAAAAAATGAACAATTAAAAAAATAAAATTTTAATATCACAATTTTCTAAATAATTTATAAATTTGTTAAAATTGTGAAAATCAATTTTTTATGTATTTTTCAAAAAAAAATATATCAAAATTTTCAAAAAAAAATTTTATCCAAAAAACTGAAAATTAAAATAGTGGACCCCACTTGTAAATAATTACCAATTACTAAAACCATTTTTGTTCAACAGGTTTAAACGGAATAGAAATAATAAATGACCAGGGTGCAATAATTCCAGCGTCGCAGTTATCATTAAATTGCAATATTAAAGATAGTAATGAAGAATTATTTCATCTTGTAGATGGAATTAATTTAACTACTGATTCCGATCACATGTGGATAATAAATAATGATCCAGATTCATTAGTCACGATTACCATAACATTTAATACTGAAGTATTTATCACAGGTTTAAATATATGGAATTATAATTATTCACTTGAGTCATCATACTGCGGAGTAAATTAATAATTTTATTCAATAATTTCAAAATATAATGTTCATTGAAATTTTTTGTAATTAAAAAATATATTTTGCCAGGTCAAACAAATGCTTGTAGAATTAGATGGGAAGAAATTATTCGATGATGATTTCAAAGGTTTTTTGCTAAGACGAGCGCCTGGCTCATGTCATTATAATTTTTTCCAGGAATTAAGTTTTGTGAACCGACCCAAGGTAGCTGTTAATAAAAATTATAGTGCGTCTGCTGAAAGAATAATTGAAGATAAATTTAATATTATAAAATTATCAAGAGGTAAGTTCTCAAGAGATTATTATTTTGAGTTAATTTAAAATTAATTTATTATTACACTTTTTAGATGTCTTAGAAAATAGTGATTATGAATCACCGCCAGTACCTCAAGGCTTTGTTTATCAAATTGTCTTATTTTCAACTTGGGGTGACGCTTATTATGTTGGTTTGAATGGTATTGAATTATTTGATGCTGATAAACAAAAAATTCATTTAAATAAAAAAAGTAAGTATTTTATTTTACTAAAATTAGCAGACATCCGACAATTCTTAGGATTTTTATAGCCAATCAATTATTATAAAAAAAATTTTTTTAATTTCAATTTAAAATTTTATTACATTCAATTGTCATAATTACCCAAAATTTTTTTAATATTTAATCCTTAATTTTTTTGCAGACATCACAGCGTACCCAGAAAGTATTAATGTTATCGAGGGTATCAAAAACGATATCAGGACACCTGATAAATTAATAGATAATATAAATGACTGTAAAGATGGAAATCATTCATGGCTAGCTCCAATTCTACCTGGACAAGTAAATTCAATTATTTATAATTAGGGTGAAGATTTGTACCTTAATTTTAAAATAAATGGCTTAAATATTTAATATCTTTAAATACTTAAATGTCTTATCCCCTTCAAAAAATTTTTGAAACAAAATATAAGACATTTTTTTTATAAATTTTCATCTAAAAAAAATTTTTTTTTATTAATTATTAATTGTTATTTTGAAATTAAAGCAAAAATCCTGGCCCTACCTAATAATTTATCATAAAAAATTATTACTAAATTATCTATTTTCTAAATTAATAAAATATTCCAGATAAATCGTATTTATATAATATTTAACGATCCAATGACTGTGTCAATGATTAGAATATGGAATTATTCTAAAACTTTAGAAAGAAGAGTCAAAGAATTTGGGGTGAATGCAGCAATATTTAATTTTTTTTTTAACTCACCAAAAAGTTAATAAATATTGATTTTTGTACAGATTTTCGTAGATGATTTATTGGTATACAATGGCATGTTAGCAGAGAACGATGCAAATGGTACTGTATACTTTAGCAGCAATAATTATCGAGACATACAACTAGCAAAATCAACGTAAGTATTTTTTTTTTTTTTTTTCAAATTAAATTTTGTATTTATTTTGTTTCAAAGTAATTAATAATTATTTTTGCAACAGATCGGACCAAGAAATAAATTTATTGAATTTAGAAAAAGCTAATCAGGATGAAGATTCACAACCAGACCAATTGCTGAGACCTTATACCTCATTGCTGCCAAAAAATTAACACAATTCTGTACAATAAATTCTAAAAACATTTTTTATACATAAATCAAAATATTTTTGTTATTGCAATCAGTATTCAATATTCATTTATTAGTTACTTATTATTTATTAAAAACAATCACTAAAATATAAAATTGTTTTTTCAATTTTTTTTTTTCTATCACCGTCGGACTTCATGTGCTCTTACAGTAAATAAAAATGATACTGAAGTTGACAGACATTAGAAAATTTTTTTTTAATTTTCATAATAATTAAATTGTTATGAAAATAATTTAATAAAAAAATTTTACGTGTGAAAATTTTTTATAAATGGAGCAACCGCTACCGACGACCATTCCTTATAATTAAAAAATGCTTCAGCATCCGATAATTTATTCTAATACCAAGTTTCTCTTACCAGACAGTAAAATAAATTAAGTGTTTAAATACTCTAAGAATTTTATACGAAGTAAAATAAATAATATAATTTTTTATCAAGCGTATGGTTTATTAAACTCAATTATTAAAAATGTCATTTGATGATAAATTTAAATTTTATTGAAATTACACGATTAATTATAACCAAGCTCGTTAATAATTTTCGTGTATGGAGCAGTTGATTTCTCAACCTTTTCTGCGGCTTGTTTCGTGAGTTTCTATAACAAAAAAAAATTCATTAATAATTAGTTGGTTAAATGAATTTTTAAAAATATTAGTGAAGTATTCAAATTTACCTTGAGTTTGTCTCTTTTGCGGATACCAAGAACTGTCTTGACCTTCCTCTTGTTCTCAAGAGTCTTAACAACATCCTGGTACTTCCATCCTACTTCATGGGCCAAACGTCCAACATGACAGTACTGTAATACAAATTATTTATAATTAGCAAATTACTTGAATGATTATTACTATTTATCGTATACTTGAATTTAATTTAATTTAATACTCAGAAAAAATTGTCGACACCAACAAAATGTTTTCAGTCGCAAATTACCAATTGACCATCATAGTAAAAATATTTTTATAAAAAATAAAAAATAAAAAATTAAAAAACAATAAAAAATTACTTTTCTTCCGGCTTTCAGGCAGATGATCCTCATAGCTCCAGGAACGACCATGCATTTTCTGCGATCGTAAGGTGGTGGACATCCTTCGTAGGCCTTAAGTCTGCGTAAAGCATCCTTTCCCCTCTGTGTTTTGTGGGGGATCATTCCTAATAAAAAGAAACAAAAGAAATAATTAAAATAATTTATTCTTAATATAAACTTAAAATTAAAATTGTTAATTTTAAGTCAGACGTAATTTTGATCATGGCAATCAGATAATATAGGTAAGGAATTTTTAACATCACTTCAGAAGAATAAACAATTGTTTTTTTTTTTAATGATAGTGTTGTAATTATAAGTGATGTTACCTCTAACTGTCTTGAAGAAGATCTTAGACGGAGCACGGTGATGGAATGGACCACGTGCTGGGTTTACGTTACATCTTTTACGTAAAAAGGACATGTACTTCAACTTGTTTCTGTGGATGAATAAACAATTATTAGTTTTGATTGTTTTGAAAAATTAAAATTTTAATTTTTAATTATGCGAATCATTTCAAAATATGTTTCATTAGCTTCAAATAATAAAGGTAAGGAATATTTTATAATCATTTTAAAATTTATTTTGATGTAAAATAAAAAAATAATATGAAGTTGAAATTAGCAGACACTTGACAATTTTTTGACTTTTCTTAAAAAATAAACTAGGCATAGAAAATTATTTATAAAAATCTCATTTATAATTTTTCAGAGCTTCTAAAGATGAAATTTATAATTAAAATTTTTTTGTTAAAAAAATTCTTAAAATTGTCAGATGTCTCTCAATTTCAGTATCATTAATTAAATAATTACTTGAAGAAGTTTCCGGAGATATTAAGGGATTCACAGCGTACGACAATGACTCGGGTACCCTGGAGAATCGCCTTGGCGACCACTGGTGCCAAGCGCCCGGACAGATGGTTCCTGCCATCGATTAACAGAGGCTGAAATTAAATAAATCGATAAATTAATAAAAAAAATTAATTGATTTAAAATTAAATTTGATAAAAATTTTTCTAAATATCGGGATTTAAAATCAAAGAAAAAAAAATAAATATTTACACCAGAATGACTATTGTTGAAAATAAAAATAATATGAAAGTTTTTTACTTAAAAAGTTCAAGTTACTGAAAGGAGTTAAGTAAATTATAAAATAAATTTCGTTACACGTGCATGACATGAATAAACGCCATGTGTCGAAATAAATTTGAGGTTAAAAGTTCAATTAATCCAAATGGTAAACAATTTTTCGAATTAGCGGATGAAATTTATTAACAACAATGCTGATAAAAATACGGAGATTTTTTTTGTAATGAAATTTTCATTAAAATTTTAATAAATAATTACTAACAAACCTTTCCCGAAAATGCGCTCATGATGTTACCCGCACGAACGAGAGTAACGCGTAAAAAGAGAGATGCCCCTAAATTTCCGGTTACATGACATGACTATAATTTCTGTAGAAGTTCAACTACTTCAGTAGTTTTTAGTTTATTTTCCCACCGACATTTGTGTCTTAAAAGTACTTGGATTATTTAAAGTAAGATGGCGCTAGTTGACACTGACGTTGAACTGCTGTCAAAATAATCAACAAAAAAATAAAAAACCAATGAGTAAAAAATCTATCATGGAGTAAATTAGTATAGTCAACTATTAGATTGTTAATTTAATGAATAAAAATTATTTATATTTTTTTTGGTGTAAAATTTATATCATAAGTTATTTATTTTAGTTTTTAATTCTTTTGAGTTTAGATAAATAATTAAATAAATAAATAAATCAACATGGATACAAAACCGAAAAATGAGCATCTTTTAGCACTAAAAGGTATTTTAATGACAATATTTATAATACTGAAATTAGCGGTAAGCTGTCAATTTTAAAAATTTTTTTAACAAATTAATTACTATAAAAAAATTCTTCCAAAAATTTTCACTTGTAATTTTTATTCATTTTCACATGTGAAACTTTTTAATAATATTTTTTTTATAAAAATTAAATTATTATGAAATTCTAAAAAAATTTTAATATTTGTCAACTTCTGTGTCATGTTAATTAATTAATTAATAAAATTGACTTTTGGTATTGTTTTTAGTGATGAGGCTGACGAGACCAACCATGGCAACATCAGTTATTGTAACATGTGATTCAACAGATTTACCTGGAAATACATTGAATAATGAATTAAAAAATGATTGTACTTCATTGCAAGGCATGGAAAGTCTTGCTGTTGGACAATTCATGGTATTACCTCAAAGTTTTGGGTATTTATCAATTTTATAGATGTACAATTCATAATGTCTTATTGGAAAAATGATCCATGGATTATTAATTTTTTTCAGCAATATTTATCTTGGAGAAATATTTTCTTGTTATCTGTGTGTACATAATGGTAGTAATCAACTTGTTAAACATATTAATGTTAAGGTAATTTTTATGACATTGCTATAAAATTATAAAAAAAATTCTAATGTCTGTCAAGTACAGTGTCATGTAATTTTTAATTGAGTTCACTATTAATAACTATTGTGTCTACTTTTTTATTATATGGTATTATTTTTGTATAGGCGGATTTGCAAACAAGCACACAAACTATTCAATTATCCAACAAAAATGTAAATATTGAAGAACTAGCGCCAGATAATACTATCGATGAAGTGATTCATCACGAAGTTAAAGAAATAGGAACACATATGTAAGTATAAAAATTAATTAAACTTTATAAGTATCAAAATAATAATTCTATTATTATTTTTATCTTTCAGATTAGTATGCGAAGTAAGTTATGTTTCAATAGTCGTAGGAGCAGCACCTCAATCATTTAGAAAATTTTTTAAATTTCAAGTCGTCAAACCTCTTGACGTAAAAACTAAATTTTTTAATACCGAGGTAAATTTATTGTAATTAAAACTACTGTAATTATAGATGATTTGATAAAAAAATTTTTTTAAGTGTGATGAAGTTTACGTAGAAGCACAAATTCAAAATTTAACTGCAGGCCCAATATGTCTAGAAAAAGTATCTTTGGAGTCATCTCACTTGTTTACAGGTTTAAAATTTTATTATTTATTTTTAAATATTTTTTTAAGTAAACTTTACTTTAAAATATTTCAGTGTCGTCTCTCAATACAAATGAGAATGGAGATTCAGTTTATGGAAAAGTAAATATATTAGATCCGAATTGCTGTCGGCAATACCTCTATTATCTAAAACCACAGCCAAGTTTAATGAAAGATCCAAAATTAATACACAATGCTACTAATATCGGTAAACTTGATATAATTTGGAGAAGCAATATGGGCGAAAGAGGACGATTGCAAACTAGTCAGCTTACAAGATTGGTAAATTTTTAAAATTATTAATTTTTTACAGTTAATATAGTGACTGCAAGGCTGCTGGTTAATTATTATTATCTAATTTTTTATTTAAGGCTTCTGATCACGGAGATTTGAAAGTTACGACCAAAGAAATTCCTATGACAGTTCTATTAGAAAATGTGATAGATTTTAAATGCCATATTGTAAATACATCGTAAGTAAATTTCGAAAATACTATTAGCCATAAGTTTTATTAATTATTAAGGATATATTTTATAAATTACAGAGAACGAAATATGGATTTATTATTGAGTTTAGAATCAAATAGTTCATTGGCTTGGTGTGGGATTTCTGATATTACGATAGGCAGTTTAAAGTCAGGTGCTTTTATTGATGTTCCTCTACGTTTAATACCTTTGGAAAGTGGTTTAATTGTATGTAATAATTTACAATTAATTATTTGACTCAATAAATATTTAACTTGAATTTTAATTACCTATTAAATTTTTCAGACTATTTCGGGATTGAAACTAATGGATACTTTCTTGAAGAGAGTTTACGATTATGAACACCTTGCACAAATATTTGTCTCACAAGTGGATTAAAAAATCTGTACAGTAGATGCATAAAAATATATTTTTTATATCGTCTAAGCTAGCTTAGAATACAGCTAAACTAATTAATTCAAACTTTTAATGAATCATGATTTATATTACGTCGCAGACGTCTGGAGTAAGCATCAGATATAAAAATCTAAAAAAATAAATATAATTTTAACTACCAAAGCTAATATTTTTGTTGTAGTTAAATATTTTTATTAGCTTTATAATGAAAAGGTATTGAGATTAGAGTTTTAAATAAATTTTACAGTGAGGAATTGAAAATTAGTAAAATATTTATTTTATTATGAAAAATAAGCTTCGAGTGTTGACATTTTTTCATTTTCATCAACTGCACCGACAGCGCAAGCAAGTAAAGTCTGTACATCCTGAGGTTCATTGCCACCAAAAATGTAACCATTAGCCTTGTCAATTGCATTTTTAACTTGCAAAAGGAGAGCTTGATTTGATACATCCAAAGGTAGAAAACTTACAAGACTGTAGTCTTCAACTAGTGATATCAACGCTGCATTTAATTTTTTATATCTATAATTAAAATAAGAAACTTTATTTTTTAATTTATCTAGTGAATTTAAATTATTACCTAGCTGTTGATGGATCCTCGTCAAGTTTTTCCAGTAAATAATTCAAGTCCAATACTTCAGTATAAAAATCAATATTAAATGCTAATCGGTCTTCGTATTTTTTCAATTGGTCCAATTTAGTCATTATATTAACGTGTGGTAATGCTAGCTGTAACATTGTACTTGTACAGACAACTAACGAAGATAAATATTTACCTGAAAATTAAATTATTATTTAAAAAAAAAAAATTAGATTTTTTTTGGATAATAAATTTATACTCATAAAAAAAAATTTACCAGGATCGGTGCAATGATGAGAATCTATTAAATAAACACTGCACAGACGGACCAAATTTTGATTTAATTTTTCTACTATTGCTGCTACGGATTTATGGTGAGTATACAGTTCAATCTACCGAAAAAAAAAATCACTTTAATACATAATAAAAAATTTTAATAAACTAGAAAATCGATCGGGCAAGAATTTAATTAATAAATATTTTTACAAATTTTACTCATTAATATTTATCAACGGTGTTTTTAATAAAAGATTGTAAATTCTTACTTGACCAGGACAATCAAAAATAAGATAATGGTCCTTTAAATTTAAAATCTTTTTAATCAACCAATCGACATTAGCTTCCAAGAATTCCATACAATACATCAACCCTCCATTTGGTCCAAGTTCAAATTTAGTCATAACATCATCTAACTTTATCAAATCAGAAATATCTATCGTTGTTTTGTACTCCATATTATCATTCGCTGGATCTACGAGATAATTCATTGATTAGGTATCAATTGACAAGAAAAATAATTATCAACATACCAATATTTATAACAGCAACTTTTCTCCCGATTTTTTCCAAAAAGTTGCACATCGCATTGCAGTAAGTAGTTTTTCCACTACCCGGCGGTCCAATGACCAATTGGCCGAATATTAAAGACATGATTTGATTACCAAGCTTTTAGTTTGTTGATTGTAGAAACAATTACTTTAAGTGTACTTAATTCGTAATCCTTTAAGGCAATTGATAGCAACAATGGTCTGTCAATATCTATAGCTTCTGCTATATAACGAACTGCTGCATGTATTTCTTCAGTATCTTTACCAAATATTACGCTGAAAAATTATTAATTAAGTAATAAGTTGTATTGTTAAAGTAAATTGACAACTGTCAATTTTTTTTTATTTTCACATGTGGAATTTTTTTTTAAATAATTTTATATTAATAAAATTATTAAAAAATTTCCTTTGTGAGTTCACTGAAGTGTCTAAATAAATTTCATTAATAAGTAAATAATATAAATTATAAATATAATTACTGAGTAGAGTATGTATCACTGTTGAACTGATCGAGAGACGATTCACGTGTCACTGTGACCATAGACCCAAATTTCTGGAATTGTGTGACAATAATAAACAAACGGTTTCTGTAACAAAAATTATTTAATTTAATGATACTAAAATCGAGAGACATCTGATAATTTCAAGAATATTTTTAACCAACAAATTATAGCAAGAAAATTTTAATAAAAAATTAGCCAAAATTTAACAATTTTTGATTTTTTCAACAAAAAAAAATTTTTTTCGGATGGTGGCTAATTTATTTTCATAAAAAAAATATATAGACTTACTTGTACACTTTTACGGCGATATCTGTATGATTACCATTTATTGAAATTCCACAGTCATTATTAGACATTTTTATTTATCATAATTTTTATTAAAACAAGATACATATAAGAATTTTATTGCTAACCAACAATTCAATTTGTTTATATGATACTTCGGGATTGTTACTCTCTCTATATTTTGCATATTTATTCCTTGCGCATGCGTCTAATATTTTTATCAGTTCAAAAGCATTTCTGCTGAAACTCGAAAATTTTTAAATTTGATGACATTAAAGTTAGCTGTCACTTGACAATTTTTTAATTTTCTTTAACAAAAAAATTATTTTAATTTATTAAAATTTCTACAAGTCCATTTTTTAAATAATTGTTTGTTGCTATAATTTTACTTTTTAATAATAATTAAATTGCTATAAAATTCTAAAAAAATTTTTAATATCTATCTTCAGTGTCGTAAAAATATTTAAAAATTATCTTGTAAGTAATTTAATAAAAATATTTTTTGTTTCCAATAATGATTAGTGAAATATTAAATTAAGTGTAAATTAATTCACAAGTTTTTTAAAGTCCGTACGTCGCCATCTATAATCTAGAGTAATATATTTATTTATCTCCGACACTGTCGATCTGGTCGATTCCGACAGATTAAATGCTAAATATTATCATTTGATACCTCCGTGATATGAAAATGAAACAAAAATGGATGACTTGACATTCGGATCACACAGGTAAATAAATAAACATATAAACAAATAGTAAAATCTGTTTTAGTTTAATAGTTGTCATGTATCATATGTTGCAATAAAATTTTTATCAATTTAGGCTAGTTCATCTCGATCTTAAAGGAGCACCACCGCGAGTATCTTATTTCGAAAAGGTAAAAACAATATTGCAAATACTGCTCCAATATTTCGATAAAAATTTTTTTTATTTATTATTAATTATTAATTAATTAACTTGGTAAATTATTATTGTAGTTGTTTCCACTATTGAGAACATGGGGTGCAACTGGACTGTTAGTGGAATGGGAAGATACATTTCCATATAACCGCGAACTGTCAAGTATTGGAAGTAATGGGCCCACTAGCTTGGGTAGTGGATATACTGTCCAAGAAGCCCAACATATTTTGCAGATTGCTGGTGATTGTGGATTAGCTGTCATACCTTTAATACAAACATTTGGACATTTAGAGGTACTGAATACAATTATACGGTAAATATAAATATAATAAACTAGCAACAATTTTATGACACTGAAGTTGACAGATATAAAAATTTTTTTAGATTAAATTATTATAAAAAAATTAAATTAAAAAGTTTCACATGTTGTTTAATCTCCTTATAATAATATAGATAATTATTGCCATTGCAGTTTGTTTTAAAACACGATGAATGGAGATCATTGAGAGAAGTGGAAAATTTTCCCAGCTCAATATGTCCGTCAAATCCTGGAACGCTACCTCTGGTGAAGTCTCTAGTCCGTCAAATAGTTTCCTTTCATCCTGACATCCAGTACCTGCATATTGGAGCCGACGAAGTTTGGCATCTGGGTCTATGTGACGTCTGCGCCAAACGAGCCAGCTTGAGCAAGCATGGAAAATTTTCTCTTTACCTGGAACATGTACTGGCAACTGCTCAGTATATTAAGGAAATATACCCGTGCCTCAAGATTATTGTCTGGGATGATATGATGAGATCTATTGATTTAGAAGCATTGAATGGTATTTTTTTATTTATTTTTTTTACTATTCATTGTTGTTATTATTTATTTATTTTTAGAACACTATATTGGGAAGTATGTTGAACCAATGATATGGCATTACAATTCACGTGAAACATTTTCTTTGACTCAAGGTAATTTTATATTATTTTGTAATTTTATATTAAAATGAAAAGTAAATTTAATAAATTGATTTTTTAGAATTATGGAATAAATTCAGTGCAGTATTTCCAAATATATGGGCGGCAACGGCTTTCAAAGGCGCAACTGGATCAACCCGACAAATCCCAGTGATAAGTCACCACATAAGTAACCACGAGCGATGGCTGGAGGAATTAGGGACTCATGTAAACAAAGTTAATGAATTTCGAGGTACAGCTTTTACTGGATGGTCGCGGTATGATCACTACGCGACGATGTGTGAATTATTACCCGCAGCGATACCCTCATTAGCGCTGTGCTTGAGAGTATGGTTGCATGGATACTCGGAACAAACGCATATGCAAGTTGCCAAAAGTCTCGGATACATTGATCATCCACTGCACATTAATCCACAAATCAGACCTGCTCCAATTCCTAGTAATCTATCGTATCCCGGGTGGCAGCTGACCGGTGGTATCGAATGGTTTTTAAATTTCAAAGTAAAATTCGACAATACTGTTAACAGTGAACAGTAAGTAGTAGTATAAACCTGAACTACTATCGTTAATTAATTTGGTTAATCGAAAACTTTAATTTCAGAATAACAACGTGGATGAATCCTTGGCAGGTTGCTAATAATTACACAAACCCGATGCAGCTTGAAAGTTTGATTCCTGCATTCACAGAGTAACTATCAGTTTTTTTTATTCAATTTTAATTAAATCATCTCATCAAATAATTTTTTTACTACATGATTTATTATTTATTTATTTATTTATTTATTTATTTATTTATTAGTATGCTGCTGGAACATTCATCATTGGAGTCGTACCTGAAAGTTCAAATGGAAACAATTTTTTTTCCACCTATGATTGACGAGTGGATTGGTACGCACCTACAACCGATAAGAAATAAATTATTAGAATTAAAACTTACAGTCGAGAACCAGATTAAAATAAATAGTCGCAGATAATTTTTTTTTTTTTTTAATTAATTTAAGTTCTTAATGGAGGTAAAAATTTTTTTTTAATTCCTTAAAATCAAGTTTAAAATTAGCTAGCTATTGATTGCGGCTTATTTTTACTTAATGAAAGACTGAGTTGTTGATTAAGCAGTACAGAGATAAAAATGATCGATGATCTCACGAATCGTTCCAATTCAGCTTATTACCTAAGATTACTCTAATAAACATTTACAATTAATGTAAATAACAATATTTTTCTCTTAAAAAAATTATTTATTTTGTAGTTAAAAAAAAAAGACATAAATATATAAATATATATAGTTTTATAAATAAATTACATTGATTGAAATGCATGCTGATAAATTAAATTTATTTAGATTAAGAAATAACCAAATCTAGTTTACATAAGTATTTATTTTAAAAAACTCAGTACAAAAGTTAAGAAATATATTATTAATATACAAAGAGCTAGAATAAATCGTACAATAATAGTATTTAAAATTAAGTACATGTAAAATAATAAATGATTTATTGTAATTATTAATATTATAAATCCTGGATTATTGCACCTTGAAGGTATATGCCATTTGTGTATAGATCTATAGATCTTTATAGCAAGGATTTATTTATTAATAAATAATAGATCAGTTAATTAATTAAATCTTGGAGGAAGACCTTTTTGATTGAAAAATTATTATATGTATATGTATATATTATATATAATTACTACATTATTAATTTATATAATTTAGAAAAGACTTTATATTACATTACACTTCATAATATTTCATTGTTTATCAGTTAAATAAATTGATTAATACTATGGCAATTATAATAATTTTAATTAATTAATACTTCATATTTGCGATTATAAATATGACTGATTCAAATGTAAATGCCCGACATTGATATGTAGTGCGTTAAAATAACTACTTTATATAATTTTATTGATTTTTTTTTTTTAGAAAAATTTTAAATGTCAATTATTTCCTGAGAATCACCAAATAAATGAACGGAATTATTTTTTGTTCACTACTTGATTTAAAAAAAAATCATTTAAATAGATGTAATTCTTCATTAATAAAGAATATAATTATAAATGTACTTAAATAGTATTTTGTGCGTTATGATACTATTTTATTTAAGTTAATTGATAAGTACTCTAGAGTAATAAATAATATCACCGTAAATCGATAGATTAAAGAGAATCGATGTTGAGAAATGAAATATCAGTCACATATTTGTGCATTATAAATTATCATAATCAGTTATCTAGTAAACTATCATCCTACAAATACTTTGATCGCTTATTTTTAGTATTTCTTCAAATATATATTTATATATCGATTGAGTTTTCTCTAAAATACTTCGTCATGGCAATTAAATTTATTTTTTATAATTATATGTACTTATTCTGTCGCAGTTTTACGTGCAAATGCTGTCAATGATAACATTTCATTTGGCTCAGTAGGTAATCTTGCAAATTCTATTTCTTCACTTAAACTTTGATCTGAAAAAAAAAAAAAAAAAAAAAAAAAAAAAAAAAAATTTATCAAAGAGCGTTTTTATTATTTTTTTATTTATTTACCAGAAGGTTCAGCTGGCCATTTTTATGCGAGGGTGCATAGAGACACAACAATGCAAGAATATAAATATTCCACATTCCATAAACGCCTGTGAAAAATGCAGATGTTGTTTCCAATTCGATATCTTCATCCCATTTGAATTGACCTTCCGCAACCTAGTAAATTTTTTTTTTATTAATTTAATCAACTAAAATATCTTATAAATAATAAATATAACATTACCTGTCCCAGTATGAAGCCAATGACTGTCAATGACGCACACAGCAGAGTAGCAATCATCAGAAATTTAAAACGATAAATAACTCCTTCATAGTGTAGCCGTCTGGCAGAACTCATGCTCGGCAATGCTGCTCTCTTGATACTTATATTTATAAACACTTTCCAGATCATATATGTCAAGAATAATAAATACATTCCAGCAGATATTCCAGCGAGAATAATAAATGATAGCTATATTAATCTAATAGGAAAATATTTTTTAAATTATGGAAGTACCCACATCAATTTTTCATATATTTATATATATATTATATATATGTATATATGCTAGTTTTAATTAATTAATAAAAAGGATACAGCCAATTTGGTTCCTATACTTGAGACCCAAATAGAGAAGAAGGGATTTCTTAACTGGACACCACGTTCACACATATCAAAAATAAATAATGAAAGACAGCCTACGAATACAGCACTCAAGTGTCGCCAGTAACATTTTAAACTGGTCCTTTGATCACCGTCTTGTATCTTTAAATAATAAAATAAATTATTTCATTGAGTTATTTGTAATTTATTTTTTTTTTAAGTTTTGGGACTTACCATTAAATGTTCACCAGCAAAAACAAGCCAGAAAGATAAAAGTACTGCGTAGAAAACACCCTGCCTGATATCACTCAGGAGCAACATGAAAGGCATGTCATAAGACAGTGTCAAGTATTCCAATGGCACTACATTAATTATAAATTATTAATCATAAAATATAATTAAATAAAATTTCTAAAAAAAAAAAAAATATTTACTATTTAAAAATGACAAAGCCAATCCCACTGCTAGTAACATGTATTCCAACAAAGCTGGAGATCGTGACAGTAAATGTATTCTCCTCCAGTACCAAGCAAGGAAGCACAGAACAATAGGGAAGAATATAGTCTTTAAGCTAACCCAAATCTTAGTGAATCCTCCGTTTTGATTGATCACCTGCAAAAATATTTTTTATTAATTTTTTTTAAAAAATACCTTTTAAATTTCTAGCTTGTAACTTACAGTTAACCATATATCAGAAATATGACCAATGCCCACGTTAATATTTCTGTCAGTATCAATTGGCAATCTTATATTGAGTAAATAAAAATCATGATACAATGAACCGAGCTCGAACAAAGGAATCATACTGCAATTGTAACTATAGCTCTCTGATTGCTGTAACAATAAATATTTTTTTTATTCACTCAGCTGGGGCAATTTAAGCCAGTAAATTATTAAAAAATAGTAAGATAAAAATTTACATCATTCAGAACACATTCTAAATTTCTTTCAATCTTTGATGCTGCGTAGGGCTTCCAGTCATTATCGGGATCACCTATATTACGATACGCCAGTCTTGCATCTAGTACAATTGGAGTTATAGGAGCTGTAAAATATTTTCATCATTTTATTGCATTTAATTATTGAGATACTAACGCTTAAAAGGCGTATGATATTAAAGTTAGCTGTCACTTGACAATTTTTTTATTTTTTTTTTTTTTTTTTTAATAAATAAATTTGTTCCAAAAAATTATTTTTAAAAAACTGCATTTGTAATTTTTTTTTTAAATTTCTAAATGTCAATTATTTTTTGCCATAATTTATTTGTTAAAAAAATTCTTAAAATTATCAACTATCTACTAAGTTATTTTTCATTACAAATTTTTTATATATTAACTATTGTAACTATCAACCCTGTTAATGTTAGGTTTATTTAAATAAATAAATAAATATTAAAATATTAATTAAATTACCAAGTTGGAGCTGACTGTGATAAACAACTTCAATCTGTAATACTCCGATTAAATTTTGTTGCCATCTTGAGTAATCAAATGCGATATCATCTCTGGGTAAAGGCATCTAATAAAATAAAATAAATAAAATGATTTGACAGTAAAAAAAAAAAAAAATTACTATGACAGCCTGACAATTCTGTAATACATTATTAATTAGTCTAAAAATTTTGTAAAATTACTTGAAAAAAAAAAAAAAACTTACTTGAAAAGTCCAAACAACTTGAAAAGCTTGATATTGACTTTCTAAATTATAGTAATTCATCTCAACAGTGCGACAAGCACCTCTACCTCTGGAATAATACCATTTACCTAATCCCGGTTCACTTCCATTTATCCTGTCATCCTTACACGCTGTACTGAGAATATTTTGACTAGTTGCAGGCTTAGGAGCTGTGAATTAAATTTAAATCAATCACTCACTTTCACTGTTTTTATTCAAAATAAATTATTGACATAAATAAACAAACTTACCAATTAAACCACCAATCAAAAAACAAATAACCTGTGCAATAATCAATAAAACAACAAGCACTGACAATTTTTTGCCGCTCAAATTTTCAATAATAGTTCCCTGCATTTTTACAATTAAAACAAACAAACCACGTTACAAACACCGCAAAAGCCGGAAAATGTCTGACGATATCTGTAAAAAAAATAAATAATTACAGCTTTAAATTAAATAACAAATAAAATTATCAGTTTAATTGAATAATTAAATAAAATTTAACTTACACAAATAATTAATAATTCTAAAAATAGTAAAAACACTTAGTGAGGATTACGCCGAGATGTAGTGATGCCGCCTTTGTTAGTTTTGTCGCCACACTTGTCTCAAACTTATCTCGATCTCCAGTTTCCCTTCTCGTCGCAACTGCAATAGCTTCTGACTCAGCTCTACTATACTCTGTGCGAATTGGATGTCGAATACTGGACCTGGTGTACGGGAGTAAGGAAAACTGAAGACTAAGGATTAACGAGGACTCTCGGATTAACCAACAATCAACTTGAGCACAAGGATTACACTTGTTATTTTATAATAACCGAATTCTCGTCCGCTATTGGACGCTCAGGTTTGCTCTAAAGCTTCCAAGGACTCTTGCGATCGCCAATAGTATTCCTTCTTTGTGTGTTTCGTCGTGTGAGTAACATATGTACGTATACACATGAACACTGACACAAATGTACTGTAAAATCAAGTAATAATCCAGTAAGTGGTGGGAGTTTGAGTTTTTTTTCTTTTTTACTGAGTACTGAGCAAGCCTGTAAACTCAAGACTTCAGATCATGATATTACTCTTGAAAACTTGAGTACTTTTTTAACTTAAATAATAATAATTACTGTAAAAAATAAGACGAAGTCATTTTTTAAATTTTATTGTTCGACTTGGTTGTACTTATGTATAAAAAAATACCTACATAATTACAAGTAGTAATTAATATGTGACTGTGCCTTCTGTTTTTTTTTTTTTTTTAAATATTTTATTACTTTAATTTATCTTAACCATAATATACATTTATATATAAATATAAATAAGAGTAGTATAAAAAAAATAATTAAAATTGTGTTTATTATTGATAATTTAATTATTGAAGAAGATGGAAGCTTTGAGGGTGGGGTATGTTGATAATTTCTGTTCTAAATATGTCTATAAAAATTATTATTATTATTTTATTTTTAGTTAATTTAAATACAAGTGGTAATTTAATATTTTATCAATTTCAGGATGCCTAAAAAATAAAAGTGTGAATGTCATTTATGGCTGATGAAAATTATGTATTGCGATTGATGAAAAACCAAAATAATAGAAGTAGGTTCGAGGATAGTGACAATAACTACGAGCAGCGACCTCTGATGAACGCGAATGGCGAGCTGTTGACAATGGATGCCAATGGAAATGGAAAACGTGCGGCAAATAAAAGCATTGATGTTTTCTACCGACAACAAAAACAAGATTCTGATGTAAGTTGTTACTCAATTAATTTATTTTGTTAATTTTTAATATTTTCTTACACTTCACCTTGTCGTATTCGATTTACGCTTGTGATATTGCATTTGACAGCTGGACATCTGACCTTTGTGACTACTCTTTGTTATTTTTAGATAGTTTTATAGTTTATTTATGATTTGAATTATTGATTAAGTGATTAATTAGACGGTTGATTAATTAATGTTATGGTGGTTGATTTTTAGGATGAAGCCGAATGCGCTAATCTGGACTTTATTTACGATGACGCTGACACTCATGTCAACGAAATTGCTGAGTTGTACAGTTATACTGAGCAGTATGAACTCCAGCTTAATCTTAAAGTAAGTTCTTTTTTTAACAATACTATTCATTTTTATTAGTGTATATTTATTGTTTGTAATAAAATAACTGAAGACAATATTTTTAATCAATTAATTTATAAATTAATTATTTAATTAGGCATTTGGTGACCAAATGGAAAGTTACAAATTGAGACCATGGTGGCAAAATCTGTCACAAGCTCAACAAAAATCAGTTATATTAAAACTACTCGATCAATTGGAGGTATCAAATAAGCATATGCGTATGAAAGCTGCTAGATGCATACTTTATTTAGCCCAAGGTTGCTGGGTTGAAGTACAATCAGACAGGGAGCAGCAGGAGTGGACACGTACAAACGTAATGCTGCTGTATGAAGCCGGAGTATTTTCAGCATTTGTTGAATTATTGAATATTGAAATAGAAAATAATACAGCTGCTAGTTCTGCGATGAGAAAGTTGGCTGTAAGTCTCGCCGATTCTGTCGATTTACGGGTCATACTGTCCGTTTTATACATTATTACCGAAGTTATGAGAGAAGAATCCAAGAATATTAATACCAGTATTTATAAAAACAATATTCTTAATTTTAAAGAAGAACTTATTCATCCTTATGGCGATGATTTTTTGATAGTTAAATTATTGGGTATGGTAACGTGTTTTTGTAGCGGTTCTGCGCCTCACTTTCCTATGAAGAAGGTCCTGCTGTTGCTCTGGAAGTTGATTCTGGTCTCGCTGGGAGGGATCGACGAGTTAAGAAGACTCAAACGCGAGTACCGCGAGGAAGCTGGACTCGATACAGATCAAGAAGACACTATTGAAGTCGCGAAGACAATGCGAGCTAGTTCTCCACCCGCCAGCGCCACTGATCTCATCGGAGAACAGACTTTTGGTGCCAGTAGACGAAAATTACGCAGAAGATTAATGAAACAGAGCTCGTACGAAGAAGTGGTAGTCTTCGGAGCCGAGGATTCCGTCGAAGGCGGTGGATCTGGAGACAATGAAGGCGACGGAGAGATGATGGGATACATGGACCAACCACCAATGGATTCTTATCAGTCAAACAATCATTGCGATGATCTAAACAACCAGCAGTTACCTAGACCGAGCACTCCGCAGCCAGCTAGAAATAAAGGACTATCCTGGACTCCGAAAGTCCGTCAGAAAGATGTCTCAGCGTTTTTAGACACCTCGAGACTTAAATTTGTGGGCTATAAATTGGAAGGTGACAATGACAGTTTAATCGGCTTGCCTCAACCTATTCACGAAGGTGTCCAAACTTTGAAGCGTCACATGTATACGTCGCTAGCAGAGATTCAGATTATTAAGGAGGAAGAAATAGCGAGGAATCCACTGACGACTCCTGAGCCCCCATTGAGACAAACGCCTACGGAAATTTTGTATCAAGCTATTCTTTCTAATCTTCCTCAGTACATGATTGCGTTGTTGAAAATTTTACTTGCTGCTGCTCCAACGAGCAAGGCCAAGACTGACAGTATAAATATTATGGCGGATGTACTGCCTGAAGAAATGCCAATGACTGTTTTGCAGTCGATGAAACTAGGTATTGATGTTAATCGTCATAAGGAAATAATCGTAAAAGCTGTATCAGCTATTTTACTTCTATTGTTAAAGCACTTTAAAATAAATCATATTTATCAATTTGAGTTCATGTCACAACACTTGGTATTTGCTAATTGCATACCTTTAGTTCTTAAATTTCTTAATCAAAATATTCTGGCTTACATTGAGGCTAAAAATGTGTAAGTATTTTTATTTTATTTAATTTTATTTATTAATGTGCTGGAATATTTATTATTTTTATGTATTTATTTTTGCAGAATTCCTATTCTTGATTTTCCGATTTGTGTGATTGGTGATCAACCAGAGTTGACTACTGAAAGCTTGGAAATCGGTGATAGTCAATCGTATTCATGGAGGAATGTTTTCTCGTGTATTAATCTATTGCGTATATTAAACAAATTGACTAAATGGAAACACAGTAGAATAATGGTAATTTATTTATTAATTTTTTTTTTTAATATTTTCTGATAAATTGAAATTAATTTTATTTTTTTTTTTTTTTTAGATGTTAGTCGTATTTAAATCAGCACCAATTTTAAAGAGAACATTAAAAGTAAGACACGCAATGATGCAATTGTATGTTTTGAAACTTTTAAAAATGCAAACTAAATATCTCGGACGACAGTGGCGTAAGACAAATATGAAAACAATAAGCGTTATTTATTCTAAAGTAAGACACCGCCTTAATGACGATTGGGCGTATGGAAATGGTTAGCATTAATTTATTGTTAAATGATTTTTTATATTTTATACAAATTTTTAATAAGTAAAATTTTATAGATCTTGAAGCAAGACCGTGGGACTTTCAAGCGGAAGAATGCGCCCTTAGAGCGTGTGTTGATCAATTTAATAACCGACGATACATTCATGTAAATAAAGATGAACAAATGGAGCCTCTTGACACGTGTGTCACTTCCGTATTAGGAGCAAACGTCGAACTGACGGATGAATTTAAACAGCATTATGAGCTGTGGCTGCAACAAGAAGTCTTTCAAACTAGTATAGACTGGGATAAATTATTGGAATTAACTCGCAGTGAAATATAAATCCCATGTTAGCTCAAACAATACTCACTAACTTGATACTCGAGCACTTTATTTTAATTTTTGTACAATAGATTTAGGTGTTAGATAATCAATATCATTATATCTATAAATTACTACTAACAATTTTGGAGCGTTATTATATTATTAGTAATTTAAATCATTGATGTGACTCGTGATTGAAAGATTTTAAATGTCAAACTGAAATTGATGAATCTTTTTCACTGAATTTTCAATCGTCTGAGTGAGTGTTATTGTACTGTATTATTTTTATTTTCTATTTTTAGTCGATCAAATTTATCGTAACTGTTTATAAAAAAAAAAAAAAAAAAAAAAAAAAAAACGTGATTATTAATTCACTCAAACTCATTTACAATTAAAATTGTGTGTTTGGAATTAAATGAGAATAACTGAAAGTTACGTGCTATGTTGTAGATTAAAATTTTAATTTTTACTCATTAAATCATCATTATCATCATCAATAATTATCGCAATTATACTTAACGTATATAGAACCATTGAAATGTCTTCGTAAATTGATTTTTACGTAGAAATTAATTATGCTGTTAATTTTTTTTTCTTTCATTATCAACACTATATTTGTTGTCAAAAAATTTAAATTATTCATGCAGATTATCAAGTTTCATTTAACAGTAATTATTATACAAGTTCTCAGAAGTACAATCGCTTTCATGTGTACAAGTTATTTATAAAACAAATGTAAAATTTATTTATCCTCAGTTAATAAATTATCAATGACTATTTATAATTAAATATTTCTCATAGAAAATTTTATTATTTAAACGTACAATATGATTTAAATTTTTAAATAGTTTTAGTATCAAAAATTTATATAAATTTATAATATTTAAGGTACTGGTAGTTTATGTGTACTCGTAAGTTAAGTACATTATAAACTAAAAGACACACTGGTTTAGTAATTTTAAATCTGTAATCAATTATAAAAAATTGTATATAAATAAAAATAATTAACGATGTTCTGGCCATTTATAAGATCCGTAGTATACGAAATTATTTTTCTTAGCCATCGCATCGGCTTCTTTTGGTCCACGAGATTTGTACTTGTAAGGAATCGGAGGGATTCTTTCGTTTTCGATTTGATGAAGCAGGGGAGTGAATATTCTCCATGCTTCCGATAGTTCGTCGCTTCGTACGAAATGCATTTGAGATCCACAAAATACGTCTAATATTAATCGTTCATATGCATCAGGAAGCTTTATATTCTAAATAAATAAATAATTAATTTAATTATTAAGTACATGAGTTACGAAAAATAACAAGAAATTAAATAAAAGGAATACAACATAAATATATTATTATGTAATTGTTATTTACCTTGTATCTTTTATCATAAGTGAGATCTAGCTCAGTTTCTTCCATGTTGAATGTTATTCCTGGGGTTTTAGTCATCATCTTTATGTATAGAGCTTCACCCGGTTGAACTCTGATGACTAATTCATTTC